>NC_141693.1:771564276-772169978 GCF_964263255.1 Lissotriton vulgaris
CTGAAAGGAAAAAAAAAAAGGGTGTTGTTTGACACTCTGTGTATTAAATAAATTGCACGCTGAAAGGACCTGGGCTCGAGTAACTTCTTTGGTGGTAAAGTCGTTTTGACAGAATTTGCGAGGGTCGCTTCCTCACTCGAGCCCGCCGCCGTGTGAGGCTGGGAGATTGGCGGACATTTGCTGACGTATATATATATATATATATGGAGAACCAATGCTGACCTCTTTAGAAATCAGCGAGACACATGCTCCGGGCTCAAATGAAGGATTTATTTGGCAATTATGCAGTCGCTTCCTGAAGTTTGTGAAACGCCATGGCAGACGCGTTTCTGGCCCACATTGGCCGTCATCAGTGCCAGTTCCACAAGAAAACAAAAATTCCAAGCGCTCCAGAGACCACTTCAATATCAGCAGTCCCTTGGCTCCTCCTCCTCCAGGTGAGTGTAGTAACAGCGTTGCACCTCCCAGGCGCACTGCCTGATGGAACCTGCAGTCCACGAGGTCCCGTATACCAGTGTATGGGACAACAGACTCACTTTCGTGCCCCCAATTGCTTGGCGCTTCCTGCATTCCACCACAGGGTTCCTGGGTATAATGTTCCGGCCATTACCTTCAAATGAGCCCTTATCAGGCAGCGCAATGCCACCTCCTCTCTCCCCTTCGCGCAGACACACACCAGCTGGTTAGTACCTCTGCTAGGGGGGGCGCCGTGTTGTGCTTCTCACACTCCACCACAGTTTTTGCTGATCCACGGAGCTCCAGAACGAGAGGGCGTGCCCCTTGCCGGTATCAGCAGAGACCCGGCTACACAAGGAGAACCAATGCTGACCTCTTTAGAAATCAGCGAGACACATGCTCCGGGCTCAAATGAAGGATTTATTTGGCAATTATGCAGTCGCTTCCTGAAGTTTGTGAAACGCCATGGCAGACGCGTTTCTGGCCCACATTGGCCGTCATCAGTGCCAGTTCCACAAGAAAACAAAAATTCCAAGCGCTCCAGAGACCACTTCAATATCAGCAGTCCCTTGGCTCCTCCTCCTCCAGGTGAGTGTAGTAACAGCGTTGCACCTCCCAGGCGCACTGCCTGATGGAACCTGCAGTCTACGAGGTCCCGTATACCAGTGTATGGGACAACAGACTCACTTTCGTGCCCCCAATTGCTTGGCGCTTCCTGCATTCCACCACAGGGTTCCTGGGTATAATGTTCCGGCCATTACCTTCAAATGAGCCCTTATCAGGCAGCGCAATGCCACCTCCTCTCTCCCCTTCGCGCAGACACACACCAGCTGGTTAGTACCTCTGCTAGGGGGGGCGCCGTGTTGTGCTTCTCACACTCCACCACAGTTTTTGCTGATCCACGGAGCTCCAGAACGAGAGGGCGTGCCCCTTGCCGGTATCAGCAGAGACCCGGCTACACAAGGAGAACCAATGCTGACCTCTTTAGAAATCAGCGAGACACATGCTCCGGGCTCAAATGAAGGATTTATTTGGCAATTATGCAGTCGCTTCCTGAAGTTTGTGAAACGCCATGGCAGACGCGTTTCTGGCCCACATTGGCCGTCATCAGTGCCAGTTCCACAAGAAAACAAAAATTCCAAGCGCTCCAGAGACCACTTCAATATCAGCAGTCCCTTGGCTCCTCCTCCTCCAGGTGAGTGTAGTAACAGCGTTGCACCTCCCAGGCGCACTGCCTGATGGAACCTGCAGTCCACGAGGTCCCGTATACCAGTGTATGGGACAACAGACTCACTTTCGTGCCCCCAATTGCTTGGCGCTTCCTGCATTCCACCACAGGGTTCCTGGGTATAATGTTCCGGCCATTACCTTCAAATGAGCCCTTATCAGGCAGCGCAATGCCACCTCCTCTCTCCCCTTCGCGCAGACACACACCAGCTGGTTAGTACCTCTGCTAGGGGGGGCGCCGTGTTGTGCTTCTCACACTCCACCACAGTTTTTGCTGATCCACGGAGCTCCAGAACGAGAGGGCGTGCCCCTTGCCGGTATCAGCAGAGACCCGGCTACACAAGGAGAACCAATGCTGACCTCTTTAGAAATCAGCGAGACACATGCTCCGGGCTCAAATGAAGGATTTATTTGGCAATTATGCAGTCGCTTCCTGAAGTTTGTGAAACGCCATGGCAGACGCGTTTCTGGCCCACATTGGCCGTCATCAGTGCCAGTTCCACAAGAAAACAAAAATTCCAAGCGCTCCAGAGACCACTTCAATATCAGCAGTCCCTTGGCTCCTCCTCCTCCAGGTGAGTGTAGTAACAGCGTTGCACCTCCCAGGCGCACTGCCTGATGGAACCTGCAGTCCACGAGGTCCCGTATACCAGTGTATGGGACAACAGACTCACTTTCGTGCCCCCAATTGCTTGGCGCTTCCTGCATTCCACCACAGGGTTCCTGGGTATAATGTTCCGGCCATTACCTTCAAATGAGCCCTTATCAGGCAGCGCAATGCCACCTCCTCTCTCCCCTTCGCGCAGACACACACCAGCTGGTTAGTACCTCTGCTAGGGGGGGCGCCGTGTTGTGCTTCTCACACTCCACCACAGTTTTTGCTGATCCACGGAGCTCCAGAACGAGAGGGCGTGCCCCTTGCCGGTATCAGCAGAGACCCGGCTACACAAGGAGAACCAATGCTGACCTCTTTAGAAATCAGCGAGACACATGCTCCGGGCTCAAATGAAGGATTTATTTGGCAATTATGCAGTCGCTTCCTGAAGTTTGTGAAACGCCATGGCAGACGCGTTTCTGGCCCACATTGGCCGTCATCAGTGCCAGTTCCACAAGAAAACAAAAATTCCAAGCGCTCCAGAGACCACTTCAATATCAGCAGTCCCTTGGCTCCTCCTCCTCCAGGTGAGTGTAGTAACAGCGTTGCACCTCCCAGGCGCACTGCCTGATGGAACCTGCAGTCCACGAGGTCCCGTATACCAGTGTATGGGACAACAGACTCACTTTCGTGCCCCCAATTGCTTGGCGCTTCCTGCATTCCACCACAGGGTTCCTGGGTATAATGTTCCGGCCATTACCTTCAAATGAGCCCTTATCAGGCAGCGCAATGCCACCTCCTCTCTCCCCTTCGCGCAGACACACACCAGCTGGTTAGTACCTCTGCTAGGGGGGGCGCCGTGTTGTGCTTCTCACACTCCACCACAGTTTTTGCTGATCCACGGAGCTCCAGAACGAGAGGGCGTGCCCCTTGCCGGTATCAGCAGAGACCCGGCTACACAAGGAGAACCAATGCTGACCTCTTTAGAAATCAGCGAGACACATGCTCCGGGCTCAAATGAAGGATTTATTTGGCAATTATGCAGTCGCTTCCTGAAGTTTGTGAAACGCCATGGCAGACGCGTTTCTGGCCCACATTGGCCGTCATCAGTGCCAGTTCCACAAGAAAACAAAAATTCCAAGCGCTCCAGAGACCACTTCAATATCAGCAGTCCCTTGGCTCCTCCTCCTCCAGGTGAGTGTAGTAACAGCGTTGCACCTCCCAGGCGCACTGCCTGATGGAACCTGCAGTCCACGAGGTCCCGTATACCAGTGTATGGGACAACAGACTCACTTTCGTGCCCCCAATTGCTTGGCGCTTCCTGCATTCCACCACAGGGTTCCTGGGTATAATGTTCCGGCCATTACCTTCAAATGAGCCCTTATCAGGCAGCGCAATGCCACCTCCTCTCTCCCCTTCGCGCAGACACACACCAGCTGGTTAGTACCTCTGCTAGGGGGGGCGCCGTGTTGTGCTTCTCACACTCCACCACAGTTTTTGCTGATCCACGGAGCTCCAGAACGAGAGGGCGTGCCCCTTGCCGGTATCAGCAGAGACCCGGCTACACAAGGAGAACCAATGCTGACCTCTTTAGAAATCAGCGAGACACATGCTCCGGGCTCAAATGAAGGATTTATTTGGCAATTATGCAGTCGCTTCCTGAAGTTTGTGAAACGCCATGGCAGACGCGTTTCTGGCCCACATTGGCCGTCATCAGTGCCAGTTCCACAAGAAAACAAAAATTCCAAGCGCTCCAGAGACCACTTCAATATCAGCAGTCCCTTGGCTCCTCCTCCTCCAGGTGAGTGTAGTAACAGCGTTGCACCTCCCAGGCGCACTGCCTGATGGAACCTGCAGTCCACGAGGTCCCGTATACCAGTGTATGGGACAACAGACTCACTTTCGTGCCCCCAATTGCTTGGCGCTTCCTGCATTCCACCACAGGGTTCCTGGGTATAATGTTCCGGCCATTACCTTCAAATGAGCCCTTATCAGGCAGCGCAATGCCACCTCCTCTCTCCCCTTCGCGCAGACACACACCAGCTGGTTAGTACCTCTGCTAGGGGGGGCGCCGTGTTGTGCTTCTCACACTCCACCACAGTTTTTGCTGATCCACGGAGCTCCAGAACGAGAGGGCGTGCCCCTTGCCGGTATCAGCAGAGACCCGGCTACACAAGGAGAACCAATGCTGACCTCTTTAGAAATCAGCGAGACACATGCTCCGGGCTCAAATGAAGGATTTATTTGGCAATTATGCAGTCGCTTCCTGAAGTTTGTGAATATATTATTCCAAGTTGTCCTGTGCACGAAGGACGCCACTCCACCAGAGTTGGTTCACCGAACTTTTATTTGCCGCAGACAGCTTTAAAGCAGAGTTCATTTGATGACTCCCTGACGCGTTTCAAGACCATGCCTCTTATTCATAGGGAAAAGCAGGTTAGTGCGCGGCTGCGCCTTACAAACATTTAATCCCATTTTGCATACTGCTCCCACCTGGGTATTGTGACAGCATGCTGGGAGTTGTAGTGCATTGTAGTCCCTCCCGTGGGTAATTACGAAGTTCAAATGTCTTGCCGGGCACCAACCTTCAATATCACTTTTTCAGTCTTATAAAGCCCTCCAGTGGGCCTCCGTTTTAAAAGTTGTCCGTTAATTAAGATGCAACCCTGGTGCCGCACATTATGCCCGCTTGATTCTGGCATGCAGCCCCGCCATTCCTTCACGCGGGCGGTGCATCCTTCCACGGCCGGACTGCCGTGTCGAGAATTATTCCAAGTTGTCCTGTGCACGAAGGACGCCACTCCACCAGAGTTGGTTCACCGAACTTTTATTTGCCGCAGACAGCTTCAAAGCAGAGTTCATTTGATGACTCCCTGACGCGTTTCGAGACCATGTCTCTTATTCATAGGGAAAAGCAGGTTAGTGCGCGGCTGCGCCTTACAAACATTTAATCCCATTTTGCATACTGCTCCCACCTGGGTATTGTGACAGCATGCTGGGAGTTGTAGTGTATTGTAGTCCCTCCCGTGGGTAATTACGAAGTTCAAATGTCTTGCCGGGCACCAACCTTCAATATCACTTTTTCAGTCTTATAAAGCCCTCCAGTGGGCCTCCGTTTTAAAAGTTGTCCGTTAATTAAGATGCAACCCTGGTGCCGCACATTATGCCCGCTTGATTCTGGCATGCAGCCCCGCCATTCCTTCACGTGGGCGGTGCATCCTTCCACGGCAGGACTGCCTATAAGACTGAAAAAGTGATATTGAAGGTTGGTGCCTGGCAAGACATTTGAACTTCGTAATTACCCACGGGAGGGACTACAATGCACTACAACTCCCAGCATGCTGTCACAATACCCAGGTGGGAGCAGTGTGCAAAATGGGATTAAATGTTTGTAAGGCGCAGCCGCGCACTAACCTGCTTTTCCCTATGAATAAGAGACATGGTCTCGAAACGCGTCAGGGAGTCATCAAATGAACTCTGCTTTAAAGCTGTCTGCGGCAAATAAAAGTTCGGTGAACCAACTCTGGTGGAGTGGCGTCCTTCGTGCACAGGACAACTTGGAATAATATATATATATATATATATATATATATATATATATATATATATATATATATATATATATATATATATATATATATATATATATATATATATATATAGATTTAGAAATAGATATAGATATAGATATATCAAAACCTTCCCTTTCTCCGATCTCTCCTCCAGAACAAACAAGAGGGGACACAGTTGCAGTGCTTGATTTCTAGATTTTATTCACCCACAAACGATTCCACCATAACACATTTCGGCAGTTTTCTGCCTTGATCACATGTCAACGTTGTATGCTTTGGTCACCCTTTTTAAAGTGACAGTGCACAATAGCCAATTCATGGATATAGAAAAAATACTAGATTTGCAATACACAATACTCGCTCAAATGCACAATATAAATATTATGAATACATTTATAAAAGCTCACTTATAAAATCTTTCATAAAATTGCAAATTTTTGACCTATGATACAGATCAGTACCTTCTCAATTGAGTCATTGCATATTTTGCATAAATGCTTTAAAACCTGTCAGCCTTACAATCCATGTGTTATCGGTTTACTTAAGCCCCTAAAGTGCAATAACTCACTGTGTGCTTCCTACCTCCTCCAATTGCAATACATCTAAAGTGCTAGTGCTAAAAAAAAATTTTAAAATACATATCCATTATCAGTAGCATCCAATGACGATTTAACATCTCATTTTTGATGTGCGATACCCAGATAATACAGGTAAAGTGCAAAGAAACATGTGCAAAATTAGGGCAAAAAAGTGCAATAATAGCTATTCCAATCGAAAAAACAATTGATTCCCACAATTATAGCCTTGAGCATATAAATATGTCATAAATTGATGCCTATAAATATGGGTATAAATACAATTCAATCGTTTAAAAGTTGGATAAAATCTATCTAAATTAAAATTGATCCATCCAGTCAGAAGCATCCTATTGATTTTCATTGGTTTTAAAGTGCATATCTCGTTAAAGACAAAATAAATGTTCTAAAACCATTGATGCACTAAGGTTATATTAAATAAGATGTACAGAATAAGGAATTTGATCATAATGCAGCCCAGTAATAACTATTTCGGATAGTGAGCCAGATCTAACAATGCAATCAATTGTCTGAGTATCCTTGCCATTGTGTCACTATCATATATAGGAGTAATTATGTTCATAGTTTGACTATATGCAGCACACAAGCTTTACAAATATGTGTGCAAGTCCTCACTTATGTTGAGGCCCCCTGGGTACTTGGTATCTAGCTGGAGTATATACCTAGTTTCAAGACGTCTAAGCTTAGCCTCCCGATCACCTCCTCTTTTTTATGGTGGTACTGCATCAATGACAAAATATTTCAGGTGCTTTAGACTACTCTCATGATGTTCTTTGAAAGGCCTTGCTGCGGGTTAGCTAGGCTCATTGTTAGTAATTGCCCTTGTGTGTTGTAAAATTCTTTTGTGCACAGCCAGCTTCGTACTGCCAACAATTAATAAATTACAGCTACATTCCAGAACATATACTGCCTGGTCTGTTCTACATGTCAGATGCTGAATTATATCTTGTGATATATTGTTGAATGCTGAGCAGTACGTGGTTCTATTTGTACTAAACTTGTGAGCCTTGCAACTTGGACATTTGTAAAATCCTTTCCTGGCTGTGAGCCACATCCCTGCCTCCTGGTCCTCTGGGCTACATCTGACTAATGCTTTGCCCATAGATGCAGTTTTAGTTTTTCGATACGTAATAGCAGGCTTTGTAGGGAGAAAATCACCTATGGGGTCATCCAATACAATTGGCCAATTTCATCTGATGAAACCCGTGAGCTGTTTTTCCTGCTTGGAATATGACAAAATAAGCCTAGTAGGCTCACTACTTTTATCTATGCTGTTGTTACCTGCACTTCGGGACTTGGCTCTGTACTCTAATATGTCTTCCCTGGCTTGGTTTCGTGATTTCACTATGGCTGCATCAATGGTTTGAGTTTTATACCCTCTGCCAAGAACCGATTTTTGCTTTCTATTTGTTTAACTTTACAATCATTTTCATTGCTACAGATACTCCATATTCTTAACATTTCTCAGTATGGTATGCTCTGTATAAGGTGTGGAGGATGCACACTGGATGCATGTAATACTGTATTTCTGGCTGTTTGCGTTCGATACAAAGATGTTGATAAAATATTATTGGTTACAGTGATTTGCACATCTAAGAATGTTATACTTACATTACTAATACAAGAAGTAAAGTTAAAGTTGACATCCTTAATATTTAGTAATGCTATAAACTCCCTGGCACTTTCCTCTGTACCGTGCCACACAATAAACAGGTTGTCAAGAAACCTGAGCCAAGATATTATCTTTTCCTTATAGATGTGTTCAAATTGTCTCCTGAGCACCAGCTCCTTCCACCAGCATATAAACAAACATGTACAGCTTGGGGAAAAGCTGGCCCCGATATAAATATTTGCCCTCAGTGACCACTATATACTGCCGAGCACTTTTCAAATAGGGTGCCTCCGTATATCAAGTGGCTCCACAGAAATATCTTGCCATCAAAGATGCTCAAAAATGTATTAGGAGCACTCAGCGGGTTCAAATGTAATCCATTTATTATTTTTTGGCAGACGCGTTTCGACGCCCAATTGCCTTTCTCAATGCCATTTCCACAGAGAGTTTAGTGATTTTACAGTTTTTAAACAAGAAGACATGCTCCCATTGGTCATTTGTTTGTAGTCCCAAATGGTGGACTCCAATTCGTCAGTGCATGTAGATTGGTGTTATCTCGAGTAGATGTTTCTGGGTACAAGTTCCACAATGCACTTTGCTTTTTTAACCTCTGCTGGCTTAGCACCCTTGACTCGGAACAATGTTTTTCACAAATGTGTCCTCTATTCTCATGATTGGCCGCATTTCTCCTCCATCAGTGTTACATTACCCAAAATTCAATTTTCGTAAGTCGAGCTTCCGCATTTTAGTAATGTGGACTCTGTGTCAGGGAAGAACTCCCCCTTTGCAGGTTTGCAATGGTTCTGGCAGTAACGATTAATGTGCCCACAATGGCCACAGTCCACCTTTCCGAATGGGTGCCTTATTATGTGCAAGTGGCTGCACAGAATTATCTTCCCATCAAAGACGCTCAAAAGAACATCAGGAGCACTCTGCGGGTTCATACGGAATCTATTTATTCTGCTTTTGGCACAAGCGTTTCAGCGACCATTTGCCTTTCTCAATGCCATTTACACAGAGAGTTTAGCGATTTACAGTTTTTAAACAAGAAGACATACTCCCATTGGTCATTTGTTTGTAGTCCCAAATAGCAGACTCCAATTCGTCAGTGCACATAGTATAGTGTTATCTCGAGTAGATGTTTCTAGGTACAAGTCCCACAATGCACTTTGCTTTCTTAACCTCTGCTGGCTTAGTACCCTTGACTGGGAACAATGTTTTTCACAAATGTGTCCTCTAACTCTCATGATCGGCCGCATTTCTGCTCCATCAGTGTTACATTACCCAAAAGGCCATTTTCGTAACTCGCGCTTCCACATTTTGGTAATGTGGACTTAGTGTCAGGTAAGAACTCCTCTTTTGCAGGTTTTTGATGTTTCTGGCAGTAACTTTTAATTTGCACACCATGGCCAATGTATACTGTCACAGCCTTTCAGATCGGGTGTCTCCTTATGTGCAAGTGCTGCACAGAAATATCTTGCCATCAAAGAAGATCAAAAGAACATCAGGAGCACTCAGCGGGTTCAAACGGAATCTATTCATTCTGTTTTTGGCAGACGCGTTTCGGTGACCATTCGCCTTTCTCAATGCAGGCCCACAGAAAGTTTAGTTATTGCCAGTTGCTCCCATTGGTCATTTGTTTGTAGTCCCAAATGGCAGACTCCAGTTTGTCAGTGCACGTAGATTGGTATTATTGCAAATAAATGTTTCTGGGTACAAGTCCAACAATGCACTTTGCTTTTTTAACTTCTGCTGGCTTAGTACCCTTAACTGGGAACGATGTTTTTCACAAATTTGTCCTCCAACTTCATCCGTAGATTTGGCTTTGTATTAGTTCCAAAGTATTTCTGCACCCTCACTTTGAGGTGCCTGTATGTCCAGTTACTCTTGGCTTTATAATAAACTAACTAAACCTATTTGGGAGTCTGTGATTCTTAAGAGTCATAGTAAATTGGAACTGAAATGATTCATATGCCAACGATTTCCCTCCCCCCGATGTCTTCATGATGATAAAAAGAGCCATTGACACAAGGTTCCAGAGCGGATCTAGAACATGTAACCCGCTACTTCAATACAAATGGCACACCAATGTCACAAAAAGCAACCATTAATTGCAGCATTTTCAACTTTGCACCCTCTGACAGTGCAGAAGGCAGCAAATAAAACATATCTTTCATTTTTTTAATTTTGTCACTCCACTCCAGAATGGTTAGTATGTGTTAACCCTTTCAGGCACTATTACAAAGAAGCCCAACATGTGTGGGTGTTTTGCACACTTCTGACATTGGGCTATACTCAGGCTACATTTGGGTAATATTTGTGCTACATTGGAGCTCATTTCTCTCTTGTGGCATTCTTGGGAGTCTTATTTGTTATAAAGCTCCCTAATCTCCTCATTTACTGCCGTATCCTCAATAGAAAATGCTTTCAGTTTTCCACTACGAATCTATCAATATGGCGGTTAGAAGTGCCACACTTTTTCCATAAATTCAGAATGAATGCACTCTAGTTGCTCATCAGAACACTGTAGTAAACTGCTATCACCAAGGAGTTAACAGGCAGTCTGCTGCTGGTGTTGAAAGTGAAAGTTTCAGTCTACATGTCAGGATGTTTTAATGAAATAGAAGAGGACGATATTCGAGAACTCACTTAAAACATGTCCTAATTTTTCTTTCTACAACACTAAGCATCATTTCTATGAAAAAATAAACCCCTCATTTCGTTCTTTTCTAAATTAAATGTTGTAAGATTTACCAGTTTGATTCTATCAAAATTGATTCCAGTGTGCAACACTTTTGTCATAAGTAAGAATGTTAGCGTCTAGTTGTTCTTTAGAGGCGCAGCGGACGAGCGCAGCGAGCGCGCCGGCGGCTCGCCGAAGGCTCGTCAAAGGCAAGCCCGTCTGCGCCCATCCGCGCCCGAAGCGTCCAGCGGCCACAATCCCTGCCCCAATTGAGCCAAGTCCTCATATACAGGTCGCCTATTCTTCTGAGGAGCTACACCGGCTAAATAGTCACTCCTCTACTTGTCTTCCCCAAGACCCCTCAGCCAACAACTTAATCAATTGCCCTCAATGCAATTTCTCCTTCAATCAGGATACCCTGTCCGCAACCCCTTTGATCTTATCCTACAAGTTTTGGAGTGTAAACTGTCGATCCCTTCCAAAAAACAAAGATCACATCTTTGATCTCCTTGCCTCTTCCCAACCAGATGCGCTGTTCCTGACTGAAACCTGGCTTCATGCCAGTTCGGGCCCAGATGTGGCCTGTGCTCTTCCCCCAGGCTACGTCATAGTCAGACAGGACAGAGTTACTGGGAAAGGCGGGGGGATAGCGATTAACTTTAAGTCCACCCACGCCTGCCAATTAGAAACTCTTCCTTTCCCTAACTGCGAAGCTGCCTCATTCAAACTCTCAGTTTCCCCTCAACTTACAGTATCGGGAATACTCATCTACCGACCCCCTGACAAATCCACCCGGTGGCTTACATCCTTCGCTGAACTAATAGCCCCGCTTGTATTAAAATCAGCAAATTTCACTATCCTGGGGGATCTAAACCTCCATTTAGAAGATACTTCCAATAGCCTTAGCAGTACTCTTTTATCTGATTGTGAGGCCATTAACTTGATACTTAGGAATCAGGGCCCAACCCATCAAGCTGGCCATTTACTCGACCCAATTATTTCCAACATACCACTCAATTGTAGTACCCCCGCCCTTCCCCTCGACTGGTCAGACCATTTTGCAATCTTTTTTAGCTTGACAGCAGAGAGCACCTTCAATATGCACCTCCCTGCCACCACAAGCAGATATAGAGCCTGGTCTAAATTAAATATTCATGCACTCAATGCCACGCTACTAGCTAGCCGCCCCTCTTCAAAACAAACCTGTATTTCACTAAATTATGAAGTCCACCTTTGGCTGTCCTCCAACATCAACCGGCATTTGCCACTAAGCTCCAAACGCCCCATTGCTCATCTTCTCCCTGCGCCCTGGTTCACAAATGACCTGAAAACCATGAAATCGAAATGCAAACAACTAGAAAGATCTTGGAGAAAGACATATTCCTTAAACGATAAACAAACCTATCGTTCTGCTCTTAGGCAATACCACCTAGCCTGCAGAAAGACGAAAGCCTCCTATGTTCTGGAGTCCATAAACAGTGCCTGCAATCAGCCGAAAGTTCTATTCTCCACGGTGAAAAAGCTAGCAGGCTCAAACACTTACCCCACTCCTCCGGCACTGGGAGAGACCCAATGCAATGACATCGCAGACTTCTTCATTTACAAAGTAGACAAGATCTACAATTCACTTTCTACTGCTCTTTGCAACATATCCCCTGATCCGTCCATCCTGGACACACCCGATTCCCCCCCTCTGACGCCACAAATCTCAGAATGGCCCCAGCTCCAACAAAACTCGCTCAGTGATTGTATGGCCAAGGTCAATTCTGGCTCTCCCCTTGACCCAATCCCCATCCATACTCTCTGTCAGCTTTCCCTAGACCTGCTTCTAGTTATTCAAGATCTCCTTAACTCTTCTCTACGAGAATCCATAGTCCCGGAGGAATGGAAAAGAGCAATGATGATTCCTCTCTTTAAAAAACCTGGCGCTGACCCTGAGACTTATTCTAACTACCGCCCCATTTCCCTGCTGCCTATATTTTCAAAAATTTTGGAAAGACATGTCAATACCCACCTTACCTCCCATATGGAGGCAACAGGCTTCCTACATCCATCCCAATCGGGGTTTCATACCCACTTTTCTACAGAGACCACTCTTCTAGGAGTCACTGAGAACTTACGTCTCCGCCTCGATCAGGGCGAAACCTCGGCGCTTATTCTTTTAGATTTAAGTGCCGCATTCGACACGGTCTCGCACCCTGTCCTTCTGAAGGTATTGGAGGTGGCCAGAGTCACCGGACCTGCACTGACCTGGCTCTCCTCCTACCTCAGTGATCGTTCTTTCCAAGTCTTGTCTTCCAATTCTGCTTCTTCTGTGCGTTCGTCTGCGCAGGGGGGTGCCCCAGGGGTCTTCACTTAGCCCAATGCTATTTAACATCTATGTGAGACCCCTGGCCACCATCGTGGAAGACTCTGGCCTTTCCCTTTACTCATACACAGACGATACCCAAATCATTTTTTCTATTTCCTCTGCCAAAACTTGCGCCCCATCTGCTCTCAAACTAGGACTCAGCAGAGTTGCTGAATGGATGAGGTCTGATCTCCTGAAATTGAACGGGGACAAGATGGAGGTAGTCATCCTAGGCAAACAGAAACATCTCTGGGGCCCCCAACATTGGCCACTAGAAATGGGGCCTCTACCCCTGCCTGTTACACAGGTACGTAACCTTGGCTTTATCCTAGATGACTCACTAACCATGCGACATCTGGTTGTCAAGGTGGCAGCCACCTGTTTTTCCATTCTTGGGTGGCTCCGCAAAATTCTTTGGATGCTCCCGGACTCGACAAGGCGTATGGTAGTCCAGGCATTAGTCATCGCCCGCCTGGACTACGGCAATGTACTTTACCTCGGAGTCACCGCGGAGTCACAGAGGAAACTCCAGCTGGTTCAAAACTCTGCTGCCCGCCTACTCAGCAAAGTTCCCTGGAGATCTTCCATCTCCCCCTACCTCAAAGACCTACATTGGCTCCGCATTGAAAGCAGAATTAAATTCAAGGCCCTCTGCTTTATGCATAAGATCAACAGGGGCTTGCCCCTGCTTATCTCCAGTCTATTGTTCAACATTACACTCCCTCCCGTCTTCTTAGATCCTCTTCTCAAGGGAATTTTCTTACTCCTTGTTTCAAATTGGCAAGAATTGGCAGACGATCTTTCGCCAGCCTTGCCCCTAAGCTATGGAATGCTCTTCCGGCTCCACTGAAACTTGAGCCTTCCCTGACCAAATTTCGAAAAAAGCTCAAAACCTGCTTTTTCCTCAGTGATAACCCTCTAACCTCATGACCACTGCCCTCAGTCTTGCGCTGGGAGACCCCATGTGGGTAGCTGCGCGCACTACAAATTTAAAATACAATACAATACAATACAACACTCTGGGAGGCTGTAGTTGAACACAAGGGAATTAACGGACAGGCTGCTCCTGTTGGAGGTACATGTTTTACTGAGAATGGCAGACTTCATTCTCATAAGGCAGAGAAACATAGTGTGAATTTATGGAAAATATGCTATCATTGTAGCTTCGGGAGCAACTTCTATGATCTCTATGGGAAAATCATGAGAAAATTGCTTTCTCTCAAACATGATTCCTGAAATCCCAGTAGTAGGCTTTTTCACAAGGTAAAATCACCTATGCAATAAATGATTTATATTGTAACAAAAATCTGTTATCACCCTTTATTCGATCTCCTTTTTGTGACCCTCATAACCTGCCATTCCGTATAATGCATTTCAATGGGGTGCTATCAAGTATGTTGTTCCAAGAATAGCTGCCATCACTTTCTGGTTGAAGTGCTGACAGCCAATCAGACCTCCCAATGAGATCTGTGATTAGGTTCCGCCTAGATATCCTTATTTACTTTCCCTTACATTTCTCAATGACTACTGAATGGATTTACACTTTTACACTAGGTAACTCAAAGTGTGATATCTGAACCAAAATGTACCGTCCTACCAAATTGGGTGTAATTCTGTCCAACGGTTCGGGCTGTAGTCGTCTTCAAAGTTCCTATAGGAATTAAAAAGGAAAATCACATTTTTACCCCGTTTTCCTCGCTCCCGATTGTCAAATCACCCCAAAACCTGAGCTAACGATAACATAGACCCCTGCAATGTACTGCTTATGACCTCACATATTACATCACTCATGACATGGTCAGTGACATCACTGATGACATCTCAAATGACATCATTGATGACATCATCCAGTGAGTGTGTGTTTCATAAATGTTTCTTTGAGTTAAAGATATATAGCAAGCAATTGCATAAGTAACATTACTATTCCTTTTGCACAACTAATGAGCAGTACTGTTTCTAATGTATGTGAAGATAGTGGCACTGTGACTGTCTGTATCAGTTTGATAGTGGGTGTCTCAGTGGCTGTGTGTGTGTGAGTTGAAGTAGGATGAATACATAGGTGTGTGAATAGCTGTATGGGTGAGTTAGTGGCTGTGTGAGTGGCTGGAGTAGTGAGTGAGTGGGTGTGAGTGGCTTTATACAGCCCTCATACAGTCACTCGCCGAGGTGCGAGTGACTATGTGAGGGCTGTATATTTTTAAGTGGCTCTATGGGTGACTGAAATGGCTGTGTGAGTGGCTCTATTGGTGACTGAGTGGCTGTGCGAATGGCTCTAGGGGTAAGTGACTGTGTGTGTAAGTGGATTTATGGGTACATGAGTAGCTGTTTACATGGATGTATGGGTATGTGAGTGGGTATGTGAGTGGCTATTTTGCACAGTAAGTATCTATGTCAAATGGCTGTATAGGTAGGTGAGTCGGCATCCGAGTACTTATATCAATGTGTGAATGGGTATGTAAGTAGTTTTTTGGATGAGTGAATGGATATGTAAGTGGCTGTATAAATGAATGAGTAACTCTGTTAGTAGCTGTATGAGTTAGTAGGTGAGTGTGTAAGATCTGTATGGGTGTGTGAGTGGCTGTGTTAGTGAGAGGTTATGTGTAACAGTAATTGTATGGCTCTGTGAATGGGTTTGTAATGGTTGTGTAGGTGTGTGAGCTGTATGAGATTGTTAGTGGATGTGTGGGTGGTTATATGGATGATGTCATCAGTAATGTTATTTGAGATGTCAGCAGTGATGGCATCAGTGATATCACTGACCATGTCATGAGTGTTGTAATATGTGAGGTCATAAGCAGTGGATTGTGGGGGTGTAAATTTAAGTTAGCTCAGGTAACTGTAACTTTATATATTTATATATATAGTCAACTGAAATAAACAAAGGTTACAAAGATGTTACAGTTAGAAAATAGAATCAAAAAAAACATTTAAAATTAACTGAAAAAACTAAGATGACATGGGCATTTTAGTTAAGCTCAGATAAAACCATTGAAATTCAGCAATTACAGTTACCTGAGCTTACTTTAACTTTAACTTACACCCCCACTGCTTATGACAGAGCATGGATATATATCTATATCCTATTGGAAGTCACCAGTAGGTAGTTATAGTTAGGACCTAGTTCTCTAGGTAAACAGTTTTTTGACATGCCTATATATCTGGTGCCATTTGACGAATCTTAACAACATTTTCCAAAAAATGGCGCTGCTGATCTAGTTGTGCATGGAAAATTTTGGGATGATCCATCGGGTGGGCGAGGAACAGAGGGGTAAAATAAAGTGTGTTCCCGTGCTAATTTCCTTAGGTATTTTTAGACACCACTACAGCCCAAAAAACTGGACATAATTACAATAATTATGGCAGAAAGGTAGCTCTTGGTCCAGAAAGCTGTCTTTTTATGTTATTTGGTGTAAATCTTTAACGTGGTTTTTGAGATATTAAAGATATTATTACAATATTAGAGATTATTTTCTAAATGGACAAAGATTATTAACCGCTCCATATACATCCGAAATATTGGTGTGCATATACGGGAATTCTGGTAGAGGCGTTATTGGTGCAGTTTATCGGAAACTCATCGCATCAGTTAATGATGATAAGTTGCACATGTCTGTAAAATTAAGTCAGCTCTTAAACACTAACGTCATGGCAGTAGAAGTGCAGGAGTCATTAGACATCTTCGATAGAGCAGTAGCCTCCATTAACTTAAAGCTGCAACAACACAAGATGGTTTTTATGCTGTACTACACACCTAAGCTCATTTCAAAGTGGGTAACTTCCCGATCTCTTTGTAAGTCGTACTGTCCCATATGTAATCTCTTTGCTATAGATTGTCCTACGCTTAGGTTATTTTGGAAATACTTATGCACCACATTATCAATGCAATTTAGTTGCCAGTTTCAGCCTACTGAAAAGGAAATCTTTCTCGGGCTAAAGCATGGGTTCATTAATTCTAAGAGGGCATTATTCTTTATTATCATAGCCTGTGCCCGTCTGTGTATAGCTAGAACATGGATAAATCCTATCAGTCCGAATGTTAAGGAGTTCTGGGCACTACATAGACAGGTGTTTGAATCCAAGCTAGCTTTAGCTAAAGTTAGAGGCCCTCTCGCTTAGGTTTAATGGTATATGGTCTAGTAGGCAATGGGATAAGTCATATACCTATTTCCATTTTCTTTGTGCCTTATTGTGTAACAATATAAGTTGTTTTAACCCCTCAATGTCATGTCATGTGCCTTCAGTTTCTGTTCCTCCCTTATTAAGTATTGTGTCAATTTTATTTAGTGTCAAGAAAAAGTTCCTCTTTTCTCTCCATGTTTTGTTAAGGTATCATACTAATGGCTAAGGGGATTAAAAAAAATAAAGATATTAATGGGAAAACAAATGTATTTATTTAGGTGCGCAAATAATTCACTGACCATGTCATGAATTATGTAATATATCAGGTTATAAGCAGTGCATTGCGGGGGCACGTGTTATAGTTAGCTGAGCTATAACTGCTGAATTTTTAATTTTTTAGGTTTTGTATGAGTGATATCTGAGCCTAACTAAAACGTCTCTGTAACCTTTGTTTTTCTTCAGTAAAATAAAACCCACGCACACATGAATATATATATATATATATATATATATATATATATATATATATATATATATATATATATATATCCTGCTGCTTTGGTTCCCTTTGCCGATATCGCAGCGCTCAAACGGGTGCGGCGCCCTGCAGCCGAACCACGCTGCTCACAATTCATACACAATTCCTCCAGCAAGAGAAATAATTGGGTCGCACTCCAGAGGTCGTTTTGCAATTTTTTTCTTTATTTTCTTCACATTCTCTTCAAGTTTAAAGGCAGCTGTTACGATCTACGCGTTTCGGTTTTCCCAAAACCTTGCTCACGATCAACCGACCACTTGGCTCCCCCCTGTTTGATATAGTTAATTACATCTCACATCACTTCCTGTTGGGGATAGCCAATGCCTCTATGCTTTCTGGGATATGTAGTTTTTCTATTACTTCTTACATTTGATTCATTACCATATTGCTAACATTATGCTGTTTTGTTGCTTATATCAATTCAGTGTGCATATTCATTACATTTCAATTGGATCCCTCTGGTGGGATTACATTACTTTATGGTATACCTCCGTTGATCCATAATTTCAACTTTATACATATCCCCCAATTGGTTGAATGTAATTAAATTATATACCATCTCATTTTCACCATTAGACATTATCTGCAATTGATTTGCCCAATTTTTTATATGACACACCGTGTCCATTAATTTTTCTCTCTTTCATACCCTCTGTGGGATTTTGTAGAGAATGTAAAGAAAAAAATTGCAAAACGACCTGTGGAGTGCGACCCAATTATTTCTCCTGCTGGAGGAATTGTGTATGAAATATATATATATATATATATATATATTCTGCTCCAGTGTTTCACCGTCAACGAGTCACTCTGCGAGGCGGGTGCTGCAGCGCGGCGGTGTTCCGCGCAAATATGTAAGCTCCACACCGTGTCCCCCCGTTCAAACCCAGAAGGACGGCAATGGGCTCCTGCTTCGCCCCCAGTCTGGTATAGATACATTGACGATTTGTTTTTAATCTGGAATGGGTCAAAATCTGAGGCAGAAAAATATGTAGCTTTACTTAATGTTAACAACTTAAACCTTAGATTCAGTGGTGAAATAAGCAAAGATACTGTGAACTATCTAGATTTAAGAGTAGAGATCAGAGAGGATAAGATAGTCACCTCCCTTTATAGAAAACCGACTGCAGGAAACAGCGTTTTACACGCTTCAAGTGGACATCCTAGGAGACTGATTAACAGCATCCCATATGGGGAACTCCTACGGATTCGCCGCAACTGCACACTGGACAGTGATTATGAAAGGGCAGCTGATGCATGCATTTTAAGATTCATTGAGAGAGGATATAAACCGAATCTCCTCAAGGAGACACGTAAACGTGTAAATCGTCTGCCTAGAGAGTCACTCTTTGAGAAAAAAGTAAGAACAGACCAAGAGGGAGGTAGATTCCGCATTATAACACAATTTTCTTCAAATTCAAATGAACTGAGAGCGATCCTTAAGAAACATTGGCACATTCTTAAAACGGACAATATAATTGGCATGGACATCCCCAAGGAACCTATGATCACCTTTAAAAAGGCTAGATCACTGAGAGACCAATTAGTTCATAGTCATCTAGACCCAGTTACACCCAGGAAAGGTACATTAAAAGATGCAAAAGGATTCTTTCCCTGCGGCCGCTGTAAGGCCTGTGCCTTCAGCAAACGCATACTAACTTATGATGTACGAGGAGTCAAGGGGGGAAGGAAATTGAATAAGTTTATGTCCTGCCATACAAGTTTTGCTATATATTGTCTAAGCTGCCCATGCAAAATTAGATATGTGGGGAGTACAATTAACCCAGTAAAGCTACGAATCTTGGAGCATATGAGGGCAATTGCGAACAAGGATTTTTCGTATCCTGTGGCGCTCCATTTTGCCACAAAACATCAGAGTAACAGAGACCTTCTTCAATATTTTTGTCTAGATCATGTCCCGGAACACATAAGAGGGGGCAACCGATTACTAAAACTTAGGAGGCTGGAGTCCCGTTACATAGTGGACCTAGAAACTAAGGCCCCTAATGGATTTAACATTGGAGAAGAGTTATCTGCACATCTTGGTCTATAGAGAAGTTTTAATGTATAGCTCAGGTTATGAATAGAGATGAAGTTATATCTGTCATGTGTTATCATCAAGAGAAATGACCTTTCATAAAATCATGTCTTTGTTTTCAGAATCAATGATAGTTTAAGAAAGAAACACTGTATTGGTGGGGAGGGTGTGATATATTGGATTCTTTTTCTTAGATGCAGGAAGAATTGGGTTGGTGAAATGAAATTATTGCATTGCTGTTTCTGAAGCGACCTGTTCTTTTGGCAACCATCTAGGTTGCCATAGCCGATCCGCGGCGAGATCGTAACCAGGCTACTATTTAATAGCTTTAAATTTATGAAAATGTAGGCACAATTAGCCACATTATTGTAATAATTTTTGGTCGTTTTAGTAAGCTGAATGTAATGAACATTGACAAAGTAGGGCGCTGCGCAACACAATTTAGTGTTGCAATTGCCGATCCACTGCAAGATGTTAATAAGACATATATCTAACAATGTCATTTGTCTCTGAAGACCGGACTTGTCATTATGTGAAAATTGCATGTTTCAAGATGGCGCACGTATGAGAATACGAGGTGTAGTCTCTTGTCAATGTTAACACCATACCCATTTGCATTTAAAAATGGTGCCGCGAAACGCATTGCTTATGACACTGACGAAGGGAGTCTTTCCTGAAACGCATTTGTCTGAATAAAAAAGTTTGGCGTTCTATGCCCCATTGATCCTGTGAGTGCTGCGTGTCCTTCTGGGTTTGAACGGGGGGACACAGTGTGGAGCTTACAGATATATATATATATATATATATATATATATCCTTCACCAAAAACGCCATATATATATTGACTGAAAAAAACATAGGTTTCAGGGACGTTATAGTTGGCTGGACATTTCACACTTATAAAACCAAAGAAATGTGGCCGTTATAGTTAGTTCAGCTAGCTAAAACCTGTGCACCCGCAATGCACTGCTCATGACGTTTCATATTACATCCTTCATGACATGGTCAGGGACATCACCGATTAAATCATCCAGTGACGGTGTTTTATATATACACCAAGGTGTACTGAAGAATTAGTGGGTGTCTAATAGTCTGGATGGAGGATTTAGTAGGTCACGCTGACTGATTGTAGAAGTGAGTGATTAAATGCGTCTTACTGAATGCATGGGTTAGTGACTAAACTGTGTGAATGTCTGTATCAGTCTGTCTGTTGTTATGTAAGCTGCTGCATGGGTTGGCCAGTAGCTACATGAGTGTCTATATAGGTTAGTGATTGGTTGTCTGAGTATTTTTTGGGGAGATTGAGTGTATGTGTGGGTGTGTGGGAGGTGTGTGACTTTGTGCATAGATGTGTGAGTGGTTGAATTTGGTGGATGCTTAGGCAAGGGAGTGCAGTTTGGCACAAGTCTTTCTGCCTTTGGATTTCCGTCTTTCAGGACACTTTACAAAATGAACACAGCGGCGGCATGCGGCAAAATTAACACACTCTGAAAGCCAACCCGAGTTATTTTAAAGCTGGAACTCTCTGATATGGAAAAAGAAAGTAAGAGAGAATGTAAAGCACAAAAGGATGTTGAATGACTTTCATGGTGCATTTTGGGACTTGCAGTGTACAAGCATACTACGTAGCAAGTTGTAGTTCAGTCAGGCGCTTTAAATGAAAGCATCACGCGGTGAATTCAAGAAGTCTCACCTGTGATCAAGGCTACACATTAGCTGAAACGTCTAAGGAAATGGACTTTGAATAATAACCCCATGTTTCACCTGGGTGTTCTGGAAATAAAGTGCTTGAGTTTCAGGAATCCGGTGTGCGGCGCCCTTTTGTTTCTGTGGAGTTCTACAGAAAAAGAAGATTGTTTGGATTTTAATGAGGACCTCCGTCCCCATGCGCCGAGGCCACCCTGAAAGTGGTTTGGCTCCTGACGGAGAAATGCAGTTGGAGTTGAATGAAAGTGAGCCAAATCTGCCTGCATCCTGCCAAAGAAACAGGTATGAAATGTCAGCCTTGAATCGGAATTTGGTGGATGCTTAGGCAAGGGAGTGCAGTTTGACACAAGTCTTTCTGCCTTTGGATTTCCATCTTTCAGGACACTTTACAAAATGAACACAGCGGCGGCATGTGGCAACATTAACACACTCTGAAAGTCAACCCGAGTTATTTTAAAGCTGGAACTCTCTGATATGGAAAAAGAAAGAAAGAGAGAATGTAAAGCACAAAAGGATGTTGAATGACTTTCATGGTGCATTTTGGGACTTGCAGTGTACAAGCATACTACGTAGCAAGTTGTAGTTCAGTCAGGCGCTTTAAATGAAAGCGTCACGCAGTGAATTCAAGTCTCACCTGTGATCAAGGCTACACGTTAGCTGAAACACGTAAGGAAATGGACTTTGAATAATAACCCCATGTTTCGCCTGGGTGTTCTGGAAATAAAGTGCTTGAGTTTCAGGAATCCGGTGTGCGGCGCCCTTTTTTTCTGTGGAGTTCTACAGGAAGGGAAGATTGTTTGGATATATATATATATATCCTTCACCAAAAATGCCATATATATATTGACTGAAAAAACATAGGTTTCAGGGACGTTATAGTTCGCTGGACATTTCACACTTATAAAACCAAAGAAATTTGGCCGTTATAGTTAGTTCAGCTAACTAAAACTTGCGCACCCGCAATGCACTGCTCATGGCGTTTCATATTACATCATTCATGACATGGTCAGGGACATCACCGATTAAGTAATCCAGTGACAGTGTTTTATATATACACCAAGGTGTACTAAAGAATTAGTTGGTGTCTAATTGTCTGGATGGAGGATTTAGTAGGTGCGTGACTGATTGTGTAAGTGAGTGATTAAATGTGTCTCACTGAATGCATTGGTTAGTGACTAAACTGTGTGAATGTCTGTATCAGTCTGTCTGTTGTTGTGTAAGCTGCAGCATGGGTTGGCCAGCAGCTACATGAGTGTCTATATAGGTTATTGATTGGTTGTCCGAGTATTTTTTGGGGAGATTGAGTGTATGTGTAGGTGTGTGGGAGGTGTGTGACTTTGTGCATAGATGTGTGAGTGGTTGATTCACTGGATATATGGGTTCAAGAATGCATGTGGAAACAGCTGTATGGGTGTGTGTGTGTATGGGTGTGTTGGTGAGGGAATGGATGTCTCAGTGGTACATGTCCAAGCAACTACATATGTAAAAGGCAGTGTATGTGAGAGTTGAAGTATATAAATGACTCTAAATGATAGTCAGTGATTGTGAGACTGGCTGTATGGATGAGTGTGTACTTGTATCACTGATTATATAAGAGAGAAGGTATGCATTAGTATCTGTATGAATAAGTGTGGTGGTGTGTGTATAATTGTATAGGTGAGTAAATGGGAGTGTGATGGATTCTTAGCATGACTGACAAGGTGTTTGAATAACTGCATGGATGAGTGGTGGTGTATGAGTGTCTGTATAGGTGTATGAGTGCATATGATAGAGTTGTATTGATGAGTGACTGCATGTATGAGTCATTGTATGGATGAATGAGTGGATGTGTGTATAGACCTAGGAATCAGTGAGTGCATATGGAGTAACTGTTATTGGTGTGTCAATGATTTAGAAATTGGTAGTCTGTATTTTACAGTGGGTGTATGAAAGGTTATTTTAGAGTGTGAAGAGGTGCATCAGATTTTCACGTGGATGATGTCATCAGTGATGTCATTTGAGATGTCATCAGTGATGTCACTGACCATGTCATGAATGATGTAATATGTGACGTAATATGTAATAGTAGCCTCGGCGGTGGCGGTCCCCGTGGCTGCGGGGAGCTGTGTGCCCCTCCGAATATTTGAGAAC
Source organism: Lissotriton vulgaris (assembly GCF_964263255.1). Taxonomy (NCBI): domain Eukaryota; kingdom Metazoa; phylum Chordata; class Amphibia; order Caudata; family Salamandridae; genus Lissotriton; species Lissotriton vulgaris. Next base: position 771,587,897 of record NC_141693.1, read on the forward strand.
CGCCCCGGGGTGGTGGTCCCCAGACTTGGGGGGGGCTTTGGAGGCCCCTGACAAATTAAACAAGCCCCAGGGACGGCTGCAGGAGGGCGGCGTGCCCTCCCGCATATTACAAACATAGCCTCGGGGAGATGGTGGTCCCCTGGGCTGTGGGGCCCCGCGGACCCCGCTAATATTTTTTGGCAATGCCCCCAGGACCTGGCCCACCCAGGCGCCACAATAAAATGTTGGTGGGATTCGCGACCTCAGCGTGAATATCTCCAAAATAAAAAAATAAAATGCTTTTTTGTGGGACCCCCTGAGTAGGCCTAGGGGGTCAGGCTGTTTCTACCCTGCCCCCTTTTCTTTTTTTCACCTTTGTTTTACTGTTTTCTCGTGACTCGGTTGACTGACTGCCAACACTTCCTGGTTTGGAGTGTTTGTAGCCAATCACAGTCAAGCTGGTGCTCGGGAGGGGTCGCCACTCCATTGCGTGCCCAGATATCAAAACATTTTCTTTTTCAAATTTCTCTGGAATTACTGAACGGATTTACACAATTTAATGAAAAGGGCTCTTTCTGAAACAAGACCTACCTTTTTGCCAAATTTGGTGTAATTCCGTTCAGCAGTTCGGGCTGTAGCTGTGTCTAAAGTTTCCTATGGAAAATTACATGGGGAAAACATGTTTTGGGACCCCCCTTTTTTTCTCAGCCCCCACTTGTCGAATCACCCCAAAACTTTCAAGCCAGGAGCTGACTGGAGTGGGCCACTAGTTTTGAAAATTTCGCAAAGATTCGTCAACCCGCGTCAATGATATTGAGAAAACAAAAAAACGCTTTTCCTATGGAAAGTAGGTCCTAACTATAACTACCTACTTACCTACTAGCGACCACTATTAGGTAGCGGTCGCCAGTAGGTAGTTATAGTTAGGATTTTTTTCAATGCAAAATCTCAAAATTCTATTTGGAATAACTTTGGCGCCAGTTGACGGATCTACCTGAAAATTCCCTCAAAGTTGCCTCGCGGAGCTCCGGTCCTTCCTTGAAAGTTTGGGGGGGATTCGTAAAGCGGGGGCCGAGATAAAAGGGGGGTCCCAAAACGTGTTTTCTCCATGTTAATTTCAATAGGGCGGTCAAACTCACTTTTAGCCCGAACGGCTGAATGGATTTCCACCAAACTTGGCAAAATTGTAGGGACTGGTAGCCCGATGTGCCTTTGCTATGTCTCAAGATATGTGCTCCAGTGGTTTTTGAGTAATTTAGGTTCAAAAAATATAGATATATCTATGGCAGCGTCCCGGTAGGCACACCGGGGAGCGCAGCGGGCGCGACACGCGAGGTGCGCACGGAAAGCTGATTGGCTCTCGGGTGTCTGTAAACATTCGAAACAGTCCGGACCAGCCGCCATCTTGTGTCTCGGTAAGATAGAGACACAAGAGGTGGAAAAAAAAAGGGGGGAAATGACCATAAGGGGGCAGGGTAGACCCCCCCTGACCCCCTAGGTTTGATGTGGGGGCTATAAAAGGGCCCCGCGGTGCAAAAAAATATATATATTTGATTTGCGCGGGGTGAGCGCCCGGTACGCGCACCGGGGAACGGACCGGGGAGCGGCCCATGGGGAAAGAAGAATGACAGAGTTTTTAAAAAATGTAGCCTTTTTTTATAAATTGGAGGTAGTTCTAAAAAGAACTGTTTTTTTCTTCTTTTTGTTGTTTTATATTTTTTTAGTGTTTTTGGAACATTTTGTACTTTTTTTGGCTTTTATGGACTATTTTATATTTTTTTTGTTATTTTTATGGGGAGAAACGAAAAAACCAGGGAATTGAAAATGGCTCAACTGGAGCAAAAAAAAAAAATAAGAAAAAATTAGGGGTTTTTGGGGCATTTGTGGTTGTCCCCAGCAAGGATGATGAGCTTTATGCTCAGTTCACCATAGGAGATGGTCTTACCACAATGAATACATGTTATTCGGAAATCCGCAAACCGTGGCTGAATGCAAGGGATCATCTCCCTTGCCTCTGGTCCCGATGGAGTGGGCTGCTTTCTTTTGGAGGTGGTGCTTGAAGATTGGGGAGGGTTACTGGCCAGTTCCCTCATCTCTGCAGCAGAATAGTTGATCGGATGCCTGCGCTGAATGTGGCGAATCATGGTGTTGTTTCCAAAAGAGTATTTTTTATTAGGGTTCCCCCTTGAAAGTTCCATACCACAGATTAGGTAAGTCACCTTGGCCGCATTGACTTTTTTCTTGCCCTCTGGGATCGAAAAAAACTCCCATACAATGTGTGGTCGTGGCTGGTATCGGGTATTGTGTTCTTGCAGCCACCTTCTCCTCCCCTCCTCCTCCTCCTCCTCCTCCTCCTCCTCCTCCTCCTCTTCCTCCCCCTCTTGTTGACCACCAATGTAATTTTGTGGTGGTCCTCTTGGTGGTTGTGGTGGTGGTGGTGGTGCAGATGCTCCAGCTGCTGCTGCTACTGAAGCCATTTCAAAGGAAAAAATATACCTCAAAGATTGCAAAACAGGTCTTCCTAAGTCAAAGGACAAAGTCAGAATAAGGAAAAAAGGTGGGGTCTTTTATCATTTGGAAAAAAAAAGGCCTGAACCAATGAGAAGTGTTATTTTCAGGTCACAAGACCAGGGATTTCATCATTATGAAACCAAAACTGTTCTGCACCAATAAAAAGTGTTATTTTCAGGTCACATGACTGACGTGCTTAAGCGGCGCGTAAGTTCATCAGATGTTTACGTTGCGCAATCGTATTCGCTCGAGTGCTTCCGGGTGCACTTACGTCGTGCGTATCAGGTGGACGCGGCTACGCGATACGTCACGATGATGTTTTCGTTCGCGGCAATAGCGCTAACGGGACGCTCTCCGGAGCGCGCCGTGGGGCGCTTCAAAAGACTACGCTTCCGGGGCGCTTACCGGGGCGCGCCCCGGGAGCTCTCCAGGGTAAAAAATATATATATATATATATATACATTAAAAAAATAGTTTTAAATAGAAATAAAATATAGGATTTATTCATTTTCAAAAATATTACATTTCATAGCTATAGACATTTGCTATTAACAAAATTTTGAAATTCAAAGAAAAAAACATAGGTTTGGGGCCTTATATATAGTTAGGAATTAGCATTTAAAAAACCTATAAAATTCACTGAAAAAACCATAAGTTTCACACCAGTTATAGTTAGGAATTAGCATTTAAAAAACCTATGAAATTCACTGAAAAAACCATAGGTTTCACATCCGTTATAGTTAGGAATTAGCATCTAAAAAAACCTATTAAATTCACTGAAAAAAACATAGGTTTCACACCAGTTATATTTAGCTGGAAATTTTACTGACATAAAACTATTGAAATGCCCATGTTATAGTTAGTTGGACTCACTATAACTTGCGCGCCTACAATGCACTGCTGATGACGTCACATATTACATCATTCATGACATGGTCAGTGACATCATTCAAAATGAAGCTGCCACTGCCATGGAAGAGGTGAAAAGAGCCATGGAACAAGTTCAGGAGGATGTAGTTAATTTAGAAGATTTGGAAAATCAACTAAACGTGGAGCAGAAAAAAAATATATGATGAAGTCACAGAACAGATTGAGCATGGTTGATAAAAAAGAGTGCTTATGTATGTCATTTGAACCTGTCCCACTGTATGTGAGTGGAGAAGCCGGAACTGGGAAAAGTTTTCTGATTAAATCATTTGCAAGTTATCTGCAGAAAAGAACAGAGTCATCACTGTCTTGTGTTGTTACTGCTCCAACTGGGTTGGCAGCGCATAACATTAAAGGGATTACTTTACATCGTTTATTGATGCTGCCAGTAGAGCATGATAATAAATTACAATACCACAAGCTATCTAGAGAAGCTTGTTGTGAAGTTGGTAGAGTCCTGAAGAAAATGAAACTTCTTATCATTGATGAGGTAAGCATGGTTTCAAATGTGATACTTGCTTTTGTGCATTTAAGAATGCAACAAATTCTTAAATTACGTACTATTTGGCCATGTGAGAAAGTACATCAATAAAAAATGAGTTTCTCGGGTAAATGTTGAGAATATATGTTTTTACATAATTTTGTAATGATACTCAATTGATTTTCAAACAAACAACGTTTGCCTTTTGACTTAACAAATTCTTATCTAGTGTTTTTAGAACCCCAATTTTAGTGAAAGTAATTGGACAATGAAGATTGGAGCAGTTAATAAAAGTAAGTGTGTTGTTCAAAATTAGTTTGTGAGTGAAAGTGATCAAGATAATTAGTAAACTGGTAGTTGTCACAGAGGTAGTATAAGTGTATCACATAGTGAGTGATATCAGTATTATAGGAAATGTCAGAGGTGTAAATATCATTTTTGTTAGATGATGAAATAGATGTTGGACTTTTCATTCCGAAAGTCGGGTAAATGGAAGTGTAAAACTACTAATAAGTAATTTCCAAAAAGAGGACTTTCTGTATACCATTTGGCCATGTGGAAAGGTATGTAAATGAAGATTACTTATTTCGGGTAAATGTGGGTAATATATGTTTCTATATCACTTTAGTTTAAGAGTATAATAATGAGATACTGTATCTTAGAAATTGCTGTTTGGAAGAAAACATTTAAGATATGTTTTTTCTATGTTTTATGGGTTTTTTGAACACAATCATTTTGAATGTGTTTTTTTTGCCCGCTGTGATATGATGAGTAGTATTGAACTCACTGTTTTTAGTGAAAATCAATATATTCTGAGAACAGCAAAAATAAACCATATAACATGTTGTAAAAGTTAATTTGCATTTTGTATTGTGAAATATATAGTATAACTGATTTCTTTACTCTCTTCTACAGATATTACATTTATAAGGTAAGTACAACTAATAAAAAATAAATTTTCATTTCTTTTTTATTTCTGTTTCTCTCTATCCTTCCCTTACTGTCTCTCTGTTAACTTCACTGCTTTCATTCCTTCAGTTTCTCACTCCCTTTCTCTTATGTTCACTCCCTTTAACTCATCCACATTTTGTCACTGACTTTTGTTTGCTCTTTCACTCAGTCCCCTTCTCTCACTCTTTTCTTCTCTCCCTCTATTTCCTCACTCTTTTACTTTTCTTGTCTCATGCTCACTTACCTTTATTCATCCTCTATCACCTCTGTTTCATCAAACTTACTGTCATTCTTTTACCCTACGTCTCCCCTGTCCCTTTATTTTGCTTCCCATACTTATCCTCATTCCCTATACTTCACTTCACTTCCCTTCTTCTTAGTCTTCTCACCCACTCATATTAAGTCAGTCCCTCTGTTTCACTCCCCTTCACCTCTCTTTCCTTCCTTTGCTCACTCACTAATTCCTCTTCTGTCACTCACCTAACTGCACTTCAAAAACACCTTCATAAAACTCCCTGTGTCCTCTTACTTTCTCTGTACTCTTCCATCACTCCCTTTCTCTTACACTCACTGTTGTTAACACACCTGCACTAATTCCCCCTTCCCTCTCCCTCATTTTCCTTCCCTAACTCCTCTTTCCTTTTTCTTCTGTTTTGTCTCTTGTATTGTGAATAATGTATTATAACTGATTTTTTTTTTCGTTTCCACAGATATTTCATTTATAAGGTAAGTACGACTGACCCCAAAACCTTTTTTATTTCTCTTTTTGTCTATCCTTCCATCGCTCCCTGTCTCTTAGCGTAACTCTCTTCATCACCTCACCTACACTACCTCATTTTCCGTTCTTTGATCCCTCACTGAGTCTCCTTCTATCACTCCACTTCACTTACTGCTTCTGTCACTCCCTTTGAACTCTGACATCCTCACTTCTTTTTCTTCAGTGTCTCTCTGTTAGCTTTACTTCCTCTGTCCCTTCACTGTCTTACTGCCTTTCCCTTACACTCACTCTCTTTAACTCACCCACACTCCATCACTTGTCTTTCTTTGCTCCCTCACTCAGTCCCCTTCTCTCACTGTTTCCTTCACTCCCTCTGTGTCCTCAGTCCCCTTGTCTCACGGTCATTTGCCATCTCTCTTTTGACTGTGCTATGTCTTCCTTTGGCTGTTCCATGTTTCTCTCTGTGTGTGCCATCTTACCCTTTGTCTGCACAATATATACTTGTGCCTGTGTCATCTTACTCTCTGCTTGCACCATCTCACCTTCTACTTGTTCTATCTCACTCTCTGCCTGCACCATTTTACCCTCTACCTTTAGCATCTGTCCCTGTGTGTGCCATCTAACTTTCCCATCTTTTAATCTTCTTCCTTCTTTCTTGTATTGTGAAATATACATTGTATGCATAACAATTTATTTTTTTCTTGTGTTTTACAGATATTATATATATATTTTTAAATTTCCTTAACTTTTTTTATATCTTAGAAGGTAAGTATAACAAATAAAAAACTTTTTTCGCAATAGTGTCTAAGTTTTTATTATTTATAAGGTAAGTATGAGAAAGAAAAATAAGTATGTTATCACTCTGTTATTGTGACAGAATAACTGCCTCACTCTTTCTCAGTCCCTTGCTTTCTCTCTCTCTTTACATATCTATCCCTGACACTTAATCTTGTATGTTTTCTCTTTCTACCACTCCTCCTCTTTACCTCAGTCAGTTTCCCTCTTTCTTTATTTTTTTGTGTTTGATCTTATTTTTCTTCCTTCAATCTGTTATCCATTTCTTACCTGTTAGTAAGCCTTCATTTATTGGCACTCCACTTTCCCCAGTGCACTTCCTCGGTAAATCTAGATGTAGGTGGCACTTAAACATGAGCGTGAAATCCGTTACGCTCGCGGATTTTGCGGATTTTCGGGAAATCCGCAATCCGCTAATTTTGCGGATTTCCTGCAAAATCCGCAAAAAAAATCTGCGAACGTAACGGGTTCAAAAGTTGAACCCACACTCATTTAACTATTTTACAATGGCGCCAGCAAGCTGCCAGCGCCGTTGTAAAATAGTTACAAAGTTAGCTTGCACAGGAACCACTAGATAAAACGAAGCAGGTGCTTCCTGTGCAAGCTAACTTTGTAACTATTTTACAACGGCGCTGGCAGCTTGCTGGCGCCATTGTAAAATAGTTACAGCCTTACACAGGTCACTCAAGGGACCCCTGCGCCCTTCAGGGCGATTGCATAGTAACACACACATGGTCACTCGAACTAGTTGATGCTCAAAATCAGTGACTCATTCATTAGCCCAAAAACAATCATGAGCGTCTTCGAAGCTGGACAGGTGTGCCTCTTCCCAAATCTACTGTGGAAAATCAGCTGTGATGCTGGGTAGAGGCCTTTGCATCCTTGACTTTCATGAGCGCAATCCCCGTGCTGTTCCTGTGACCAGGAGCTTCTTTCTCTTTTTTTTTTTATGTTTGCACGGGTTGCTGCAAGTTCGCACACGTTTTGTACAATTTCGCAATTTGCGAAATTGTACAAAACCCTCGCGAACTTGCAGAAACCCGTGCGAATATAAAAAAAAAAAAATCTGCGCGGATTCGCGGATTTTGCGGATTTTGGCAATCCGCAAATTCGCGGATTGCCAATCCGCAAAATCCGCTCATGCTTAGTGGCACTGAAAACAGTGTCACAGGCCCTTATGTATTCGTTAGTTACTACCAAATACTATTCGGTGGTTAATAACGAATTCCTGTGTACATACACATCTGTGCATGTACATTTGTGCCATGTGGCACACATACAAGCCGTAAGAGCATATATGTGTGTGACATGGCACACAAGTTAGAATCAGGGGTGCAATAGGGTCTCAAAGTGATAACCTGTCCCCCTTAACAATTCAATTATTTTACCAAATCGGTATTTACTGGTTCGGTAACTGCCATTGATTCCTATTGGCCTCAAGGCCCATAGGAATCAATGGCAATTACCGAATCGGTAAATACCGATTCGGTAAAATGACTGAATTATATAGATTTGGTAATTTCAAAAGAGAAATTAACTACATCCCATTTACCTACTTTTAAATGTTGAATAGGTATGATTTGGTATTTAAGAGTAGGTAAATGGAGATTACATACATGTGGGCCATTGAGTTGTAACATATTTATATAGATATGTTACATTTCAGTGCTTTGGAAGTACTACAGTATACTATAGGTAAACACCCTATAGATTTATGCTGTACCACATCCTTATAGTTTTGCACTTTTAAATTTACTATAACAAACTTTTACATACAAACATAGAAATATAGTTCTTTTTTTGACCAGTAGAGGTAGTTCTAAAAAGAACTGTTTTTTTGTTGTATTTTTTTGGATGCTAGATAAACGGTGTAAAAAATGGACTTTATAACCATAACAATTGTTCAACATGAACAAACCATGAAAAATAAAGAAAAAAATTATTTGGTGCACTTGTGGCTCCTGTTTTTCTGCAAAATACCTTCTACAGACTGTTGTCCAAAGGCAACTAATTTATTGTACTGTATGCACTGCATCATAAGATTTTTCAATTCCGGCTGGATAGTGGCAATCATGGAAGCTGTCATTGGTGATGCTGTTGAAGTACTAGGAGCAGAGCCCTGCTCTTCAGATCTACACACCACAGCTCTAGCCCAATTGTTAGGGTGCATATTCTTAACATGGCATTCCATGCTATAGGTTCCAAAAGAGTATTTTTTATTTGGATTGCCTCTTGACAATACTGTGTCACATATTTTGCATGTGACATGCGGTGCATTGACTTTCTTCAAACCTTCTGGGAATGAAAAAAACTTCCAGACTATAGACTCTTTTTTAGATGTATGGGGGTCCTCTTCGACAAACTCTTCTTCAAAAGAATGCTCTGATTCCTCACGTCCAGCCATTTCCAAACAAGCCAGGAGCTGTTGAAAGTAGATATTGCTTCTCTGAAAGCCAAAGAACAATGATGAACATGGGAGGGGTCTGTCTACAATTGGAGTAGGAACTATTATAAGGTTAAACGTAATCTTACAGAGCGTTTACGGTGCGCTTACGGTGCGTTTACGTATTATTTATGGAGCGGTTACGTCATTTTACGATGCGCTTACGTAATATGCACCCTCGCGAGATTTCTAATTCCTTTAATAAAGTTATATACGGTCTTTAAAAGTTTAAATTAACATGTTCTTTATTATCCCAGATAATGTGTACCTTTACATTGTGCAATGAATACGTAGATATAACGATTTAAAGTTTATAAAACTTTCGGGGGTAAGAGCTCGGAGCTTTTAGTCTGCGCGCACGGAGCTCTTACGATGCGTGCACGTGCGACGATCCCTCGCGAGATTTGTTACTACTTTAAAAAGTAATATACTGTTGTTAAAAGTTTGAAAAAAACATTTTCTACATTACAGCAAATATTGTCTACCTTTAAAATCAACGTTAAAAACGTAGATATTATGAATTAGCAATTTTTTTAAATTTGTCGGGGTAAGAGCTCAGAGCTTTTACGGTATGCTTTTGGAGTGCTCATGGTGCGCGGACCCTGTAATCATATAAAAAAAACTTGAAAATAAAAATATATATATTCACTGAAAAAACTATAGGTTTGAAGCCTTACATAGTTAGGTATTAGCAATTAAAAAACCTTGCAAATTCACTGAAAAAACCATAGGTTTCAGGTCATATATAGTTAGGTATTAGCATTTAAAAAACCTTAGAAATTCACTGAAAAAAACATAAATTTCAGGTGATATATAGTTAGGAATTAGCATTTAAAAAACCATGCAAATTCACAGAAAAAACCATAGGTTTCAGGTCATATATAGTTAGGTATTAGCATTTAAAAAACCATTGAAATTGCTCCTATATAGTTTGTTGGACTAACTATATTTCGCGCACCCGCAATCCACTGCTGATGATGTCACATATCACATCATTATATATATATATATATATATATATATATATATATATATATATATATATATATATATATATATATATATATATATATATATATATATTTATATATATGTATATATCTATATATATATATTTATATATATATATAATTCCTGATTTGTAAAGTGTGACTTACCAATAAACACAATTATGTAAGAACACTCGACCTCACTTGAAGGTAAAGAAAATGGAGGCTTGTTACAATAAAAGGCCAAGTAATTCTAATGATGCACAACGAGTGATTCTTACTGCAGCCCATGAGGAAGGGGGTGGTTTTCCGTGAAACTCGTCGGGCAGAGTGAATTAAGAGTAGCGGAAAGGCACGTTTAAACCAATCTGGCAGCCGGGAGAGGCGGAGAACTGTCGTGTGCCTCTTAATGCTTCGGGCACTTTGGTATTTTCATATATATATATATATAAATATATATATATAAATATATATATATATATATATATATATATATATATATATATATATATATATATATATATATATATATATATATATATATATATATTTATATAATTCCTGATTTGTAAAGTGTGACTTATCACCCCTAAAAGTATCCAGCCACTTGGGGCCATCGAAGAGATTACGTGAGCTATTGCCTAGAGTCACATGATGCTGAGCTGAGCTGCTAATAGCACCAGGGATTGCTCCACACCTCTCTCCTCTCTCTCTCTCTCTCTCTCTAAATAAATATATATATATGACCCTATTACCCGGCGCTTCTTGAGACGCGGGATATCGCCAGACTGCCTGTGACCCCTGAGTACTGCTCGCCGCTCCCGCTGCGCGGGAGCCGCTTCGCCTGTGGGAGGACCCACCAACGTAGAACCCAACTTGCCTGGCTGCCGAGGGAGAGCTGCAACAGAGGAGGCTTCAGGGGTAAGCGCCGCAGGGACTCGCTTTCCCAGGAGTCCCTGCACGACCACAAGTCATCGGTCAGCGCCCCCCTGCGTGCCCCGCCCCACCGGCAAACAGCCAAAAGCGAAGCAGGAACCAGCGTGATTGTGACCCTATTACCCGGCGCTTCTTGAGACGCGGGATATCGCCAGACTGCCTGTGACCCCTGAGTACTGCTCGCCGCTCCCGCTGCGCGGGAGCCGCTTCGCCTGTGGGAGGACCCACCAACGTAGAACCCAACTTGCCTGGCTGCCGAGGGAGAGCTGCAACAGAGGAGGCTTCAGGGGTAAGCGCCGCAGGGACTCGCTTTCCCAGGAGTCCCTGCACGACCACGAGTCATCGGTCAGCGCCCCCCTGCGTGCCCCGCCCCACCGGCAAACAGCCAAAAGCGAAGCAGGAACCAGCGTGATTGTGACCCTATTACCCGGCGCTTCTTGAGACGCGGGATATCGCCAGACTGCCTGTGACCCCTGAGTACTGCTCGCCGCTCCCGCTGCGCGGGAGCCGCTTCGCCTGTGGGAGGACCCACCAACGTAGAACCCAACTTGCCTGGCTGCCGAGGGAGAGCTGCAACAGAGGAGGCTTCAGGGGTAAGCGCCGCAGGGACTCGCTTTCCCAGGAGTCCCTGCACGACCACGAGTCATCGGTCAGCGCCCCCCTGCGTGCCCCGCCCCACCGGCAAACAGCCAAAGCGAAGCAGGAACCAGCGTGATTGTGACCCTATTACCCGGCGCTTCTTGAGACGCGGGATATCGCCAGACTGCCTGTGACCCCTGAGTACTGCTCGCCGCTCCCGCTGCGCGGGAGCCGCTTCGCCTGTGGGGGACCCACCAACGTAGAACCCAACTTGCCTGGCTGCCGAGGGAGAGCTGCAACAGAGGAGGCTTCAGGGGTAAGCGCCGCAGGGACTCGCTTTCCCAGGAGTCCCTGCACGACCACGAGTCATCGGTCAGCGCCCCCCTGCGTGCCCCGCCCCACCGGCAAACAGCCAAAAGCGAAGCAGGAACCAGCGTGATTGTGACCCTATTACCCGGCGCTTCTTGAGACGCGGGATATCGCCAGACTGCCTGTGACCCCTGAGTACTGCTCGCCGCTCCCGCTGCGCGGGAGCCGCTTCGCCTGTGGGAGGACCCACCAACATAGAACCCAACTTGCCTGGCTGCCGAGGGAGAGCTGCAACAGAGGAGGCTTCAGGGGTAAGCGCCGCAGGGACTCGCTTTCCCAGGAGTCCCTGCACGACCACGAGTCATCGGTCAGCGCCCCCCTGCGTGCCCCGCCCCCACCGCCACTCTACAAGACCAGAGGAGAGACCGTCTTGCGGGACGCAAGCGGGACGCCGGGCGAAGCCCGGGCAAAGGGCGGGCCGTCTGTGGCCGTCCGGGGCCAGCAGGGGCCGGGACGGGCCACCTCCCCAACAACTAAGGTAAACTTATCAATTGTTGGCGGCGGACGTTATAAAAGTTTACTGTAATCACGCATGTCTTCATATTCGCCAATGACCACCCGTTCAGGTAGAAGCTCCAGACGAGGGGGGAACTCAATCCTATGTACAATGGATAATTTTATCACCCGAGCTGTGTCTGTAGTAGAAAAGGAAATTATCCTGGCAGAACGCAGACTATCAAGGGAATACTTGGCACATAAACGTTCCTCACTAGGACCACTAGTCAATGCTACATCTCCGGTCAACACCACTCCAGCTGAACCATTATTATCTGCTCCAACTGGTTTTTTACAACCCTGTGTTGTTGACTCAAGTCATGATAATGACGCTTTTGATATCATCTCGGACCCTGCACCTACAGGTAGAACCCAAGTAGTTACTGGCACAATCAATTGTTTGACCAACAAAACACTTGATCCACCTTCATTACCTGTAATTTTGGTGCATGATACACCTCCAGGGTCAGTTCCCATAACACCGTCGCCAAAAAATAGTCGACCAGCTGTCAAAAGGAAGAGAGTGGTTTCCCCGAGAAAAGCCTACAGACTCAAAACACTTAAAAGAATTCGCAGGAACTACATAAATGGAGGCACCTCCTGCAAACTTGTAGAGCGAGAAAATACAAACATGAGGCCAGAAGTAAATAATTCTCAAGCGGAGGTTAACCATAACGCCACACCTGGTCAAATGCAGACTTTGGACTGCCCAAAGAATTCACCTGCCAAAAACCCGTTGCTTGACCAGATGCAAGAACTCATGACAACCCTGCTCTCACCAGTCCTCGAAAAATTAAAAGGGCTAACAGAACGACTAGATAAATTTGAACAAACCTCCTTAGATAACTTTTTCGCCCTAAAATCCTTGGTGAAATTACATTCCAAGATTGGCGGAGAGACTACAAGGGTGGAATCTAGCCCGACAGCTTCTAAACAAACACAACATCCCCAACGACCTAGGAGTGACAGTGGGACCCAGCCGAATAGACTCATTAGTGATTCAAGGAAAGGTCAATCTGAATCTGCCAAAGCACACTCAAATAAAGGAGGTACTCAGTTGGTCGTCCCGCCGAAACCTGCACCTCGGAAAGTAAACTCGGTTAACACAAACACCACTCCTCAAGCCCCGGCACCACCCAAGTCGGATGTCGGGACTAAATCTACTACCTGTTCTACTAACTGTGGCTCGGACAATAATGCTAAAGCAACTGACAATGACGGAGACAAATCAGTAATGAAAAAGACCCCAAACGCACACCTTCCTCCGGGATGCCAACCGTACGTAGTTGTGCTTACCGGGGTCCCTCCCTTGAAACCCAACAAAAGGGAGTCATACGACGAGCTGAAAAATAAGACGCTGTTCTGGCTTAAAGAAAATAGACCCTTGCCATACTCTGTCAATTGTCAGGTTATCCAAGTCCGAAGAATTAGCTGGTTGGGAACAAGGCAGAAGGACATAGCAGGTGATTGCATTCTAGTCAATTTTAAGGACCCCTCGGTGGCTCAACTTGTGTATAGCCAGAACCAACGAAGTGGTTATTTAGGAATTGGCACTTACGACCTCAGCTATTTTTACCCCATGCAGCGGCCCCAAGATATTAGAGATCAATCTCGGTTAGGCCCGATGAATAACAAATATTCTTTTTTTGACCCTCCAACTCCAGTAGGAAGAATGTTTCCAGGTACCATGGAAGGGGATAAAAATTGGTCATGGTGGGGCTACTGACAGGAAGGAAAAAGTGGCACACATGATATCTCGTCCTCCCTGTATAGTACCAAAGAGAACCCCTGTTTTAAACCAATTGTAAATACTGGAATAATGCTCCCTATATCGGATAACGTGGAATCCAGACAGGTCATAGCTCTGTTCACTAGCCCCTCCAAAGACCATCAAGGAGAGGCTATAATAAACAGTGGCCATGTACCAGCCACAGTTAGATCAATAGTGGCACCTAACGACTCGCAGGGCTTGATACTTCCCCATGAGACCTCTGATGATTCCAACGTAGGGGCAATATCCTCTATCCCGGGTACAGGTAATAATTGCCCCAGCATTCCAGTGTCATGTAAATCTAACCGTGATTTAAAAATCTTGTCATGGAACATAGCAGGGGTATCCAGGAATTTATGTGATAGGAATTGGAGTTCATTTCTGGAAGAGCATGACATTATTCTCCTACAAGAAACATGGGCAATTAACATGGTGCATAGACTTGGATACAAAGCATACCATTGCGGGGCCATTGCTTCTGTGAGAGGCAGACCATCAGGGGGCCTAATAATTTGGATAAAAGTATGTTTGGATGTTATTATATCACCCTGTAACATTGGTTCTAAAGATTTGCCTGGGGTAAAGATCACCACGAAGGATATCGGGGACATTTATTTGTTAAACATCTATAATAGACCCAATCCTCATAAAAAGGAATCACTGGTTGTGGAACAGTTAAACATGTTTTTGAACACACTGGAGCAGGACCCTAAAATAATTATAGGCGGGGACCTCAACTGTCAGTTTGAGCCTGTCCTGTGGTTAGAAAATATTCTTGAAAGCGAGGATAGGGCCAACAATATTCCCCGGCTAGATAGTGTAAAAGCAGTCAAAAGCTCGGTGGCAGCTATGCAGATATACGAGCTGACGATATCTCACAACTTAAGAGCATGTAATGGTAGATTGGATCCGGATAGGCCATCTAACTTCACTTATAACAAAGGGAACTCAAAGTCACTTATTGATTTTGTATTGATTACTATTAACCTATGGTATTTGCTGCTGACTTTTTCTGTTGTGAATAGACCAGAAAGCGATCACTTCCCCCTTGAGTTAGGGTTACTTCCTACACTATTCCAACCATTAGATAGTGGTACGGAACCAAATAATGATGTGGGTGAGGTTGAAGTTTCTAATAATAGGAGAGCAATAAAGTGGCCGCATATTCTGGCAAAAGAGGACACACTCATAGGTATCTACAATATTTTCTCAAACACTATCTCCTCATATAATAAGTTGGTTATGGGATCCCACGAAGTGCTTAAAATGCACTATCAATTAATAGAAGAGTTAATCCCCCTCTTGAGTAAACCCTGTAACAACAGGGACAGCAAAATTAAACGGCAATTGGAACTGGAGACACCATGGTATAACAACCAGTGTCGCCTGGCCAAAGGTAATCTCATTAAGGCCGTAAAATCTAAAGATCAAAAGAAGGTTAAAGAATGTAGAACTGAATATAATAACCTTCTCTCGAGAGCGAAAAAAGAGTGGGACGATTCAATTTGGGATGACCTCTTAAATGCTGCCAGGATGCATGATCAATGCACCTTTTGGAGCCTAATATCTAAAAACAATAAAACAGGGAGCTCCAATAGAGACTTTTTCTTAGATGGAAAAATTTGGTATGACCACTTTTCAAAATTATATGATGCAACTGAGGTGCCCTCTGAAGACTCTTGCTTTGGATCCAGTCCTTTTCACTTTAAGCCGGAAAAATTTACCACAGAGGAAACATTGTGTGCTATTAAGGCAGTTAAGGCAGGTAAGGCGCCGGGACCGGATAAACTACCGGGCGACCTATTTATTCATAATATAGAAGTATGGTGCCCCTACATAAACTTTTTGTGCAATTCTATTTTGCTAGGCACTCCGATCCCCGAATCATGGAAGGGGGCGGAAATAGTAACTATTTATAAAAAGGGAGACCGTTACAACCCTGGTAATTACAGACCTATAAGTTTAATTGATATTTTACAAAAAATCTTTGCCAGACACATTTTAAATCGCCTTTTAGATTGGATTGAGGAAACTAAAATCCTCTCAAAATACCAAGCAGGTTTCAGAATTAGGACAAGTACTGTAGATCAGGTACATAGGTTCATGTGCATTTGTTGGAAGTATGTCCAAATTAAGAAGTGCAGCATATACGTTGCGTTTATGGATCTACGCTCAGCGTTTGACCTGGTCCCCCGCTCACTGTTATGGAATACCTTAGGGCAAATGGGTGTCCCTGATGAATTATTGTCTAACCTCATAAAACTCCACACAGACAATTTTGCAAAAATAAGATGGGGAAGAAATGGTGAACTCACCCAAGCTATCCCAGTCAGACGGGGGGTGCGACAAGGGTGCGTGCTGGCCCCGACACTTTATCTTTATTTGTAAATGATATCCCCCCTTTTTTGGCACAGTGTAACCACGACTCCCCCAAATTATGTAATGAGGCAGTTACAGCGTTGCTCTTTGCAGACGACACTATTTTAATATCTCAAACTCCCAAAGGTTTACAAAACTTAGTAAATCAATTTGATAGTTATTGTGAAAAGAAGGGGCTAGAAATCAATTCAAGTAAAACCAAATACATGGCCATTAACCCCCCAAAATCTTTTAAGAAAAATCTGGCCTTAAATAATACAAAACTTGAATATGTGGAATCATTTGATTACCTGGGCATCAGGTTTGATAGTAAAATGTCTTGGTCAAATCAGCTAGAAAAAAGTAGATTGATATTAAAACAGAACTCCATTCCCATTCTGAAAATCCATGGAAGGAGTACTTCAAAAGCTATAACACCTGCGATTGAAGTGTTCAAAGCTAAAGGACAATCTGCGGCCCTATATGGGGCCGAGATATGGGGGCCGTATGTTAAACAAACATTCCATACTGTGGAGAATACGTTCTGCAGGAGGTTGTTAAGGCTACCAATATGAACACCTTTAGCACCTTTTTTTCTAGACATAAACTTTAAACGTACAGATTATCTATGCTGGTTGAGGCCACTGATTTACTGGGTAAGAATTTGGACAACCCCGGAACTCGCAGACTATAGACCGGGTCTGCTGGAAATCATGGAATTGGATACTTACAATTCAATTCAGTGGCTGAGACATATATCTGCATGGCTCACTAAATTGGGCCTTTCACACTTTTGGAAAAACCCAACATCCATGCTACCTAATTGTAAAGATCAGGTAAAATCCGCCTTTTGGTACTATATGAATTCTAATATACATAATCGTGTCACAGGTTCATTATCAATTGAGTTTCTGCAATTTAAGGACATCCCCATATTTGAGCAATTTATGGACGTGGTTGAACCACCCCTGGCTAAAACCGTGTATCTTCAATTTAGGTACGGGGTTCTCCAAATAAATGCCAATACGTCCCAGTGGGGGAATCCTAATCCTAACAGAGATGATACACTTTGTAAACTGTGCGACCTGAAGCAAAGGGAAGATGAGGCACACATC
Organism: Lissotriton vulgaris; assembly: GCF_964263255.1. Taxonomy (NCBI): domain Eukaryota; kingdom Metazoa; phylum Chordata; class Amphibia; order Caudata; family Salamandridae; genus Lissotriton; species Lissotriton vulgaris. Next base: position 771,605,314 of record NC_141693.1, read on the forward strand.
CTCTTTTTTTGTCCATTGTACAAAGCCCAACGTACAAAATGGATCAAACCCCTCTGTAAAAATTTGGGTATACGCTCATATAAAGAGGCAGAAAGACTACTCAGATCCTCGTCCTCTAGTCTGATAACTTTTGGAGTCAGTCGATTTCTTTTCAGTATCTGCCTGATAAGGAAAAAGTATGGTTTTAAAATATAGATACTAAGTTTTTTAATTCTGGCTTTTAATTATTTAAAAACTTTTTATATAAGTGTTTTTAACATGAGGTCTGTAAACCCCCTTGGATGTAAAATGTACATGTCCCTCTTATGAATTGTAAACAAATTAATGTGAATTGTAAATAATTAGGACTTTGTATGAGGATTGTACAACAACTTGCACTTTATTCTTCTAATTGATGTAATTTTGTTTTATGTAAAATGTATTTTTCTTGCTGGCTTCAAGGCAAATTGCCGAATAAAGCTTTAAAAAAAAAAAAATATATATATATATATATATATATATATTTTCACTAAAATCAAAGGTTAAATTAATGTGATACTCAATTTTGTTTTGAAACCGAGTAATTCAATATATAAAAATGAGAATTGTACATGTGGGATGATGATAAATTGCTTATATCTCACATAGTTGATTTTACTTGGGTAATGGAGTAGATAAAGTGTATGTGGAAATGAACAACATACATAAGATCGATCATATTTATGACAATATATATCATTCCAAGATGGAGCTGGTTAATGTCAGTAAGCTATAGTCCTTCCTTTATTGCGGGGATAATGTTTTAAATACATGGCTACTGACATCGAGAAAGGTGGTGTGCCGAAAGGCAAACGCGTCTGTCTGTTGTAAAATAAAACGACCTTTGGAAATCAACCCCGCGAGTGTGGATAATTCTTTTGCAAGTGGGGAAGAATTTGGAGCACAATATATATATATATATATATATATATATATATATATATATATATATATATATATATATATATATATATATATATATATATTTATATATATATATTTTTTTTTTTTATTTTTTTTTTTTTGGAGTGCTCTCCTTTCTAAACCCATGATCTGGGGTTTTTTTCGTTTTACAATATTTATATATATATATATATATATATATATTACCTACTGGCGGTCGCCAGTAGGTATATATAGTTAGGATTTTTTCTCTATGGAACTTTTGAAAATTCTATGTCTAATAACTTTGGTGTTTGTGGACGGAATCGGCTGAAATTTTCAGGAAAATGGCACATTTTGTTTCTGAGCAGCCCCTAAAAATTTGGGGGGGTTTCGTCAAGGGGGGGGGGCCGAGAAAAAAGGGGGGTCCCAAAACGCGTTTTTCCCATTCATTTTTCTATAGGGCCTTTGGCCTCACTTTTAGCTCGAACGGCTGAATGGATTTACACGAAACTTGGCAAAATTATAGGGACTGTTAGCCCGATGTGCCTTTGCTGGGTCTCAATATATGGGCTCCAGTGGATTTTGAGAAATTAACGTTTAAAAAAACAGACATATCTGTGACAGCGTCCCAGATAGCGCACCAGATCGCGTACTTTTCGCGTAACGGAGCTTTGCGTAGCGAAGCTGATTGGCTCTCCGGTGTCTGTCAACATTCTAAACAGTCCGGTGCGGCCGCCATCTTGTCTCTCGGTAGGATCGAGAGACAAGAGGAGGAGAAAAACGAAGGGGGAATTTAATGAAAGGGGGCAAGGTAGATCCTTCTTGACCCCCTAGGAATGATGTTGGGGTTATTAAAGGGTCCCGTGGGGCAAATAATAAAAATTTGATTTTTCGCGGTAGAAGCGCTTCTCGGTTCGCGAACCGGGTCGCAAACTGGTAGCGAAACGTGAATTCGCCATTTTGTGTTTCGATTTAATTAAATTACTAGGTATAAGGGGGTACGGGAGACGTATCCTGACTCCTTATGTTTTCTGAGGGTGGCTGAGGAGGCTCATATATGTTGATACATGTCTTCCAGCGGCTGTGCGTGAGCGTTTTTTTTTTTTTTTGCTGCGTGACGTCTGTTAACGTACGATTCGATGGAAATCAGGAACTGTTGACCGCCATTTTGTCACTGCGAGTAAATATTTTGTTAAAAATAATTGTTATAAATTAATCCTTATTGATAAACATTGTCTGCGCCATCTTGCCTTTTTTGCAATGCCACACTTTTGATGAGCACGGCAGCCATTTTAGATGCCTTGACCAGACCCACTCTCTGCACGCTGCCGATCCTCAGCATGGCTCCCCACCCTCGCAAGCATCTCCCCCACGCACTGGTCACCCCTGCTCTCTCTCTCATGCATGGGCCAGAAACCTCCTCCCATCTGCGCTGTTCGTGAGCGTTTTTTTTTTTTGCTGCGTCACGTCTGTTAACGTTCGATTCGATGGAAATCAGGAACTGTTGACCGCCATTTTGTCACTGCGATTAAATATTTTGTTAAAAATAATTGTTATAAATTAATCCTTATTGATAAACATTGTCTGCGCCATCTTGCCTTTTTTGCAATGCCACACTTTTGTTGAGCACGGCAGCCATTTTAGATGCCTTGACCAGACCCACTCTCTGCACGCCGCCGATCCTCAGCATGGCTCCCCACCCTCGCAAGCATCTCCCCCACGCACTGGTCACCCCCGCTCTCTCTCTCATGCATGGGCCAGAAACCTCCTCCCATCTGCGCTGTTCTTCTCTGAGAATCACACCCTGTGCCCGCCCGACACCTCCCTTTCACCCTATTCACTACCGCACCCTCTGACACTGCTCTTCCTCTGTGTCCGATTGTCCAGGCCGGTCCCAGGCTATCACCTAGCCCTGCAGGTGTAGTTTATGGCCCCAGCTGTAGAGAATCACCCCTCTTCAAAGGAGTTACAGTAGATCAAGGCCCCCACCCGATGAGATCCGTCACACCACACGCGTTCCTACTATCTGATAACCATCCTGTATTGTGCTTGGGGAGGGGATTCTCACTGTGAGGGTGTGTGGGTCCGAGCCTGAAGCGGAAGATTCCAGGGATGCCTCTTTGTACATCAAAGTTTTTACAATTATGTGTCACATTTAAAATATATAGCACTCCAACAAAGTAGTAGGATTATAACATTTTAATAACTTATAAATATATACAACGCAACAAAAACAGTAAATACATTGAAATTTTTTTTTTAAAAAGAAGCAACAATGGCCAGTAGCTGTGTTTTGTGCGAATAGTCCCAAGGCAGCACAACGTGCTGAGTTCTGGACGGCACCCAGGTGATGTTACCTGGGTGCCGCACTGGTTTTTGGTATCCTACAATGCAGCTCCGAAAAACGGCGTGGGGCGTCCCGGGTGGTGCGGGGGGAGGCCTCGTCAGTAGCGGTCTGTTGTGCGAATAGTCCCAAGGCAGCAGAACGCGCTGAGATGTGGATCGCAACCAGGTGATGTCCAGTAAGTTGCCGCACTGGTTTTGGCATCCTACAATGCTGCTCCGAAAAACGGCGTGGGGTGCCCCGGGGGGGTGGGGGGGAGGCGGCGTGAACGGGCCTCCCCAGGTGGAGGCTCGTCTGCTGTACTGGGGCGCCCCTTTACCGTTTCAGTTGCCATTCCGCCCGCTTTTGCTACACTGTGCCTCATCCTCCATTCAGCTGTTTATCGCCCGCTCTTGCGGCTACAGCGTCTCGCTCACCATGTAGTTGAGTTGCGCCCACTCTTGCGGTGCAGCGATAGGCGGCTGCCACAGGACTCTTAAAATGGCGGACGGCTCTTCAGATTTGGGCCTGGTCCACTAAAATGGCCCTGGGACACCTTGGAACTCGGATGTCCCCTGAGCCTTGAAGATTTTACAAAAGTCTTGGGGGCCCCCGACTCCTGCAGGCTTCCGGTGGGGAGCGGCTGCCATGATTGCTCGCGGAATGACCACGACGGAGCCACGAGATGGTGGTGCTCTCATGCTGACGCCAGTTTCAGTCTGAAACATCCAGAAACAAGGTGGGGCTTTCATCGTTTGGGGAAAAAAAAATGTTTTAATCCAATGAAAAGTGTTATTTTTAGGTCATATGATCAAGCCTTCTATCATAAGGAAACCAAAAGTAAAATGAACCAATTAAAAGTTTTATAAACAAGTCACATGACCTGTTATGCTTACGTTACGCGCTGCTATAAAAAGCGTAGAAAATCCGTTGGCACGTGAGGTGGCGTCAGTAGCGGACCGATGTGCGAATAGGCCGAAGGCAGCACAACGCGCCAAGATCCGGATGGCACCGAGGTGGTGTTCAGCAAGTTGCCGCACTGGTGTGGCCATCCTACAATGCTGCGCCGAAAGTCGGCGAGGGACGCCCCGTTGGCCTGTGAGGTCGCGTCAGTCAGTGGGGGCTGTTTGAGGATCTGACTGCATTGGAAAGCAATGTGATGCTGTGCGTCGCCCCCAAGATGGAGGCTCCTCGGCTGCAGTGGGGCGCCCCTTGGTGTTTCACTCGCAATCCAGCTGAGTTGCGTCCGCACTTGCGGCTGCAGTAGGCCGAAGGCAGCACAACGCGCCGAGATCTGGATGGCACCGAGGTGGTGTCTAGCAAGTTGCCGCACTGGTGTGGCCATCCTACAATGCTGCGCCGAAAGTCGGCGTGGGGTGCCCCGTTGGCTTATGAGGTGGTGTCAGTAGCGGACCGATGTGTGAATAGGTCGGAACCAGCACAAGGCGCCAAGATCCGGATGGCAAGTCCTGGATGTTGAGTGCCATAGTTGAGAGTTCTGAGCAGTGCTTGTAACACTGTCTGAAGCTTATTTGCACCTGCTGCAGCTTCACTATTGCCCTGGTGTGGCCAAAGATCGCCCATGACATAGGCGGCCGGCTCCCGAGGTCCGGCGGAACTTTTTTCCTTTTCCTTTCTGCATCTTGTCCTACAATCCGTTTGACCTGAAGACACGACCAGGTCCCTGAATGTGTGCAGGGGGACGCTATTGATTGAATCAAAATGGCGGCTTCACACAAAGCTGACTCAAGCGTTGCTGGTGATGCTATACAGACAAAAACTGGTTTTCAGTTTGTACATTCTTCAGGATTTTTCCATCCAAGGCTGGTTGAGAGTTTGTAGAACAATGGCTTTAGATCTTGCCCTCCCCTCTTATGACTGTTGGTTCTTGTTGCCTATCTCTTCTGTTGTCATTTACCTGAACCTTTTTTGACTGCTGAAAGGGGTTCTGGTCCGACCGCTGGTTGGTGGAGACATTTTGACTATATCCTGGACCTGCCCGGCCTCGCCCAAAATGGCGCCGGTATAAATGGGACTCGTAACTCCTTGTTGTGTACTGGTTGCACAACCTTGATATCACGAGATACGTATGCAGTTTTGAAGCACATGGCGGGCGGGGATGAGAATTGATTGAATATTTCGACATCCTTATTGATATTAAGTTCTGATGTGTTATTGATTACTTTACTATTGTAAGTTCGAATTAACGTCACCCATGGTACTTGCCCGCAAATGTATATCTAGAAAATTTTATTGTAAGTGGCCCTGTCGTATTTTAATTACAAAATGTACGTCCACCGATTCCGCAACTGTTAGACACCTTAGTTCTTGCAACCTAATGGCCCGCTTGTTACATTCCTCTACAGTGTAAATGCCTCCTCATCATATACGATTCCAGTTCACTCCGTGGCCGGCCCACTTGGTTATAGGCCTGTATTTGTATACTGACATTTTCACAATAAAGGTTTTTAAAACAAAACATGGTAGTAGTATTTACATTGGTAAAGTTTTTAATTTTAGTCACTGTTTTCGAATCAGTAAAAGGCAAGTGAAAGAAAGCAGTCCAATTACATGACGGATAAAAGGTATAATACGCAGGAACGCAGTTAAGATAAATGGTCAAGGGCTGTTGTGTTTTTTACTCCTGCAACATAAAGTGATCGATAAGAATCTGATATTCAGGTGTATCGGCGACTAAGACAGCAGGCCGAGCATCTTTTGCTCAACGGCTCCGTCATGGGACGAAGAAACGCCCTTTTGCTAGAAAAAGGAATATATTTTACTTGCAGGACAGTTATAAATTTTCCGGGAAAGTACATTAGCCTGGAACATTATAACATATATGTTTAAGAAAAAATAATGTTCGGAAGCAATAAAAAGCGTAATTTTTAGGTCATATGACCAAGCCTTTCATCATTAGAATAACAAAAGTAAAATGAACCAATGAAAAGTTTTATAAACAAGTCACATGACCTGTTATGCTTACGTTACGCGCCGCGCCCCGGATCGCTTCCGGGAAGCTGCGCTTCGCGCACCGGAGCACTTCCGGGTGTGCTAACGCGGCGTGTCATATAACGCATTACGCGACAACGTAGGTCCAGAATATAGTCAAAATGTCTCCACCAACCAGCGGTCGGAACACAACCCCTTTCAGCAGTCTAAAAAGTTCTGTTAAATGACAACAGAAGGGACAGGCAACAAGAACCATCAGTCAAAGAGGGGAGGGCAAGTTCTTCCCTACCGGGTCACGCTGGGGCGCTACCGGAACTGATCGAATTGGTAGTCTACAGTGTTTCTGGATGTTTCAGACTGAAGCTGGCATCAGCATGAGAGCACCACCATCTCGTAGCTCAGTCGTGGCCATTCCACAAGCAATCATGGCAGCCGCTCCCCACCAGAAGCCTGTGGGAGTCGGGGGCCCCCAAGACTTTTGTAGAATCTTCAAGGCTCAGGGGACGCTTTCGAGAATGGGGCCCAAGCCCTAGTAGACAAGCGTCCGAGTTCCAAGGTGTCCCAGGGCCATTTTAGTGGATCACGCCCAAATCTGAAGAGCCGGCCGCCATTTTGAGAGTCCTGTGGCAGCCGCCTATCGCTGCATCGCAAGAGCGGGAGCAACTCAACTACATGGTGAGCGAGACGCTGTAGTCGCAAGAGCGGGCGGTAAACAGCTGAATGGCGGAAGAGGCACAGTGTAGCAAAAGCGGGCGGAATGGCAACTGAAACGGTAAAGGGGCGCCCCACTACAGCGTGTCTTCAGGTCAAACGGATTGTGGGACAAGGTCCAGAATGGAAGAGTCATCAAAAGGCAAAAAGTTCCGCCGGACCCCGGGAGCCGGCCGCCTATGTCGGGGGCGATCTTAGGCCACACCAGGGCAACACGACTTGGGGAGGGGGCAAGAGCCAAGCGCCCCTCCCAGTCCGCGCCACCACACCGTATGTTGAAAATCTGAAGCCATCGTTCTACAAACTCTCAACCAGCCTTGGATGGAAAAATCTTGATGAATGTACAAACTGAAAACCAGTTTTTGTCTGCATAGCATCAGCAGCAACGCTTGCTATAAGAGTGCATGAGTTTCATGCTCGATCGATTGAGCTAGCCGGATCAGGCAACAAAAAGTATAAAATAGTTATGTAAATAGTTATTTAATAAAATGTTTTACCCTGTTACTTTGCTGGTGTGTTGTATATATTTATAATATTTGCATAGAGTTTATCCTTATTTTGGGCGGGGTGGGTGGCGGAGCCGAGCTGTCTTGCAGCCCTCATGGTGTGGAGCTCAGTTCATCTCACTATTTTCGTATTTCTCATGAAGGGTTGTTCCTAATGTTTCTATTTTAGCGAGGTCAAAAAGAGATCCCATTAGTGGCCTACTGATTTTGCTCGATTACTTTTGTTTTTTTACACGATTTTTCACTATCTGCAAAGACTAAACAGAGTATTGCGACTTTGTGCTTGTTTGTAAATAGAGAATGAACCAAAGAGAATCAATTCTAAAACAGTAAATGCTTGGATAACAATCAATCAAATGGAGAGACAAGCAGGCACGACGGATTACAACGGGGGCAAAGGCCTGCGTTAACTACCCTTCACTATCTGCAAAGAGAGAGTACTACTAAGAGAAAAGAGGGGGGGGGGCAGCGTTCAAAGCACATCAGCGTGCATAAACACGAAAAAGTTTTTACCTATCACGTACTTGACATTTGACAGCTTTTGATATTTGCTATTAAAAAACCATTGAAATTCACTGAAAAAACCATAGGTTTTGGCCCATATATAGTTAGGGATTAGCATTTGCAAAACCTTAATTTACTCGCACAAAACCATAGAAATTCGCATATATAGTTAGATGCAATAACTATATATCGCGCACCCGCAACCCACTGCTGATGATGTCACATATTACATCATTCATGACATGGTCAGTGACATCACTGATGACATCACTGATGACATCTCAAATGACATCATTCATGACATGGTCAGTGACATCACTGATGACATCACTGATGACATTTCAAATGACATCACTTGTAAAATCACTGATAACATCTCATTTGTCATTACTGATCACATCACTGATGATATCATTCATGTGATATACGATCAACCTCTTCAGACTCTAATATAACCTTAGATACAATCAGTGTAAACAGACTCTCACAGACTGTCACTCATCCATGGAGTTACTCACACATCTAGTCAGTCATGCAAAGAATCAATCACACCTCCATTTCCTCAACTATACAGTTATACACACCTTACTTAATCAAACATATACTAACACATATTTACTCTCTTATACAATCCCTGATACAAGTTCACAATGATCCATACAGCCACTCACACATTCACTGGCTCTTATGCACAGTTATTTATATATGTCAACTCTTACATGTACTGTGTTTTACATATGTAGTTACTTTGACATGTAGCACTGAGATATCCATTCACTCACCAATACACTCATGCACACAGTCAACCGCACATACAGCTGTTTTCACATGCACTTTTGAACCCATACATCTACTGAATCAACTGCTCACACATCTATGCACAGAGTCGCACACCTCCCAGCCACCCACACACACTCAGTCTCCCATACAAATATTTGGGCAACCAATCAATAACCCATATAGTTACTCATATAGCTACTGATCAACACATGCAGCAGTTTACAGAACTACAGTAATAATGATGCACAAATTAAGACAGTTTAGTCACTAACCCATGCACTCAGTGAGACACATTTAATCATTCTCTCATACAGTCAGTCATGCACCTACTAAATCCTTCATCCAAACACTTATACATCCACTCATTCTTCAATATGTAAGACATATTTTAACTTTACAGAAACATACAGTCACTGGATGTTGTCATTTGAGATGTCATCAGTGATGTCATTTGAGATGTCATCAGTGATGTCATCAGCGATGTCACTGACCATGTCATGAATGATGTAATATGTGACATCATCAGCAGTGGGTTGCAGGTGCGCGATATATAGTTATTGCATCTAACTATATAAGCGAATTTCTATGGTTTTGTGCGAGTAAATTAAGGTTTTGTAAATGCTAATCCCTAACTATATATGGGCTAAAACCTATGGTTTTTTCAGTGAATTTATATATATATATATAATTCCTGATTTGTAAAGTGTGACTTATCACCCCTAAGAGTATCCAGGCACTTGGGGCCATCGGAGAGATTACGTGAGCTATTGCCTAGAGTCACATGATGCTGAGCTGCCACTAGCACCAGGGATTGCTCCACACCTCTCCTCTCTCTCTCTCTCTCTCTCTCTCTCTCTCTCTAAATATATAAATATATATATATATATTTTCACTAAAAACAAAGGTTAAATTAATGTTATACTTGAGTGAATATGTCAGTGACAACATTAATGTTTTGAACTAAAAAGAACGCAAAAATTCACCAGTTTAAGTTGGCTGTCAGGACTCCTAGACACCTAGTGGGTTCAATTGCTTAGAATAGAAGTAGTTCCAGCAAGAAACGATCAGAAAGAAGTCCTTGGGATGTTTTGACTCAGAGGCGACATCTCAAGATGGCCGCCGACGCCGAGTTGAAGTTAGCAGTCTTGTTTTCTGCTGCTATCGTGAAGGAACCCAGGTGAAGCGCGCGCGAGTGAGAAACTGCGCACTTCACCTGAACCGTTGATGGAGAAGGAGCGTTTCAGGAAGAATCCAGTAAAACTGTTGAGAATAGTCGCGTGTTACGGAAATTAAATCCTTATAACCGTAACACCAGTTCAAAGTAGAAAAGTAGAAACCTCAAGGAATAATCAGAGCATGACTTATTATAGTTGTAACAAGTCGGAGTATAGGAGCTAGAGCGGAGGCTTCGGAGCGAGTGACCTCTCAGAGAACTCGTGAAGAGGTTTAGACCTACCTGAAGTGACGAATTTTCTGCAGCCTTCTTAGTAGACGTCGAAGTACCCAACGCGACCACCTGAAGAAGAAAGAAGATGAACCAAAGCTAAGTGTTATAAATGATAGTCTTAGAGAATGTAAATGAATGTATATAGTAAGATCAAGAGTCAAAAGAAAGAACATACTTACCGCATACGTTGTAGAAAAACCAGACAAAGCTGAGGTGTCTTTCTAAAGAAGAGAGACAATAAGAAGCATTAAAAGATACAAGAGATAAGGACAGCGATTAACAAAAGCAGTTTCCACAAGTCAAGTAAGTTAAGATAAATACAAATATAACACAGGAGAGGAAAATAGAATACAGAAAGCCTAAAAACCTTGTATTTAATTACAGGAAGGAGGAAACAAGTAGACAAGAAGAATAGGCAGAAAAGATAAAAGACACCACAAGAATAGGAAGAGCTCGAAAATAAATAAGTGAGTAGATTAAGAGAGAGAGAGAATTAGAAGTATTTTTTTTCTTGGAATATTGACAAAAAAGAAACCACTTATTAAAATTGCAGGAAGGAACGAGTCAAATACTAGACCAACTAAACAACAGCGAGAGGATAGAAAAGGAGCTGGGTCCTGGGAAGTAAATGGTAGGAGATAGAGTATACAGAGCTAATCTAGTCAGATGTAGAATAGATTAATAGGAAACTAACGACATTCCCTCCCTCTAGGTTTAACCTTTGATGGAAGTCTGCTGGCGGACAAACAGAGGAACCAAACAGAAACAGTCTCTTCTCTTTTGTTATTTTATCCATTTTCCCCATTCCCTCAAAAGTAACATTCTGAAGACTTGTGCAATCGAGCTTTGGGTTGTTGCTTAGGTGGATTTGGGATCTAGCATCTCTGTTCCTGTGTAACATAACCAGAGTGAAAATTTCTTAAGTCTGACAGAGTGAAGTGCCCAAGTTCCATTTTACACCCAAACAGAGATGGCAGAAGGGATAGATATGCAAGGTTTAGGGGTAATATTAGACACTATACAAAATGAGTTGAGTGCAGTCAGAGAAGAGAATCAAAACCTTAGACTAGAAGTAATGAATTCAAGGAAGGAGACCGCAGAGATAGTACAAAGGTACAGACAACCATTTAGTACAGGATCAGATACACAAAACCCCTTGTCAGAGAGTACCAATAGGATGCCAACTCAAGTGATCCATTCCTTATCCCCAGTTATCCCATTAGCCGCACCAGAGCGATTTAGCGGAGACCCACAAAAGGCACAAATATTTATCACACAATGTTCCTTACACTACATGTGTCGCCCTTCAATTTTCCCTGACACGCAGTCAAAGGTCGTCTTTGCGTTATCATATCTAAGCGGGGATGCAGCGTCGTGGTCTTTACCTTTAATTACAAGAGAGGATCCAATATTACGAAACTATGATGAGTTTAAAGAAGAGTTTCTCTGAATTTTTGGCAGACAATGGATATCCAAAGCAGTTGACAATGAACTACTAGACTTGAAGCAGGGGAGTTGAGATTTGGTGTCCTATTTGGCGCAGTTTGATAAGCTTGTGGTAGAAACGAATTGACCTGAGAGTAAGAGAGCAACAGTGTTTTATTGTGGTCTGAGAGATGAACTAAAAGATGTATTGGCTGGAATACCAAATAGACCCACAGAAATCTCTGCCTTGGTGGATCTAGTTTTGGAAATAGATTTCCGACAAGGAGAAAGGAAAGGAGAGAAAAGAAGAGATTTCAAGCCAGTGGTTCCCAGGTTTGATCGAGTTCGATCGGAAGCTAGTCGAAGTCATGAAGGCCAACAGGGTACTGAACCTATGCAGATTGGAACAATACGTGGACCCTTGACCAAGGAAGAGAAGGAGAAGAGAAGAACCAACAATTTATGCATGTATTGTGGATCTGGAGGTCATTTTGTTAAGAACTGTCCGAGAAAACCAAAGACAACTTTTAAAACGAAGGAAAACTAATTGCACCACCTATTGGCGGAGTTGAACAGGTGGGTGCGATCCAAGAAAAAACTCCTGAAGAACATAGAGTGGCAAATACCCTACAATCAGCAGCACCTCATTTAATCTTGTCAATGGAGGTAAAATTCAGACACGTCACCTTAACAGAAGTTTCGGTGATGATAGACTCAGGGGCCACGGGGAACTTCTGTGATTTAAAATTTGCAAGCAAAGTGGGAATTCAAGCAATTAAAAAACGCAAGAGTGAACCCGTCAGAGCCGTAGATGGAACTAACTAGTCTTCGGGTCCTATAGTTAGTCATACTGAAGTTATGCAATTATCCTCTAATGATGGGCATCAGGAACAGATTCAGTTTAACTTGATTGATGCCCCCAGTTCCAGTTAATACTTGGGCTTCCCTGGCTCACGGAACTAAATCCAACAATTGATTCGAGTACAAGAACCATAAAAATGGAATCCAGTTATTGTCAAGAAAATTGCCTTGGACACCAGGAAGAGAAGCCAGAGTTCAATCCTGCGAATTCCTTGAGCCTACTGGAAGGTTCAATCTGCGTCATCGACGCTCAAGAAGTACCGGAAGAATACCAGGATTATGGGGATTAAGCATGGGCGAATTTTGCGAATCTCGCGTTCGCGAATTTTGCGGATTTGCGAACTCGCAATCCGCAAAATCCGCGAATTCTCGCGAATTTGCGGATTTTTTTTTTTGTGTTTGCGCGGGTTTCTGCCAGTTCGCGAGGGTTTTTTACAATGCCGCAAATTGCGAACTTACCTGTCCGGTCGCAAGTTTCGCGAACTTGTTGTTTCTACGTGTCCAGCCTGTTTGGGACACTCTTCTTCATCACTGCCACTCTCTGTCACCACTGCCACTCTCTGACTACTCATGCCACCCTCTGTTTCATCACAGCACCCTCTGGTTGTCCAGTCAGTGTACATTATTGTGGCAACGCAAGCACACCTTCCCTGCCTCAAGTGACCTGAATTAATTTGGGGCTGATTAATGTGTCACAGAATATTTTTTTAGCTGGCACCTGCTTCCTTAGTGCTTCCTGATTAGTGATCTTTTGCACTTGCTAAGTGCTTTCATTGTTGCAAAATTAGTTACAACACCTGCCCTGCCCCAACTGACAATAATGAATTAGGGGCTGGTTAATGGATTTGAACTTCCAGCCTGGCTCCTGCTTGTCTCCCTTAGCTGTAATTCAGGACCTTTGTGGCATATGTGTAACTATTCTGAGGTTCAGAGCAGGGTCACATAATAGTTTCAACTGGCAACTGAACTCTGGAGGGGCCCCTCAGGAAGCACTACAGGAAATGGCTACTAATGATGAGCCTGAACTTTTGATAATTTTTGAAAGTAGGGGACCCCTATATATTGGACAGTTTTTACTTGCTATACATAGGGAAGTAACTTAGGTTTAAAATTTCAGAGCAATACACGGCCACCTGAAGAAGGCTACTTGGCCGAAACGCGCGTCGTGATCCACCTTGCCGTATTGCTAACATCTTTTGTCTTTCTCTTTTTCTATTCACTGTGTGGTTCAAAGTATTTGCAGAATGAATGTACATGAATTATCAATGATCTAACTAACTGTATACAAAAATAAGATATAATCAATTCTTTTTTAAAAAAAACTACAAAAATACTACCAAAAAAGATATATATTTTTGGAACTATATTCTATAATAAATAAATAAAACAATTTGCTTCTATATTGGCTCTGTTGATGACCTTTTCACTTTAAACACTGGAAACTTTAGATTAGAAATATCACACTGTTCTCATAAGATTTGTGTACTTGGCTATAGACCTTTTTCAACCTGAGCCTGAACTTTTGAACCTGGTAAGTAGTTACTTTCAGTTTTGCTAAGATCGTATTTCTGCAATTTTGCACTTATTCGCGGGGCGCGAACTCACGCGAACAGTGCGAACAGTGCGAGCAAAATCCGCTGCTCGCGGATTTGCGGATTTTGCGGGAGATTCGCAAATCTCGCGGATTGCGAATTTACCGAAAATCCGCAAAATCCGCGAGCGAAACGGATTTTCCGCCCATGCTTAATGGGGATGTCTTCGATGAGGTAGAAGCGGAACAACTTCCTCCAAACCGAGTCTATGATTGCAAAATCGAAATTGAGCCTGGCTCAAATCTGCCTTGTAGTTGGGTGTATGCCTTGACTGAAAAAGAGCATGATCATTTGTGAGAGTATCTGAATAAATACTTAGCCAATGGTTTCATACGGCCCTCACAGTCTCCAGTGTCTTCACCTTTATTTTTTGTGCCGAAGAAGGAAGGGGACTTGAGAAGCTGTATCGACTACAGAGCCATAAATAAAATCACGAAGAAGACCCGCTATCCATTATCATTTATATCTGTCCTGCTAGACCAAGTGAAAGGAGCCCAAATATACACTAAATTAGATCTAAGAAGAGCCTGCCACTTGGTACAAATGCGGGAAGGCGACGAATGGAAGACAGCCTTCAGGACAAGATTTGGATTATTCGAATAGCAGGTCATGCCATACGGCCTTTGCAATGCTCCAGCAGCCTTTCAACATTTCATAAATGATGTCCTGAAAGACTTTATTGATCAGTGTGCGATAGTTTACATTGACGATATCCTCATTTACTCAGCGGATAAGGAAAAACATCAGGATCAAGTCAGAGGAGTTTTACAGAAGTTAAGGGAGAAAAAACTGTTTGTAAAACTAGAAAAATGTGCCTTTGGTGTTTCCCAAGTGGAGTTTTTAGGGTTCGTTCTCTCACCTACAGGAATACTTATGGACCAGCGGAAGATTGAGGCAGTAATCAACTGGAAGTCTCCAGAAAGTGTCAAGGAGGTGCAGAGTTTCATCGGATTCGCAAATTTTTACTGAAGGTTCATCAGTGAATTCTCACGCAAGATCTTGCCCCTCACCAAGCTACTTAAGAAAGGACTCAAGTTCGAATGGTCCAATGAAGCAGAAGAAGCCTTCAAATCTCTGAAACAAGATTTTACTTCCGCCCCAATTCTTCAACATGCTGATCCAACAGAACCCTTTTATGTCAAATCTGATGCCTCGGATCTGGCTGTTGGAGGAGTCCTATCTCAGCGGAGTAAGTCAACCGGTCAATTGCATCCAGTGGCCTATAGATCGAGGAAACTGACCCCTGCAGAAATAAATCATACTATTACGGAGAAAGAGTTATTGGCGATCAAGGATGCGTTCAAGGAGTGGAGACATCATTTAATGGGAGCACAACGTCAAGTAACTGTGTTCACAAACCATCGAAACTTGAAATTCTTAAAAATGGCCAGAACACTTACTGCAAGGCAGTTAGGTTAGTCGTTGTATTTTGCTCTCTACAACTAATTACCTATCGGCCAGGAGCACAAAACGGAAAAGCAGATGCCTTATCCAGCATAAACACAGAAAATCAGAAAACCCCCTTGGAAAACCAATCTATTATTCCAAGTGAAAAAAATAATAGGGATCACCACTTCAATCAATCTGGAAGACAGAATACTGGAAGTAATGGACTCTGAAGCCATGCAAGAATGGGTTAAAGAGGAAGAAGGTAGAAGGATTTTTCACAATCTGCCTTATTTTCAAGAAGCAATGTACATACCCACCAAGGAGTTAGAGCGACAGGTGATGAAAGAAGGTCATGATGCAAAATTAGCAGGACACAAAGGAGAAGCAAAAACCAAAGAACTCATTAAAATACATTATTGGTGGCCAGAAATGACGAAGGATATCGAGGAGTATGTGAAGACTTGCGAGATTTGCGCTCAGGGGAAATCTGAACGGCAGGCTCCAAAAGGGTTGCTCATGCCATTGCCCACACCACCCAATCCATGGCACACAGTCACCTTAGACCTTATTACTGATTTGCCACTAAGTCAAGGATATAATACCATCTTAGTAGTAGTGGACTCATTTTCCAAAATGGTTCACTTCACAGCTTTGAAAGGGGTCCCTACAGCTAAAAAGTTAGCTACTCACTTCAGCACTCAGATAGTGAAAATACATGGAATTCCCAAAATAGTGATTTCCGACAGAGGCCCACAGTTCATTTCCCATTTTTGGAAGTCATTTATGGAAGGGTTGGGAACAGAGGTTTGGTTTTCTACTAGTTATCACCCAGAAACCGATGGCCAGACGGAGAGAGAAAACCAGGAGCTCAAACAATATTTGAGATTCTTTCTTTTACAAAAAGAAGGCAATTAGTCGGATTATTTGTGGGCAGCAGAATTTGCCCACAATAATGCCAAAAATGTTTCTACTGGTTTCTCTCCCTTCTATATGAATTATGGCAGACATCCAAATTCCACTATCAGACAAACCGAAATATCTGTTCCAGCAGTTGAGGAAATAGTGACACATTTAGGACAGATACATCAAAGTGCTATAGAAAATCTAGAACAGGCAAAAAGGAAGTATAAGAACTCTGCAGACAAAAGGCGACGAGAAGGCCCCCCTTTAGAGAAAGGAGATTATGTTTGGTTAAGTACAAAGAATCTAAGACTCAAGGGAAATCGGAAATTCCAACCAAGATTTATTGGGCCTTATCTGGTTGAAGAAAAGATTAACCAAGTGACTTATCGAATCAAATTACCACCTAGATTAAAGATCCATCCAGTTTTTCATGTCTCCTTGTCGAAGAAGGCTCCAAGTAATTTGCGAGTCAACCAAGACCTCTTCACTTGGAAACAGGAACAGAATTTGAGGTCAAGGAAATATTGGACTCCAAAGAACGGAAGGGACAATTGTACTACTTGGTAGACTGGAAGGGTTATGGACCGGAGGAGAGATCTTGGGAGAAGGATGAGGATGTTCATGCTCCAAGGTTAGTTAAGTCTTTTCATCAACGATTTCCAACCAAACCAAGAAGGAGAGAATCTACCTTGTTGGGGGGTACAGTCAGGACTCCTACACACCTAGTGGGTTCAATTGCTTGGAATAGAAGTAGTTCCAGCAAGAAACGATCAGAAAGAAGTCCTTGGGCTGTTTTGACTCGGAGGCGACATCTCAAGATGGCCGCCACCGCCGAGTTATAGTTAGCAGTCTAGTTTTCTGCTGCTATTGTGAAGGAACCCAGGTGCAGCGTGCGTGAGTGAGAAACTGCGCACTTCACCTGAACCCTTGACGGAGAAGGAGCGTTTCAGGAAGAATCCGGTAAAACTGTTGAGGATAGTCGCGTGTTACGGAAATAAAATCCTTAGAACCGTAACACCAGTTCAAAGTATAAAAGTAGAAACCTCGAGGAATAATAAGAGCATGACTTTTTATAGTTGTAACAAGTCGGAGTATAGGAGTTAGAGCGGAAGCTTCGGAGCGAGTGACCTCTCACAGAACTCGTGAAGAGGTTTAGACCTACCTGAAGTGATGAATTTTCGGCAGCCTTCTTAGTAGACATCGAAGTATCCAACGCGACCACCTGAAGAAGAAAGAAGATGAACCAAAGCTAAGTGTTATAAATGATAGTCTTAGAGAATGTAAATGGATGTATATAGTAAGATCAAGAGTCAAAAGAAAGAACATACATACCGCATACGTTGTAGATAAACCAGACAAGGCTGAGGTGTCTTTCTAAAGAAGAGAGACAATAAGAAGCATTAAAAGATACAAGAGATAAGGACAGCGATTAACAAAAGCAGTTCCCACAAGTCAAGTAAGTTAAGATAAATATGAATATAACACAGGAGGGGAAAATAGAATACAGAAAGCCTAAAAACCTTGTATTTAATTACAGGAAGGAGGAAACAAGTAGACAAGAAGAATAGGCAGAAAAGATAAAAGACACCACAAGAATAGGAAGAGCTTGAAAATAAATAAGTGAGTAGATTAAGAGAGAGAGAGAATTAGAAGTAGTTTTTTTCTTGGAATACTGACTAAAAAGAAACCACTTATTAAAATTGCAGGGAGGAACTAGTCAAATACTAGACCAACTAAACAACAGCAAGAGGATAGAAGAGGAGCTGGGTCCTGGGAAGTAAATGGTAAGAGAGAGAGTATACAGAGCTAATCTAGTCAGAGGTAGAATAGATTAATAGGAAACTAACGACATGCCCTCCCTCTAGGTTCAACCTTTGATGGAAGTCTGCTGGTTGACAACCAGAGGAACCAAACAGGAACAGTCTCTTCTCTTTTGTTATTTTATCCACTTTCCCCCTTCCCCCAAAAGTAACATTCTGAAGACTCATGCAATCGAGCTTTGGGTTGTTGCTTAGGTGGATTTGGGATCTAGCATCTCTGTTCCTGTGTATCATAAAGTGAAAATTTCTTAAGTCTGACATTGGCAGAGCTCACTGTGACTTGAGACCCTGCCTTGCACTTCTTATCACCTTACATATTACATCACTCATGACATGTTCTATGACATCATTTATGTCATCATATATGACAACTCAAATAACATCATTGATGACATCACTGATTACAAAAGCTCTGGAGACCACATACCCCAGGGCTTCTTACTTTAAAATGTGAGAGGGGTTGTGTGGCCACCCTTCCTGGACCTTTTTTGGCCATGGGGGATCCCATCCCCTGGGTCCCCTTTGATATTGGTGGGTGCCCTGGTGCCCACCTAGAGTTCCCACCAGTCACTTGTGGGGGCCGCAGGGGAGTCCCATGGACCCCACAGCTCCAGCCAGCTCCCTGCATGTTACAGGAGCCGCATTGCTCCTGCCCACAGGGAGCAGCTATTTATGCTGCTGCCTCTGGGCGGGAGCAATATTCAGATCTGTTTCCCTACCCATATCAATATGGGCAGGGAAAGAGATCAAAAGTCTGCTCCCGGCCAACTGGAGCATGTTTATAGCTCCCACCAGCTGGGAGCAGACTTTGTGCTCGCTCCCGTTTGGCGGGAGTTAAAAAATGCTCTAGCTAGGTGGGAGCAAGCTGGTGCAGGCAGGGAAAACGCTGTGTCCCGAGACATAGCTTGTGTGCCAGCCCTGGGGAATGGGGTCCCTCGCACAATAGAATACTTAGGGAGGCGGAACTGCATGGCTCCTCTCTTTTAAAAAGATTAGCGCTCTTGGTGAATGGGGCCTTTAGATGCTTCCCCTCAATTATCTATACCGGCCCATGGGAAGGGATCAGCGGACCTTTGAAGGCTCAGGAAGGGGGGGGGGGGGCAGCATGTCCTCCTCCCCTAACGTAATGTGGCCCCCCGGGATGGACTCCGCAGGGCCTATATTGGCTCAGAGACGGGTGAAAGAAAGCCCCCTCCCCTTAAATAAACAACGCAACCCTGGGACACCATTTCTTCATTTTTTTCCTATTCCACAGGAGTCTTGCAGCATCATGGCAAAAGTTGACTATTTAGTTTTTTATTTTGGTCTGGGGGTCGCTGTGGGTCCCCCCTACAGGACATGATGGGCAGGGTATCCTTGCCCTGCCCCATTACATTTTAATTTATTCACTTCAGGGCACAGGACTAAGGGCCCCATTATGATGGCGGGCAGATCAACACCACCAGCCCAGCAGTGCTCACCGCCGACCATAAATCCCTGGTTCTCCCCCACCATATTAGTATGGCGGGGGCACAGCGGTGGACGGAAAGACTGTCCTCCACTTTTCTGCCGGTCGAATTCTCAACCTGGCAGAAAAGGAACACAATATGGTGGCTGTGTCTGCAAGACACTGCCATCCATATTATGATGTAGGCAGAAGATCACATTTCCATGGCGGCATAAGGCATGCGGTTATCGCTGTTGGGGGCCCGTTGTGGGCCCCCGGGTTTTGGTGCGTGAGGGTGCACATGGGGGTACCGATGGTCCCACCCCTGTTTGCATGCAAAAGGTGGTAGGTACCGCGCGGTGCCTGTCACTTTGTGCATGCAAATGCACAACATGCATTTTTTACATTGCAGAGGGTGCTGCATACAGCACCGCCCGCCGCAATGTCCTAAATTCGGGATGCGACCGCCATGGTGGCGGTCGCATCCTGATTGACATGGCGGGACCGCCGCACCTAGGGCGTCCCGTCCCGTTTGCAGTTGCCATCGTACTGATGCCCTTAGTCTCTGAGTCATCTAAGAGCTCCCAGCAATATTTTTCGCATCCTGCTGGCAGCCAATCATACGCTCGCTCCCGTTAGAGTCTGACTCCCACAGGAGTGAGATGGTCCTAGAGGAAAAAACTCCCTGGGCCACTTAGAACGTTTTTTTGAAAAAAATCATGACAGTCCCTCGAACCCAACCATCCAGATATATAAATATTTTTACACCTTAATTTCTTAAAAACTAATGAATGGATTTACACCAAATCACAATATGCACACTCTCCGGACCAAGATTTAGCTTCCTGCCAAACTTTGTGTAGTTCAGCAGTTTTTGCTGTAGCTATGCCTAAAGAAGTCTATAGATAATGCATGAGGATTTTGCGTTTTGGGAATCCATTCTCGGCCTCCGCTTGATGGATAATCCCATAACTTTCCATGCACAAATTAGGCAAAAAAGATCACTTTTTTGGAAAGTTTCGTGGAGATTCGTCAAACGGTGCCAAAGTTATTAGCATCACAAAAACTACATTTGGGTAATATATATATATATATATATATATATATATATATATGAACAAACCAATCTTCGAAAAAACCACACTCCAGTGGACATGAAGACACGGACCCAATGGTTACAGGCAAGGAGATTTTATTTCAAACCTCTCCGGTTACGCGTTTCGAGCAGCTTGTGCTCTTGGTATACCTGTGTGACCATTCCACAAGGGCAACTTGGTGGAAAGAATTAATTGCGTCCGGTCCGGTCGCGGAATGGTCCCACCCCGGAAGTGCGGATCCTGGGTGTTCGCCATTTGGACACTAATAGGAAGGTGGGGGGCCTGAGCCACGAGGAGATATTGGCAGGCGGCTGGCAAAGCTGACATCACCTTTTCACAACCCGGATGAACATTCAATGATGGAGGCAGCAAGGCACTTGCGTACACGAACTACGGAGTCTTTCTACCCAGGAACTAACAAGACCAGAATGCCTGTGCGGTAACGCCCACTGGGGCGGGACTTCTATTGAAATAAATCAGATGTTCAAACACACGCTTGCTTCCCCCGTCATTTGCCAGTGAACAAGAGCTCTTAAGCTCGAAACGCGTATGGTTTCAAAAGGGATTACAGTTTGCTGACTTCCTGCTGCTTGTGGCGTGCAGAGCGGTAACCCTTACCTGTGTGACCATTCCACAAGGGCAACTTGGTGGAAAGAATTAATTGCGGCCGGTCCGGTCGCGGAATGGTCCCACCGCGGAAGTGCGGATCCTGGGTGTTCGGCATTTGGACACTAATAGGAAGGTGGGGGGCCTGAGCCACGAGGAGATATTGGCAGGCGGCTGGCAAAGCTGACATCACCTTTTCACAACCGGGATGAACATTCAATGATGGAGGCAGCAAGGCACTTGCGTACACGAACTACAGAGTCTTTCTACCCAGGAACTAACAAGACCAGAATGCCTGTGCGGTAACGCCCACTAGGGCGGGACTTCTATTGAAATAAATCAGATGTTCAAACACAAGCTTGCTTCCCCCGTCATTTGCCAGTGAACAAGAGCTCTTAAGCTCGAAACGCGTGTGGCTTCAAAAGGGATTACAGTTTGCTGACTTTCTGCTGCTTGTGGCGTGCTGAGCGGTAACCCTTACCTGTGTGACCATTCCACAAGGGCAACTTGGTGGAAAGAAAAAAAAAAAATATATATATATATATATATATATATATACATATGGTATAGGAAACTGTACAGTACAGTACAGGATCCAAACCTGCCTTAAAAACACCTTTGTAACAAACGAAAAGCTCACAAAGCGTCTATGATATCAAAAGTAAAGATATATGCTGTTTTGACTCAGGTAAAAGCATTTCAGCAAACCCATGTTAATAGATGTGTTGCTCATCTTATCACCTCAGTACAGCAATGAAAACAATTGAAAGGTTTCTGACTTTGGTTACTGCACTGCACACAGCTTCTTTGGGAATCTGGCCCGTCCCTGCACACAGCGTCTTTGGTAATGCGGCCCTATGAGGGGTCTTAGAAAAGAAAGAAGAAGGGTTACTGTCAATGCAGCGTGGACTCCGCATCAGGCAGAGACCTCTGACGGATTTTTCATGTGCTGCAATAATCACATTTACATAATACAGATTACCTTTTTCGCCTTTGCTGTCACTTTCTGAACTTGCCACGTTGCAGGGTGACCTCACAAGCCAGGGTCTGATTAACAGAGAAATCTACAGCTGTGCGGTTTTAATCAGACAGGACAGAGGTTACACAAGCTCAATATCTGTGATAACCAGTCCCAATCTTCAGCGGTGCCACTGCCTGCTAGCCGTCTCTGAAAAGTGCATTATCAGCCTTTTTCAATGGAAAATGATACTTTATTGACCCCAGTATCAATCGCTGTGAGTAAAAGCGATGGCCAGAAGACGGTTCTTCTCGATTTTTACTTCTTGATGGCTGGCTCAGTTCGGACACAGAGGCAGGGCTGCCCATCATTTTATTGAACCATTATTTACGTTCGAAGAAAGTAATTAACTGTCTGTACACTAGCATTTACTTGTGAAAAATAACTTGCATCTTCGCCATGCACACTTTTCACAACAATCATTTGGCCTCATTTATGAGCAATGACGCATCGCTGCGTGAAAGCAGCGATGCGTCACTTCTCAGTGCGCACTCCTTGCGACATTCCTGATGTGTCATATTTAATGTATGGCGCATCGTGTCGCAAGGAATTACAGATACATCAGTATTTCTGACTTATCTGTAAGCGCAAAAGTGACGCATTGCTGGAGTGTGTCACAAAAGTGACGCAACTCCAGCAATGCGTCCTTTCCCATGGGGCAAGCCCCATGTGAAAGGGCCTGCATCAGTCTTACGCCTGCTATGAGGCAGGCGCAAGATTTTGATGCAACGGCGTCCTAAAAGTGACGCAGTGAAATCTCATAGATTTCACTGCATCACTTCTACGACCCTTCCTTGCGTCAATACGCCCATCTTGCATACATTATACCTAGCGCAGGTATAATGTGGCGCAGGGGTTCACAAAGTGACGCATCTATCTAGATGCGTCACTTTGTAAATATTGCGCTACAAGGCGCATTTTTTACGCCACTGGTGCGTCACAAAAAGTGACGCACCGGCGGCGTAAAAGTGGCGCACAGCCTCATAAATGAGGCCCATTATACCTGGCGCAGGCATAATGTGGCGCAGGGGTTTACAAAGTGACGCATCTACCTAGATGCATCACTTTTTAAATATTGCGCAACAAGGCGCATTTTTTACGCCACTGGTGTGTCACAAAAAGTGACGCACCGGCGGCATAAAAGTGGCGCACAGCCTCATAAATGAGGCCATTTGTATTGCAAATGTTGCGTTGATAGAACGAATGATGTCATAGAACATGTCATGATTGATGTAATATGTGGGGTAATAACTGTAACACTATCCAGTGGCACCGCTCACTGGCCAATATCATGGTATAACGATGTGGTATTAAGAATAATATAGCAAAATATCGAAAGTTACCTCAGTATACTTACTTGCACTATATTTTAGAAGTCGATATTCTGCCTATGATATTTTTGAAGGACAATCTTTTTGTGCTGGATAATCTGACATATAATCCTTCTGTATCCTCCAAAACCTTTATAAAATATTTAAACCTCTTGTGTCCCTGTGGGATAAAAACTGTATTATGTTTTTATGTTGCCAACAGTGGAGCAGTTTGGGGGTCTCTTTTTCACTGTCTGTAGCTAATAGCCAAACCTTTCCCACTGAAGCACAGTACTTAAAAGGCAGTACTGATGCAGTATAGAGTCAATCTTGTTAGTAGGTTTCAGAAGTATAAGGTCTCCTGTCTTGCCAGCACAGCAGTGCTTCACATCTTACAGGGGCTCAACGTTCTAAGCAAGCTCTACTGAAGGTTCTAAGGTAGATACCATGTGGTAGAGATAAAAGAGGGAGATACAATGTGAGTAAGATTCGGGTATAATACATTATCTGCCACATGCATCAAACTCCCGTTTTGCGTTTCCAAATTTGCGAATTTTACCGAATCGCAAATATGGATTCGCAAAACGGGATGCATCATAGAAAGTGCAAAATATTTCCGATTCGGTAAAAATCGCAATTTTTACCGAATCGCAAATATTATGTGACTTCAAAATTGCGAATTCGCTATTCCCATTGATTCCTATGGGCCAAAAGGCCCTTAGGAATCAATGGAAATTGCGAGTGGCACTTAGAAAATTTCATGGGTGCAGGGGGGGGTCCAAAGGACCCCCCCCTGCACCCCTGAAATGTATTTTTAAATGGATGTTTCACACACACATGTCCTAAGGACATGTGTGTCTGTAACATGACATTGTTTAAAATGTAAATTAGTACATTTTAAACATTTTTCGCAATTTACCACGAGGTTCAACCTCGTGGTAATTTGCACTTCCAAACCTTGTTCTCGCAATTTGATTTCAGAATGATGCATTGCATTTAAGGAATCGCAAATTTGCGATTCCTTAAATGCAATCGCATTCTGGAAAGTCGCAAAATCAGCGAATTTCATTCAAAAATAATGATGCATCTGAAAAAGCACTTTTGCATTCGCAAACGGCCGATTTTAAGGAATCGCACCGTTTGCGAATGCAAAAGTGCTTGATGCATGTGGGCCTATGACTATAACACATCTTCCTTCGATAATAGAGAAAACAAATTACAACCAACCTAACTTTTGCTTTGCATATAGATAAATTCTTAACCAAATCAAAATGATAAAAATCTGCTATCTTGCTATTGAAAGGGCCTGGGCGCATTATTAGTTCAGTTCTTCTATGTCGATCCTTGGGTGGTTGTTTTTAGCAGCATGAAAGTGTAAAGATTAGCTACATTTTGTAAATTAAATTTAATATACAGTGTAATTTGAAATGGATACACAATAACCCAGGCCAACAACCAAATGAAGGGTAGTCAAAATGTGCTACAAATTCAAAAATATACAAATAAAATATAAAAGAAGCAGAAGAAATCCAAAATCTCCTGAAGAGAACAAGTTCTATGACTATTATGCATGAAATCAGGAAGCAAAGTTGAGGTTCCCCTGCATCGGCACTTCGTTGGAATAAAGTATTTCGTTCTATATATCCCTACTCTAACCCTAGACATTGCTTCACGAAATGAACATTTAAGCAAAACGTTCAAAAGAGAAAAGGTGTCAGTGCTTAGAGCCTTCCTAAGATGTCACTCCACCGTACGATAGGCGTGAAGCCACATGCAATAAAGGAGCAAGCTAAGACTCATGTGCTTTCAGCCAGAGAGACAAAGGGGAATATGGGCATTTGTCCCTCTCTTCAATGCATCATATATTCAAAATTGTATTCAGCAAATGTCTCATGAAGCTTTTCTCACACATCCTCTAATGTCAGCTCAGCCACAACATTTTCCATGATGTTGTATCTTCTCACGGCCTTTTCCATGTACGCCCCTCTGCAACAGCACGTCCTTGGGGCCTCATTTATGTGCCCGTGCGTCACTTTTACGCCGTCGGTGGTCACTTTTTGTGACGCACCAGTGGTGTAAAAAATGCGCCTTGTTGCGCCATATTTACAAAGTGATGCATCTAGGTAGATGCGTCACTTTGTAAACCCCTGCGCCACATTATACCTGCGCCAGGTATAATGCATGCAAGGGGGCGTATTGACGCAAGAAAGGGTCGTAGAAGTGACTCAGTAAAATCTATGCGATTTCACTGCGTCACTTCTAGGACGCCGTTGCTTCAAAATCTTGCGCCTACCCCATGTGAAAGGATGCATTGCTGGAGTTGCGTCACTTTTGTGACACACTCCAGCAATGCGTCACTTTTGCGTTTACAGATACGTCAGAAATACTGACGCATCTGAAACTCCTTGCGCAATGATGCGTCATAATGTAAATATGACGCATCATTAGTGTCGCAGGGAGAGCGCAGTGAAAAGTGACGCATCGCTGTTTTCACGCAGCGATGCGTCACTTTTCATAAATGAGGCCCATGGTCTTTTCTCTTTATCCTGTGTGAAGGCACCTGCCTCCACTTTATCTTCTCTAGGCCAGGCTAATCGTAACTCATTCATTCCTTAACTATCTAATGGAAACAATATCCTTACACTTCACTAACGAGCGTTTGACCACCTGCAATGAAAAACATGGAAAAAAATAACATTCTACAAGACTCGCATGTGAATCTAAGCGTTAATTTATGAAACAAGAGTATTCAAACTCTACTGGGGATTTAGGCCTACAACTCAGGCTAAAACAACAAAGGAATCATGTTATTTACGTTTAGCATTTCCGTAAACCATTAGCATGTTCAGCAGAAGCATTCACTAAACTATATTAATTCGTCTAGTTCCACTACATCATTGGCCTATGAAACATTCAAAATATGTTTAATATGTCAATGTGTCTCATCATTAATGAGTTCTACATACGTTTTTTACATCATTTATACGTTTCAATACAATTCAATGAATCATGTGGTAAGCTTCACATTGAATCGTATTCATATCACTAGAACATGTTGCTTGGTTCACCCTTCCTCTAACATCAAGTTTCACCCAAAACACAGAATAATATGTAAGTGCTTACTACAAGTGGTTACATTGCATTCCTAACAGATACGCCATGTAGGACACGATTTTCCGCTCTATCACTATCCAGAAGAAGTCCATAACCTGTGAGGGAAGAAATGAGCAAAATAACATACAGCCTTTTGCTCGAAATTATTTTACATAATAGTCTTTGTGCTGCAACCCTGGAGGATGGATATGCTTTCTCTGTCTTTTGCTGGAGTTGATATTATTAGATTCATCTTCTTCCTCTCTAGAATACCCTTTGGACGATAGTATGGTTCCCAGACATGATGTTAACCTGCTCATGCTCCATGTACTCCCATTTTCTAGAATGACTACGTTGTTCTTAACTTCATTGATTTTCTCTGGTTTATGGAATTTATCAAAATTGTTCTTACTGATTTTTTTTTTACTAAAACCCACTGCCCAACTTTCCATTCATGTTTTCTCACCCCCCCCCCATTTCTTGTCGTACCACTCTTTGAACTTGACTTGACGCTTTGCAACCTTTTCCTTCAGCATGTCTTTGCTAATGGAAACCTCTTTGTTATCAAATAACCAATTGGGTGAACATTTGATCCCTGGTTTCCTGCCTCTCAGCATCTCAAATGGAGATAAACCAATGACTCAATTGGGAGTGGTATTGCAGGCCCAAAGCATATTCTTAACTGTTTGCCCAATGGGTTTGGAAGAAGCTATGGTATGGTTAATTGTATTGGTTCTTTGAACATCCTGTTGGACCTTGCCATCATTCCATTAGCTTTTGGACAATACAACAGAGTACTAATATGCTTGATAGACAGGTAAGTTAGAAAATTCTTCATCTCTTCTGACACAAATTGAATACCGTTGTTGGCAATTAATTTGACAGGCACCGCGCGTTCCCTGCCATGTTGTACTGTGAAACGCAGGGGGGTACTACAGGTACCCCCCATGTGCACCGCCCACCTCCCCTTCACCCTGGGGGCCAGCAACGGGCCCCCAAAGCAAGGACCATATGCCTTTTCATGGCGGCATTGCCGCCACGGAATGGCATTTCCCTCAGCCTATCCTAATAAGGCTGGCGGTGTCTGATAGACACCGCCACCATATTAGACTTTTTCCTATCTTCCCGCCTGCCACGGTCCCCCCCGCCATTGTAATATGGCGGGGGGAATAGGTGACGGACAGGCAAGGATGGCGGATGGATCGCCACCGCCTGCATGGCGGTGGCGATCCGTCCGCCATCCTAATCGGCCCCAAAGTCTAAACTCAACTTGTCTCACGGGTTGGGGGCAATGTGATTGAGATCAACAGTGTCTTTTGAGTGTTTGTGGATCTGTCACTTAGGCTACAAGCGTGACAGTCCTTAACTTTTTCTTCTAATATTTGATCCATATGAGGGAGCCAATAGTTGGCTCTCACTTTGGCTTTTGGGAGATTTCTTCCTAAATGGCCACCTATGCTGGGTGGTCCCCTTTCCAGGAATAAATCCATGCTGTGTTTTACTGACTAACCCCTCTATGACCCTGCCTAATCTCTGTGCCAATGCTTTAGAAAATATTTTTGCGTCCGCATTTAAAAGGGTAATTGGTCTATAGGACCCAGGTTCTAATGGGGATTTATCTTTCTTCAATATCACTACCATATCTGCCCCTGCCCAAGACTGTGGGGCTAACCTACTCATCTGCGCCTGTCTGAAAGTCTCCAGCATGTCCTCCCCCACTGTGTCCCAGAATGTTTTGTAAAACTCTGCCGGTATTTGATCCGGCCCTGTGGCTTTCCCAGCGGGGAGATTAGTCACTGCTGCTCTTATTTCCCGAAGAGTTAAAGGGAGATCTAAATTCTCTTTCTCCTCCTCATCTAACCTGTCGTGTGGTATTCCTGCCAAATACTCCATAATCCCCAGTCCTGTATTGTTTATACTCTGTGTGTATAAATTCCCGTAAAATTCCCTAAATACATCCTGTACCTCTTCTACCTTATCTACAATATTGCCTGTGCTATCTCAAATCTCCTTGATTTCTCCTGCTGCTAATTTATGTCTAGTTCGAATTGCCAGTAGGTGGCCTACTCTCTCATTGTATTCATAGCACTTTTCTTT
Source organism: Lissotriton vulgaris (assembly GCF_964263255.1). Lineage (NCBI taxonomy): Eukaryota > Metazoa > Chordata > Amphibia > Caudata > Salamandridae > Lissotriton > Lissotriton vulgaris. The sequence goes on from NC_141693.1 coordinate 771,634,077, forward strand.
TTTTGCCAGGAAGTTCCCCGCCGCCTTCTGTGCCAAACTTTCTCCTGCTTCTGCTTTATTTAATTCTACAAATACTCATATCTTGTATTCCTATTGTTTGGTCCTACCATATTTTTCTTCTTGATAAAGATACCACTATTTTCATACGTCTGTGTGGTGTCCATTTGTGGTGTTATCACTCTGTCACTGGGAGTGTGGTTGCAAATACTTTACACATTGCCTTGAAGATAAACCTGGCTGCTTATGCCAAGCTACCAGGGGGTGAGCAGGGGTTATCAAAGGGGGTGGCCCTCTTTTCCCTGACTGGAAGCAAGGGTCCCTATTTGGACTAAGGTACTGCCTCTGCCAACTAGAAACCCCCAGTTCTAACATTCTCCAATAAAAATTAGCATGTGTATATTGGAGTTGTTGGATGCAATTAATAAAAAAAACAAAAGTAGCAGTTGTGAAATGCCAAGCTCCTACGGCTGGCAAGGATTCATAAATATGATGACCAAAAGGCGAGGTACTGCACCTTGCAGGAAGAGTCAGTTATCTAAGAAAATAGAAAAGAGATTCTCACAGGTGATGTTGTAACAACTTGTAATAATGTAAACGTTTTCTAAATGCTGAGGTCTTTTAGAGTGAGCTATGAGAACTGCAAGAAGATGCTTGTGAAAATGCAACTGAAAAAATTGGGCTAAAAAAGAATGATCAAGTTCTATGTGAAAATGCAGAGCAAAACTATATCCTGCCAGGCTAGAAGTTGCAAATCATATGTAAATATTTGCGTAATCAAACATCCAGGAAGAGCTTGCCTGGCTCGGTTGTTCTAAAAATATTTAGAGAACCAAGAATTATGATGTGTTGCTGAAGATTTATGTAATTGATGTCTAGTTTGTCATCTAAATAATCAGGTCAAGAAAACTGTTACCATCATGAATCACATTGGCAAATCAGAAAGCCCATTTATGAGACTATAGGCCATTTTTATTGAGATGCCACAGTACAATGTTTTGAAGTATACCTTGCTGATAGTCTGCCTGTTCTTAAAATGAGTGGAAGCATTTCACTAAGGAGAGCAGATAGCCTTACAGTTGCCAAATTGTTGTTGAGATAATTAATCTCAAAATGTGGCCTCCTGACTTCTTTTGAGACTTATTGTTGCACGCACTTAAGAAACAAAGTGTTACTGATAATCTGTGAAGTTTTTAAAATCAAGCAAAGTTTCCATTGTAGTAATCAACCACAATCCTGAGGGGTGGTTGAACAAACAAATGACATATTCAAGAATAAACTGGCAACGTTTTGTGCTTCAACAGTTTTAAAATGGCCTAACACACTTTCCCTGGTGTTCATGAATATGACAAGTACTTCAAAGAGAAAGATGGGCATATGATGCCGTGCAGCTTCATTAGTTTCAATAACTGATGCCATAGTTTGGGATAATTGCAAAGGTCTGGCTGATATGGTGAAATGTGTCTCTTACAAGGTGAATTCAGCTACAGAACACAACAAGGATACACCCTGCCATGCAACTGGGTGTTTATCTGGAAATATGTTCTTAGAGACTGCCTCGAAGAACACTGGAAAGGGCCTTTCCAGGTTTATTAACCACTAATAGGGCAGCCAAGTGTGCTGGAGTGCTTCAGTAGATCCACACAGCTCACACAAAGAAAGTAAGAGTAGCTGAAGCAGTGGACGAGGCAAGAGCAGATAAGCAAAGTACATATTCTGATGAGCAATATCACAGTCAAATCTAAGTACGTAGCATGACTCTAGGGGTGGGGGGGGTGAAGATTTTTCTTTAACTGGTGAAGTTCAAGTATAAAGTAAAAGATAACAATTTCAAGTGAGTAAATGTTCAGATGAAGAATCTGAAACATCTAAAATCCAGCTGCAAAATGGTCAGAGTGAGCTGTTGCAATGCAATTGAGCAAAGCATGAGTGGCTGCAAGGATCAGGGGTCTCTGATCAAGTCAGTAACAAGTTGTAATTGAAAATCAGAGTTGAAAAGTCCCTTTTGGATAAAGAAAATTAGTTGTAAGAAGAGCAGACGTAAGCGAGCCGGAGCCAAGTCCAAGCTCAAGTTTGAGTAAAAGTCTTAAGAAAAAAAAAATCAAGACTGTCACTGAAAAAGAAATGGTTGAAGAGATACCCAGAAAAAGAACGTGCATCTGGAAACTAGATCTAGAGAAACATTTGAACTGGGAAACTGATGGGTCCTAAATTGAAAATAGGCCTCACAAGAGTGGGTGTATCTAGCTCCAGCATCAAAAGACGGTACAGATGAAGATGATTACTTCCAGATGAATAAGTGTATAATACCTTTGAGAGTGAATTAAAACCAGAGACTGCCACTGAAGAAGAGCCACCTTGAGAGTGAGATAGATATGTTTTTTTGAGTTTTAGTCAAATGATGGAAATCACAAAACTGAAACAGAGGAGTTTTGATAAAAAGCTGAAATAACTGAACTGACTGAGAAAAGGATGACATACTGAAACTAAACCAATTTTGATGAGCTGAATTGATTTTTATTTCATTACAAGAACTAAGGAGTAAAAACTAATTGTTCTCTTTTGTTTTTGTGCCTTTTATGAAGAAGGAAAAAAGATTAAGACATATAATTTTTTTCAAGAAAGACTCGATTTTTGATCTTAGCCACAAAGATATTTTTGTTTTTTCTTTCGGTCTCTAACATGATGATAGGAAACGTGCAAATGATGTGAAATTGTATGGATGGTCCTATTAACATTGATATCAATAGCATTAGTTGACCTGTTGGTGTGCCTACTGAGTCCTGTTGAAAATGCTTCAAATCATATAATTAGTGAAGCAGCAGTTAGAACTAATCAAAGGGAATCTGAGCAAATAGTACAGTTACATGAAAAGCATTTGGTTAGTGGTTTTAGAGATACGTGTATACCATAATGATTAAAGAATATATTGAAATTATGTAAGTTAGTAATTGCTATGTTTGTACTTTCCTTTAAACATTAGCTTGTGAAGGAGCTACATATGTTCAATTAGAACTTTCTCACTCACGTTCTTAATGTGTTTTTGTAGTTCTCATCAATCAGGAGGAGTTTCTGTCTCCATATCTGACTAACTTTAATGTGACCTTGGAAAATCTATTCATTAGTGAAACTGATAAGGAAATTAAGTATAGTAAGGATTCAAGAGAGATTGCACAAAACAGGGCTGATATTAATATTGTTAGGTTTATTTGTGCTTGCTAATTAGTGAAAAATTTGATTTTATTAGGGATTATAACAAAAGAGTTGTAAGGACTCTAGAAGATCAGAAAGTTGCTTTGGAGGAAAGTGAGAAGGAAGAAGAATTTAGTTTTCAGAGCTACATCTCAGGTTGAAGATGGAGCAAGACAGGAGAGGTAAGATGGATATGGTAAGGCACAGTCATATAAAAGGATAAAGAGCAGAGGTTGTTGTTGAAAGCATTTTTAATAAATCTTATGAAGTCAGTGGAATATTTTGATTGGGGGAAAACCTATCATGAGGGAGTGTTTATTATGTTTGTGGAAAGACTGCTTATTTCAATCCGCAGAAGATTTGCTGGCTTTAATTTTTCCTAAAATCTATCATGTGGAAGACTTGGAAGAGGTAAGGAATGAGGCGAGTGAAGAGAAATGTGGGGCAAGTGGTCTTAGACATTTCAGTGCCTATTATTCTTCTAATGGGACTAGCGATGAATGATGTGAAGATTAGGCAATTGCCTAGCGTTGTAGATAAATATGCTGGGGACACAGCAGGGTCTTATTAATTCATCAATATAGACATGTTAGCAATTAGAGCAATGGAGATGCAGAACTGTCTCTCCTTAGATATACACTTTGTTAGACCTGGCATCTTTGGCATGTTTTTCCTGTCTTTTGTTACTTCTGGCATGTTTTTTCACTGTGTGCTGCATTTTGTTTTGTCTGGTTTTAGAATTCTGGTACATACAAAAGTGTGGTCGCCCTGAAATTAATTTCATGTCTCCTCGTTGTCCTCCTCTAAAAAGTAGCTAAATTCCTGGCATTATTGAGAATCATTATCCGGCATTAATGCACATGGGCTAATTAACGTGTTATATTTTTAAGAGATTGCCAACATGATGAGATTGAGGTGTGGGAGTTTTATAATTCACACCATTGATTCTAAGGGAATGGTGTATCGTGAGGGAACACCTTCCGTGACATGCGGTGCAGCTGCACCGGTTTGAGGTTGCCCTTTCTAACCCACCCCACTGTTGACTGTCCTAATGAAGACCCGCATGCAAGGGATTAACTTTCCTCATGCAACCGTCGGTTCAAAACGTTGACAACGTTAGCCCTCTGAACCTGGATTGACCATATATAGGTACAGTTAAGAGTGTTTCTCAATTAGCCACCACCCTTTGGAACAAGAAAAAATACTAGTGTCTTAATTATTTAGATAGGCTTCTCTGCTTTGCCTAATTTCAATTTCTCAGAGCCATTGATGATTAAGGAATATTGTATATACTACGAATGAATTCTGATGTATAAAATTCAGCTGGATTTTTCAAAACAGCAGTAAGTGTGATTAATTCATAATCCTGTTTTCGATCGCCTCTACTGCAAACTAAATATTGCATTTCTCTTGGATTGTGTGCTAAAAGGACCACACTTTGCTATGTACCATGTGCTACCCATGTCCTATTATCCTAGTAATTTGTAATAAGGTTTTAGAACTCTGAGCGCGTTACCACTTCCAATCAGTGCTAAAGTGCAATTGTTCCCTATGTAAATTGTGATGAATATTTGTTATCCAAGATTGGCATATTTGATTTACTGGTAAGACGCTAGAAAAGTGCACTGTGTGTGCCCAGGACCTGTAAATCAAATTCTACTAGTCGCCCTGCAGCACGGATTGTGCAACCCACATGAGTAGCCCTGCAAACCTATCTCAGACCTGCCACTGCAGTGTCTGTTTGGGAAGTTTTAAACTGCCATGTTGCCCTGCCAAAGGCACCCAACTTGCCAGACACAAACCTTTCCTTTTACTACATTAAGGTGTTGTAAGCAAACCTCAGCTAGGCCTACTTAGTGCAAGGGTTCGCCCTTCTCTGCACAGAGTCCTCAGACCCTTGGAAGAAGTTGGCAATGAAACTGGAAAATACAAAAGCAAAGTTTATTTAACCTTTAAAGGTGGTACTACAGTCCACATAACACCCTTCGGTATTGTATCGAGTAGCACGCCGGACCAAAGCACATGGCCCCTTTTATACACAATGAGGGGGCTCAAGAAAAGGCGGTACAAAAGACAAGAGCAGAGTTATGACCATACAAGGACATTTTGGAAGGCACAATCTATGAGTGGGCGGAGTTAACAGTCTCCGATAACTGGTAGGCACATTCCTATCTGGAACCAATTATTAACGGTCGCTGATCCTACTGCGCATGTCTGGGCATGCTGAAAGCGGAGACTACTAAAAATAGCCTGTTTCCGGGCAGACTCCAGGCGCGATGAACAAGAAGGTAGGACTAAGCACATGGCAATGTATGGCATACAAAATGGCCGCTACAAATACAAGATGGAGTCGGCACATTTATTACGATAATGGTTCAAATGAAGCATGTCTTCTGCTAATGCTTAATCTAACTGCTGCTGATTTACAACAGACGACCCTTTCAGCATTAGCTGAAGACATTCGACTTCCTAGGAAAGGCCAGATATTCATCTCTTATATCAATGGCCATCATGCTAGCTATTTCCTTTTTCAGATCATTCCGCATTTTGACTTCTATAATATAATTTTTAGTTGGTATACAAGCATTGAATGCAGACGCAACAGGTAAAAATTATTGCAATTATTATACATAGGACTGTTAATACTTTCCAGCCCCAGGCAGAAATCAAAGTCCAAAGCCACCCTGTAAAAGTCCATGTACCATTTTTTGTGTGAATGTCTGCAGCGATTTTATGAAGTTTATTAATCGCTTTATACACTGATTGAGTATGATCAGGGATTAACATGCAGCAGCTACTACCTATAACAAGACATGCACCACCTATTTCTGCTAACATTACGTCCAGAACCATTCGGTTCTGCAAAGCTACAATTCTTGCAATCTGCAATTCTTCAGTAATATTTCCTAAAGCTGCAGCTGTTTGATCGGTAACAGCTTCCACTACTCTAGTCAATCGTCGCACTTTTCTGCTATTTAATGCAGCACCTACAAAAAAGAACAATCCTAAATTGAAATCTATATATTGTTGTAGGCTAGTGTTAGTCTGATCAACATTATCAGTAGTTAACGTCCTTTTATACCTATTCACAGTAATATTATTGAACAATTTAAGATTTCAGTGATACAGTGGAGGTGCTAAAAACACAGGGGCCAACAGAAAAGAAACGTAGCAGATACCAGTCCATCCAGCTGGCAATCGATAATATCCACGATTTCCACACACAAAATAGGTGTTGTGTGAAGCTAAAAAAGTACTATTATTTAGACCATCTATATTCAATACAGTGATACAATCGCTAACTCCCACAGGGATATGTCCAATACTCTGTACACATAGTTCTGCTTGCGTTTGAGTAACAGAAATAACAAAAGGTTCAGCATTAGATGAGTCTCTCGTGCTGGTGAAGAAATATGGTGTTGAAATATTGTCCGGTCGATATTCTTCCCACTCCCATTTAGTTCCATTCGCTTGGGGATACCCATCTTTGTCCTGATGGCACTCTTTATTTAACCGGAAAAGCAGTCTGCCCACAGTAGGCTTCCTAGTTGCAAAGAGCAAAGTATACCAGGCTCGACAAGAGCCATTATGCGAAAAAGGGAGAGGTATAAACGGCGTACCTCCTTTCTTTTGATGGGCAGGCATCATCCCACAAATCCAACAGTTTGTCACATTAGTAGCGATGTGGGTATGATGCAACTTTTGAATGAATGTGTTATTAAGATAAGATTGTCGATGTTTCAATTCTTAATATGGGAACGTAAAGAAATAATGCTCCTCTGGTGTAGGCGTAGTAACAATAAACAACTCTTGAGCAGGAGTTTTTTCCTCAACAGACCATGTTATTGTTGCCATAATCATCAAGGCAACAACAAACCCTATAACACAAAAATCTTCTTCTTCTTCTCCATTCTTAGTCACAACACAAAACAAATCTTCCTGAAACTAAAGTAGTTGTCAGAGCTCTTACCCCTGGGTAGCTGTTGATTTCTTCACCACAGGCCAAGACGGGTGTCACTACACTAATGCAGGGCTGCCCCCCCGCCACATCGGCTCTCCGTTTCACTGACCCAGGGAATTCTCGGACAACTTTCATAATGCTGCAGATTTCTCTCTCGGCCTCAAATTATATCTTGTTGCTCCAGGGACAGGTTGGTCCGGGAAGAACTCCTCAGATCCGTCAGGCATCACAGCACGACCTCTCTCTGCAGTCAGAACCTCTCGGTGGTCGGTCGATACAGCAGGCTCCACCAAAGTCTGGAGTACACGACGACAATGGGTGCCGTGGACCCAATTCTTCCGATTTGTGACTCGAACTGCTGTTCTTGTAGCAAGTAGCACCTGCTCTGGCCCACGCCACCTCGGTTTCAAACTGCTCGACCTCTCGAAAGATTTCAGAAGGACGAAGTCGACAGGTCAGAGGTTATGGCCCTCTCCTGTGGATCTGTCGGGAAGTGCTTCTCGAACCTGTTGATGAATAGAAACCAAGTTATTAGTTAATTTGCCAAATAGTCTTTCATTAAGACACAAGGTACATCATACACAGAACTTGGTTTAGAAATTCCCCAGATGTTCATCGGTCTACTGAAAAGGATCTCATAAGGTGTGAGACCCGTTCGAGAATGAGGCACTGATCTGATTGACAACAATGCCAGTGGCAACGCATCTGGCCAAGCCAGAGAAGTAGAAGCCTGTATTTTAGCTAATTTCAGTTTCAGAGGTGCATTATAACTCTTCACCAAACCTGCTGATTGTGGGTGGAATACTGCATGAAACTTCTGTTTGATCCCTAATCCTTTCAGGACATATTTTATAACGTCCCCCACAAAATGAGGTCCGTTGTCGCTCCACAAAAATCTGCAAACACCGTAGCAAGGAAAGAATTCCTTCAAAAGCACCTTTGCCATAGTAATTGCAGTATTGTCCTTGGTGGGGTACGCCTCAATCCATTTACTGAAGGCACATACCACCACCAAGACGTACTTCAAATTATTACAGAGTTCAAGCTGGATATAATCGATCTGTAAAACCTCAAAAGGTGCAGTTGGTGTAGCAAATCCTCCTGCTGGAGTTCGTGTCCCTTTTCCAGGATTAAATCGTAAACAAATCATACAGGACTGTACTACTCTCTTAGCTATGCTAGCAATTTCTGGATGCTCCCAAACTTGTGTAAGCATTTTCACTATTGCTGAAGCTCCAACATGTGCTAGCCCATGTGCCATTTGAACCATAGGTTGTACAAAAGCTATAGGCAACTTCCATTTATCCATCTGTTTGTTCCGCCAACAACCTTCATCATCCAACTCTCCATCTATGGACCATTGCTCTCGTTCTTTGTCAGAAGCGGTCCTCTGTATCTCTAATACTTCTTTCCTGGCATCATGCCACCGTTCAGCTTGTGATTTCACTACATACATAGAAGTAGTATCAGGCTGCATCGCAGTCTCTCGTGCCACTCGATCTACAAAGGCATTTCCTTGTCCCAACTTATCAGTCCCTTTCTTGTGTGCACTACATTTTACTATAGCTATTTTCTTTGGATATATTAATGCAGTCAAAAGATTATGCACTAGTTCTCCGTGCATTATCTGCATCCCGTGTGATGACAAAAAACTTCTTTCCTTCCAGAACAGGCCAAAATCATGGGCCTCTCCAAAAGCATAGCGGCTATCTGTATAAATATTCACACACAATCCTGTACTAAGCTCACACGCTCGTGTCAAAGCTATCAGTTCTGCTGCTTGAGCTGACTTCTGTGGTATACGAGCTGTCTCTACTATCGTGTGAAGCGTAGTAATTATATATGTGGCTGAAGTTGTACCATCCGGTAACTTCAGACAAGATCCATCAACCCACAGTTCTCCATCCACATCTGGAAGGGGCGTATCTTGCAAATCAATACGACCCTTGTCTGTTCCTCAGTCAGAAAAATACAATTGTGTGTTTCCTGCGCCTCAGGCTGAGTCGCAGGAAATGGCAACAACGTGGCTGGGTTTAGCGTTGCACATGTCTTCAATGTAATATGAGGAGCCAGCAGCGTCAGATCATATCCTGTCAGACGAGCACTAGTTAAATGCTGTGTCTTTGTTTGATTCAAAAGAGCATCAACAGCATGAGGTACCAACACTAACAGTTTATGTGATAAGACTATCCCTTCACTCTGGCGTATTGACACAGCTGTTGCTGCAACCGAGCGAAAACATCCAGGCAACGCTCGAGCAACAGGATCAAGTACTGCTGAAAAATATGCACAGGGGCGTTGCTTATGGCCGTGTGTCTGTACTAAAACTGACAATGCACATTCATCCCTCTCATGTACGTACAATGTAAAGAGCTTCGTGTAATCGGGAGTACCTAACACTGGCGCTGAACAAAGGGCTTGTCGTAACTGTCGGAAAGCATTCTCACATTCATCTGACCAGGGGAGGGGTATTGGAGTATCTTTTGTCAACAGTGCTAACAAGGGCTTAGCGATATGTGAAAATCCTAATATCCATTGCCTACAAAAAGAAGTAAGAGCCAAAAATGCTCCAACCTCTTTCTGTGTGAAAGGTACTGGTATATCTAGAATTGCTTGAAGGCGATCTGATGTGAGTGCACGCCCCTCCTTAGACAAAAGGTGACCTAAGTAGGTTACCTTTGGTCTACAATACAGCAATTTCTTCCTTGATACTTTATGATGGTGTGAAGCAAGGAAAGAAAGCAAAGACAGCGTGCATTTCTCGCATTGTTCGGGGGTATCAGCTGCTAACAGAATATCATCAACATACTGAATGAGCGCCACACCCTCGGGTAGAACAAAGGAATCAAGTTATCTTTTCAATGCTTGGCTGTAAATACTAGGACTCTCAGTATAGCCTTGTGGAACTCTGCAAAATCTATACGATTGATTATTCAAAGTGAAACCGAACAAATATCGGCTATCAGGATGAATAGGGATCGAAAAGAAAGCGTTCTTCAAGTCTATAACAGAGAACGTAGTTGCAGTAGGTGGAACTAGGGTAAGAAGCGTTGTGATATCAGAAACCACTAGATATTCTGACACCACTATCTTGTTGACCTCCTGCAAATCAATGCTGAATCTGTAGATCCTAGTATCAGTATCTTCTTCAAAATTGGAAGGATCGGACTGTTACAAATGTTAAAGGGAACTTCCTCAACAACTCCAACTTCAATAAGATCTTGCACAATTCATGTGAGTGCTTCCTCACCCTCCTGTGAAATTCGATATTGAGGCAGGCGCGGCAACACAGCTCCCTCCTTGACACTAATATGCACTGGTGGAATAACCATCTGACCCACATCTGTATCTGAAGTAGCCCACAGAGTGTTAGGTAGGGAAGATAATGCAGTATCTTCTTGAACAATACAAACTCTGTCTGTTACTGGGTAATTGTCATTCAAAATCACACGCACTCCTTCAGGGGAACATCGTATGCGGCTCTGAAATACTTGAGCATATCAAGACCCACAATATTATCTGGCGTGTTCGGGGAAAGCAAAAACGGGCATGGAGCATCAAACTTATCAACATGAAATGCAAGTGGCTGTGACAATGGGCTAAGGGAAGGTGTTCCATTGACCCTATCAATGTAATTGTTAAGCCAGACAGGGAAGCCCTTGGAACCAATTGTTTAGACAAAGCGCTACAAGTAGCTCCTGTATCAACCAGAAACTGATCAGTAGAACCCAAAACATGTGCTGTAACATAAGGACCCCTGTGAGCTACTGGAACTTCAACTGATTCCTTACCCCATCCTACGCAATCCTAAGCATAAGCAGAATCATGCGTCTCAGGCTGCGCATAATCAGACATTTGGTATTGGTTGCGCCTATCAAAAGTATTGAACCCATTTTGTACCCGCACATTATAATCAAACCTAGCACGATCATTCATGGCACCTCTAGGGCCTGAGTTCCCCAAGCTGTTCCTCATGGATCCTCGGCCACGAGCATAGCGCTGTGAGCGCAACAATGGACACTCATCTGCCAAGTGACCAAATTTCTTACAATACGCACATTGATCAATAGCCAAAGAGTAACGAGTAGAGGAGGAATTAGAAAATCCTCGTCCACCTCTATCGTTACCTCGAAGAGGTGCACCATAGACCTGAGATAACATGACTTTTGTTTTTAATTCTTTAGATTTCTTATCCTCATTGCCCTTCGCTTCAAGTTCCTGACGCTCGTAATATTGAGCCATTGTCAGGACGGATGCCGGAGAAGAGGTTGTCCAAGAGCTTTCGCTGGCTTTCAAGCGGCTAGCCATTACTGGTAATAGATTCGTAACATACTTGTCTACAAATAAGTGACGGCCCGTATCGTCCGTTAGCGACTGGCCACTAAAATCATGAAAAGCTTCCTCAAAAGGTGTAAATAAATCTGAAACCGATTCATCTGTCTTTTGTTTACAAGATGCTAAAACAGTCCAATCAATCTTTTTAGGGGGAATAATCGTTTTTAATTTAGCTAATATTGCACCGGGGAGATCTAAAATCATTTGACATGGCTTTTGCGCTGGTTCCCTGTCCGTATCTTCCCTCTCTATCTCCTTCCATAGTACCCCGTACGCTGTGCTATTATCTATTTACACATGGAGCGCCACATAACGGGCGGCAATATGAGCCCGAAAAATAAATCGATATCAGCCAGCGTCATGGTACAAGAATTTAGGCTCCCTCAACTGCCTCATAAAAGGCGGCAGGGTTTTTACGCGGATCAGACAATGCAGCTTTAAGCGCCATAACATCTGCTCTATTCCAGGGAGTATACACCCAATTATAAATAAAATACCCTTTTGCATCTACGGAATATTTATCGTCACTAGTACCCGCTCCTTTAGGAGGAACATATAAAGGCGCGGCCTCTCGCATAGGCTTTGCATGCACTATCGCGGTCTTATCTGTTTAGAAAATAGATGATTGTTTCCCGTCGACCAATCCCGCTCGGTCATCTGTTTTAGCTTTTCGTTTCTCCTCCCGTAGCCGAAGCGCATCATTTCGAAGTTTAACCAGTCGCCTGAGGATATCAGTCACCTGGGAAAGAGGGAAAGAACCTTTACGTAATTGCTTACAATCAATTGCCACATCATCATGTTCGAGAACATCAGATACTTTTCGAAACATCTCAACAACTTCATCTGCAAAATGTTCAGTAAAATACATCTGCTCTCTATCTTGCCATCCCTTAAAAGTCTTTAAAATATCTGAAACAGTAATAGTATCCTTGAGTGACTTCCGAGCCAGGTTCCTAAGTTCAGCCGCACGGTTGACCGGAATCATGGAGCGGGTATCTGGTTTCGTTCGATCTGTACCGGAATCCTCATCGTCGCCGGATGGGGCGGACGGAACGATATACGGAGGCGGAGGACGATCTAAGAAGGACAGGATAAAGAGGTTGTCGAACAGCATATTGGCCAGATATCTGTAATCTGCGCTCCTTTTCCTGTCTCTCTTCCAACTCTTTCGCCTCCTTTTTCCTCAATTGAAAAACTGATCAACAAAAACTGGCATATAGTGAACACAGGCCAATTCAATTGGCCAAAACCAAGGTTTGCCAACAGAAGGACAAAAAACCTAAAGGATACCCTTGTACACACTCGTCCACAGCAAAATACTCTGATGCCTGTAACTAACAGCGTTACTATGACCCCACTGTCAGGACATTTCCCTTGCGGTACTTGCGTTGCCTGTAAAACAACGACAGCCACAAAAACTTTACAACTAATGGACAATTTCGTCTGGACACAAAAGCAGTTCACGAACTGTAATTCGTCCCATGTTATCTACATGATTAAGTGCCCGTGTCAAAAGAAATACATTGGGATGACCTGCCGCAAAATTAAACTCAGGATAGGTGAGCATAAAAGCAACATCAGGCTAAAAAAGAACACTACAAAACTGTGCTCCCATTTTTTGGAAATGAATCATTCCCATGAAGACATGCAATGGAAAGTCATCAAGATGTTGACAAACAAATCTGGCAATGTGGAAAAAATACTACACGAAAAGGAGCAAAGATGGGTGGACCGTCTACGTACATTTGAGTACGGTCTGAATGATAGCATTTCATGGCACCACTTTGCCAAATGAACCAACAGAATAAATAAGTTCATCGAGTATTATCTCAATCATAATTACTCAGAATGAGAAAACACGTTCATAATTACACATTGTGCATATAAATCAACTTTTTTACTAGCGCTTTTCTGGATAAAATACGCAGTGAAACCTTCCTGGCACTTTATATAAGATCATCCTTACATTGACGTCTATGTTTAAAACATCTGTAGTGCCCCTTTAAATCAGTGAGAAACAGCCCATTAAAAAGGAAACAGTAACGAGACTTCCGCACACCGGGGGCAGAGTCAGCACAAGGCTAGAGTGTAGCCTCCATGCGGGTAATGGCGGCGCGAAAACTCTGTGCAATGTTACTGGTAAGACGCAGAATTGCCGCTTCTCATACTTACAGACATCTCTTCTTTAATCCAGCTCTGCGCTTTCAAGTAGCGGTCCCCGTTGAAAATTGTGTACTCTTACACAGCAGGTAAGAGCAGAATGTGTGTGTTTATAATCGTTTTTTGTTAAGGTTTTACTTACCTATGCACAAATGCTCTTTAGAAGTCACTCCAGCTGCCTTTTTTGTAGTTTGCAAGTACGGTGTGGCTACGAATGTTGGGCAATATTACAAGCCAGAGTATCTGGAAACGCACCTTTTTGAGTAAAATTGTTTGCCCCACCACACTCAAAAATGTTGGTTTTACCATACGTTGTTGGGCAATAGTACAAGCCCGAGTCTACGGAAATGCATCCCTGGGTATAAATGTTTGTTCCACCACACGCATAAGCGTTGGCCTTACCATATTTATAATTCGCCCACAGCTCTAGGAGTAGCCACATAACATGCAGCTACTTACATGAATCAATTTGCCGTAAGTGTAAAGTGCAAGTAAAATATTGAGTGCACATTGTGATATGAGATTATCCAACCATACAGTCTGCTAATTTTAACTATATATCATTGTAAGTATATGTCCAATGCATATGCACAGCCTATCATACCTTGCCAGATTTAGAGTACTAGAATTTACTCTCTGAATACACAAATTTTGAACATATGAAACGAGAGAACATATGGTAATTACCTTCTAGCGCCCTACCTTACAATATCAGGGTGAACCTGTAGCTCCCCCATTACCTTCCTTTCAGCAAGTCCAGTGTAATCAAAATAGATTATCTGTGATTTCGAACCTACCCTCGCCCAATTCCTTACCCTTCCCCGCGGGAAACTTAAAATTTAATGTTTGCGACAACCAGCAAATATGCTTAATTCTACATTTCTTCTAGATTGTGAAGAGCATACTTTCCATAACAAATTCATTATGAGAAATGGATTACCGCACAAGTAGTGTGAGTAGAATTTTATGTATAAACCTTGTGTGTACTTTCTGTTTGTAAGTCCTGACGAAAGCTCCATAGACCTTCTGGCCCAGGGAGCTGAAACATGTCGACAACTTTTCTTTTGCAATACTACAAGGCCCAGTAACTTGGCCTCTACATAGTATACCAATCATTTTAACCAATGGAAACTTGCCCTGAAATAAAACTATAAGGCATTTTTCGCATTCTTAAAAAAAAACTCTTTATTGCTCTTTTTTCTCCCCTTTTTCTCCCTTCTCTGTGGGGAAATCCTTTTTTGTCTCTGGACACTGCACTCGAGACTGGAGGTGCCTCTGGAGGAGGCTGGCAGTTCACACAAATAGGAATACCCTATGATAACTGCCTTAATTTCAATGTGGGGCGGATGAAACACATATACCGCATTTCCATCTAACATTGATTTTTTTGAGGGTTTCCTTATTTACACTGAACCAAGGGTCGAGCAGTGTTACAAGTGTCCAATTTTGTTGATTAAAAGTATACATTATCTTGGGGAAAGAAACGGACACACAAATTCCTCATCCCTCCCTGTTGATTAACTGTTGACTACTAAAAATAGCCTGTTGCCGGGCAGACTCCAGGCGGGATGAACAAGAAGGTAGGACTAAGCACATGACGAGCACATGGCAATGTATGGCATACAAAATGGCCGCTACAAATACGAGATGGAGTCGGCACATTTATAACGATAATGGTTAAAACGAAGCATGTCTTCTGCTAATGCTTAATCTAACCGCTGCTGATTTACAACAAAGGAACCCCTAAGGTAGGCCCAAGGTAGTTCCATGGGCAGAGTGAAGTGTATGAGAATGGTTGGGCATGTACTAGTTTATTTTACCTAATTTTGTTTTTCACTATTGCAAGGACTATATCTCCCATAGGTTATCATTGGAGCTGCCTTGTAACATCTTGCAAGTTTAACTTTCAATTGGGAAGAGATAGAGCTTTGGAGTTTGGTTTCCCTGAACTCAGAATTTAGAAATGCATTTCAGTGAAGTTGGGTTTTAAATTGTGTGCTTAAAAATGCCACTTTTAGACAGTGGCCATTTTCTAGCTTTACCATTCTGTACCACCGCCTGCCTGTTGAATCCATGTCTGGTTCAGACTGACAGTGGGCTGTTTGTGCATTCACTCTAGACAGTCACACAAAGGGGGAGATGTGCCCTGCATATCCTGATGGCCCATCACCAGGCTGATGGGCCTTCCTGAGCAAGAGTGGTGGGAGGAGTTGTCACTGACACCTGAATAGGGCTGTGCCTGTTCTTATACAAAGGTGTCTCTACTTTGTTGTAGTGTGTCTAAAGCTAGGTCAGGTCAAAGCAGGATCTGTGCACTACAGAAACTACCCTATGAAGTAAGAAAGGGGTATAACTAAGTTATGGACCTGTGACCCACATATTTAGAACACTTCTGGACTTAGAAGAGATTCTGCCAAGAAGAAGCACTGGAGAAGCTGTAGGAGGGGAACTGCCACTCTGTTTGTTGCTGAGATGTGCCTGCTTACTGCTTGCTGCTTCTGACTTGGTCAGTGAAAGGACTGGACTTTTGCCTTCTGTATCCTGCTTGCCAAGGTTCTCCAAGGGCTTGTGTGTGCTTGCCTCCTGTTAAGAAGTCTCAGGGCCTTTCAAAGACGTCAGCTGAAGCTCCCGAACTCCTCTGCTGGGAGTTCTGACCTACAAAGTGGTGCTAATTCCAGTTCTGGGCCGTTGGAGGTGGTTTTGCTGCAAAAGACCTTCAGCTCCATTTTTTCCTGATGCAGCACCACCGTGTAACTGAAAAACCAATAACCAATGCATCGCCATGGTGCAGCCGAAGAATCGACGCAGCGCCTGCCGTGCGACAGAAAGATCACCACAGTCTGAGCACTGCGTGACTGACCTCTGAGACACCCGCTCTGACTCTGACGCAGGCCCTGCTGTGTGGCTGAAGAAATCAATGCATCACTTGCCATGCGGCTGGAAAATTGATGCAGCACCTGTTTCGCCACTGCCACATCGACAAAGGGCATCCTGATTTTTGTGCGCCAATTTCAACTTGGCCCAGCAGTAAGGAACCAAGACCACATGTCTGGACATTGACACATCACCTCCCCTCGCAGTAAGGATTCAATGTATCACCTCCGCTGACAGTAAGTAATCAATGCATCACCTCCCCTGCTTTGCAGTAAGGAATCGACACATCAACTTAAGGAATCAACGCATCACCTCCCCTGAGAGTAAGAAATCGATGTATCATTTTGCTATTCTGGTGCATCATCTCCCCTGGTATAAAAGGGTGTGGTGATGGACAGAGCATCTGAACCAAACAAACACTCACACCCAGTCAACAGATCTGGGTTTCATCCATCACCCTTCTTTAGCCCACTCTGCCACCCCAGTTCAGACATGGCCATATGCAAATCAGTCTGACCCTGTGCCTCATGAGAACAGTCCAGCCCGAACTGCCAAGCCATGTCTTTCCTGGACCGGAATCAAGCATCCTAGAGCTGTATAGATGGTTTGATGTGCTAGGATAGCTTAACTCCAGTGGTGTGGAGAGCATGGGACTCACGTCTGAGCATACCTATCCAAATCGGGGTGACAAATGCAAAAACAACAGTTGATGGACAGAAGGTGTGAAGAGCATGGGACTCACGTCATATTACATGTCATGAGTGATGTAATATGTGACGTCATCAGCAGTGCATTGCGGGGGAGCGAGTTAAAGTTAGCTCTACTAACTATAACGGCTGAACTTCTCTTTTTTTGTATGAGTGAAATGTCCAACTAACTATAACGTCCCTGAAACCTATGGTTTTTTTAGTACATTTTTAAGGTTTTTTAAATGCTAATAGCTAACTATAACGTGCCTGAAACCTATGTTTTTTCAGTGAATTTCTAAGGTTTTTTAAATGCTAATTTCTAACTATAGCGTCCCTAAAACCTATGGGGCCTCATTTATGAGAAATGACGCAGCGCTGCGTGAAAGCAGCGATGCGTCACTTCTCAGTGCGCACTCTTTGCGACATTCCTGATGCGTCATATTTAATGCATGACACATCATGTCGCAAGGAGTTACAGATACGTCAGTATTTCTGATGTATCTGTAAGCACAAAAGTGACGCATTGCTGGAGTGTGTCACAAAAGTGACGCAACTCCATCAATGCATTCTTTCACATGGGGCAAGCTCCATGTGAAAGGGCCTGCGTCAGTCTTACGCCTGCTGTGAGGCAGGTGCATGATTTTGACGCAACGGCATCCTAAAAGTGACGCAGTGAAATCTCATAGATTTCACTGCGTCACTTCTACGACCCTTCCTTGCGTCAATACGCCCCCCTTGCATACATTATGCCTGGCGCAGGTATAATGTGGTGCAGGGGTTTACAAAGTGACGCATCTACCTAGATGCGTCACTTTGTAAATATGGCGCAACAAGGTGCATTTTTTACGCCACTGGTGCGTCACAAAAAGTGACGCATCAGCGGCGTAAAAGTGACGCACAGCCTCATAAATGAGGCCCATGGTTTTTTAGTGAATGTCAAAGGTTTTTTAAATGCTAATTTCTAACTATAACATAGCAGTCGCGTTTGCAGAGTGGTAGAGAAAGGTGAGCGTGGCATACAAACACCTTTTAGCAATCCCAATGTGTGGGATTTAGCAGCAGTAACAGGAGGGATAGTTAGCCTCCAACATCAACCTTAGGGGTCAACTGCCCTTCCTTTTACCACCAATGAAGTCCTCAGGACACAAGAGGACCTCATCGCTCCACCACCAGTGCACCAGAAGCTGTGTTTGGAGAGTGGTGTAAAAACAGGCATGGCCTCAGACCACCTCTTTGCAACACAGCTCTGTGGTGCTTACTGGAGGTACCTGGTGGGCTAGTTGGTCCCCTGGGACTCTCAGTATTGAAGGAAACTTAATCCCCCAATTTAAAAAGTGCCAGGGGGTGTGTTTACACACTTGTTATATCAGGCCCGCTCCCTCCCTGCACCACTGTGCAAACGCGCCCCCTGGTGCAGGATAAGTTGGGTGAGTAAGTCCCACCAGGTACCTCCAGTAAGCCCCACAGAGCTGCGTTACAGAGAGGTGTAAAAAGGGGCATGGCCTCCGACCACCTCATTGCAACGCAGCACTGTGGGGCAGACTGTAGGTACCTGGTGGGCTAGTTGGACCCCAGGGATCCTCAGGATTCAAGGGGACTTAATCCTCCAACTTACAACGTGCCACTGGGTGCATTTTCAGGGTGGTGCAGGGAGGGGGCGGGGCCGCCAGCTAGATGCCGGCTTTTTTTCTATATTCGATTTTTTGAAGAGGATGGCTGTGTGGCCCCCCTTCTTTAACCATTTTTCTTGCCCTGGGTATCCCACCCTCAGGGCATAACCCCTTTTAAAAAAACAGGCCTCCTGAGGCCAATTTCGTCCCTGGGGGACCCCATTCCCCGGGACATGGACACATATTTAATATTTTTATATTTGTTTTCTTTGTTAAGGAGGAAGGCTGCATGACCTCCCTCCTGAGGCCATTATTGGCCCCGGTGACCCCATCCCCCAGTGCTGTGCCTCTCTTTTTTTTATCATGCTTTTTAATGAGAGAGGGGGCCGTGTGGCCCCCCTCTCGGGCCACCTCTGGCCCTGGGGACTCCATCCCCTGAGGCCTGGCCTCATCGTTGTGGACCGTCTCCCAGTGTCCCACGGGAGCCAGCATTGCTTTTGAGCAAGGGGAGCAGCTGACATGCAGTTCCCCTTGCTCAAAAGCAATCCTGCTTTGGTTTTTGGAAGCGAGAGCAGGTTTTCCTGCTCTCGCTTCAAAAAACCCAAAGCAGAGTTTGCTATGACAAGGTGGAAGCCGCACAGCTCCCGCCCTGCCATAGCAAACAGCAATATCCCAGGGGTGGGCAGCCTGGGATATTGCAGGAGCTGGTCCTGGGGGGTGGCGGTCCCCATGGCCATCAAGGGCTCTAGGAGGGAGGCCGCTATGCCCCCTCCCAATGTTTGAAGCCCTGGGGAGGTGGTGGACCCCAGGGCCCATAACAGACCCCGCTTTTCAATACAGAGTGCCCTGGGGAGGTGGTGGTACCTGAGGCAGTGTGGGGGGTTGACCCCCCACACTATTTATTAAAGCCACAAAGAGGTGGTGGTCCCCGGGGCTTCGGGGGCCTTTGAGGCCCTCCACCCTTATTTTATGAAGCCCTGGGGAGGTGGCGGTCCCGGGGCTATAAGGGGGCCGCGTGCCCCCGCATATAATTACTATAGCCCCGCGAAGGTGGCGGTCCCCAGGGCTTCTGGGGCCCCCGCAAAATTAAATACACATTTCTCCGAGGACCTGGCCTACCCGGGGGCCTCATTAAAATGAAGCGTGGGAGCCCACGCTTCATTTAAAAAAAAAAAAAAATTCTGCGGGATTCGCAACCCAAAGCAAATTCGGCTGAAATTATAAAAAACAAAATGCTTTTTTTGGCCCTGGGGGTCCTTGTGGGACCCCCGGGGAAGGCTTAGGGGGTCAGGTTGTTTCTACCCTTCCCCCTTTTCTTATTTTTTAATCTCTTTTTCACTGTTTTCTTGTAACTCGGTTCTACGGAGTCACAATATGGCTGCCAACACTTACAGGTTTGGAGTGTTAGCAGTCAATCAGAGTAAAGTTCGTGCCGGGGGGGTTCGCGAACCCTCCTAGGTGTTCAGATATATAAATGTTTTCTTTCTTTAATTTCTCAGCAACTACTGAATGGATTTGCACCATTTAACTAAAAGGGCTCTTTCTGAACCAAGGGCTACCATTTTGCCAAATTTGGTGTAATTCCGTTCAGCAGTTCAGGCTGTAGCTTTTTCTAAAGTTTCCTATGGAAATTAACATGGGGAAAATGCGTTTTGGGACCCCCTTTTTTCTCGGCCCCTGCTTGACGAATCACCCTGAAACTTTAAAGACAGGAGCGCCCCACTAGTTTGAAAATTTTACGAAGATTTGTCAAACGACGCCAAAGTTGTTGGTAAAACAAAAAACGCTTTTTGAATAGAAAGTGGGTCCTAACTATAACTACCTACTGGCGACTGTGTAATATGTGATGTCATCAGCAGTGCATTGCAGGGGTACGAGCTACAGTTAGCTCAACTAACTATAACAGTGGAATTTCTCTGGTTTTGTACGGGTGAAATGTCCAACTAACTAAAACTTTCCCTAAAACCTATGGTTTTTTTCAGTGAATTTCTAAGGTTTTTAAATGCTAATTTCTATCTATAATGTACCTGAAACCTATAGTTTCTTCAGTGAATTTCAAAGGTTTTTTAAATGCTAATTTCTAACTATAACGTGCCTGAAACCTTTGTTTTTTTAAGTGAATTGCAAAGGTTTTTTAAATGCTAGTTTCTAACTATGCCTACAGAGGTAGGACATGTGAAGAAAGAAGAAAAATGCACAGAAAGAAGCAAAAGAAATGCAGAAAGAAGCAACAGAAGTCCACAAAGACGAAGAAAAGTACAGGAAGAAGCAAGACATGTGCAGAAAGAACCAACAGATGAGCAGAAAGAGACCTAATTGCAAAATCATCCTGTGCCAACAACTTTTTCAGACGGGTACTGGTGGTAACTGGCTGACTAACCAGGCTGAGAGCCAGTGCTATGCTAAAAGACACTTAGAATACAGTGAAAACACCCACATACATTAGGGAACACTATGCGTTGGGGTACCCCTGTTATTAGCATGACCTCCTCTGTAAGGCTCTAGTACATAATAGGGAAAGGGGATTAAAACTACCTCTTAAACGCGCTACGGGGCGTGTTTGCAAAGTGGTGAAGGGAGAGGGGCCTGGGGTGACATGTGTGCAAACA
The DNA here is from genome assembly GCF_964263255.1 of Lissotriton vulgaris. Taxonomy (NCBI): domain Eukaryota; kingdom Metazoa; phylum Chordata; class Amphibia; order Caudata; family Salamandridae; genus Lissotriton; species Lissotriton vulgaris. The sequence goes on from NC_141693.1 coordinate 771,655,504, forward strand.
CGCCCTGTGGCCGTTTTAAGTTGGGAGATAAAGTCCCCTTGAATCCTGATGGTCCCTGGGGTCCAACTAGCCCACCAGGTACCTCCAGTAAGCGCCACAGAGCTGAATTGCAGAGAGGTGTAAAAAGGGGAATGTTCTGGACCACCTCTCTGCAACGCAGCGCAGTGGCGCTTACTAGAAGCGCGTGGTGGGCTAGTTGGACCCCAGAGGCCCTCAGGATTTAAATTGAATTAATTCTCCAACTTTAAACGCACCACAGGGTGTGTTTGCACACATGGTACCTCAGGCCCGCCCCCTGACTTTGCCACTGTGCAAACGCGCCTGTGGCACGTTTTAAGTTGAGGGATAAAGTCTGTTTCAATGCTGAGGGCCCCTGGGGGCACACTAGCCTACCAGGTACCTCTAGTAAGCGCCACAGAAATGCGTTGCAGAGAGGTGTAAAAAGGGGCATGGCCTGGACCACCTCTCTGCAAGGCAGCGCAGTGCCACTTACTGGAAGCACTTGGTGGACTAGTTGGCCCCCAGGGGCCCTCAGGACTGAAAGGGAATTTATTCCCAACTTTAAATGCGCCACAAGATGTGTTTGAACACATGTCACCTCAGGCCCTGCCCCCCTCCCTTTACCACTGTGCAAACGCGCCCCGTGGCACTTTTTAAGTTGGGAGATTAAGTCCCATTGAATCCTGAGAGTCCCTGGGGTTCAACTAGCCCACAAGGTACCTCCAGTAAGCTCCACAGACCTGCGTTGCAGAGAGGTGTAAAAATGGGCGTTGCCTCTGAACACCTCTCTGCGACGCAGCTCCCTGGCGCATACTGGAGGTACCTGGTGGGCTAGTTGGCCCACAGGGACCCTCAGTATTCAAGGGGAATTAATTCCCCAACTTACAACGCGCAAGGGGGCGCGTTTGCACAGTGGTGAAGGGAGGGGGCAGGGTCTGAGTTGACATGTGTGCAAACACGCCCTATGGCGCATTTTAAGTTGGGGAATTAATTTCTCTGCAATCCTAAGGGTCCCTGGGAGCCAACTAGCCCACCACTACCTCCAGTAATCCCCATTGTGCTGCGTTGCAGAGAGGTGTCCCAGACCATGCCCCTGTTTACATCACTCTGCAACGCCATCCCCCGGGGCCTGGCCTCTCCTTTTTTAAATGTATTTAATATACAGGGGAGTGGGGCTGCGTGGCCCCCCTCCCGGGCCACTTCTAGCCCCAGGGACCCCATACCCTGGGGCTGGCCCTCTCCTTTGGGGACCGTGGGGGGAGCCCCAAAGCCCCTACGGTCCCTGCCGGCTCCCCGCCTCCTGCGGGCGCCGGCATTGGTTTTCCAGATGGGGAGCTGCAGACATGCAGCACCCCGGGGCACTGCAGGAGCCAGCCCTGGGGGGGGTGGCGGTCCCGAGGGACATCAAGGGCTCCAGGAGGGGGGCCGCGCGGCCCCCTTCCCAATGTTTGCGCAGCCCCGGGGATAGGTGGGGGTTCCCGGGGCTCGGGTCCATAACGGACCCCCAAAATTTACATACTTAGTGCCCCGGGGAGGTGCCCCCCAAATATTTAAGAAAATCCCCGGTTAATGGCGGTCCCCAGGGCTTGGGGAACCTTGGAGACCCCCACCCACTTAAAATACAAGCCCCGGAGGTGGCAGTCCCCGGGGCTGCAGGGGGCCATGAGCCACTCTGCAGATATGTAAAGAAAGCCCTGCGTATGGTGGTCCCCGGAGCTGGGGGGCCCCTTGGGCCCCTCATCCACAATATAAAGATTGCCCCCAGGACTTGGCCCACCCAGGGGCTAATTAATAACAAAGTGCGGGGGTCTGCGCTTCGTTTTTTTTTATTTTCACGGCAGGATCCACGAATCCTCCCAGCATTTTTCCTATTTTTTTTAATGTTTTTTTGGGCCCTGGGGGTCTTTGTGGGACTCCCTGAGCAACCCTAGGGGTCGGGGTGTTTCTTCCCTGCCCCCTTTTCTTGTTTTTTGCGCCAGTTTCCCTGTTTTTTGTGTCTCGATTCAACCGAGTCACAAGATGTCTGCCAACAAATCTTAGTTTGGAGTGTTGACAGCCAATTAGAATAAAGCTCGTGGTCTGGAGGGTCCGCGGATAACCTCTAGATATCAAAACTTATTTTTTGATTTTCTCAGCAATTACTGAACGGATTTACACCATTTAAAAAAAAAAGTCTCTTTCTGAACAGAGGGCTACCCTTTCGCCAAATTTGGTGTAATTCTGTTCAGCAGTTCGGGCTGTAGCCGTGTCTAAATTTCCTATGGTAATTAACATTGAGAAAACACGTTTTTGGGACCACCCTTTTTTCTCAGGCCCCGCTTGCCGGATCGATATTTTTATTTGCAATATGTCTCCATAACGTTTCAGCTCGTCAAAGCCTTGTTCACAATATATATATATATATATATATATATATATATATATATATATATATATATATATATATATATAAAATCCCAAATGCAAGCGTAAACGCTCGCAGCGTCTCTCCCAGCCGCTTTGATGAAGGCGGTCCGTAACGAGGCAGGCAGCCTCTTTGTAAATACCCACAGCCGTACTTCTTTACCTTGCTCAAAAGCGCAGCAGTCATGGACACAAAGCAGAGTTATGTGCAGCAGACATAGATTTATTTAGCAAATGGTCTTTTGACAAGAATTACACTCGACGCGTTTCAGGATCACTCCCTTGTTCACGAGTGTTTGATCCTACGTTGCATTCGTTTTTATACAACACGTGACACCAATGTGAGTGAAAACAGACTCAGCTAATCATCAATGCACATTTCCTAAATGTTACTAAACAAATATTCTTTCAAATGCATGAGTCTTAAATGTGATAGATAAAATAAAAAAATACATAACCGCGTAACTGAAAAGCATATTCTGACATGTGCTGCGGATGGCGAACATAAACAAAACTCTGTTTGTTCATGCCTTATGTGCCTAATAAAGTTATCATTTCAAGGCTCCGTGTAAGCAACTGCTGAATTTATGGTCCCAGTAAACATACTTAGATGCTATAAGCATCAGGTTCACAAGATTGCAGTTTAGAGCCCATGTGGGCTATTCAATCACTGTTAACAGCTGCACGGATTTCAAATCAATACTCATAAGTACAGCCCAAGTGGGCTTGTGAAAAAGTCCCCAATGTTCTGGCCATCAGATTTCAATTCAGCGGCATATTGTATACCATTTTCGCAAAATTTCATTCCTTCAACATTACGCGATCAGATCTAAAAAGTAGGCAAAATAACAATGTGTCACCTATATGAAACAGAAAATTAAAATGACTAAAGTACGATCAAAACAGTTAAAATTGCAATTAGCTCTGCAGCATTTTATGGCTAAGGACGTTCTAAGGAAGATTCTCTTATACATTAACAGGCAGAATACAAAAGACTCATTAACCTAGATGGACGGCTAACTCCTCATCACAGTTATGGCCTGAAGGGGTAAGAGTCCTGTACTGTATGAGTTTAGACTCTAATCTGCGTAGTTCTTTCAATCTGTTGCCTCCTCGTATATCCGCTTTAACAATGTCCAGAACTACAAAACTAAGTAAATTTGTGTTCTGTTCGTGATGGCTTTGGAAATGGCGGGCTATGGGGTAGGCTTTATCCAATTTTTTTATTGCACGTAAGTGCTCAAGAATCCGTACTTTGGCCTTGTGGATAGTACTGCCTATATAGGCTAGGCCACAGGGGCAGAATAATGCGTACACCGCATATTCTGTATTACACGAGGTGTGCTTTTTAATCACATATGGTTGACTCTCTACGGACAGGATACACTCTTTCCTATACCTGCTGTTTTTACAAGCTTTACAGATTCTGCACATGTAGAATCCTTGAATACCAGGAATCCCTGTCTTGGTAGTTTCTACTGCTCTACATAGAGTGTCTCTGAGAGATCTAGCTCTTTTATATGTGATCTGCGGTCTTGGCCCTATGCAATCAATCAGATCTTTATCAGTTCCTAGTACTGCCCAAAATTTGTTCAGACATTTACGCACTGCATGTGTTTGTTTACTATATGTGGTTATAAATCTTAGAGTTTGATTTTTATCATCTTTGCTCACTCCCTCTTCCTCTAGTGTTTTATCAATAAGCAAAGATTCTCTTGAACGTTGAGATACTTCTTTTAATGCTTTATTCACCGTTTTTTTGGTGTAACCTCGTTTCAGAAAGCGTTCTGTCATAACTTTAGATTCAGTTTCAAACTTATCAGTCGTGCTACAGTTGCGTTTCGCTCTAAGGATCTTGCCAAGCGGTATACTCTGGATGAGTGCAGAAGAGTGACAACTGTCCGTTGTTGTGCTGTTTCCTTCCCTCGCGGCTGGGTTTAGCTCCGCCCCCCGCCCTCACTGACCGGCCGGGCTTTGCTCCGCCGGTCCAGCACCTCGGATCACATTGCCTGCCTGACTGCAAGCCCCAGGAGCCACAGGGGCAGATCACGCATTGCACACGCGCCAGGAGGCGCATAAAGACTCGTCTGCTGCAGAGTCACTTGGTGTCCGTTGTTGTGCTGTTTCCTTCCCTCGCGGCCGGGCTTAGCTCCGCCCACTGCCCTCACTGACCGGCCGGGCTTTGCTCCACCGGTCCAGCACCCCGGATCACACTGCCTGCCTGACTGCAAGCCCCAGGTGCCACAGGGGCAGATCACACTTTGCACACGTGCCAGGAGGCGCTTAAAGACTTGCCTGCTCCTTCGTCCCGCAAGGAAGCGAGCGGGACGAGCCGGGCTAAGCCTGGGCAAAGGGCGGGCCCTCTGTGGCCCTCAGAGGCCTGAGGAGGACGGGACGGGCCACCCCCCTTGGCTTTTCATGAGGAGGTAAAGCTACCGTTTGACTTTTTCTGCCCTGGACAGTAGCTCCTGCCTTATAAACTTTATTGACTTTATTACCTTCATTTCTTACTATGATTCGTAAGGGGGTTACCACTAAAACAGCTCTCTGGTCGGATTCCTGCCCTATGACGATTGGCACGAACACAAATAGTACTCTGTTATCTACGCGCAGAGATATTGAAAACATTTCCTACCAGCCTATAGCCAGCCTAGCCAGTAATCAATCCCCTTCACAAATAACCAATACAGGGTGTAGCCTCTCATTGTTGGAGGAACTAAACAGTCTATGTAAGATTAGGTATGCCCCAGCAGGACTACCCTCCCAGCCAAACAACACTAATCCGTCAACCCCTAACGAGAGTGTGCTGGAACCCTTCTCTATTTTCACAAAAGCCAATACTCAAAGTATAGTACCCGCTTGGGCTACATCTGCCAAAAGGAAGCATGACCGGGACAAATATAATGGGAGTCAACCTAACATACAAAAATTACAAAATGGGCCCCCAAGTTCTAATTTGTCTTCTAACAATTCCCCCCCAAATCCAGAGGTGGCGAAACAATCAGACGATCTAGCACCCACCTCCCAGATGGCTTTATTGTCTATGATCGAACAACTGATCAAATCCATTATATACCCCCTGATTGACAAAATTAACACCTTGGGGATAGACTGTCAGGGATTGAGGAAACAATTAAACTTAATTTGTTACCTTCTACCAAAGTTACTATATCTAATCACCCCACGTCAATTGCCCCCCTGAACGTATCTAAACCAACCACACAAAACAAAGCTGCCCAAACCCAAGTAATAGTTTCCTCCTCTTTGCCCCCAAATGTTCCTAAAGCCCCTCTTAAACCCACTATAGCATAATACTGTTACCAGAGTAGACCGTAATAGGGTTTCTCGAATTCATCTACCTCCAGAGGCAGCTCCATTTGTGTGCGTCCTCTCGGGAGTTCCGCAACTCAAACAGGGAAAAATAGAGAGACAACATGACCTGTTAAATAAGGTCAAGTTTTGGCTATCAAAAAATAGACCCCTGTCCCATGATCTTGACGGAAGGATCATGAGTGTGAGGAGAGTGGGTTGGTTAGGTCCCCTCCCAAAAAACATCACTGGTGACTTGGTACTAATAAGATTTAGGAGTACACATATTGTTCCATACCTCCAAACTTGGCCTCCCAAAGAAGGTGATGGTCCCATATCTATCTGGGACCTCCACGATTTCTACCCAAGTACCTCATATATCTCAGCCCCTAGACCAACGGCTGAGGATAATACCAGGATGGGTAGAGGAGTTTGCGTACCACAGTGCCGTAGTATCCCCGCGCTTAACAGTTTTGATCTACTGTGTAACAATCTTAAGTACTGCAACCCCTATTACCTCTCTTTTTGATGTACTGTAAGAACTGTTATCACGAATCCTGTAAAGTATGTTATTTCTAAGATAGTCATATGTACAGGGTGAGCAAATGTTTTTAATTTTTTAACTTGCAGATAATTTGTGACTTCATATGCATGTTTCTTTTTAATTATGATTTTATTTTTTAACTGTACGCTTTTATGATTGTAAACAAAAATCGAATAAAGCAATAAAGAAAAAAGACAACTGTCAGCGTGCAGCAGACTGTTTCATGCAGTACTCTTTCTATAGAGGCAACTCTCAATTTTGCAATTTTCAATAAATATTTTAAGGTCTAGGAATTCCATTGATGTTTTAGACCAATTTGGAGTAAGGTGGAGACTGAAGTTGTTGACATTAAGTTTTTTAACAAATTCATTGGCCTCCTCTTCTGTTCCTCCCCATATACAGAAAATGTCGTCAATGTACCTGATGTACATTGGGACTTTGTCTTTGAATTGTGTCAGTTGGCTCACAACTTCCTCTTCCCAATACCCCATGTAGAGACCTGCAAAACATGGCGCAAAGCAGGTCCCCATAGATGTACCAAGGGTTTGGTGGTAGATTTTATCAAAGAGGAATTACTTCTGTTTCAGACATATAGTGATCATCTCTAGTAGCATTTCTGTGTGGGCAATGTAAGAGGCTGACCTGTTGTCTAAAAAGTGTCTACAGGCTTCTACTCCTTTGTCCTGAGGAATACAGGTATACAGACCTTATACATCCAGCGTGAGCAAAGAGTACTCATCATTCCACTCAGTTCTTTCTAATTTGCACAAACAATTGCTGGTATCTTTCACAAATGAGGGACGTTTTTGTAGAAGACCTTGGAGAAAAAAGTCAACATATCTCGACACATTTTCTAAAAACATCCCTCTCGATGACACAATTGGTCATGGTCTATAAAAACGAATGCAACGTAGGATCAAGCACTCGTGAACAAGGGAGTGATCCTGAAACGCGTCGAGTGTAATTCTTGTCAAAAGACCATTTGCTAAATAAATCTATGTCTGCTGCACATAACTCTGCTTTGTGTCCGTGACTGCTGCGCTTTTGAGCAAGGTAAAGAAGGACGGCTGTGGTGTATAGATAACGCCAGAGCCGGACTTCAAATCGTGATGCTTTTATTTAGTGCAAATTCGGTGCATGTTGTCAGATGCGTTTCGGGCACGTCCGTGCCCTTGCTCACTGATACTCGATTGTTACACAAACTGCATTTTAAAAGAACGGGTCCTCTACTGTTTTTTCGCACCAACACGTAATTAGGACATGGCAATAGAGATAGGACTATAGAGTGAATGTCAATGCTAACACTTGGGAAAATATGGACGCCATTTTAAAGTGCATATGGAATAACATATTGACATCAGACATCTCGGTACACAGTAAACAGATATTTACATTGGAGTCCTCTTTGCATTGATGGAACTTCTTTAAAGTGCAGAAGTGCTATTGATTTTTTTTAAATTAAAAAAACAAACGTCCAAACATTGGATCTCCTTCCTCGGTTTGTACAATGTAGACTCGTGTTTAAATATAAGCTCAAATGCATTGTTGCTAAGCCGTATTGCCCCCCGCTATTCATTATTTAAATACATAAATACGAGGCAATACTCTTTGGGCACAATCACATTTCTTTTGCGAAATTTCTTGATGTTAGCATTGTTTTAGAATATACTGATCTTTTAAGTAAATAGCAACATCATAATGAAAAACACGTGTTGACCAAAAAAGAGGTTATTTTTCCCATCTACCCACAAGGAAACGGAGATCCATCAAAGTAGAGCAATAACAAATACATAATGTTCTCAACAGTTTGCCTCAATTCCATACAAAGTGAACCTAAGCGTTCTATTTCCTGGTGTGTTAATCTTAAGGTAAGTTCAAATAACCAACTTCATATCAAATTGCCATTCTTAACAGATAACTTAGACATATCTAAATGTTATGCCATGCGGCTGCGAAATGTATAGAGACCCGAAACTTATAACTGCAGTGCTGGAACTAGTGAAAATAGCGTAAGGAAGATAAAGTGCTTGTGCTAAAAGTGCAAAATCATATTATATCTTACTAATTTAAAAAAAATTATATTTCATACTGTATTACATATTTTCCTAGGTGAGGTTCAGGAATATTCGCTATTATGGATGCATAGCAATACCTGTGCATTGCTGTGAACCCTCGACTAAATTCATCTAAAAACACTTCTGTCATACTGCTCTTGGGATAAATCCAGTGTATCTTGAGAGATCTATAAGAAAGTTCGTAGGTCTTCCCCCATATTGAGACCTCCCGGAGTCTTGCTGTTTAGTTGGATAATATATCTAGACTCAAGTTGTCTTAAAATTTTCTCATAGTCACCCCCTTTCTTGTTTGGCACGACTGCATCTATCACAAAATATTTTAAATGTGATACATTTTTGTCGTGAGTAGTCTAAAAATGCCGAGCTACCGGGTAGCTCTGATCGGCATTCACTATCGCCCGTAAATGCTGCAAAATTCGAACATGGACTGCCAACTTAGTGCTGCCCACGTATGTAAGGTTACATCTACATCGTAGTACATATACTTCCATCTCAGTACGGCAAGTAAAATGTCCTTTGATGGCAATCGGATCTGGGTCAAATGGGGTAACATAGGTGGAAGTGTTAACCCCAAATTTGCATGCCCGACAGGAACTGCAGCAAAAGAAACCTTTCCGTGGCGATAGCCAATCAGTTTTGGATGCAGTCTCTGGACTACGTTTGACCAGATCATTGCGCATATTATAGGCCCGTTTAAAGGTAACTTTCGGGGTCTCTAGTAGAACTTCTCTCAATACATGATCTGCCATAGCTATGGGCCACTGTTGTCTGACTATTTTAGCAATCTGACGTGATTGCCGGCTATAACCTGTCACAAGCCTCAAAGCTCCACTCTCCTGTTTTCACTGAATGTTGTTGTATTGCCTCTGTTAGGATCTAATAGGTCTAACCAATTTAGGCTATTAGCTTTTCTCATCGCTTCATCCAGGCTGCTAGAGTTGTAGCCTCTTGCTATCAATCGGTTTTTGGCCTCCCCTTGATAGATATCTCTGAGTTCTGATGTACTGCAGGTTCTATGAATCCTAAGAAATTCCCCGTAAGGAATACCTTTGATGGTATGACGGGGGTGGAAGCTACCGACATGTAAAATCGTGTTTCCTGAGGTGGTTTTGCGGAACAAACAAGTGAGAATCTTATTGTCCTTGATTTCTACATGCACATCTAAAAAGTTAGCCTCTTTATCACTTGTACTGGCTGTGAACTATAAATTTAGGTTATTGATGTTAATAGCATTGACAAATTCATTGGCCTGTGCCATGGTCCCATGCCAGATGACGAAGACGTCATCAATGTATCGCCAGTATTTAACGACATTGTTTGACCAGTAGTTCACATGTTGCCCCCTGAGTACATGTTCCTCCCACCAGCCCACGTGGAGCCCCGCGTAGCTGGGGGAGAAACATGCACCCATGGCCACGCCCCTACACTGTTTATATACAGTGTTGTTAAAAAGAAAGACGTTGATATTCAGACATTTCTCAACCATTTTGATTAACATTTGGTTATGCCGGTATAGTTCAACTGGGCGTTTATCTAAATAAAATTGCATTGCTCTTATGCCATACATACATATATATATATATTCACTGAAAAAAACATAGGTTTCACACCAGTTATAGTTAGGAATTAGCATTTAAAAAAACCTATTAAATTCACTGAAAAAACCATAGGTTTGACACCAGTTATAGTTAGCTGGAAATTTTACTGACATAAAACCATTGAAATTCCCACTTTATAGTTAGTTGGACTCACTATAACCTGCGCGCCTGAAATGCACTGCTGATGACGTCACATATTACATCACTCATGACATGGTCAGTGACATCACTCATGACATCACTGATGACACCATCCAGTGAATGTGTGTCTTTCTGAAAAATCAATGTTTTATATATGTATTTGTAAAGGTCGATGGACGAATAAATGTTTAAATAAGTGTGTAAATGGATGTTTATTTGTAATAAAATATTGATTGGTTAACTGGCTTATAAAGTGTATCTTAGTGGATACATATATTAGCGAGTAATTTTTAAATATTTAAATATATGTATCAGTGTTTCACTTTGTATATAAGTGGCTGCATGGGTTGGTGACTGACTCACTGTTTGTATGTGTTTTGAAGACAGCGTATGTGCAGGACTGTATGGGTGGATGAGTGTGTATATGTGTGTGTTAGTGAGTGAATGCCTGCCTCACTAGTGTCTTTATGAGTAACTAAATATGTTTTAATCTAGTATATGTGAGTATTGATGTATATAAGTGAGTATATGTGAGAGTGAGAGATTGAAAGAGTTCCTGTTTAAATAAGTATATGTTTCTATAAGTGATTGTTTAAGAGAGTAAGTATGTGTAAGTTTCCTTAGAAGTAATGTGGAAGTGTGTGTATAGCTGTATATGCAAATAAATGGATGTTCAATAGTTTATTTGCATGTGTGAGTATGTGTGTGAGTAACTTTTGGATGACTGTCGGTGTGTAACAGGATGTATATATGTATCACTACATATGATGAGTGAGTATATGTATGAGTGACTATATAGAACTGTTGCTGAATGAATGATGTGTATATAGATGGTGGAATTACTGAATTGGTTGTTGTAACTGGTATGGGTATCTCCATTTTTTTGAAAATGTTACTTTCTATTTTTGAATATGTGTTTCAAGGGTTACATTACACTGAAAGGAGGTCTGTCAGTCTGTCACAAGGATGGTGTCATCAGTGATGTCATGAGTGATGTCACTGACCATGTCATGAGTGATGTAATATGTGACGTCATCAGCAGTGCATTGCAGGCGCGCAAGTTATAGTGAGTCCAACTAATTATAACGTGGTAATTTCAATGGTTTTATGTCAGTAAAATTTCCAGCTAACTATAACTGGTGTCAAACCTATGGTTTTTTCAGTGAATTTAATAGGTTTTTTAAATGCTAATTCCTAACTATAACTGGTGTGAAACCTATGGTTTTTTCAGTGAATTTCAAAGGTATTTTATTAGCAAATTTCTATACCTATGTAATGTAATATTTTTTAAAATGAGTCCTATATTATATATTTATGTAATACTATTTTTCATGTATATTCATATATTTTTTTTCTGCCCTGGAGCGCTCCCAGTGCGCGTACAGGTGAGCGCACCAGAGAGCGCAGTATTCCGGCGCGCCCCGGTGCGCGTACCGGAGCGCGTCCCGTTAGCGCACCCAAAAAAAAAGAAAAAAAAAATAATGAAGAAGTGAACATAAAGATAGGGGACAGAAAGAGTGCTGTAAAGAGAAAGAGAGCTAGAGGGAGGAACACAAAGGGACTGTGTAATAGATAGTAAGACAGGGAAAAGGTGTTAGAGGAAGTAACTGAGAAAAGGAAAGACATGGGGAGTGACAGAGACAAACGACAGAGAGAGAAAAGGAAGGAATGTCAGAAAGGGACTGAGTGAACCAGAAAAGAAAGGAAAGTAAGGGAGTGTGGGTGAGCAGGAGGACTGAAAGAAGTTGAATGTGGTAGGAAAGTAAGGAAAAGAGAAGTAAACATGGAGGATAGGAATAAGTGAGGGATGCAGAGTAAGGAAATAGGGGTAAGGTAGGGTGAGAGAAAAGTAGTGAGGAAAGGATGATGATAAACTACATTTTTTAGTCATACTTACCATATAATTAATGTAAACTTAATTACTTTTTTTCTACACTTTGTATCTGTGAAAGAGAGAAGAAAAAATAAGTTATAATTAGTAGAATATAAATAAAATAAATAAAAAAGACAGGTGAAGAGGTTAAAAATCATAAAAGTCTACTAAGAAATAAAGCAAGAGTGAAGGATACAGAAAGGGAAATACAGTAATGTAGAAGGACAAAAAGAGGGAAAAAGAAATAGAAGAAGAGCAAATTACTAAGAGTAAGTCAGATAAATTCAGTGACAGAGAGGAAGACAAGATGAGAGAAATGAAGTGAAGGTAAGTAAAAGACTAAAAGAATGTGAGTTAGCAAAACTAAATCAAGAAAGAAGAGTAAGTAAAAGGGGAATGAGTGAGAGGGAAAGGAGTCTGATTGAGAATTTATTTACAAGAAAGAGGAATGGAATTGAGTGAAGGGGAGTCACAGAATGAAGGGATGAAGGGAGTGACGATAATATAGAAGGATTGAGAGAAAAGGAGTGAGGAAGTAAGTACACAGAGGGAGTAAGGGACGGAGTGAGTGAAGTGGAGTACAATGAGTAAGGAATGGAAAATGTGTAAGGGAGCAAAGCAAGGAAAGAGAGGGGAAGAGGACAAAAGCAATGGTACTGATAGAATGTGATTCGGTAATGAAACTAAAGAGAAGGATACTGAAAGATAGGAAATGCGGGGTAGTAACGGAACCGGAGTAAAAGAACTGGGGTGAAGAATGATGAGAGAGGAACAGTGAAGTTGTTGTAAGAGAAAAGATAGAAGGTAGATAAACACAAATGAGCATAACACAAGGAGAGTGTGAGACTGAGGACATAGAGGTAGTAAACGAAAAAAGAGGATAAAAGTAAGAAGCAAAGAAAGATAAGTGAGAGAGAATGGGTAATTTATAAGGACAGAGTACGAAAAAAGAGATGAGTGAGTAAAAAGGAATTAGTAAAAGAACAAAGGAGGAAAAGACGGAAAAGGGAAGTAAAGCAGAGAGACTGAAAGCTGAAAAGTGATGCAAAGGAAAGAGGGCATGCAGACAGTTGAAATAGGATTGAGGGGTTGTGAAAGAAGTGGAGTAAAGGAACGGGGATGAAACAGAGAGAGAGAAAGGCAGTGTGAGTGAGTAAAGAGAGCTGAAAAAGGGTGGAAAAAGGAAAGTGAGTGTGAGACAATGGGAATACAATATAAATTACACAAAATAAACTATAGAATAACTTCTACAACATGTTACATAGTTTATTTTGCTGTTCTCAGAATTTATTGAATTTCACTAAAAACAGTGAGTTCAAAGTATTCATCATATAACAGCGGGGAAAAAAACACAATCTAAAAGATTGTGTTTAAAAAAAAACATAGAAACTTACAAATCACATATTTACACTAATCTTTCATTCACTTACTTTTCGTTGAGGCCAAATAGTAGCTCGTGAAGGTCCCTTTCGTAGGAAAATACTTTGCTGTTCTCTAAAACTTCCATTTCATCGACTTCCTATAAAAGAAACTCTAAGAACATCTGAAATATGTCTCAATTTTTTCATTTGCTCCTTGTGTTAAGTTATGACTCTTTGCTCATTCTAACACTATTCCTTACGGCCAAATAGTGTTAGATTTATCAGTCTATTTTCAAACTCTGAAAGTATCGTTTACCCGATGTTTTCAAAGAAAAGCTCATACAACATTTTCACAATGTTTAATAATTCATATTCCCATCTCTGGATCACTCATGTTCAACATTTCATATAATACTGATATCACTTACTATGAGATCCACTTTCAGTACCTATATTTTTTATATTATGTTCATCACTTTTACTCACAATATAATTTTAAATAGCAGAGTAACTTTTATTAACTGCTCCCGTCTTCATAGGCCAATTAACTTCAGTTAAATTTTGGTTCTAAAAACACTAGGTAAGAATTTTTTAAGTCAAAAGGCAAACGTTTGAAAGTCAAATGAGTATCATTACAGAAAGACCAACCTTTTCGACATTTTAAATAAGCTGTATAATGTCCTGATGTTGTTAAAGGACCGTTATCATAAATAATAGCTACAGTTACAAAGGTTCTTCCTGAAATTGATAACTGATAAGCCACAAAATTTTTACTAGAAGTTGTCAATTTAGTTCCATCAGGTCTACATCGTTGAATCATTAAAATGACATACTGTCCATAAGTTTGTATAAATAATGTGGACAGCATTGGACACTTACATTGGGTACACACCATATTATGATCAGCTGCTTTCACTAGATTATTAAAAGACACTGATTTGCAGTCTGGTAAAGTCAAATATATAAATCTTTCAGTGTCTATGCTAGTACTACTTGATAAACTACAATTTTTGCAGTCATGCTGCCTTTGATAAGAAAGGCTAAAAAGATTTTCTACATCAACACCTTCATCTTTCAATACACCAAACATATACATAAAAAAATTCCTGACAATCCTGCTGAATATTTTGTGAACATTTCTTTTGACCTGAACATATGTCTAAAAGATTTCTAATTTCTGAAACACTTTCTGTTTTTGCTCTATCACTGCTACATTCTGAAACACAGAATTCAATAAACCACAGAATCTTTGATCTTGATTTTCAACAATCTGTTCTTGTAAAGTTTTAAGGAAAAAAACAACATTAACCACTTCATTAGCATAGCAGTTGACACCAGAACTTTTTTGAAACTGAAATCCAACAACAGAATCCTTTTTCTTTCTGCTTACAATTACAGTTTCATCTATTTTTTGTCTTTTGCTACTACCTCACTGCAATTATTCTCATTTCTTCTTTTTCGGCCTACCACACGTTTTTCAAACAGAGGATATTGAGGCAAATGTGGAGCATACTCTCTTCTTAACCTATTGTATTCTTTAACACAATCTAAATCTGCACAAATCTTTGTCTCATCACACCCAATCAAGTACAATCCTGATAAAGTTCTAACTCGTGATAATGCCACATATGCCATACCCTCTTTAAACACAGAACTTTCAATGTTCACCAAAGCACTATCTACACTTAAACCTTGAGATATATGAATTGTCACCGCATATGCCAAACAAAACAGGAGACTGTTTTCGGTGAACATATAATTCTTTTACAAGCAAAAATCTAGCAGAACAACAACTGATTTGTTGTACTTGCTCAATGCCATCAAATTAAAATTTTAAAAATTCAATTCCATCTCTATTTCTGTAATTCACAAAATCAACAACATGACCCATAGCTCCTATTACCAGACCTCTTTCAACATTTAAATTTCTTCTCAAAATGATACGACAATTTAAACACACATTCAGAGTCTTTTCAAAACCAGCTGTTTTAGATATACTCTTCTCTAATGAATCCAATTTTGTTTTTAAATTTTCTGACAAAATAATTGTTGCACCCATATGCTCTATTTTATCTATTGCTTCCAGTTTCACAATCTCTTCATTTTCTAACTTTAACATTTTGTTGTTGAAGATGTAACATTCTTGTAGAGTTGGCATCAAACATATCCCAGTAATTTTCTTAAAAATATTCTCTGAAAGAATGTTTTCATTTGGATACAAATTTGAAATTAATCGAGCATGTAAAGCTTCTTTCCCATTCTCACTTACTTTTCCGATTCTTAAATCTTGTAGAATATTTTTATAATCTTCATCCTTTGCCTGTCACATATTTTGAAGCAATTCTGCATATTTGAAATTTAACCATATATTAACGTTTCCAATGCTTCCAAGGGACTTCCTGGTATCTTCATACGTGAGCATTTTAAACACTGGTTGTCCTTTTACTGGAGTCAACTGCAGTAGATCTCCAAAAACAATAATGTGTTTTCCTCCAAATAACACATCATACTCTGTTCTAAGAATTTCTTGCATTCTCAAATGCACAAAAGCAAGCATTAGATTTGAGACCATGCTTTCTTCATCAATGATAAGAAGTTTCATTTTCTTCAGGACTCTGGAAACTTCAGAACACGCATCTCCAGATAGCTTGTTATAATGCAATTTATTATCATGCTCAACTGGCAGCATCAGTAAACGATGTAGAGTAATCCCTTTAATGTTATGTGCTGCCAGTCCTGTTGGAGCGCTTACAACACAAGACAGCGGTGATTCAGTCCTTTTCTGCAGATAAGTTGAAATGGCTTCAATCAGAAAACTTTTTCCTGTTCCCGCTTCTCCACTTACGTACAGTTGGACAGGCTTAAATGATGTACATGAGCACTCTTTTTTCTCATGTCTGAATCCATGTTCAATCTGTTCTGTGACTTTGTCATATATCTTTTTCTGCTCAACGTTTAGTTGCTTTACCAAATCTTTTAAGTTAACTACATCCTCTTGAGCTTGTTCCATAGCTATTTCCACCTCATCCATGGCAGTGGCAGCTTCATTTTGGATAATTGGTCCTCCTAGTGGATCCTGACTCAATGAAGCAGAACTATGACTGTCTTGAGAACTGTCTCTTGCAATCTCTTCAGCATTTGTGGCTTCTTGCTCTATTTCTTCGTTCAACATTTGCAGATAATTTGGAAAAACAGGACATTCTATAGTATCCTTGGTTGTATTAAAAGAGTCTTCGTAACAGAGAAAATCTCCAAGTAGTTCCTCTTCTGTACGCCATGGCTTAAAGAGTTGCAAAAGAGCTAAATAGTAAAATTCTCTTTTGTCTGGAGATTCGCAACTCAATTTTCGATGATTAATCAAATGTCCTTTTCTCTGCTTCACTAGACATCCTTCATACCCAATGACAGCATATTTTCCATTATTGATATCTTCTGTGATGTTCCTCTTATAACTATAGTTTTGCAGAACTTCATACAAACAAGTGTTCTCAAGGTGAATACTTCTATTTGGATAGTATGTATCCAACATGTTTGTCTTCAAAATATCTGTACTGTTTGGTTCTTTCTCCGCCAAATACTCAATTTCTTGTACAGATTTCAATACTCGGTTTCGTGTTGCAGCAAGACCTAGACTCACCCAAATGATTGATCTAGATTTGGCATAGAGACTTGCTGATGATAACCGATCAGAACATTCATAAGATCCAATTTCTCGATGTGACAACATCTTCAGATTGAAACTGTATAATTTTTTACTTATACTCTTTTCATGTGAAATGTCTTCCCACATTTCCTTCAGTTCTGTCTTTTCTTTTTTTGTGATGTAAGACATCACATAACGAGCCACAGCAATAGAGTTGTCAGCAATGAACTGAATATCCATGTTAGCATTCCACATGGACAAAATTACTGGGTTGTAGTCGTTAATATACTTGGACTCTTCATTTCTTTTTAAATTGTATGTATTTTTTGGTGATTTCCTCGTCACAGTATGTCGCAGAGAAGACATCAAATTATTTACTCTTCCTTTAGAAATCACTGGTCGTGGAAACGCAAAACGACATTTTGTGTAGAACTTATCCTTGTTTCTAAATTTTCGACGACAGTACTTTCCACACTGATGGGATTGAAAGCGTAAAACTTGTTGCCTTAAACTATTTTCTTCAGTAGTTTTCGGAACAACACTTGTTGAATACTCTTCAATGAAACTCATCACTGTGTCATCCAAATCAATTCCAAATTTGGGTGCATCTTTAATCCATAACAACATATGTATATGAGGAGCACCTCTCGCTTGATACTCCTTCCTCCAAAAGAAATCCAAAACCTCTCCAAGGGGAGGATTTTTTTTGTTCGTAATAAAAGACATCATAGCTTCAAATCTATGATTAAAATATCTGAATACATTCACTGGATCCAAAGAACACAGTTCTCCAGGTGTTTTGAATTCTATATTTTGTATGTTTCCATTTGCCTCTCGTAGAAATTGAAGTAAGTCATCCCATGCACACTCAGCACAGCTAAGAGTGAGGAACTGTGTAGGAGTTCCTAAGTTTCTTAGTATACAATTCAATTCCCCATGACGACGGAACCAATACTCTTTTGTTCCACACTGACATGCCATGAGATTGATTAGCTGAGATTCCAAAATACTGTCTTGCAGATTGACTTTCTCCATAAAATCCCTCGCCGAAACATTTTGCAGATTAGCTCCACTTTTCAGTATATGATTAACTGCATAAGAAAGCACAGACAAGTCACTTTCATACAGTAGATGAAACAAATACGGAATGCATTGACGAAACCTTGGATCTTCAGCATATAATCTTAAAGTCCGGTATTCAGCTGCAGGAATTTGAACTGGTCGAACGTCATATCGTCCACCTCGACCTGTTGGAAATAACTGTAGAAAACAACGAGCTTCCAAACTTTCTTCCCATACACTAACAGGACTTCCTTTTGCTGCTTTCATTTGAAACAAGTCAATTGCATTCCCCATTACTTCTTTGGAATGCAAAGGATGAACAGTATAATGTTCATATATTTCTTCACTTCTAGACACATCGACTTTTTCAATTTGACCGGCTGAACAATCACTGTCTTCTTCTGTAGCTGTTTCCTCTACTCCAACACATACATGTTTGTAGTACTCATTGTTTTTGACCAAATACAATGTTGCCTTTTTGACTTTCCTAACATCCACTAAATCTTGCCAGATTTTCTTACTCTTTTTCGGAACCCCATTAACTAGAATAACCAGAGGTTCCTCTTCTACTCTTTCTACACCAATTGTATCAATATTTTTCTTGACATCTAGAGGCAAATAAACAACTCTTCCCTTTAATCCTCTCTGTAAATCTGTAGGAGGCAATTTCCCTATCTTAGGCTCCATGCGAACAATAGCCTGAAAAGGATGGACACATTGAATCAAAATAGATTCATAAGTATTTAAATCCATCAATTCAGAAGGAATATCTATCAAGTGAAGATTATTATGAACAGCTCTAGCAGGCATTCTGTTTTCATTTAATTTTTTTAAATAATAATTACAAATACACTGATCAAAACTCAAATCAAAAGAATTCTCCACCAACAAATAAGTTACAAAATCCTTCCATTCACTATTGTTTTCCATTTCACTTTTTGCATATAAATCAACTAACCTAGTCTGAATCTTATGATGAGTCCGTCGACAACACACACAAGTTCAATTAGGCCTTTCACTTGATTTCACCTTAAACTTGGTAATTTCCTCGTCAAACTTTTCTATACTTGAAATCTGTACATTGTCTTCCAAATTACCATCTATTACTATATTCATTTCTACAATGTCCTCTTTGTCCCCAAAATAACAAAACTAAATTTCTTCACAAATCCTCTTCACATCTAATTCAGATCCATGCAAAAGAGCACTGTTTAACTGTTTAAGCTTAAGTGCTGGACTTTTTGCATAATACAACCTTCTCACTAATTTCCTCACTTTATTATGATGTACTGCTAACATCCTAAAATGATGAAAAACACTCTGACATACTTTTCCAGAAAGACAAGCCAGTGATTGCCCATGCAAACCTGTGTTTTTTCTCACTCTGCAAGGATCTAACTCTTGCAAAATCTTCATTTTCTGCTTTACACTTTTCTTACTATATGTTCGTAAGAAATTACAAAGCAAATCGATTGAATCCTGTTGCACACTACAAATACTACTACACTTCCATGTGTATACTGCACCCTTAGTACGTCTCCCTAAAACTTCATCAGTTAACACCTCTTCTACATCTCTAGACACAAGTTTCTCTTTTTCCATCCGACAACCGTCTTTCACCTCATATGCTCGACCACTGGTGTCAACTGCATGCACCAAATCATTTTCCTGAAAGTAACTCTCCTCATTAAAAAATGGCTCAGAACTTGAACTATGCATCCATTCTCCAGAAAATACTTCACAAAAATTAGTCCGATTAATTTTTCTTTTCCATCTACTGTTCGATTTGAAAACATCAATTGCCTTGTTAAGTATCCTAATTCTATTGATTACTAAAATAAATATTTTTTCTTAACTTCAAAAGCCTGATCAACAATCTTCTTTACACTTTTCTTTTTTTGTAAAAAGCAGCTCTCTGTTTTCCTTTCTTAATAGTTTTTAACAAATTTAAAACTACCCTATTGCGAAACATTCGTCTACGAATGTCCCTAAATTGATTTTGCCTTCTATTGCTATCCGTACTCTTCTCTCCTGCTCCAGTACTAACATTTTTGAGGGGCCTCTCCTTCCTTTTCAAATTTGCTCTTTCCTTCGGTATATTTACATTCTCTTTAAAAAAAAAATTCCTCTACATATGTTCCGAAAAAAGACTTAGTTGTCTTACCAGGAGCTTTTTTTGTGTTTTTTGAAGTACTTGTTGTAGGTGAGTCCTTTAATTCCGTTGCAGTTTTAGTTTTTTCCATATGGCAGCTTTCCTTCTCCTTTGTCTTGACGGCATATTTGCTTACTTTTGAAATGTTGATTTGAATCTGTGGTAAAGAAAAAAATAACACATTATAGACCACTATTAGCAAACAACAAAGCAATGACAATAAGCAAATGATATAAACACTAATTTACAACATATCTAAGTTTATTCCACAGCAACTATATAACTACGAGTAAGACAGCTAGAGGGAGTAACAAAAAGACACAGAGAGACTCAGACAAAGAAACAGGTAGAGGAAGTAAAACATAGAGAAGGCCTTAGAAAGAGAGAGTGTATAATATGTTGTAAGACAGAAAAAGGATGTAACAGGGAGAGAGTAAGTCAAAAAAGGGAGTAAGTCAGAAAAAGGATGTAACAGGGTGTAACACAGAGAGAGGATGAAAGAGGATGTAAGACAGAGAGAGGGTGTTAGAAGGGAAAAGGTTGTAAAAGAGACTAAAACAGAGAGAGCATGTAAAAGGAGAGACAGAGAGTAAGTTTGAGAGAGGGTGTAAGAGGAAATAAATCAGAGAGAGGATGTTACAAGAAGTAGGTCACACAGAGGGAGTAACAGGAAGAGAGAAAAAAAAGTCAGAAAGAGGGAGAAAAGGTGTAAAACAAACAAGAGGTGTAATAGGGATTAACTCAAAAAGAGAATATTACAAAGAAAAAGGTCGATTAGATAGTATCTGCATGATTCAAAAAATATATTAGCACATTTCACAATCATGTCACCTGTGTTTCCTCAGATTAGTAAACAGATTGAGCAGATGAGGTGAGGCCTATCCAGGGGTGCAAAAGGAGGTGAGACCTGTGTCTAAGAATGCAGTGGACTGGACTTCATGAAGCCTCTCCCCACTGTATTCTTAGACACAGACCTCACCTCCTTTGCACCCCTAGACACACTTCTCTCCCAATACACTTTTGAACACAGGCCTCACCTCCTCTGCACCCCTATACAAGCCTCACCTCATCTACAACCCTGAACAGGCTTTACCTCATCTGCACCCCTGAACAGGCCTCACCTCATCTACACCCCTGGACAGGCCTCACCTCATCTACACTATTTATTCCTTCTCAAAAAAGTAAAAACTATTTATTTGCCCCAAAATCGTTTTTCGCATTACATTTAAGAAACACAGCACAGGTCCTATGTACAAGCATACATTTTCACTCCTGAAACCTCACTATTTCACAAAAGACAATTCCTCTATCTTGCATATGTTGATATCAAGCATTATCCAAAAACATGACACAAACCAACCAGAAAGAAGCTCAATCTGCATCCTAATCTGAGGTAATGCAGGTGACATCATTGTAAAAGGTTCAAATATATTTATTTAATAAGGCAAACACTAATAATTCCATCTCAAAAATATAAAAGTCATTCATTTACCCCAAAATAGTTTTTAAATAACATTTTAGAAACACACCACAGGTCCTATGTACAAGCATTCCATGTCACTAGAAAAACTTCTCAATTTTACATAATGCAATTCCCCTATGCTGCAAAACCTATTTACCAAGCATTATCCAAAAACATGACACAAACCAACCAGAAAGAAGCTCAATCTGCATCCTAATCTGAGGTAATGCAGGTGACATCATTGTAAAAGGTTCAAATGTATTTATTTAATAAGGCAAACACTAATAATTCCTTCTCAAAAATATAAAAGTCATTCATTTACCCCAAAATAGTTTTTTCAATAACATTTTAGAAACACAGCACAGGTCCTATGTACAAGCATTCCATGTCACTAGAGAACCTTCTCAATTTTACATAATGCAATTCCCCTATGCTGCCAAACCTATTTACCAAGTATTATCCAAAAACATGACACAAAACAACATTAAAAAAAACAATCTGCTTCCAAATCTTCTCCAAAGAGCATACAAGTCTCTATCTAAATTAAATGAATCATTTCTTACCTTTACAAATGCTTTGGAAGATAGAGAACAATGTCAGACAAAAGGCATGCACTCCACACACTGCAACCATGACTGGCACAGAAAATCTCTAATTCTACACAGATATGCCTCATTTCAACCAATCAAAACTCTTCCCTCACTATTTTTAAACCAACACCCTTCCCCCCTCAGCCCTTTCTATCTGTTACCATAGCAACTCCCTCCTTACTGAACTCTCAGGTTCAAAAGTTTATTCTACAATGTTGCAAATGAACTAAGCAAGGATGTTTGACCTCTCAATACACCAGCTTATCCGATGAAATGTTTCTTTAATTGACTTTTTCTGAACCATTCAAATTGCTTCTTTCACAAAACACAACCATGCACCCTAACATTTAGTTTTCAACTATCTGAATCCACCAATCATTGCTTGTGATTCAAGAGCATTGAAACTCCACAATTATTTTTTTCTAAACTCCTACTGTTCCAACTGCCATTTCATTCCCACATTTCATCTGACTGCACCAGAACCTTCTCTCACCATGTATTCAGTCTGGATTATTGGACATAGCTACATCCACTGGGCTCAAAGGTATGCAGTTAGCAGACATTTTCACAACCTTGATTTACCAAATGTGGACATCAAATGGATTGGCCAGAGAGGATTGAGATGTCACCAATTGATACCATTGGTGAAAACCTTTTTGCATCTGCCAAACCCTGACCTCTTAATAGTGCACTGTGGAGGAAATGACTTGGGCACTTTGACTGGGGTAGGTCTGGAAACGCTTTTAAAGGACACCTTTGATCAATTGATGGCACTTTTTCCACAAACTGCCTTGGTATATTCCAATATATGTCAAAGACAGAAATGGAAGTGGTCCAACCAATTTTGTCCACAATTTGAGAAAGCACGGAAACATGTGAATAAATCTGTTTCTGCTTACATGAGAGACTTTGGAATGGGTTCAATATACAACAATAACTTGCATTTCAACATGCAAGATATCTACAGAGGAGATGGTGTGCACTTCTCAGATGAGGGGAATAGAATATTCCTCCTGAATTTAAAACTGTGCATTGGAACCTACTTGTAGGTACCTAAATCAGCCACAGAACCCAAAAGCTCTTTTAAGAGCTACCCTACCTCTGATCACTCAAAATTATTATCTTTCTCTAACTTTTTTCACTATTTTTCACCAAAGTACGCTCCCTGGTACGCTCCCCGATGCGCGTACCCGGCGCTCCCCCGCGAAATTGGGGCCTATATGGGCCTCCTAAACTCTCCTCAGAAAACCTAGAGGGTCAGGGGCTGTCTACCGTGCCCCCTTCTACCCATTCCCAACTTTGTTTGTCCTCCATCTTATGTCTCAATTGTACCGAAACACAAGATGGCGGACTCCCGTAGCGCTCCCGGTGCGCGTACCGGAGCGCGCACCGGTAAGCGCTCCCCGAAAAAATGTGGGAAGTTAATTTACATAAAAACCACTGGAGACACTTTCACCAAATATAGAATAGGCCCTACTACATAGCAGTCCTAACATTTTCCCAAATTTGGTGGTATTCCATTGAGCCATTTAGGCTGTAGCCCTGTCTAAATATCCTGAGGTAAATTACATGACAAAAACACATATGAAACTGTTGGAATTTACAACCAATTAAAATGTTACTTACATTTTGTACTGTTATGTGATGACATTTGATTGGTTAAGTACATGAATATGTATGAAAATTGAGAGGAAAACACAGCCATTTTGACTAATACTACCTGAGGTACATTTTGAAAGAATTTTGACAGAAAACTTCAACTACTTTAAAAAAGGTAAGTTGTTAATTTGGAAGAGGAACTATGTTGTGCACTTTAAGTTAATTTGGGAAAACATTTTCTGATAGTTATATACAGCCCCTCTGTAAGAGTTAGAGAGTGAGATAGACTTCTCTGTTATAATTATGGATTGAGTTAGACTTCTCTGTATAATTATGAATTTACTTAGGCTTCATCACATGCACTTTTTAATAGTTTTACTTCCTGCCTGAAACCATACACTGCCCAAAAATTACTTCACTATTAAAAACTCAGAAGTACCTGTCTGAACTTAAACCCAACAGTACCCTAACTCTACTAATATAGTTAATTTTTATGCAATTTTCAGAAAGAAAATGGAAGGAGAAAAACAATCAACTGTTATTTCTTTCGAAATAAAGGTGGAAAATCCAGAAGAACAAACAAATGAATTTGATTTCATAGATGAATCTTTGGACCAACAGTTAATAGAATGTTTGGAACAAATAGAATTATGTACTAATAATTATGAGGAAATTCCGGACAATATTATGTTAGAAGTTTTATTAAATTCTGAAAAAGAATCAGAAGAATAAATGTATATTTAATAATTAAAAATTGTTTGAGACATTATTCATTTTTATATGTAATTCATGAAGTAGTACCAAAATAATGATATTATAAAATGAGACTTATAGTATACTGTGCAACTTTTTTTGTGTTACATAGTAAGTTTAGTCATAGTTACTACTTTTCTCCCACTATATTATCTCCAATGTGTATTTTACATCTCTTTTTCATCATAAGGGAGCAGGATAGACTACCCATGATCCCCTAGGACTTCTCAGGGAGTGTTTAAAGGATCTGTTTCTGCTTTCCTGACAGACTATGTTATGGATTCCATATACCACAATAACTTCTATAACAACATGCAAGATATCTACAGAGGAAACGGTGTACATTAAATTTAAGTCTCTACATTGGTACCTACATGTAGGTACTTAAATAAAAAAATTAAAAAAAGAATTTTTTTTTAAAACAGCTACTTTTTTAAAAAACTGTCATTCTTTTTTCCCCATGGTACGCTCCCCGGTACGCTCCCCGGTGCGCATACCGGGCGCTCCCCCCGCGAAAATTGATTTTTTTAAAATTTTTATTCTTTCTCCTGCGGAGCCCTTTTATAGCCCCCACATCAAACCTAGGGGGTCAGAGGGGGTCTACTCTGCCCCCTTATGGTCATTTCCCCCTTTGTTTTTGCCACCTTTTGTGTCTCGATCTTACCGAGACACAAGATGGCGGCCGCTCCGGACTGTTTCAAATGTTTACAGACACCCGAGAGCCAATCAGCTTTCCGCGCGCAAGTCGCGTAGAGCGCCCGGTGCGCATACCGGGGCGCGACCATAGATATATATATTTTTTTTAACCTAATTTACTCAAAAACCACTGGAGCACATATCTTGAGACATAGCAAAGGCACATCGGGCTACCAGTCCCTACAATTTTGGCAAGTTTGGTGGAAATCCATTCAGCCGTTCGGGCTAAAAGTGAGGTCGACCGCCCTATGGAAATTAACATGGGGAAACCATGTTTTGGGACCCCCCTTTTATCTCGGCCCCCGCTTGACGAATACCCCCCAAACTTTCAGGGAAGGACCGGCACGCCACGAGGCAAATTTGAGGACATTTTCAGGCAGATTCGCCAACCGGCGCCAAAGTTATTCACAATAGAATTTTGAGATTTTGCATTGAAAAAAAATCCTAACTATAACTACCTACTGGCGACCGCCAGTAGGTAATATACATACATATATATTACCTACTGGCGATAGCCAGTAGGTATATATAGTTAGGATTTTTTTCCTATGGGATTTTTGAAAATTCTATGTCGAATAACTTTGGCGTTTAAGGACAGAATTGGCTGAAATTTTCAGGAAAATGGAACATTTTGTTTCTGAGCAGCCCCTGAAAATTTGGGGGGGTTTCGTCAAGGGGGGGCCGAGAAAAAAGGGGGGTCCCAAAACGTGTTTTTCCCATGCAATTTTCCATAGGGGCGGTTGGCCTCACTTTTAGCCTGAACGGCTGAATGGATTTACACCAAACTTGGCAAAATTGTAGGGACTGGTAGCCCGATGTGCCTTTGCTATGTCTCAAGATATAGGCTCCAGTGGTTTTCACAAAAATTAACTTTGAAAAATATATATTGGGCTACATTGGGCTATATATATGTTGGAGCCCAAATGTAGCCCAATGTAGCCCAATGTAGCCCAATGTAGCCCAAAGATGGCCACCAGAGACAAAAAAAACAAATGTAGCCCAAATATCAGCCAGATGTAGCCCAACTATAGCCCAATGACAGAATGTCCCAGAGTGTTCTAAAGAACAACTAGAGTGCTAACAGTCCTACTTATTACAAAGGTATGGCACACCTGAAGCCATCTTGATTGGAATAAAGTGGTAACTCTTAAAACATTTAATTTAAAAAGGAACAAAATGGGGGGGTTCATTTTGCCATAGAAAGTATGATTAGCGAATATATGACGAAATCCTGCATGTACTATTAGGCCGCAAATTAAAATAACGAAAACTTTTAGAACGAATATGCCTTTAGCATACACTAAACAACTAAACTACCCTAAACCCTAAAACACTACCCCCAGCATGACCCTACACTACACAAACAGTACAACACTACCCTAAACCCTAAAACACTACCCCCAGAATGACCCTACACTACACAAACACTACAACACTACCCTAAACCCTAAAACACTACCCCCAGCATGACCCTACACTACGCAAACACTACAACACTACCCAAAACCCTAAATCACTACACCCCAGCATGACCCTACACTACGCAAACACTACAACACTACCCTAAACCCTAAAACCCTACCCCCAGCATGATCCTACACTACACAAACACTACAACACAACCCTAAACCCTAAAACACTACCCCCAGCATGACCCTACACTACGCAAACACTACAACACAACCCTAAACCCTAAAACACTACCCCCAGCATGACCCTACACTACGCAAACACTACAACACTACCGTAAACCCTAAAACACTACCCCCAGCATGACCCTACGCTACGCAAACACTACAACACTACCCAAAACCCTAAAACACTACACCCCAGCATGACCCTACACTACGCAAACACTACAACACTACCCTAAACCCTAAAACACTACCCCCAGCATGACCCTGCACTACGCAAACACTACAACACTACCGTAAACCCTAAAACACTACCCCCAGCATGACCCTACACTACGCAAACACTACAACACTACCCAAAACCCTAAAACACTACCCCCAGCATGACCCTACACTACGCAAACACTACAACACTACCCAAAACCCTAAAACACTACCCCCCAGCATGACCCTACACTACGCAAACACTACAACACTACCCAAAACCCTAAAACACTAGCCCCAGCATGATACTACACTACGCAAACACTACAACACTACCCAAAACCCTAAAACACTACCCCCAGCATGACCCTACACTACGCAAACACTACAACACTACCCAAAACCCCAAAACACTACACCCCAGCATGACCCTACACTACGCAAACACTACAACACTACCCAAAA
Source organism: Lissotriton vulgaris (assembly GCF_964263255.1). Taxonomy (NCBI): domain Eukaryota; kingdom Metazoa; phylum Chordata; class Amphibia; order Caudata; family Salamandridae; genus Lissotriton; species Lissotriton vulgaris. The sequence continues at coordinate 771,683,068 of NC_141693.1, forward strand.
CCCTAAAACACTACCCCCAGCATGACCCTACACTACGCAAACACTACAACACTACCCTAAACCCTAAAATACTACACCCCAGCATGACCCTACACTACGCAAACACTACAACACTACCCAAAACCCTAAAACACTACCCCCAGCATGACCCTACACTATGCAAACACTACAACACTATCCTAAACCCTAAAACACTACGCCCAGCATGACCCTACACTACGCAAACACTACAACACTACCCTAAACCCTAAAACACTAGCCCCAGCATGACCCTACACTACGCAAACACTACAACACAACCCTAAACCCTAAAACACTACCCCCAGCATGACCCTACACTATGCAAACACTACAACACTACCCTAAACCCTAAAACACTACCCCCAGCATGACCCTACACTACGCAAACACTACAACACAACCCTAAACCCTAAAACACTACCCCCAGCATGACCCTACACTACGCAAACACTACAACACTACCCAAAATCCTAAAACACTACACCCCAGCATGACCCTACACTACGCAAACACTACAACACTACCCTAAACCCTAAAACCCTACCCCCAGCATGACCCTACACTACACAAACACTACAACACAACCCTAAACCCTAAAACACTACCCCCAGCATGACCCTACACTACGCAAACACTACAACACAACCCTAAACCCTAAAACACTACCCCCAGCATGACCCTACACTACGCAAACACTACAACACTACCGTAAACCCTAAAACACTACCCCCAGCATGACCCTACGCTACGCAAACACTACAACACTACCCAAAACCCTAAAACACTACACCCCAGCATGACCCTACACTACGCAAACACTACAACACTACCCTAAACCCTAAAACACTACCCCCAGCATGACCCTACACTACACAAACACTACAACACTACCCTAAACCCTAAAACACTACCCCCAGCATGACCCTTCACTACGCAAACACTACAACACTACCCAAAACCCTAAAACACTACACCCCAGCATGACCCTACACTACGCAAACACTACAACACTACCTTAAACCCTAAAACCCTACCCCCAGCATGACCCTACACTACACAAACACTACAACACAACCCTAAACCCTAAAACACTACCCCCAGCATGACCCTACACTACGCAAACACTACAACACAACCCTAAACCCTAAAACACTACCCCCAGCATGACCCTACACTACGCAAACACTACAACACTACCGTAAACCCTAAAACACTACCCCCAGCATGACCCTACGCTACGCAAACACTACAACACTACCCAAAACCCTAAAACACTACACCCCAGCATGACCCTACACTACGCAAACACTACAACACTACCCTAAACCCTAAAACACTACCCCCAGCATGACCCTACACTACGCAAACACTACAACACTACCGTAAACCCTAAAACACTACCCCCAGCATGACCCTACACTACGCAAACACTACAACACTACCCAAAACCCTAAAACACTACCCCCCAGCATGACCCTACACTACGCAAACACTACAACACTACCCAAAACCCTAAAACACTAGCCCCAGCATGACCCTACACTACGCAAACACTACAACACTACCCTAAACCCTAAAATACTACACCCCAGCATGACCCTACACTACGCAAACACTACAACACTACCCAAAACCCTAAAACACTACCCCCAGCATGACCCTACACTACGCAAACACTACAACACTATCCTAAACCCTAAAACACTACGCCCAGCATGACCCTACACTACGCAAACACTACAACACTACCCTAAACCCTAAAACACTAGCCCCAGCATGACCCTACACTACGCAAACACTACAACACAACCCTAAACCCTAAAACACTACCCCCAGCATGACCCTACACTATGCAAACACTACAACACTACCCTAAACCCTAAAACACTACCCCCAGCATGACCCTACACTACGCAAACACTACAACACAACCCTAAACCCTAAAACACTACCCCCAGCATGACCCTACACTAAACAACCACCACAACTCTACACTACACTAACACAACACTACACTACACAACACTACACTACACTACACAATCACTAACCCACGAAAAAATTAACACAAACCCACTTACCTCTCTCGTCATCGTGGTTTTCACAACGCAAATGCATTTACCATACATGCCTTTAAAACGTAATTCTTTGTAAAGGCATGCGCGATAAATGCACATGCGTTTTGAAACAATGCGGGATAATGGTATGCGAGGTCAATGACCTTGCGGGATAATGGTATGCGGACTGAAAGTCTGCGGGATAAAAAATGCGGGAAAATGGCTGCAAACCATGATTAGCAGCAGACTTCCCTGGTGAGCACTAGCTTTACTACAGTGATCTAATGAGCAACTAGAGTGCTAACATTCAGAATTTATGGCAAATGTGTGACACATCTGAATGCCTTCTTGGTAGAACCAAAGTAAACAAGCATTGAAAATGCAATAGATCTCGCCCTCGTTTAAGTTAAAGCCATTCTGTTTGTAATGAGGTGGCTTTTTAGCTTTGCTTTTATTAGTGTTTTTAAAACTTTCATGTAAATAACATGCATATGTATGCATATATGTATATGTATGCATGCATTTATATTTATATAGATATGCAGATTATATATGTTTATATATGTATATTACCTACTGGCGATAGCCAGTGGGTATATATAGTTAGGATTTTTTCTCTATGGGATTTCTGAAAATTCTATGTCTAATAACTTTGGCGTTTGTGGACGGAATTGGCTGAAATTTTCAGGAAAATGGCACATTTTGTTTCTGAGCAGCCCCTGAAAATTTGGGGGGGGGGTTCGTCAAGGGGGGCCGAGAAAAAAGGGGGGTCCCAAAACGCGTTTTTCCCATTCATTTTTCCATAGGGCGGTTGGACTCACTTTTAGCTCGAACGGCTGAATAGATTTACATGAAACTTGGCAAAATTGTAGATATGGTTTGCCCGACGTGCCTTTGCTATGTCTCAATATATGTGCTCCAGTGGATTTTGAGAAATGAACGTTTAAAAAAATATATATATCTGTGACAGCGGTCCGGTTAGCGCCCCGGTTCGCGTACCTGATGCGTAACGGAACTTCGCGAAGCGAAGCTGATTGGCTCTCCGGTGTCTGTCAACATTCTAAACAGTCCGGAGCGGCCGCCATCTTGTCTCTCGGTACGATCGAGAGACAAGATGTGGTGAAAAACGAAGGGGGAAATGAAGGAAAGGGGGCAAGGTAGACCACTCCTGACCCCCTAGGATTGATGAGGGGGATATTAAAGTGCCCCGCGGGGCAAAAAAAAAAATTTTTTTTTTTTTTGCGATTTTACGCCGTAGAGGCGCGTCCCGGTACGCGAACCTGGCAGCTCACCGGGCAGCTCACCGGGCAGCTCACCGGGCAGCTCACCGGGCAGCTAACCGGCAGCGTAGCTGTCAACATTGTAAACAGTCCGGAGCGGCCGCCATCTTGTCTCTCGGTAGGTTCGAGAGACAAGATGTGGTGAAAAAAGAAGGGGGAGATGAAGGAAAGGGGGCAAGGTAAACCCCTCCTGACCCCCTGGGATTGATGAGGGGGATATTAAAGTCCCCCGCGATTTTTCGCGGTAGAGGCGCTTCCCGGTAGGCGAACCGGGCAGCTAACCGGCAGCGTAACGGGAGTCCGCCATCTTGTGTTTTTGGAGCGTCCGGTTCGCGTACCGGGTAGTGTCCCGGTAAGCGTAACAAGGGGAAAAACAAGAGAAACAGTAAAAAAAAAATTAAGGGAATAGATTTCCAGCAAACTTGGCAAAATTGTAGGGACTGTTTGTTTGATGTGCCTTTGCAAGGCCTCAAGATATGTGCACGTGTGGATTTTGTCTAATTAAGGTTAAAAAATATATATATATCTGTAAGCGTGCTCCGGCACGCTTACGTTACGGGTTTTATTTGCGCTGCAGAGCCGATACGTCATGGTTATGCGACGCGCCATGAGGCGTCTCACGTGGCTACGTGATACGTCACGTAATAAAGAATATATTTTACAGCTATAGATATTAGCTTTTAAAAAACCAATGAAATTCACTGAAAAAACCATAGGTTATAGACCATATATAGTTAGGAATTTGCATTTACAAAACCTTGAAAATTCACTGAAAAACCATAGGTTAGAGACCATATATAGTTAGCTGGACATTTTATTGACATAAAACCAATGAAATTCCATATATAGTTAGTTGCACTAACTATATATCGTGCACCCGCAATCCACTGCTGATGATGTCACATATTACATCATTCATGACATGGTCAGTGACATCACTGATGACATCACTGATGACATCTCAAATGACATCACTGATGACATCACTGATGACATCACTGATGACATCTCAAATGACATCACTGATGACATCATGACACACCAATACCAGTTACTACAAACGCACTCACTGATTCCTACGTCTACACACACATTCACTCATTCACCCATACAATCACTCATACATACAGTCACTCATTATTACAACACTATCATATGCACTCATACACCTATGCAGACACTCACACACTGCCACTCATCCATGGAGTTACTCACACGCCTAGTCAGTCCTGTAAAGAATCAATCACACTTCCATTTCCTCATCTATACAGTTAAACACAGAACACCATACTTCAGTGACATCACTGATGACATCACTGATGACATCACTGATGACATCTCAAATGACATCACTGATGACATCTCAAATGACATCACTGATGACATCATGACACACCAATACCAGTTACTACATACGCACTCACTGATTCCTACGTCTACACACACATTCACTCATTCACCCATACAATCACTCATACATACAGTCACTCATTATTACAACACTATCATATGCACTCATACACCTAGTCAGTCCTGTGAAGAATCAATCACACTTCGATTTCCTCATCTATACAGTTAAACACAGAACACCATACTTTTCACACATATACTAACACATACTTACTCTCTTATACAATCACTGATACAAGTACACATTGATATGCACAGAGTCACACACCTCCCAGACAGCCACACACACACTCAGTCTTCCATACATCCACTCATTCTTCAATATGTAAAACATATTTAAACTTTACAAAAACACACAGACACTAGATGATGTCATTTGAGATGTCATCAGTGATGTCATCAGTGATGTCATCAGTGATGTCATTTGAGATGTCATCAGTGATGTCATCAGTGATGTCACTGACCATGTCATGAATGATGTAATATGTGACATCATCAGCAGTGGATTGCGGGTGCGCGATATATAGTTAGTGCAACTAACTATATATGGAATTTCATTGGTTTTATGTCAATAAAATGTCCAGCTAACTATATATGGTCTCTAACCTATGGTTTTTCAGTGAATTTTCAAGGTTTTGTAAATGCAAATTCCTAACTATATATGGTCTATAACCTATGGTTTTTTCAGTGAATATATATATATATATATATATATATATATATATATATATATATATATATATATATTCACAGAAAAAACCATAGGTTATAGTGGATATATAGTTAGGAATTTGCATTTACAAAACCTTGAAAATTCAATGAAAAAACCATTGGTTTTAGGCCATATATAGTTAGGGATTTGCATTTACAAAACCTTATTTTACTCGCATAAAACCATTGAAATTCCATATATAGTTATAAGCGCTAACTATATATCGCGCACCCGCAATCCACTGCTGATGATGTCACATATTACATCATTCATGACATGGTTAGTGACATCACTGATGACATCACTGATGACATCTCAAATGACATCACTGATGACATCACTGATGACAACATCCAGTGACTGTATGTTTCTGTAAAGTTAAAATATGTTTTACATATTGAAGAATGAGTAGATATATAAGTGTCTGGATGAAGGATTTAGTAGGTGCATGACTGACTGTATGAGTGAGTGATTAAATGTGTCTCACTGAGGGCATGAGCTAGTGACTAAACTATCTTAATTTGTACATCATTATATCTGTTGTTCTACAAACTGCTGCATATGTTGATCAGTAGCTATATGAGTAACTGTATGGGTTATTGATTGGTTGTGCAAGTATTTGTATGGGAAACTGAGTGTGTGTGTATGGGTGGCTGGGAGGTGTGTGACTCTGTACATAGATGTGTGAGTAGTTGATTCACTATATGTATAGATTCAAAACTGCATGTGGAAACAGCTGTATGGGCGGTTGACTGTGCATGAGTGTATTAGTGAGTGAATGGATATGTCAGTGCTACATGTCAAATTAAGTACATTTGTAAAACACAGTACATGTGAGAGTTGACATCTATAAATAACTGTGCATAAGAGCTAGTGAATGTGTGAGTGGCTGTATGGATCATTGTGAACATGTATCAGAGATTGTATAAGAGAGTTAAGTAAATATGTGTTAGTATATGTTTGAATAAGTAAGGTGTGTATAACTGTATAGTTGAGAAAATGGAGGTGTGATTGATTTTTGGCATAACTGACTAGGTGTGTGAGTAACTCCATGAATGAGTGACTGTCTGTTTACACTGATTGTATCTAAGGTTATATTAGAGTCTGAAGAGGTTCATGGTATTATCACATGAATGATATCATCAGTGATGTCATCAGTGATGTCATTTGAGATGTCATCAGTGATGTCATCAGTGATGTCACTAACCATGTCATGAATGATGTAATATGTGACATCATCAGCAGTGGATTGCGGGTGCGCGATATATAGTTAGCGCTTATAACTATATATGGAATTTCAATGGTTTTATGCGAGTAAAATAAGGTTTTGTAAATGCAAATCCCTAACTATATATGGCCTAAAACCAATGGTTTTTTCATTGAATATATATATATGTGTGTTACGCAATGGCCCAAGAGCTTTGAGGACGCACACACAGTTGATGAAATCTTTCGATTTATTAAAAAGGACACCAGCAGCTTCAGTCCGGTATTTGGATCCATTTCATTTTCCTTGCATCCTTGCTTTTGCTTTGTTTCCTCGCTTTAGCTGACGCGTTTCGAGGCTTCAGCCTCTTAATCATAGCTGGCTTGGAATCTGCTCGGAAGGACTGTTTGATGCTTCAATAATTTTCATGCTTTTAACCCTCAGTGGGCGTGGTCACTGTGTTGCATGTAGGGACTTGTGGTCCACTCGAGCACCATTCTTTCCTTATGTTCATCATCTTCCTTGATTTTACAGCATGTTTGTTACCCTTCGTGGGCCCCCTGAGTGAGTTGCTGGTAAGTGAAGTCCCATCTCCTGAGCTGAAAACAGGTTTGGACATAGTTCCGACCACAGCTTCGCCATTAAGTGTCCGCGATGGTGCAGCCCTCCACGGCAGGGCAGCTTTGTTAATTTATGTTACGCAATGGCCCAAGAGCTTTGAGGACGCACACACAGTTGATGAAATCTTTCGATTTATTAAAAAGGACACCAGCAGCTTCAGTCCGGTATTTGGATCCATTTCATTTTCCTTGCATCTTTGCTTTTGCTTTGTTTCCTTGTTTTAGCTGATGCGTTTTGAGGCTTCAGCCTCTTAATCATAGCTGGCTTGGAATCTGCTCGGAAGGACTGTTTGATGCTTCAATAATTTTCATGCTTTTAACCCTCAGTGGGCGTGGTCACTGTGTTGCATGTAGGCAGGGCCGTTTCTGCCATTAGGCAGGACTAGGCGGCCGCCTAGGGCGGCAAAAGATGGGGGGCGGCAAAAAACATGCAGGCCGCAGCAGCACCTATAAGTGGAGTGCAAGCGCACCTGCTTTAGAAGGAGTGGCACCGTTTCCAGCCGTACCATTGCCGAGTCAGTCGGTTTAAATGTTCAGAGACATTTTCATTCACTTCGTCAAAACCGTAAAACATTCATAAAGGAGCTTTATACGATACACAGTCTATATTATAGACTGTGTATCGTAGCGGCTTTGATTGCTGTAGCTATAAGTGTCGGGGGAAGAAGAGAGAGAAAATATGCTGGGAAGGGTTCCTTCAAGTGCTTGTAGGGGTCTAGCTTGAACTTCTCTGGAGGAGGATTCGTGCTTCCAGCCAAAGTGTGTGCTTTAATATCTGAACCTCCATTCTGCTTTGTAATATTTGTTAATAACCCCATGGTAGGTTTGGTGTGGAATGGGATCCAAATATTGTATGACAAATGGCAGGAGGACCACCACGGCTGCATACATTTGTTATTGAACGGCAGCGCCCCCTTGCCAATCACAGTTTTACTGCTCTTTGCAACCGCCAACTGAAACACTCCATCAGCAAGTGTCAGAGTCTGGCCACCCTTCAGAGACCACAACATGCAGTTGTGTGGCCACTGGAATACAGGAAGTGCTCATTACTAAACTGGCAGAAGCCTGACACCGGTATGCTATTGTTGTCCATTTTTTTAAAGGAAATAATTTAAATAAATGTCTGGCTGCCTATGAGGTCATTTGGATCACCACTACATTTAATGGAAAACCATGTCACATCCACATTTTGGTATTGCATCACTATAAAATTATGTTATTGTAGCCTTCCGATTTTAGCTATGTTCACAATGTGATATGTAGACCTGTGGATGGAACTTGGACTTTGGCTGCGACAAATCATTTCATGTATTTGGGTTGCTGACTACAATGAAACTTATATGACAGGAGTCAGCATAGTGTGTTTATACTGAGCAAGCGGCTTCTAACAGCTTGCCATTCGCTGCTCGGGGTAGTTTGACAGACCATCTGATGCATTTTAGAAGCTTCGGTGTTTTGCCGAAGAGTGGTTCTGCTGAACTGTCCGCAAGTGGGTCCTGTGGTTCCGCTAATGGCAGCCATTAGTTGTGATGGTGTGAAGCATCTACCCTTTGCACAGATGTTCATTAGCGGAGTCCTTCCTGTTCAATACAGGTTGACTGGAAGAGATGATAAAGGCTGCAAGCATCACCTGTTTAAAATTACATGTACCTTTGTCCTGCAGTGTGTGTAGTGCTTTTTTCGATCTACTGGAGGGTGGCTTCTAGCCCAAGGGAATTTCTGGATCATCTTCATGACCTGTGCAAGTCTTTGAAGAAATCTTAGATGACACCAGCACAATGGCACCTTATTCTAAAACTATGTGGACAGACCAAGTTCCTATTCTTTTGGTCAATTCATGTACCAACTCCATTTTGGTTCAAAATGGAAACACAGGAACTTTATTTATCGGTAAGCGCAAGTCAAATTCTATAAAATTGCAGCCACGAACAGACAGAAATATTTGAAATTGAAGAGAACTTGTGCCCCCCCCCCCTCCCGGGTATACTCGTGTGTAACAGTTTTCTACCATATATGCCTGGGAGAAATCATCATGCAGTTCTCTTTCCTCTATGCTCCTTATGCTGTCTAAATGCAAAATATTGTTTAGTGGCAGGTTAGGCTTCTCAGCACCTATGGATGCAGAATGGATTTACATTGGTTTGCCATGTTATCTAAGATGTCCTGATTGCAAGAACGGTAATATATATGTTCTCTCTTAAATGGATGGACTCCAGAGGGGCCTTTCAGATTAACTGTTTTAGTCTGTCTCCATGTTTCTCTGCTGACCTGCATTGTTTAAAGTTACCTTATGAACAACAAGTCTCCTTGACAGCTGTAGATGTGAGTGGGCTCTTTTGTTTGCACCAGTATTCCTGCTTGACAGTAGTGGCTCGTGATAGGAGTGCCGCGTGGCAGTGGGACAGGGTGGGGGAGGAGCTGGGTGGGGGGTAGTAAATTACGGAATATTGCCAAACGGAGGTAAGTAAACAAATAAATAAATGAAACTAATTTTGTTGGACGCACTGCATCACATTTCGCAATGCAGCGCGCGGAATGAAATTTGTTTTATTTATTTATTTGTTTACTTACCTCTGGTCAGCCGTATGCCTTAGTTTACTACCCCCCACCCTACTCCTCCCCAGCCCCGCCCGCAGCATTCCCACCACGAGCCGCTACTGCTGCTTGATGAGTATTATAGAGACACTGCCAAGAGAAAGTCTTGCATTCAAGAACTTGTATCCATGGAGGGTGCAGGGACAGAATGTTGTAGTCAGAATACAATCTGACATAAATATCTTTTGCTAAAATATCTCCCAGTTGGAGTTAGTAAGAGAAATTCTTAATTCAATAGACGGATATTTAGGACAATCTACTTATGTCAGACTATATTTCTGACTTTGATCTTATGGCATAAACTCCATGGTGGAAGATAACATGTGGAGGTGTGCACACTCTATATTTCTTTCTCTCCCTCTTGTTCACTCTCTCAACCTCCTTTTTGCTCTGTGAGGGTGTGTTCATGTCCGGTCTATCACACATCTCTTGTACGTAGTGCTTAATTTGAGCAGGTGGTTTCCGGTGCTAAGCACAGATACCTAAATGTCATCACCGGCACCTATGATAGTCTGACACATGGTAGCACTGGTGGTCTAATTTGGAGATGAGCACAAACACAGTGGTTTATTAATCCAATATACATTAAAATGACTACATCTGCCACCTAAGCCATTCTTCTAACACTGGGGGCTTGGAATATTCTGAATTGTCACTCTGTAGGGGTGTGATGATTACTAGTTGTGTTTGTACTGTCATTGGCAACACTCACAAGGGGCAATGGGTGCTGCAAGCTGCAGTGGCCTCCTGGCGAGGGGCCTGGCTCTTATGATTTGACGTTCTACCAGAGCTGGGAACGGTTCGCTCTGGCTGGTTCGTCTACAATGATGCTGAGAGAGGAAATGCATGTAGTAGTGTCTGTGGCCTATACAGTGTTCTCCAGGTACATGGAATAATTCTTCTAGCACGGATGACGGGGGCAAGAGAATGTTAATGTTAATGTTATGGGTGTCTTATATAGCGCTCGGCTACTCCAAGGAGTGTCCCGGCGCTTTCTAACCCACAGCAAAACTACAAAAGAAGCAGGATAGAGGGCAAAGGAAAAAAGATCGATCATTGTCCATAGAGCCGTAGTAAAAGGGAGGGGGCAGCATTTTTCAATTCTCGCCTAGGGCGGCAAAATACCTAGAAACGGCCCTGCATGTAGGGACTTGTGGTCCACTCGAGCACCATTATTTCCTTATAGTAAGGTTCGTCATCTTCCTTGATTTTACAGCATGTTTGTTACCCTTCGTGGGCCCCCAGAGTGAGTTGCTGGTAAGTGTAGTCCCATCTCCTGAGCTGAAAACAGGTTTGGACATAGTTCCGACCATTGCTTCGCCATTAAGTGTCCGCGATGGTGCAGCCCTCCACGGCAGGGCAGCCGTGTTAATTTATGTTACGCAATGGCCCAAGAGCTTTGAGGACGCACACACAGTTGATGAAATCTTTCGATTTATTAAAAAGGACACCAGCAGCTTCAGTCCGGTATTTGGATCCATTTCATTTTCCTTGCATCCTTGCTTTTGCTTTGTTTCCTCGCTTTAGCTGACGCATTTCAAGGCTTCAGCCTCTTAATCATAGCTGGCTTGGAATCTGCTCGGAAGGACTGTTTGATGCTTCAATAATTTTCATGCTTTTAACCCTCAGTGGGCGTGGTCACTGTGTTGCATGTAGGTACTTGTGGTCCACTCGAGCACCATTATTTCCTTATAGTAAGGTTCGTCATCTTCCTTGATTTTACAGCATGTTTGTTACCCTTCGTGGGCCCCCAGAGTGAGTTGCTGGAAAGTGAAGTCCCATCTCCTGAGCTGAAAACAGGTTTGGACATAGTTCCGACCACAGCTTCGCCATTAAGTGTCCGCGATGGTGCAGCCCTCCACGGCAGGGCAGCCGTGTTAATTTATGTTACGCAATGGCCCAAGAGCTTTGAGGACGCACACACAGTTGATGAAATCTTTCGATTTATTAAAAAGGACACCTTGGTCGGAACTATGTCCAAACAAAGTCCCTACATGCAACACAGTGACCACGCCCACTGAGGGTTAAAAGCATGAAAATTATTGAAGCTTCAAACAGTCCTTCCGAGCAGATTCCAAGCCAGCTATGATTAAGAGGCTGAAGCCTCGAAATGCGTCAGCTAAAGCGAGGAAACAAAGCAAAAGCAAGGATGCAAGGAAAATGAAATGGATCCAAATACCGGACTGAAGCTGCTGGTGTCCTTTTTAATAAATCGAAAGATTTCATCAACTGTGTGTGCGTCCTCAAAGCTCTTGGGCCATTGCGTTATATATATATATATATATATATATATATATATATATATATATATATATATATATATATATATATATATATATATATATATATATATATATATATATATATATATATATATATATATATATATATATATATATATATATTACCTACTGGCAGTCGCCAGTAGGTATATATAGTTAGGATTTTTTCTCTATGGGATTTTTGAAAATTCTATGTCTAATAACTTTGGCGTTTGTGGACGGAATTGGCTGAAATTTTCAGGAAAATTGAACATTTTGTTTCTGAGCAGCCCCTGACAATTTGGGGGGTTTCATCAAGGGGGGGCCGAGAAAAAAGGGGGGTCCCAAAACGCGTTTTTCCAATGTTAATTTCCATAGGGCGGTTGGCCTCACTTTTAGCTCGAACGGCTGAATGGATTTGCACGAAACTTGGCAAAATTGTAGGGATTGTTAGCCCGATGTGCCTTTGCTAGGTCTCAATATATGTGCTCCAGTGGATTTTGAGTAATTTAGGTTCAAAAAAAGATATATATCTGGGCGGAGCCTAACCACACATCTGATCTGATTGGCTGTCAGCACTTCATCCAAGAAGTGTTGGCAGCCATCTTGGGACCAATATACATGATAGCACCTCATTAAAAAGCATTGTAGTTAATAGAGGGTTTTAGGACTTTAGTTACATTATAAATCATTTGTTGATGGTACCATACTCGTTTTAGGAATTGTGGTGGGTTCTAAGGTGATTTTACCATGTGAAAAAACCTTCTGCTGTGATATCATGAATATTGTTTGAAAGAAAACTAATATCTCATGATTTTCCCACAGTGGTTTGGAAGGGGATCTATAAGCTAAACTGAAAGCATATTTTCTGTAAATTCACATTATCTTTCTCAGTCATGTGAAAATGAAGTCTGACATTCTCAGTAAAACATGTACATCCAACAAGGACAGAGACTGTCAGTTGATTCCTTTGTGTTCTACTGCAGCCTCCTAGAGTGTTCTAAAGAACAACTAGAGCGCTAACAGTCCTACTTATTACAAAGGTATGGCACACCTGAAGCCATCTTGATTGGAATAAAGTGGTAACTGTTAAAACATTTAATTTAAAAAGAAACAACATGAGGGGGTATATTTTGCCATAGAAAGTTTGATTAGTGCTGCAGAATGAAAAATTAGGGCACATTTTGAGTGACTTCTCAAATCCTTTTCTATTTCATTAAAACATTCTGACATGCAGTCTCCCAAAATGGCCACCAGAGACAAAAGAGCCCAAATGTAGCCCAAATATCACCCAGATGTAGCCCAAGTATAGCCCAATGACAGAGTGTCCCAGAGTGTTCTAAAGAACAACTAGAGCGCTAACAGTCCTACTTATTACAAAGGTATGGCTCACCTGAAGCCATCTTGATTGGAATAAAGTGGTAACTCTTAAAACATTTAATTTAAAAAGAAACAACATGAGGGGGTATATTTTGCCATAGAAAGTATGATTAGTGCTGCAGAATGAAAAATTAGGGCACATTTTGAGTGACTTCTCAAATCCTTTTCTATTTCATTAAAACATTCTGACATGCAGTCTCCCAAAATGGCCACCAGAGACAAAAGAGCCCAAATGTAGCCCAAATATCACCCAGATGTAGCCCAAGTATAGCCCAATGACAGAATGTCCCAGAGTGTTCTAAAGAACAACTAGAGCGCTAACAGTCCTACTTATTACAAAGGTATAGCACACCTGGAGCCATCGTGATGGGAATAAAGTGGTAACTCTTAAAACATTTAATTTAAAAAGGAACAAAATGAGGGGGTATATTATGCAATAGAAGGTATTATTAGTGCTGCAGAAAGAAAAATTAGGGCACATTTTGAGTAACTTTTCAAATCCTCTTCTATTTCATTAAAAAATTCTGACATGCAGTCTCCTAAAATGGCCACCAGAGACAAAAGAGCCCAAATGTAGCCCAAATATCACCCAGATGTAGCCCAAGTATAGCCCAATGACAGATTGTCCCAGAGTGTTCTAAAGAACAACTAGAGCGCTAACAGTCCTACTTATTACAAAGGTATGGCACACCTGAAGCCATCTTGATTGGAATAAAGTGGTAACTCTTAAAACATTTAATTTAAAAAGGAACAAAATGAGGGGGTATATTTTGCCATATGAATTATGATTAGTGCTGCAGAAAGAAAAATTAGGGCACATTTTGAGTGACTTCTCAAACCCTCTTCAATTTCATTAAAAAATTCTGACATACAGTCTCCCAAGATGGCCACCAGAGACAAAAGAGCCTAAATGTAGCCCAAATATCACCCAGATGTACCCCAAGTATAGCCCAATGACAGAATGTCCCAGAGTGTTCTAAAGAACAACTAGAGCGCTAACAGTCTTACTTATGACAAAAGTATGGCACACCAGAAGCCATCTTGATTGGAATGAAGTGGTAAGTCTGAAAACACTCAATTTAAAAAGGAACAACATGAGGGGGTTAATTTTGCCATAGAAAGTATGATTAGTGCTTCAGAAAGAAAAATTAGGGATCATTTTGAGTGACTTCTCAAATCCTCTTCTATTTCATTAAAAAAATTGTGACATGCAGACTGAAACATGCACTTTGAATACCAGCAGCAGACGTCCCTGGTGAGCAGTAGCTTTACTACAGTGATCTAATGTGCAACTAGAGTGCTAACATTCAGAATTTATGGCAAATGTGTGACACATCTGAATGCCTTCTTGATGGAACCAAAGTAAACAAGCATTGAAAATGCAATAGATCTCGCCCTCGTTTAAGTTAAAGCCATTCTGTTTGTAATGAGGTGGCTTTTTAGCTTTGCTTTTATTAGTGTTTTTTCAACTTTCATGTAAATAACATGCATCTGTATGCATATAAGTATATGTATGCATGCATTTATGTTTGTATTTATATAGATATACAGATGATATATGTTTATATATGTATGTATATATATATATATTCACTGAAAAAACCATAGGCTATAGACCATATATAGTTAGGAATTAGCATTTACAAAACCTTGAAAATTCACTGAAAAAACCATAGGTTATAGACCATATATAGTTAGGAATTAGCATTTACAAAACCTTGAAAATTCACTGAAAAAACCATAGGTTATAGACCATATATAGTTAGGAATTCGCATTTACAAAACCTTATTTTACTCACACAAAACCATTGAAATTCCATATATAGTTAGTTGCACTAACTATATATCGCGCACCCGCAATCCACTGCTGATGATGTCACATATTACATCATTCATGACATGGTCAGTGACATCACTGATGACATCACTGATGACATCTCAAATGACATCACTGATGACATCACTGATGACAACATCCAGTGACTGTATGTTTCTGTAAAGTTAAAATATGTCTTACATATTGAAGAATGAGTGGATGTATAAGTGTCTGGATGAAGGATTTAGTAGGTGGATGACTGACTGTATGAGTGAGTGATTAAATGTGTCTCACTGAGTGCATGGGTTAGTGACTAAACTGTCTTAATTTGTGCATCATTATGTCTGTTGTTCTGTAAACTGTTGCATGTGTTGATAAGTAGCTATATGAGTAACTATATGGGTTATTGATTGGTTGCCCAAGTATTTGTATGGGAGACTGAGTGTGTGTGTGGGTGGCTGGGAGGTGTATGACTCTGTGCATAGATGTGTAAGCAGTTGATTCACTAGATGTATGGTTTCAAAAGTGCATGTGGAAACAGCTGTATGGGCGGTTGACTGTGTGCATGAGTGTATTGGTGAGTGAATGGATATCTCAGTGCTACATGTCAAAGTAAGTACATATGTAAAACACAGTACATGTGAGAGTTGACATATATAAATAACTGTGCATAAGAGCCAGTGAATGTGTGAGTGGCTGTATGGATCATTGTGAACTTGTATCAGGGATTGTATAAGAGAGTAAATATGTGTTAGTATATGTTTGAATAAGTAAAGTTTGTATAACTGTATAGTTGAGGAAATGGAGGTGTGATTGATTCTTTGCATGACTGACTAGGTGTGTGAGTAACTCCATGGATGAGTGACAGTCTGTGAGTGTCTGTTTACACTGATTGTATCTAAGGTTATATTAGAGTCTGAAGAGGTTCATCGTATTATCACATGAATGATATCATCAGTGATGTGATCAGTATTGTCAAATGAGATGTCATCAGTGATGTCATCAGTGATGGCATTTGAGATGTCATCAGTGATGTCATTTGAGATGTTATCAGTGATGTCATCAGTGATGTCACTGACCATGTCATGAATGATGTAATATGTGACATCATCAGCAGTGGATTGCGGGTGCGCGATATATAGTTATTGCAACTAACTATATATGGAATTTCAATGGTTTTGTGTGAGTAAAATAAGGTTTTGTAAATGCGAATTCCTAACTATATATGGTCTATAACCTATGGTTTTTTCAGTGAATATATATATATATATATATATATATATATATATATATATATATATATATATATATATATATATATATATATATATATATATATATATATATATATATATTACCTACTGGTGGTCGCCAGTAGGTAGTTATAGTTAGGATCTACTTTCCATAGGAAATCCGCAACATTCTATTGAGAATAACTTTGGCGCCGGTGGACGAATCTTCGCGAATTTCTCAAAGTTTGTGGCCCGCTCCGCTCCTTCCCTGAAAATGTGGGGGGGATTCGTCAAGCGGGGGCCTAGATAAAAGGGGGTTCCCAAAACGTGTTTTCCCCATGTTAATTTCCATAGGGCGGTTGGCCTCACTTTTAGCCCGAACGGCTGAATGGATTTCCACCAAACTTGGCAAAATTGTACGGACTGGTAGCCCGATGTGCCTTTGCTATGTCTCAAGATATGTGCTCCAGTGGATTTTGAGTAATTTAGGTACAAAATATATATATCTATGACAGCGCCCCGGTACGAGCACCGTGGAGCGCTCTGGGCGCGCCACGCGAGGTGCGCATGGAAAGCTGATTAGCTCTCGGGTGTCTGTAACCATTCGAAACAGTCCGGACCGGCCGCCATCTTGTGTCTCAGTAGGATAGAGACACAAGAGGTGGAAAAAAAAAAGGGGGAAATGACCATAAGGGGGCAGGGACAGACCCCCCTGACCCCCTAGGTTTGATGTGGGGGCTATAAAAGGGCCCCGCGGTGCAAAATATATATATATATTTTTTTTTTATTTGCGCGGGGGGAGCGCCCGGTACGCGCACCGGGGAGCGGACCATGGGGAAAAAAGAATGACAGAGTTTTAAAAAAGTGTAGCCTTTTTTTTTTAAATTGGAGGTAGTTCTAAAAAGAACTGTTTTTTTCTTCTTTTTGTTGTTTTATATTTATTTTTTTATTGTTTTTTTGAACATTTTTTACTTTTTTTGGGTTTCTGAACAGTTTTATATTTTTTTGGTATTTTTCATGGGGAGAAACGAAAAAACCGGGAATTGAAAATGGCTCAACTGGAGCAAAAAAAAAGAAAATAAATAATTAGGGTTTTTTGGGGCATTTGTGGTTGTCCCCAGCAAGGACGATGAGCTTTACGCTCTGTTCTCAGTAGGAGATGGTCTTCCCACAATGTTTACAGGTTATTCGGAAATCCGCAAACTATGGCTGAATGCAAGGCATCGTCTCTCTTGCCTCTTGTCCCGACGGAGTGCGTTGCTTTCTTTTGGAGGAGGTGCTTGTAGTTTGGGGAGGGTTTCTGGCCAGTTCCCTCATCTCTGCAGCAGAATAGTTGATTGGATGCCTGCGCTGCATGTGTCTAATCATTGTGTTGTTTCCGAATTAATATTTTTTATTAGGGTTCCCCCTAGAAAGTTCCATGCCACAGATTAGGGAAGTCACCTTGGCTGCATTTACTTTTTTCTTCCCCATTGGGATCGAAAAAAACTCCTATATAATGTGTGGTCTTGGCTGGTATGGGGTATTGTGTTCTTCAAGCCATCTTCTCCTCCCCTCCTCCTCCTCCTCCTCCTCTTCCTCCTCTTGTTGACCACCAATGTAATCTTGTGGTGGTCCTCTTGGTGGTTGTGGTGGTGGTGGTGGTGGTGCAGATGCACCAGCTGCTGCTGCTACTGAAGCCATTATATAGATCAAAAAGGTACAGAGAGGTACAAACAGGTCTTCCTAAGTCAAAGGACAAAGTCAGAATAAGGAAAAAAAGGTGGGGTCTTTCATCATTTGGAAAAAAAAACTGTCCTGAACCAATGCGAAGTGTTATTTTCAGGTCACAAGACCAGGGATTTCATCATTATGAAACCAAAACTGTTCTGCACCAATAAAAAGTGTTATTTTCAGGTCACATGACCGACGCGCTTACGTGATGCGCCCCCGGGCGCGCCCCGGGTCGCGTCGAGTAAGCGCGTCGGATGTTTACGTTGCGCGATCGTATTCGCTCGAGTGCTTCTGGGTGCGCTTACGCTGTGCGTATCACGCGTACGCGGCTACCCGATACGTCACGATCATGTTTTCGTTCGTGACATTGGCGCTAACGGGACGCTTCCCGGTTCGCGCACCGGGGCGCTTCAAACTACTACGCTCTCTGGAGCGCTCACCGGGGCGCGCCCCGGGAGCGCTCCAGGGTCAAAAATAAAAAATAAAAAAAATTGTTTCAAATAAAAATAAAATATATGATTCATTCATTTTCTAAAATATTACATTTCATAGCTATAGACATTTGCTATTAACCAAATTTTGAAATTCCAAGAAAAAAACATAGGTTTGGGGCCTTATATATAGTTAGGAATTAGCATTTAAAAAACCTATGAAATTCACTGAAAAAACCATAGGTTTCACACCAGTTATAGTTAGGAATTAGCATTTAAAAAACCTATTAAATTCACTGAAAAAACCAAAGGTTTCACACCAGTTATAGTTAGCTGGAAATTTTACTGACATAAAACCATTGAAATTCCATGTTATAGTTAGTTGGACTCACTATAACTTGCGCGTGTAATGCACTGCTGATGACGTCACATATTACATCACTCATGACATGGTCAGTGACATCACTCATGACATCACTGATGACACCATCTTTGTGACAGAGTGACAGACCTCCTTTCAGTGTAATGTAACCCTTAAAACACATATTCGAAAATAGAAATGAACATTTTCAAAAAAATGGAGATATCATACCAGTTACAACAACCAATTCAGTAATACCACCATCTATATACACATCCACTCATTCACCAACAGTTCTATATAGTCACTCATACATATACTCACTCATCATATGTAGTGATACACCTATACATCCTGTTACACACCGACAGTCATCCAAAAGTCACTCACACACATACTCACACATGCAAATAAACTATTGAACATCCATTTATTTGCATATACAACTATACACACACTACCACCTTACTTCTAAGGAAACTTACACATACTTACTCTCTTAAACAATCACTTATAGAAACACATACTTATTTAACAGGAACTCTTACAATCTCACTTATAAACATCAATACTCACATATACTAGATTAAAACATATGTCGTTACTGATAAAGACACTAGTGAGACAGTCATTCACTCACTAGCACACACATATACACACACTCATCCACCCATACAGTCCTGCACATATGCTGTCTTCAAAACACATACAAACAGTGAGTCAGTCATTGATGCATCTATGTGCTAAATAATACCCCCACCAAACCATACAGACACTCATACTGATACTAAAAAAAATATCTAATAACCCATATACACACACATGTAGCTACTCACCAACCAATGCAGCCAATTATACACAAAGTGAAACACTGATACATATATTTAAATGTTTAAACATTACTCGCTAATATATGTATTCACTAAGATACACTTAATAAGCCAGTTAACCAATCAATTTTTTTTAAAACATTCATTAAAACACTTATTTAAACATTTATTCTTCCATCGACCTTTATATATACATATATAAAACATATTTATTTTCAGAAAGACACACATTCACTGGATGGTGTCATCAGTGATGTCATGAGTGATGTAATATGTGACGTCATCAGCAGTGCATTACACGCGCAAGTTATAGTGAGTCCAACTAACTATAACGTGGAATTTCAATGGTTTTATGTCAGTAAAATTTCCAGCTAACTATAACTGGTGTGAAACCTATGGTTTTTTCAGTGAATTTAATAGGTTTTTTAAATGCTAATTCCTAACTATAACTGGTGTGAAACCTATGGTTTTTTCTGTGAATATATATATATATTTTCAAATGTTGCCCTGCAGTGAGAAACGCACTCCTCCAGTTTTTGGTCACAGTCCTTTATTTCCCAAAGCAGGAAGTCAACTCCGAATATATTTTCCGTTCGCCTAATGCATTCCGGAACAATTGTGCTCCTTCGTCAGAGGCCGATTTTCATCACATCAAGATAGGGTTTCCACAATGCTCAGTGTTACCGCACCAATTAAGTAGGCCTCCGGTGTGCCATATTCGAAGTGCACACTAGGAATTGTAGTTTAGTAAAGGTTTAAGACCTCCAGTGGTTGTGTGATGAAAATAATTTTAACGGACTGCTTTTCTCCCTCCAGTGGGCCTCTGGGTTATTTTCCTGCTTTACATCAAGGGAAAGCTGCGCCGTCAGTTCCTGCATTTTGCTGGTAGACAATCCCCATTCCCGGGGCAGGGGTGGTGCAACCTTCTCCGCGGGTGGACCTGCCGCGTCGTATCTTTTCAAAGGGGAACATCCTTTTCAACGCAACTTTTACGACGCATGCCTTTACATCGCAAGTTTTACAACGCATGCTGTTACAACGCATTGCGCTGGGGGCGCTCATGGATAGAGAATAGATTAAATTTACTATCCAACATCTTCTCCACTATCCACGGGGACTGGAGTTGGACAAGTAAATTAAACTATTCACTATCCAGCACCCCTCAACACTATGCGTTGTAACAGCATGCGTTGTAAAACTTGCGATGTAAAGACATGCGTAGTAAAAGCATGCGTTGTAATGTCATACAACCCTTTTCAAATGTTGCCTTGCTGTGAGAAACGCATTCCTCCAGCTTTTGGTCACATTACTTTATTTCCCAAAGCAGGAAGACAACTCCGAATATATTTTCTGTTCGCCTAATGCATTTCGGAGCAATTGTGCTCCTTCGTCAGAGGCCGATTTTCATCACATCAAGTAAGGGTTCCCACAATGCTCAGTGTTACCGCACCAATTAAGTAGGCCTCCGGTGTGCCATATTCGAAGTGCACACTGGATATTTTAGTTTAGTAACCGTTTAAGACCTCCAGTGGCTGTGTGATGAAAATAATTTGAACGGACTGCTTTTCTCCCTACAGTAGGCCTCTGGGTTATTTTCCTGCTTTACATCAAGGGAAAGCTGCGCTGTCAGTTCCTGCATTTTGCTGGTAGACGATCCCCATCCCAGTGCAGGGGTGGTGCAATCTTCTCCGCTGCTGGACCTGCCACGTCGTATCTTTTCAAATGTTGCCCCGCAGTGAGAAACACACTCCTCCAGCTTTTGGTCACAGTCCTTTATTTCCCAAAGCAGGAAGACAACTCTGAATATATTTTCTGTTCGCCTAATGCATTTCGGAGCAATCGTGCTCCTTCGTCAGAGGACGATTTTCATCACATCAAGTCAGGGTTTCCACAATGCTCAGTGTTGCACACCAAGTGCAACACTGAGCATTGGCTCAGTGTTGAGTGTGGCACACCGGAGGCCTACTTAATTGGTGCGTTTCTTACTGCAGGGCAACATTTGAAAACAAAATATATATATATAGGTGTGTGTGTGTGTGTATGCGTAGATATATGTATTTAGTTCACAGTGGTGGTCATCACTTCGTACTTGGTAGTTATAGTTGTATCAAACCTTCCAAAGTAGAGCATGTACTGTTGTTTTGCTAATAACTTTTGCTCTGTTTGATGAATCTTCATGAAAGGTTAAAAAAGTTCATCCTCCCCAGCTCCATCCTGTTTTAGGACGATCTATAATTTTCCATTGTTGTTTCCCATAGGAAATTTTGAGAAGAGAGACAGAAAAAATTGACTTCTCATGTTGTGGGGTGACCTGACAAGCAAGGACCTGATTAGCGAAAAAATCTACATTTGTGCTGGTTTAATCAAACAGGATATAGGTTACAGAAGCTCAATATCAGTGAGATCCAGACCCAATCTTCAGCAGTAGCCACTGCCTGCAAGCCATCTCTGAAAAGTGCACCATTAAATCTTTTTTAACAGATAATTATACTTTATTGACCCCAGTATCAAGCGCTGTGAGTGAAAGAGATGGTTGCAAGATGGCTCTTCTCATTTTTTTACTTTTTGATGGCAGGACTGCCTATAATTTAATTGAACCGTTATTTACGTTCAAGGAAAGTAATGAACTCTCGGAACACTAGCATTTACTTGTGAAAAGTTATAACAATGGAACTATAAGTCGCATCTTCACCATGCACACTTTTCTCATCAATTATTTCATTGCAAATGTTGCATTGATATTTCCAATGATATGTCATAGAACATTATGCAGATCAAAGGGAGAGAGAGGACTAGGTAGGCTAGCCCGTATCCCCTGGGTTATATGTATAGATCAATGTGGACTAGCTAGTTTAGGAGGGGTATAGATGACTCAGGTACGTCAGACAATAATAATAAGGAAAAAAGCACTGTTTTCCTTATAAAGCCCTCACCCACCGACCTAGTCGGTGGCATGCTTCATCATCGGGCCCACCACAGTGGCACCGAATGTGCCCCGGGTGTGCTGCAACGCCAGGTGACTGCGGAGCTGGTATATTGCTGAGTGTGCAGTGAAGGGGTGAGACAAGTGAAGATTAAAAAGCTATACAAGAGGTCCCAGCACCCGAGGGTTAACAATTTTTAATAAACTGGGCCACTGTTAGCAGGTTAAAAAGGCAAAGGGATGTAAGGAGTGCTATGATGACCTCCAGCGTCCAGTGTGGTCTACATGTTTCAGCCAGTGCCTTTTGAATTCTAAGCTGGCTTGCCTCAGGACCAAAGAGATATGTGATAAGGTGCAAATTAAATTATAGTAAACTTAAATTAAGTGTTTGTGTCATATTTTGGCTATGTGTAGCGCACGCTAAGGCGCTGTAACTGTTAGAGGGGGATTCCCTCAAGCTTTTCTACACAGAACACATAGGACAAGGACAAGACGTACAAGGTAGAGTCATATTAGGGTGGCATGTCTTTAAACCACTGGTTGCCGGCTTATAAGGTGGTGTGCGACCTATATGCGGCTAGAGTGAGCTCATGGCAACTGTATGAAACTGGGGAGGGTTTAATGAAACCGTTAGTGAGTGGTGGTGGGCTAAAAAACGAAATCACAAGGTGAGGTACAGGAAAGTACTGGTACTAGGTCCTCACTCTGTTATTTCTTTGTAAAAAGCCTCATGGGTCGCCTGGCAGAGAAAGAGACCCTGTGGAAATAAACGAGATTCACAAGGCTGTCTAACCTGTAGGGAGAAAGAGTTGTTGCTTACCCCATTTTGCAGGACAAGTGGTCTTGTTTACTCACGAGTAGTTCGGTCTGGTTCCTCCTTGGACCTATTCGTCCTTCCACGGCGCCCGATATGAGATGAGTGGGCCGCCTGGCTTCATATTTATACTACTCTCTAAATGCGGTTCACCTGTTTAGGTTAGAAAGAGAGGGAGGGATGCGCGCTAAACGCCGTATCATGATAGCCCTGTTAGCGCATGTGCGGGAAAGTAGTGCGCGTTATTGCGCATGCGCGGTACTACGCAATAGTGTTATGCACTGGGCGCATGCGCTAGGATATACGCGCATGCGTGCTATTCGTCAGGTTGTAGATTGGGCATACCTCTACGTGAGGAAGGTGTATCACGTGGTTTTTGTTGCGCCTTACACGCGTTGGGAATATGAAGAAGTTAAATATAACTCAGATATTATAACAATGATGTTGACCACGTTATAGGTCAAATATCATGGAGAAGGGTCAAAGTATGTGAGGTTTTCACACATGGGAAGTGAGTGCACTTTTATGCACTGGGGAAACACGATGGGAGAGGAAGGGGCAGCGAAGAGGGCGCTCATGCAGGGGTACTTTGGCATTGATATCATTCCAATATACAGTGCTATAAGGAAATGTCTACACAGCTAAACTGTTCCATAATACAGTATTATTAGAAAATGTTTACACAGCTAGACTATTCCATGGAATGGCATCGTTGAGGCCATGGATGTGTGTGGATAACCGGTATATCCAGCGTTGTTCTTTTTGTAAAGGGAGTCTTTCATCTCTGGAGTTGTCAAATTTTTCAATGACAGTCCAAGTGAAGTCATTGGGTGTGTGGTTGTGAGTTAGGAAGTGGTCTGTGAGCTTGCTTATATTTTTCCCACATCTTATTGTGCTTCTATGTTCCGTCATTCTTGTACGTACTTTTCGGGTCGTCATGCCGATATATCTTAGGCCACATCTGCAGGTTATCAAGTATACCAGATTGGAGGAGTTGCAGTTTGTAAACTGTCGTTGTGTCCAGGTTTTGCCTGGTTCCAAGTCGAGTGTTTTTGAAGGAGATGTTAAGTGGCATACACTGCAATTGTTGCAGGGTTGGTGACCAGTGATTTTAGGCAGGCCCCATGCGTTGACAATGGTGTTATCTTTGTTCTGTGTGTTTGTTCGTGGTCTGGTGTTCACCAATTGGTCTCTTAGATTGGTGGCCCTTTTGTAGGCGAAGCGAGGTTTTTCCCATTGTCTGGTGCCGGAATTGATGATTTTCCAATTGCGTTGTATGATATTGGATACTTGATTTGACGCTGTATTGTAGGTCGTCACGCAGGTGAGGATTGGCTCTTCCTCTGGTTTTTCAAAGGTTTCCAGGAGTGCCTCCCTGTTCTGGTTCCTAGCTCTTTTGCAGGTTTTATTTATTATCCTGGAGGGGTAGCCACGGTCCCTGAGTTTGTGCACCAGATCGTCGGATTGCTGTTTGTAATCCTTGATATTGCTGCAGTTGCGCCTGATGCGTAGGAATTGCCCATAGGGCAAGTTTTCCCTCAGGTCCCGGGGGTGAAAACTGTTAAACCTTAGTAGAGAGTTTCTTGCTGTAGGTTTGTAGAAGGTGGTGGTGGTGAGTTTTCCATTCTCAGGTCTGATATTCAAGTCTAGGAAGGGCAGTTCAGTGGAACTGCTAGTGCATGTGAAGCGTAAGTAGGAGTCTAGTTGGTTGATCCAGAGCATGAAGTTGTCCAGTGATTCTTGGTTACCTTTCCATATCAAGAGAATATCGTCGATATATCGACGCCACATTCTTATGTTGGTGGAGAAAGGGTTGGTGGGTTGATGTATGTGTATGTGTTCAAAGTGGGCCACATACAATCCTGCCACACTTGGGGCAAAAACACTGCCTATAGACGTTCCATTCGTCTGCAGGTAGTAGGTGCCATCATATTCAAAATAGTTCTCTTTGAGAGCCAGAGCAGCGCAGTCCAAGATGAAGCTGCGGGGGGTGTTGTATTCCCAGGGGTTTGTCATTAGGACATCGTGCAGTACTTTTAGTGTGGCGTCCTGTGGTAGGCTAGTGTATAGACTTTCTATGTCTAGTCCTACCAGTAATTCAGCGGTGGGATCAAAGTTGAGTTCCTGGATTACACTTAGAAGGTGTTTTGTGTCCTTGATGTAGGAGGGGGTCTTTTGGACCAAGGGGTTGAGAAAGAAGTCACAAACCCGGGATAGGGGCTCTAGGAGTGACTTTATCCCAGACAAGATAGGTCTCCCTGGTGGTGGAGAGATGCCCTTGTGTATTTTGGGAACTGTGTAAAAATATGGGGTCTTTATTTCTCTGGGGCATAGATAATCCGCCTCTTGTTTGGAGATTTGTTCATTATCTTTGGCATTTTTGACCAGCTGGTTTATAGTGACCTGTAGTTGTTCCGTTGGGTCTTTGTTAAGACGTTTGTAGTTCCTAGTATCACTGAGGAGCCTCTTGCATTCCTGGTCATAGTCCGTCTTGTTCATGAGGACTATGCCACCGCCTTTGTCCGCCGGTTTGATTACAAGGGTGGGGTCATTCTGTAGGCGTTGGATGGTGCTTCTGTCTTTGTTGGACAGGTTATTGAAAGTATCTTTTTGCTGGAGTTGTTCTACTTCCGTGTAGACTGCCTGTTCGAATGTCAGGATTTCGACCGGGATACTGCCCGGCGGGGGAGTGAAGGTGGATTTTACTCTCAATCCCGTTTCATTGGGCGTGCCTCCTACTTCAATGATGGTGTTGTCTTTTTTCTCAAAGAAAGCCTTTAGTTTGAGTTTTCTAAAGAACTCTGCGAGTTCTACGTGTAATTTGAACATGTCCAGTCTTGGCGTCGGGACGAATGAAAGGCCTTTGTTAAGTACTTCCATTTCTTCTGAGGTTAGTTGTGTGTCAGATAGGTTGAACACAAGTGGACATGGAGGTGTTATTTGCTGGTTCCCGGTTGTTCCCTGGTTTTGTTTCTCGTATTGGAGCTCACTGGCTCTTCTTCGGGTGCCCATTGGACATGTCCTGGGTTCCGTCTCTTGCCCCGTCCTTTCCTGCCCTGGGATAAAAAAGGATATAGCTGGTTTTGATTTCCTTGAAAGAAGGGCATGTTACCTTGGGGGTACATATGTGGGTATCCAAAGTATGGGGGTGGTAGGTGGCCAAAGAGGGGGGGTGGTGGACCAAAGTTATGGTTTTGGGGACCTTGCCATGGTTGTTGCCAATGTTGTCCGCGTCTGCCTCTCCCTCTCGGTGTATTGGATCCTGAGCTTGAGTTGCTTGAGGCGCTTGAGATGGAACTGTTGTCCGAGTTATCAGACGATTTCTTAGGGGGGGTGTAGTCATCCTCCGAGTACGGGTAGGTTTTGGAATAACTGAATCTCTTCAAGTCTTTTTCAAATTTTTTGATTTTGGTCTGGGTTAGATAATCTTTATATTCCGCTATTTCGCGGTTTTGGTCTTCAAGCTTCTTCTTATAGCCTGTCAAGGTGGTTTTGAAATGTGACTCAGTCGCTTGGATCTCTATCATGATGGCGTCTGATAGGCGTTTTGCAGTTTTGATAATAAGGTCTAGCCAGTCCCTGGTGCAGTGCCAGGCGATCTGGGCCCAGTCTTTACGAAATGCTGCGTCGACTAGAAGGCCAGTTGGAGCTGTGTTGGTTCGTAGATATTGTGCCAGGATGACCTCATGCAGAACAGTCCGAATCCTGTTTCTCTTCTTTTCCGTGAGTGAGTCCCAGTCAGTCGATTGGGCTACAGTAGCGGAAATGTTAAAGTCTGCCAGGAGTGAGGGATCAGCTAGGATTTCGCTGATATCCTCAGCAGTGAAGGTTAGGCCAACATTTTCGGCCATGTTAGAGGGTAGGTAGGGCTCTCGCAGCTGCGCGCTGCTTAGTATTATGCAGATCAAAGGGAGAGAGAGGACTAGGTAGGCTAGCCCGTATCCCCTGGGTTATATGTATAGATCAATGTGGACTAGCTAGTTTAGGAGGGGTATAGATGACTCAGGTACGTCAGACAATAATAATAAGGAAAAAAGCACTGTTTTCCTTATAAAGCCCTCACCCACCGACCTAGTCGGTGGCATGCTTCATCATCGGGCCCACCACAGTGGCACCGAATGTGCCACGGGTGTGCTGCAACGCCAGGTGACTGCGGAGCTGGTATATTGCTGAGTGTGCAGTGAAGGGGTGAGACAAGTGAAGATAAAAAAGCTATACAAGAGGTCCCAGCACCCGAGGGTTAACAATTTTTAATAAACTGGGCCTCTGTTAGCAGGTTAAAAAGGCAAAGGGACGTAAGGAGTGCTATGTGACCTCCAGCATCCAGTGTGGTCTACATGTTTCAGCCAGTGCCTTTTGAATTCTAAGCTGGCTTTCCTCAGGACCAAAGAGATATGTGATAAGGTGCAAATTAAATTATAGTAAACTTAAATTAAGTGTTTGTGTCATATTTTGGCTATGTGTAGCGCACGCTAAGGCGCTGTAACTGTTAGAGGGGGATTCCCTCAAGCTTTTCTACACAGAACACATAGGACAAAGACAAGACGTACAAGGTAGAGTCATATTAGGGTGGCATGTCTTTAAACCACTGGTTGCCGGCTTATAAGGTGGTGTGCGACCTATATGCGGCTAGAGTGAGCTCATGGCAACTGCATGAAACTGGTGAGGGTTTAATGAAACCGTTAGTGAGTGGTGGTGGGCTAAAAAACGAAATCACAAGGTGAGGTACAGGAAAGTACTGGTACTAGGTCCTCACTCTGTTATTTCTTTGTAAAAAGCCTCATGGGTCGCCTGGCAGAGAAAGAGACCCTGTGGAAATAAACGAGATTCACAAGGCTGTCTAACCTGTAGGGAGAAAGAGTTGTTGCTTACCCCATTTTGCAGGACAAGTGGTCTTGTTTACTCACGAGTAGTTCGGTCTGGTTCCTCCTTGGACCTATTCGTCCTTCCGCGGCGCCCGATATGAGGTGAGTGGGCCGCCTGGCTTCATATTTATACTACTCTCTAAATGTGGTTCACCTGTTTAGGTTAGAAAGAGAGGGAGGGATGCGCGCTAAACGCTGTATCATGATAGCCCTGTTAGCGCATGTGCGGGAAAGTAGTGCGCGTTATTGCGCATGCGCGGTACTACGCAATAGTGTTATGCACTGGGCGCATGCGCTAGGATATGCGAGCATGCGTGCTATTCGTCAGGTTGTAGATTGGGCATACCTCTATGTGAGGAAGGTGTATCACGTGGTTTTTGTTGCGCGTTACACGCGTTGGGAATATGAAAAAGTTAAATATAACTCAGATATTATAACAATGATGTTGACCACGTTATAGGTCAAATATCATGGAGAAGGGTCGAAGTATGTGAGGTTTTCACACATGGGAAGTGAGTGCACTTCTATGCACTGGGGAAACACGATGGGAGAGGAAGGGGCAGCGAAGAGGGTGCTCATGCAGGGGTACTTTGGGATTGATATCATTCCAATATACAGTGCTATAAGGAAATGTCTACACAGCTAAACTGTTCCATAATACAGTATTATTAGAACATGTTTACACAGCTAGACTATTCCATGGAATGGCATCGTTGAGGCCATGGATGTGTGTGGATAACCGGTATATCCAGCGTTGTTCTTTTTGTAAAAGGAGTCTTTCATCTCTGGAGTTGTCAAATTTTTCAATGACAGTCCAAGTGAAGTCATTGGGTGTGTGGTTGTGGGTTAGGAAGTGGTCTGTGAGCTTTCTTATATTTTTCCCACATCTTATTGTGCTTCTATGTTCCGTCATTCTTGTACGTACTTTTCGGGTCGTCATGCCGATATATCTTAGGCCACATCTGCAGGTTATCAAGTATACCAGATTGGAGGAGTTGCAGTTTGTAAACTGTTGTTGTGTCCAGGTTTTGCCTGGTTCCAAGTCGAGTGTTTTTGAAGGAGATGTTAAGTGGCATACACTGCAATTGTTGCAGGGTTGGTGACCAGTGATTTTAGGCAGGCCCCATGCGTTGACAATGGTGTTATCTTTGTTCTGTGTGTTTGTTCGTAGTCTGGTGTTCACCAATTGGTCTCTTAGATTGGTGGCCCTTTTGTAGGTGAAGTGAGGTTTTTCCCATTGTCTGGTGCCGGAATTGATGATTTTCCAATTGCGTTGTATGATATTGGATACTTGATTGGATACTTGATTTGACGCTGTATTGTAGGTCGTCACGCAGGTGAGGATTGGCTCTTCCTCTGGTTTTTCAAAGGTTTCCAGGAGTGCCTCCCTGTTCTGGCATAGAACATGCCATGAGTGATGTAATATGTGGCGTAATAACTATAACATCCCAGTGGCACCTCCCGCTTATTCATCAACGCCCAAGCAAGAGTGACCAACAAAATGCAGACCATCCAGAATGCTGCAGCCCGCCTCCTGTCTGGAATCCCAAAGTTCTCACCAATCTCTGAGACTATAAGAGACCTGCATTGGCTCAAGATTCGAAACAGGATCAAGTTTAAAGCGCTGTGCATACTCTATAAAGCACTGCACAACTGTGGTCCACATTTCCTGAAATCCCATCTCAGATACCAGTCCTCCATAAGATCGCTCCGATCTAACAACCTTAAAATCCTTCAAATACCACGAACAAAAACAGTTAACTGGGGGCGATAGACGCTTCCTTGTGGCAGCTCCCAGGTTATGGAACTCCCTGCCTACTTCCATCAAAGACAGCCCATCCCTGATGCATTTCCGCAGAAAGATAAAGACCTGGCTGTTTGATCAAGAATAGTTACCGGCCTAACCTCTGGAATACATTCAAAGTTTCTAGCGCCGAGACGCCTACGTGCAATTGTACGCGCTGTATAAATCTCAACAATAAATAAATAAATATATACATATGTCATTCCCAATGGGCTAGCAAATTGCACGAGGCTCATTAATATTCATGAGCCTCACAATTTGCGACCCCATTTGGAATCACAAACAGTGTTAAACACACTGTTGTACATGCCAAATAGCGCCTCGCAAGTTGGGAGTTGCAAATGCGACTCATTTTGTGAGGTGCTATTTGGCAGGTCGTACAGCTGGCCCGTACTGATTATTGCTCTGACAAAGCATATTCTGAGAGGTGCTATAGACCAGCAAGTAGATTTAATTGCTTCTGGTTATGTTAGTGGTGAAAATCCAAATGAGAATTCTGATATGAAGGGTGTGAATGTACATTAAAATGGTGTTCAGAATACGAAGGTTATTCCTCAGAGTAGAGGTGGAAGTTTTGTGAATGTTTTGAATGGTAATATGAACGTTAATAGGTTGAAGATGAGTACATCTTGTCATTATTGTGGGCGTCTTGGCTATTGGAATCAAGAATGCAGATCAAATTCAGATTGAATTCAAAATGGTTTTGTTTCCAAAATGCAGTAAGTTCCAAATCAGTTAGCACAGAGTGGACTGAGACAATCAATGGTGCCAGCCCAACTAGCTCCTGTGCAGAGCATGCAGAATCAAGGGCAACTAAATACCACTGTGCCTGTAGCTTCAGTAATACAGCGGAATCTGTGAAACAAAATGCCTGTCATTCACCAAAAACCTTTGATTATCAATAATAATAATTGTCCACCGTTTTCAACAAACCTGTGGCTTGTTTTATATCACATTGGCTCCAAGTGCCACCATATTTCCGAGAAGTCTGAAGTCGGTTCCAACAGTTTGTCTTGCAATTCAGCAAAGTGAAAGGAATATGCTGGGTTATATTATACCCTTATTGTGTTAGTACCTCATTCAGCTGATATCTCGCTGGACCATACACAAACACAGTACCTGACACACACTCATCTTGCAGAGTATGATCAAACAATTTTTGACGGCTGACAATATGTCGATCAAAAAAAGGAATACACTGAAACCTGAAACACTTTTACTAATTGTAAAAAGAGATGTAGAAAAAAATGATAGTGATGAGCATTGTGACAATGACTGAATCGAGGTAACAGATTTGTTCACCAAGCCGAGACCTGACATGCATGGTGATCCAACTGAAAAGACTGATCAAATTTTATTTGTGGATGGTCCTTGTTTGAAGAGCCATTATGGTGCACTAAGAGCAGCCTACACAGTTTGTTCCATATCAAATATTATTGAAGCATCATACTTGTCTGACAAAACTTCAGCACAAGTAGCAGAACTTATTGCAGTTACATGAGCATGTTGCCTATCTGATTAATTTAGTGTTAAAATCTACATTGACGGGGGCGTGGCTTAGGCGCCAGCCCAGATGGCGGGGTAATAGCGGAGCTCCCGCCGTGACCTTCGTTCCTGCACCCTTTCGGCTCTTCATTGGGACGTATTGCGATCAGGAAATACTCCCGTTTTCACGGCGGCATGAGGTGAACTCAGTGAAACCTCTTTCTCTCACCTTCTCCGCGTCTTCAGCGCTCACACAGAGGAACTCCGGTCTTTGCGGCCGCCATTTCATGACCTGAGGCGGCGGACCTCGCTGCACACGCTGTGTGTTTCTGCTCATTTAGACTGTCCTCTGCCTTATCCGGAATGCTTCTTTTCTAATTCCAGGACAAGATGACCCCCTTATTTCTGGCAGTTTTTCGTTCATGAACACAATAACTGGCTATCTGCTGTTCGTGGTTCCGGTTTTGGAACTCCGGCCGCCATCTCATGTTCCACATTAGCGCTGTACATACCTTCATGACCGAGGGCTCTCCCCGCTTCATTTTTTGAAAATCCTCTTTTAAGGTGGGCCCTACAGTCCTTGCACTGTTTATCCTCTCAGCGCATTTGGCAACTCCTCACTATTCTGTCCACTTCATGGCTTTCAATGCCCAGCTGATGTCCTGCTCTTGCTCTATGAGGCACTCACCTGCTCCTTCGGACTTGGGGAGGATTTCCTGCTTTTCTTTCTAGTTCCAGCTTCACAGTGTGTCTCTGGCAGCATTCTTTTCGTCACTGCTTCGATCTCTTCAACCCAGCCACCATTTTGTTTTTCTGTGACGCTCTTGCTTCCTCAAATTAACTGGTATGGTGTTATGCCTCTTTTCCCCCTCTCCTAGGCAATGTGGAGGCTCCTTTTTACGATAACTTCTTTCCTTTTTGGATTTTTCTACTGTCTCCTGGTTATTTGGCCGGGCTCGAGGTTCCTGTTTCGCCCTACCTACGAATCTTATGTTTAACTGACTTTCTTCATCACTTTTGACCTTAGGCGGCCAACGCATCATTCAATCTCAGCACTCTGGTGCCCATACATGGGGAAGCTCCGCAATTTGAAACTATCTACTACGTCCAAGGGTCCTGCTAACTCAGATTCTGACTCTCCTTCACAGGATATGGAGGAAGGTGCGATGTCTAACCCTGAAACTCATATGGGGTCCATCTCTAAATCTCATAATGGCAGCAAACTTCCGACCACTCTGGCATCTTCTAAACGCCTCAAAAAAGATCCTCCATCTCCGGATACCGCTCCCTCTCCTTCTTCTCTGGATCTTATCCTGGAAGAGTTGCGAGCCCTCAGACCTTTTATGGAAACGACATCTCAAACTTTACAAAGCATGCAGGATAAATGGGCGACCCCGGATTCTCGAGTCATGCTTCTCGAACAGTCAACAGAATCTGTACAGAGCTCTTGTTTCCGGATTCCGTCCATGGAAGCTGAGATTCTCCATCTTAAAAGGCAGACAGAGGATTTGGAAAACAGGAACCGTAGAAACAACCTTCGCCTTTACGATCTTCCTGAACTCACGGAGGGGTCTAATGCGGCCGCAAGAGCGGTTCTGGGATTGCCCCGTCGTTGCCCGACGTCTAGAGCACTGCAATCACTCCATTGGCTGCCTGTCGCTCGTCGGATCGAGTTCAAGGTGCTTTGCCTAGCTTTTAAAATTTTGAAAGGTATGGCTCCACCGATCTTGACGAATTTACTGACCCCTTATGTTCCTTCTCGATCCCTGAGATCGATGGGTCAGAATTTGTCTGTGGTTCCACGTTTTTTGCTGTGCAGGATGGGTGGCCGCTCCTTCAGGGTAGTGGTGGCCAAACTGTGGAACTCTCTTCCCAGTGAAATCCGAGCTATGGAGGATTTACTGCAATTCAGACGTGCCATCAAAACTTTTCTTTTTTAACTTATGTTTCTGATCTCCCTTTATGCGCTGTGTGATGTTGTGTTGACCTTTCTTGGCGCTAGGACGCCCCTTTGCTGGGGCAGCTGTGCGCGGTATAAAAGCCAATAACATAACATAACATAACATAACATCCTACTGCTTTCTTCCAATCCTTTCTTTTGAAAATACTGGATGCTCCTGCCTTGTCTTCCATCAATATACAACGAGTACACCGATTAGGTCTTAGAGTATCCTCTAAACCACGTGGCGTCATCATGTTGTTTCTACAAACAGAAGCAGGAAACCAAGAGACTCAGCATTAAATAGTGAAACTGATAATTCAAGTCACGAGAACCCTCAAAGGAAAACAATTTGCTGTGGAAGACGTGAGTCTGACTATTTCAGTTGAACACAGTCTGGTAGCAAGTGAACAAGAAGATACAGTGGTTGTCACATGTGTCAAGAAGTCAAGTGGCATGAGCCTGTGTGAAGCAGGAAAGGAGTACACAATAAAATACAAAGACCAAAAACAGTCAGAGAAGAATCAGAACAGGAGGAATGAGACTCTGATCATAGTGAAAGGGAGCATCCAGTAATCAAAAGATTAACAAGCGAAAGAGTGCCTAATAGAAAATAGAGTGGACTTGAAGATGATGATGATGTGAAAGCTTATAATATAAGAGGCTGCTGACGATTTATTTTTGTGAAAGAACCACCATGAATTTTGATGAATGAACTCTGGTCCAGAAAAACAAATACTGAATTTTCGTGACTGAAATATTCCAATTTGAGATATAGGGCCTGATTTTGACTTTGGAGTGGTTGCTCCGGCTCTCTGCTGGCACAGCTGGCCCAAATCAGTGCAAGGACCAGCTGCTGTATCACAAGTTGAACTTGTAAACGGCGGACTGTCCTTCGCCTTTCATATGACGGTGCCTGGAGAATAGGCATTGCAATGGGAACAGCCAAAAGGTGCCAGTATGGCATGGAAGGTGACGTCCATGCCGTGCTGGAACTTTGGGGGGAATACAGACTGAATCTATTCCCCTATGGGAGGGGTGGGCACGGTTTCTGCATCACCAGCGTTTTCATGGCGGGGCTCCCGCCATGAAATGACTGTCAAAACTTGTAATTTGCTCAGCGGGACTGAGCCAGTCCCGCTGAGCATCTTACATTGTGGTGCAGTTCCGCCACCGCCAGGGATCATAATTATTTGTGTACAACATGTTTCATGGCTAGGGATGTTATTTACCTTATGTATCCAGACAAATATTTACGGATTTCCTCGAATCATTGACAAATGGACTGTACTGAAACAGTGAGCTGAAAAATTTGAAATCTTTTCAGTTATATTTTGTTTGCACCTATAAAAAAACTAGTGTTTACATTTCTTCTTGATTTTTTAGTTTTTCTTTTGTTGAAGTGTTTTATGGATGAGTTTGGGAACCCCAAAACCAAAATGCTGTGCAAAATGATGAACTATTAATTTGAAGTACACTTTTAGTTGGCTTCTTTTGTCTAATCTCAGTAGTTGGATATGAAAAAGTGGGTTTTAAGTTTTTTTTTAATACAAGGAGGTTGTTGTAGTTATATATGTCCTTAGGTAAGTCATGCCATTTGCGAGAGCCAACTAATGAGAAGCACATGTCCCCTTAAGTCTTGCAATTTATGTTTAGGGAGTGAGTGGAGGTTGAAGTCGGGTGAGAAGATGGGTCTTCAGGTGGGGTGTGCTTCTTGACTGTAGGTATATGCCTTCTAGGCTTTTTAGAGCCACGATACTTGGAAGTTAATGATATCTTTGGTACGTGAGATCCAGACTCCTAAGAAGAGTCTGATTAGGCTGACAGCAAGTTATTGTCTGTCTAATATCATGATAAACTAACGTTTTTATCTCTGTTTTTTTATCTTGTACATATGTTTGGGAATACCGTGAATAGCCCAATTGGGAGAGCAGTATGCACTTGTCACACTTTTCTTTTGAATTGTAGTTTAACCCCTTCCATGCTGATGACGAACCCCAGCCGTCAAGCACTACGGTGCTCGTGTGCTGATGACGGCTGGGGTTCGTCACGGCCCGCCCCTGTTCGTGTTGTTTACAGCACACCAGGGGAATCGCGGCCGCATGGAAGGGGTTAATTGATGTTTTATCCTTGTATTTAATATTATTTTAAATGCTTAGAACGCACGTATACTTGAATTGTAAATATGCTTCTAATGTGAATTTTATCACTTGGGCTAGCAGTAGACTTCAGCTTTCTTTAGTCCTGAATCTTGGATTCATTGTTGCCTACATTTGTGTTTTTCTCCATTTTATCTTTTATATTATGCGTGAATATTTGAATTGTAAATATGTGCTTTATCTAATGTATTGTTGATGGATTTTATCTGATGTGACAATAAATAAATTAGATAATGCTATTTTTCACCAGGACAGTAAAAAAGATAGAATTAGGGCATGTAAGCAGGGGAAATAGCCTCAGTGGGTGTTTGGTGGGCGACAGACTCCAAATAAATGCATTCCTGGCTTGGTAGTTGGATCTGTGGGCCCTGATTTGGGTCTGGTATGTCTGTGTCTGGTTGTCTTGCCCTGTACCAAGATTTCAAGAGAGTGGCCATTGATGTAAAACAGGAGAGAGACAGGGTTATACATCTGGTGGTTGAATTTCAAAATGTGAAACCAGGTAACCTGGAATCAATGGCACCTTCCCTGCATATCCAAACGTTTTATTTAACTGAACCCCCATTTTCTTTATTATCACATATGAGAGAATTTCAAATCCTTCAGTTCAGAATGTGAGCTGTACAAGTTATGTTTGATTTAATAGACTATAATGTTGCTCTATCTGTAATAGGAACCTTGGCCATATTTACGGTTTACATTGTCTCTTAGTATTGTTGTTGGTGGGCGAGAATTTAATGTGTAAAACCATCTCTGTTAATAAATGTCTCTCTATGCAGAGATATAATCTGTGTACTAAGGTGAAACACTTCAGCAGGATAAATATTTTGAAGAAATTTTATCATATTTTACCATTATATTTATTGCATGATATCGATGCCAAACATTTTCAAAGCTTGGCTCGTGAACAGACTCTTAAAGCCAATATTCAATTCTGAACATACTTAAACACTGTTTGTGATAAGACTGTACTCCTTCACCATGAGTTAAAAAAACACATGTGAGGAACACAAGTAAGAAAACAAATGTAACAGGGGTAAAACATTTGGGATTTACTAAAAAGTGTGATATGGACACACAATAAAATATTAGTATAGGAAATAGATCCTATGAGATGTAAAACCCTTCAGGTCTTTAGCACAATAAAAAACTGAGAGACAAGGTGAAATCGGCTGTTTTATGGTGACTAGCGCTAATTTTCCTAAATCTACGCGTGCCTAATAAAATTGCAGGATAATTCTATGATTTAATCCTTGCTACTGACATCCATGCATGATCTGCAAAATGTGCATTGTTGTAGCTTGGCTGGGTCAACTCAATCTTTCATCCTTCTTAGATTGATAAATTGAGTTCCATTAAATTGGCTAATTGCAGCATCTCAAGGGCGCCTCCTCTGTAATGGCGGAGCAGCGTCGCCCCTCTCGTCAGAGCTAGCCACAGAAAAATAAAATGATAAAGCAATTTCATTTTATTTTTCTGTTACTGGCTCTGGCATGCATGTGGGGCGGGCCAGGTCATGACAAGCAGGTGGTAGGCACTTAGAAGTGCACATTTAAGTTTGGCTGGCCATCCTAGGCTGGCCAACCAGATGCGCACTTCTATTTCTCCAACCCAGCTCACAGCTGGTTTGGAGAAAAGCCACAGGCTAAAAGGCAGTGTCTGAGCGGCAGAGCAGATTGCTCAGACCAATCCTGGAGCTGCTCTCATAGCATGAGAGCAGCATGTGGATTGGCTAGGCAGCCTCTGCCTTCCCAGAGACTGCTGGAAGTACACCGAGGCAGCCGTTGCCATCAGAGACAGCAGGAGCAAAAGCTATGGTTTTTAAAATTATTATTTCCCCTCTCTTCCCTGTCCGCCCCATCCTGCCTACCCGTCCATCCCCTGCCTCTCCACCTTTATGTTGTGGCAGCCGCCACTATAGCATCTGTTAGTAAAATTGTGTCGAAACTATGATACTGCAGTATTACTTGCTATAGGAAGTGTAGGCATTAAGATGTATGTATCTTATGCAGATTTGCAGTGAGCACCTTCAGGGTATCCTGGTGCTGAGCAGATGCAAGCCTAGCCAAACTTAGGGCTTAGTGGAACTGCTCGCAATGCCAGTTCTTCATCTTCTTGTGGTATATAGGAGAAGGCTTGACTACCAGATCTGGCTTTCTGCATGCTAGGAATGTGTGCAAATAGGAGTCCGAACACATGGAGGTATCTGGAGGGTTTGTGAAAGCAGATGCGATTGTAGCGCCTTGACAGTGTAGGTGAAGAGTTTGAATTATGCATGTTTGTGTATGGGAATCCAGTGGAGCTCCTTCATGTGTGGTCCGATGTGAGTGTGGTATGGCGTGGGAGGTTGAGAGTGATTCTGTCTGCCTCGTTCTGAATGGTCCTGCACCCTCCTGGTGAGTCTTCTGTTGATCTCAGCATAGAGGATGTTCCCGTAGTCCAGCTTGCTTGCCACCAGAATGTGTGTGACAGTTTGCCGGGTGCTTATTGGGAGACATTTGTAATTCTTCTTCAGCATCTTTAGGATATGAAAGCATAAGGCAGTAACAGCATTGACTTGGGCAGTCATGTCAAGCTAGGTTGCTCATGACGATTTTGCTGTGGGTGGTGGGGGTCGGTTGTCAGTCCTAGCCCTGTTAGTCACCAGGTGGAGTCTTTCAGTGAAGTGTTCTTCCTGAAGATCACGATTTTGGTGTTGTCAGTGTTCAGCTTTATACAGTTGGTCTTCATTCAGAGGGCAATTTCAGTAGGGCAGACAATAACTTGATTAAGGTACTGGGCGTCTTATCTATGAGGGGTAGAATAAGTTGTGTTTCATCGGTGTAGGAGAGAATGTTGATGTTGTGAGAACAGATGATGCTATCTAGCGGTATAACGCATGCGTTGAAGAGTGCCAGGCTAAGGTAGGATACTTGCAGAACTCTTCAGATGAGGCCACAGACATCTGAGGTATATGGTGCCAATTTGACTTACTGGATCCTTCCACTCAGGAATGGAGCATGTCCATCAGAGTGTGTGTCCTTGGATTCCAATATCGTGTAGGGGTTGAATGAGGATGGAGTCGGGGACCATGACAAATGCTGCGGAGAGGTCCAAGAGGATGAGTTCCACTGTGTCTCATCTGTCCAGAGTCATGTGGATATCATTCAAAGAGGCACCAAGACAGTATCCCTGCTGTGGTTGGGTTTGGTTTGCTGTTGTCTGCAGTAGGTGTGCTGGGGCAGCGGTCTCATGGGGCCTCTGAGTGGACAGACCTCCTTGTGGTGGCAGTTTCTTCAGGGGTGATGACGGGCCATGCTGTTAGCAC
The DNA here is from genome assembly GCF_964263255.1 of Lissotriton vulgaris. NCBI lineage: Eukaryota > Metazoa > Chordata > Amphibia > Caudata > Salamandridae > Lissotriton > Lissotriton vulgaris. The sequence goes on from NC_141693.1 coordinate 771,722,290, forward strand.
TGGTTCTTTGGAAAAGATCCGGAGACGTTTGGCGAAGTGCGTTGAGTCCAGTTGTGGGTTGATGTTGCTGTTTTGTTTGTTGTGTAAGTTTTTAAATACAACGTATTGGAAAACTTTGGTTGTCAGTACAATTGCAATTTATTATTTGGTTAGCCTTACTTATTACCTTCACCTATCGCCTTTATGCCTGCAAAACACTATCTGAAACGGTTCTTCAGAGTCAATACAGCGAACCTCCTAGGAAGGATGCACTCCTAGAATAGTGAAAAGCGCTCACCTAGGAAATTGCCGACTAGCCCTATGTCACATTGAGGCCTCTAAGAACAGAAACTACATAGAAGTTTACTTCATTTTCTCAAAAGCCTATTCCTTTTTAGAAAAACAACCGAACGACAATTAGAAATAAGGTTTGTGCACATAATTAATTTTTTTCTCACAGTAATTTTGTTTTGTTTAAGGATTTACGTGAACTTAACTTGGTCTGATGAAAACCCGTGCTGCGCGCGGTCTGGCTTGCACGGGACCTGACCTGCGTCACTTCTTTACCAAAGGCCTCCCCGTACATAAAGGCAGTCTGAGGTGCCGGGCTCCCTGGGATCAGGTGTCTCCATGGCTGAGGGAAGGTGAGAAGAGCCAGGGAAGCCGCTTCCCAGCTGACTCGGGCACACATATCACGCTCACTCCTGTTCGATGCGGTGATAAAAAACAACATTAATTATTCAGATTTTTCTTTTCAAGCTTTGATAAAGGGACACGAATAGGAGTTTTGGCTGCGGCGTAGGAAACTACCTGCTCATAGCCTGAAAGAGTAAGTACGGTTTTCAGTTTCCCAATGTGAGTACTGAACAAGGTAGAGAACCTCGAGGAAAGAACCTGCTCGCTAAGTTAGTGCACTGAAACCAGCTGCAGCACGGGTAGGAGCGGGAAATCTGTGTCTAGAAAAACGTTAAGGGCTGTAACCATACCAGAGCTTGAAATGAGAATTTCGAATGAATATACCCTTTGTGTCACAGTTACGGCCTCCTCCTGAGCAGTGACAATCCAATTCACTAACTTCCAGGTGTAGTGGAAGTGACATCATGCACCCTTTGATAGCCTGTAACATAATACGGTTGACCTCGTGTATGACCCAGTCCCTCAAATGCACCCTATTGGGTTTGAATGTTTAGGGAAAGGAAAGGGGAGGGAGTGAATCTCCAGATAATACACATGACTCTTAGGCCCTATTTTCAAGTGGGTCGGATGTGAGTGAGCTATTTATTGTACACATTAAGCACAATACAGTGGCTTGCAGTATTTACCTGGGGCCTTATTTATGAAGGCCTTGCGCCGCCGGTGCGTCACTTTTAACATGGGAAAAAGTGACGCACCGATGGCGCAAGGCTTTCATAAATGAGGCCCCAGGTGCGGTAAACCTCATACTTTGAGTTTTCTCTCAGGAAAATAAGACTGAATTGAGGATTTTGGTGCTTTAAACAGCAGATTCCTCATCTATTGGAATTTATCACAGATTTTCCACCCATGAAATTTTGGCAAGTTTGACCCATCAAAATTCACCAGGATAAAATGGCAGGGTTTAATCTGTATTGCAAATCTTGCATTTCCGAACCAGATGATATCCACCCACTCAGAATAGAAAGCACAAAAGCAGACAAAGACCACAAAGCATCAATAGCGAAAAAACAGTAGCATAATTTATAAAGGCCGACCTTAGACACGTGAAAATTAGTCAAGTTCAAGAGCAAGGGTGGAGTAGCAGACTTAAGGCGCTCATTTAAAATTAGGTTGAAATCAGACCTGGGCGAAATTTCAATTATGTCGGCATAGTTTGCTTATTTCTGGGAATTTCAATTTATACGACATTTTCAAACTTACACCATGACGACATGTCACTTAATTACTCCATATTCGCACTACAATTACAGCGTGGGGCCCGGCAACGGCAAGAAAGATTGAAACATGATTGGCTGTCATTCTTTGAACTTATGTTCTTAAAGCTATTTTTCTAGCATGAAATTTCATCCTTATTTCCAAAATGCGAGAGAGGACGCATTTTAAACTAAAATACAAAGCTAAATGCTGGATTTACATTTTGCATATTTACACGTAGTTTCGCGTATTTTACCCAAATTTTGCATAATTATGCAAAAGCAAATAACGCGCATTTTGCAAACCCCCTAGTGTAATTGAAAGATAATTTGGCACTCTCCTGCCGCATAATTCCAGTGGTCCTGGTTATACTGCATTTACTTGCCATTTCTTATAACCAACGTTTTGGTTTTGATGACTTTGGCAAGAAATTAGGTATTACTTTGTTACTTTTCAAAACAAGGCTACTTTGAGGCAACTTGACTACCACACATTTCTATAGGTACCCTATAATGTGGTCTCTTGGAAGGAAAGCTATTCCCTAGACCTTCAAACTAAGACCATCTCTGCAAACTGAGCTCATTTTGACTATCTTTATTCAGAGTTCTCTGTTTTTGTTCCAAAGCATTCATACACTTCTATCAATTTCAAACAGTGCAAGGAGGGACAGCACATCCTTTGCACAAACTCTTAAATGATCAGAGCTATGTTGAAAGAAAAGAGACTTTTGGGTATATGTACTAGAAACTGGCAGATTGCGGTTTTACGGAAAAATTGGTAAGACTGCGCTCTGTCAGTTTCAAAACGCATTGATGCGCGGAACTTACAAAAATAAGGCGCACCCCTGCGTTTTCTTTAGCGCAAGTGCTAAAGAAGCTGCTTAGCTCCAGCGCAGGAACTCTGGCGCCATGTTGTAAGGATGCTTATGCTTGAGGGGTGATTGTTTATGTGCAGAAAGGGACACCTTCCTGGAAATATAAACAATCTTTACAGGCGATTTGCTGTTTTTATGTGTGCTGCAGAATGCAACACACATGGAAAGAGCAAAATCGGAGGAGAAATAAAACATTTTGCCTCTGATCGCCTGTCTAAAGCCAGGTATTTCCTGGTCTTATTTTTGGCACAGCCCTATATCTTGTAAATATGGGGCAGTATCACAAAACAATGGGTATTGCAGCAGAACGCCCAATGCAACACCCATTGCACGCCCCTTTCACGCTAAGTGCTGTGTGAATAGGGGCATAATTTCAAGGCGGCGTTAAGCCACGTTAGGTGGTTTAACGCTGCATTGCAAATAAGCCGCAGGAGTTAATGCCACCAGAATGTCGAAAAAAGTGGTTTTGGTGGCGTTAACGTCTTGAACATATGACACTCTGTGGGCACAATGGCATTGAATTATATGGAAGTATATTTGGTTAGGCCTAACCTGCTACAGGCCCAACAGAGTGACCACCTGATGTCATACTTTTAGCAACAGGCTAGCCTCGGCTTCCATTCCTCCTCAGATGAAGACAGTTGGCCTCCAATAAAGGAACCAGACTTTTCCTGAGCTACTGAACACACTAGGATTGGTGTGAAACCAACTGGGGGATACATAGCGGAGGCACTACAACAGCAAGTGGGAAGGAGTGGGTAGGGTTGAAAACAAAACATTATGCCTGCTGTCGAGATGGTCCAGAGTCTATAAAACTCCCAGTGCTGGACAGCTTGTGACTGTTGGGTTGCTCGCATTTCCCCAGTCATCTCTTCCACATCCTGACAAAAGCACAGTCTGACCAGTATTCACCCGGCTCATTACCTTCTTTAAAGCAACCATGGATAAAAACACTGGGGTGGGTGTAGCACATGATGGGTCAGAGGCCAAATGTTTCCCTCAGGCTCTTCAATGTGGACACTTTTAGGTGGAGGAGGTATGGTGGAGGTGCAGCTTGAGGCCCGGTTATACAGATAGAGGAGGTGTCCACAGGCCCAGATGACGTAGGGGTCTGGTGGTCACTGGTGGCTGCACTGCAGAAGGGTTTAGTCTATGAGGGGAAAATCCCTATCTGAGGTTCAGGGTAGACAGTGACACCAGAGATGAATGGACATACAATTGATCGGAAAGGCAATTATTCCCAGTGTCAGTATATATCTTGAAAATTTGAGGAAGATAATTTATTGTTGACCTATGCTGGACTCCCTTCTATCATGTGATGAAGAGATTCACATTTCGGGCATGTTAAACCTGGCATCCTTTCGCGTGTTTCCCATGTCATTTTGCTTTCTGACCTCCTGTTTTTTATGGTATGCTGGACTTCCTTTTTGCTGGTTTAGTGTCTCTGCGCACTTTCTCACTGCTGTTCAGTGTTAAAGTGCAAGTGCTCCTACTGTAAATAGTTGTATGATAGGGTCTCCATGATTGGCGTATTTGATTTACTAGTAAGTACCTAGTGCAGTGCACTGTGCGTGCAAAGGGCCTGTAAATCAAATGCTACTAGTGGGCCTGCAGCACTGGTTGAGCCAACCACACAAGTAGCCTTTCAAAGGTATGTCAGACCTGCCAATGCAGTGTCTGATCGCAGATTTTAACTGCCATGTCGACTTGGCAAGTCCACCCACTTGCTAGGACCTAACCTTCCCTTTTCTTACATGTAAGCCACCCCTCAGTTAGACCCAAGGTAGACCTGTGGGCAAGGGGCAGTGTATGTAAAAGGTAGGTCATGTGGTAGTGTATATTACATGTCCTGAAATACTGTGCATTTCGTTTTTCATTGGGACAAGATAGAGAAATGGAGTTTAGACTTCCTAAACTCAGAATCTGAAAATACATCTTTTAGGGGAGATAGAGTTTACAACGCTGTCAGTATCACGCGCGTTGGTAACAACGTGGATGTTACATTGTCTGCATTGTCACCACGCATGGCATTACATAGCAAGTCATTTCAACGACTTGCGCTAGATGGTGTGCAACACCAGGGTATGTGTTGGATTTTAAGTGCAACACATTCCCTGCTGTTGTGCTAACTGGAGTAGAAATAGTAATTTATACTATTCCTAAGTCCAGCGCGCCATATAGTGCAAGTCGTCGAAATGACTTGCGTTATAATGCCATGCGTGGTAACAACACTAACAATGTAACGTCCCCATTGTTACCTACCGCGATGTAATATGTGGCATTTAACGCCACATATTCATCCTTTAGTGAAGATGATTTTTGCTTAACCATCCTGTGTGCCTCTGCCTGTTTGTGTATTTAGCGGTTGAGAGTGACAGGAATTGGGGATGTGCATTTACACTAGACAGACACAGGTGGGAGGTTGAGGTGTGTCCTGCCTTTCTGGGTGACTCATAGCCAGGCTGAATAGACCTTGCTGCATTTAGAGTAGTGGGAGGAGTTGTTGCTTGCACCAAAATGGACTGTTGCTGCCTCTCACTAAGCGATCTCCTCCTCCTGGAGTGAACCTGGCCTGAGCCAGGTCGAACTGGAATATGTATGCCAGAAGAACTTTTTTTGCACCAACTTCGAAGGGAAAGGTGGTATAAATATATGGGCCCTGACCACAGGACTTGAGAATTCATTTGGATTAAGGAACCTGCCAAGAAGAAGAGCTGGAGAAGGTGTGAAGAGAGACTACCACTTTGCTGTGTGCTTTGTGGGGTTGGCCTGCAGTGGCTGTTGCTGTCTTGGGTAGTGAAAGCACTGGACAGGATTTTCTACAACTTCTTTTTTCTGAGTATCTCCAAGGGCTTGAGGTACAGCTTGCCCCCTGTTCAAGATTTCGCAGTAACAGCAAAAAGTTTGCCTTCCTCTGGGTACCTACATATGGAACTGTGTGTTTAAGCTGCCACAAAGAGAAAAGTCAACCCACCATCAACAACGATGCCACTGCCGTCTCTGTGACCTGAAGACACAGCAGAGGTCCCGCCGCACTTCGCACAGCAACCCTGGTCTCAACACCACCTCTGTCCTAAGCCGCCACAGAGCCACTGCTTGTACCACGATCTCTGGGCACCGCACACCACACAGCTTTGCTACACATCACCGACCTGGCCTCATCGATGACGCCGCTGTAAGCTGACATTGACGTGGATGCCTGCACTGTCGTTTGGGGCACCACTCGTAAGTTACACAATGCACTGACCAGTCCCACACTCAGTCCTGGCCCACCAACGCAAGCACAATCGACTCCAGATCGTCAACTGGTGCCACTGCTTGCACCCTGACCTGTGGGCCCTGTTCACTTCATTGCCCCGTCTCACACCGCAGCCTTGGGTCTATCGATGACAGAGCATCAGCAACAATGATGCAACTGCTTGCACCGTGATCTACCAGCACTGTGATGTGCACCGCCCCACTTTGCACCACAGCCCTGGTTTCACTAACACTGCTGAATGACTGTCACAAACCACTGCCTGCACCACGACCTGAGGGCACGGCAAGCCGCTCCACTTCACACCACCGCCTTGACGCCTGCCAACGCCAGCGGTCCTGACTTCAACCTCACAAAGTTTGACCTGCAGCGCGTGTGACTTCTTCGGGGCTCATTGTGAGGTCCCAAAGCCCTGCATTTCTAAAGGTACTGATTTGCAGGTCTGTGTGACACTGTAGCTGGTCCATGATGCCGCGGCTGGCCTGAATCGTTGGTTTTGTTTGTTTACAAGGCCATGATAGCCCTGGATGGAGCTATCAACTTCAATGAACTGTATTTAAAGTCTATTTTTACATCATTTGTATCTTGGTAACTGTATGTTGCATTTTTATTGTTTTGCTCTTGTTTTACACAGGTAAATATTGCTATTTTTCTAAAACTGGTGTGGTGTCCTTATATAGTGTTTTCGCTGTATTAGGGTGTGTTATATGCACATGCTTTACACATTGCCTGTTAGATAAGCCTGACTGCTCACATCAAGCTATCAAGGGGGTGAGCAGGGGTTATTTCTGAAGTGTAACTTCATTATCTGAACTAGGAAGAAGGGTCTCTACTTGGACAGGATAATGACCTGCCAACTAGAAACCCCATTTCTAATAAGGCATCACTCTGATTCCAGGCTGTGCCTTGTAATATTTAATGAGCTGGGAATTATTCCCAACTCTGTTCCAGCTCTGTATTTTAGTAAATGTCCTACTTTCCTTTTAGGCCACTTCATCTCTGTTGTAAACCTACTGGAATTGTGATTACAAATCTTGTGAAAGAGTGGAAGTAGCATAATGTCATAACCTTATTTTACTCCTCTTATGGAGGTTTCACCAGATCACATGCTAATATGCTTTTTTTTTAGTTTAGTATTTTTATTGGAGGAAATAAAGATATACATGAATTCCGGCATACCAGTCCATTATCTAGATTGTATACAACAAATAGGATAAATAATACAACATGTGCTAACAATGAGAATAGAGATAATACTATTGAACTTAAAACTCGACTGAACAGAAGGTAATCTTAGAAAAAATGATTATGAAAAAGTTAAAGCGAGAGTAGAGTAAAGATAATGAGAAGAAATAGAGAAGGAAGAGCGAAGAAGAGGAGAAAACTGTGTAAAAGATAAATAAAGAACTTAAAAAAACATATATAAATACATTATATGATCAAAAAGGATAATAAAATCACTGGTGAAATAGGCAATACGATATCCTACAAACAATGTATTGGAACTCACTATGTAATTAAACAGTATTACTTGCATACAAAGTCAAATATTTAGTAAGTGTTTCCCACAGTTCCTCACCTTTGGCCGATAAAGATGCAGAATGTAAATTATATCAATCCAAACAGTGGTTGTGACATACCAAGTTCTACCACTGTTGAAGGGTAATATTGTTTGTAGATTTTCAATTAGAGGAAATTACCTGGAAGTCCATCGCAATTAACAGTTTGACTTGTTTCATTATGAGGCCATAGATTACTCAACCCTCCAAGAAACAAAACGGCCATGGAGAATGGAGTGTGAACACCAATAATATTCCCTATTCTTGTCCATACATTCTCCATAAAATTGAGACAGCTTAGGACGAACATATATATGTAGGAACCAGGAATGGTATTACAACACCAACAAGTGTGCTTTTTGAGAAATGTTAGTTTAAATAGATGTGCTGATGTGTGATAAAGTCTGTTAAAAAAGTAATATAACGTTTTTTGAGTGAGGATGGCAGGACGTGCAGTAGAATGGATCTTGTCCCATATTTTTTACCAAAGTAAATCAGATTCCCATAAAAGTTCTAGTTTGGGTTTTGGTCTGGCTTATGGGAGTGTTATCAGTGTTTTATAGATTAATGCCGCTTTGGAAGGATTGATGATCAGGCTCGGGGGGGGGGGGGGAGGGGGTACTGTGGAATACGACCCTGAATGGAAGCGGAAGGACGAGAGACCAGTGTGGAAATGTGCAAATGAGTAACCTTTTGAGAAAAATCTTCCAAAAAGTTGGGATTAGTAGGACCATAAACATTGAGAATTGTAAAAAAGGATACTATTGATTTTAAGTGGTTCCAAATGTTGATATTGTTTGAGACATTTCGGGGAAGGCTGACGGAAGAGGAGAGAGTATCAGATGGAATAATTGTGCTGTTATGGAGAAGTAATTGAGAGACTGTAAATAAACCTTTGCATGATCAATTTTGCCACAAGAACGATATACGATTTGCCATTTGCTATGAGCCATTTGTTATACCAAATAGGAATTTTGGACAAATTGCTCATATAAGGAGAGATGGGCTACTAAATACGGCTTGAAAAGTGAACAGGAGTGTAATATAACTGCTGCAGGTATCCAATATTTAGGAGGATGGGACCTATGTAGGATATGCATTTGAGAGAAGGGAGAGATAAGAGCAAGCTCCAGCTGGTGAAATAATTTGGATTGTGTGTCTGAAGAGTCCACCAAACAACCTTGGCGTTGCTTAATACCAAAGGCTTTATGATAAAAGAAGAAAACGGGGAAATTGACCCCTCCTGAATGTTTGGGTGATTTCAGGCACTGTACGGATATACAAGATTGTTTCCCATACCATACAAATCAAGATGAAAGCTTATCAATAGCTATGAAATATTTTCCAGGGATTTTAATAGGTAGCATTATAAGATATAAATGAATGATGAGAATTACTGTTATTTTGATTGTGTCACAGTGGCACCAGCATGACAGAAATAGAGGTGACCAACCCTGTGTTACTTTTGTAATTTTTGCAAGAAGAACATCCATATTAGAATGAAGTGCATCTCTGAGGGTGTTACGATCAAGATCCCTAGGCATTTGATCTTGTCCGGGTATCAGCAGAAACCAGCAAAAATGTTTTTTTAAAAAGAACTTATTAAGACATCACTTTGGACTTTTCTAAATTAAGTTTATAGCCAGAAATATTCGAAAATGTATGTAACTCTTAAATAAATGTGGAAGAGAGGATTCTGGGATGAAGCTATAAAGAAGAAAGTCATCCACATATGCTGTAAATTTAATATGTACATTATTAAGCTGAAAATCAGAGATGGCATAAGAATGTTTCAGCCTATATAAGAAAAAGCTCAAGTGAAAGAATGAACAGCATGGGTGATGACGGACAGCCCTACCTTGTATCTCTATTAAGGGGGAAGAATAAATATTGCACTTTGTTAACCAGTGCAGAAGAACAAGGTGAGGAAAGGAATATAATAAAGAAATTAGTAGGAGAAATCGAGGACTGAACCCGTGTCAATGAACAGCGTGCATTAGAAATTACCATTTAGCACGATCAAAGGCCTTTTCCCCATCAAAGCTATCGCAGCAAGTAAGTGTTTAAGTTTAGGTACTTTACTGAGAATCTTCAGAAAGACCCTGAATTATCCGCAATATTCAATTTTCTTAAAAATACCTGACTGTTCAACATCAGCTAGATCAGACATGAAATCATTAAGGCTGAGGGCCAGTGCATTTGCGAAAATGTTAAAATCTCTATTAATGATATGGGACAGTAATTCTTGCATTGGGATGTATTGCTGTCTTTCTTTGGAATGAAACAATTTACAGCTTCTGTAAAGGAGCTGGAGGATTTTTTCACTGAAAGTGAGTAAATTAGTTTAAATTATTTAAGGAAGAGTAATTTAGAATAATGAAGGTAAATTAGACAGTGAACTAATCTGGTCCCAGCACTTTACCTATTGAGAGATGTTTGAAGGCTGATTACAATTCTTCCATTCGTAATGGGTTCTTTAGAATAGCCAGATCAATCTGTGAGGACTTGCGCATTGAAGAGTGAGAGAAAAGGACTGGAGAGAATCTTCAGAAAGCATGAATTCAGGGGTTAATAACTTTTGATAATAATCAACAAAACACCGAGCAATGTCTGAATCACAAAATAGGTTAGTGCCAGATTGATTGTTAATTGATTTAATGGTGGATTTTTCTTTTCTAAATCTGAGGTAATTAGCTTACAGGGACCCAGTTGTATTTCTCCCTCCATTGTATCTAGCATTGTTCTTGAGAAGAGTACCATCTTTCTCCATAGTTGATTTATTAAATTGAACCTTAGCTGCCACCAGCACACCTAAATCAGTTTTATACTTTTTAGACATAAAATATTTCTGTTCTACTTGCTTGATTTCGGTTAGAATGGAAGCAGATTCTTTTCCCATAGCTTTACATTTATTAGCTACGTAGTTAATAATGAATCCTCTGGAGGCAACTTTAAAGGCATCACAAACAAAGTGAAAAGAGGTCGCCCCTAAATCATTAATCTCAAAATAATCATGAACAAATGCCTTATAAGAAGTGATGAAAACTTTATCGGAAAGTAGATGGTTATTAAACCTCCAGCGGCATCTAGGTGGGGTATCGCAAAGAATGTCTAGAACATTATAAACAGGGCATGGTCAGAGTTCAAAATTGAGTCTATCTCTTGTGTTAGGTGAGTTTTTTTCTGAGGAAGACATAATCGTTTCTAGTCTGCGATCCATGAGGGTCAGAGTAGAAGGATAATTCTTGAGAGGGGTGTGCTAGCCTCCATGAATCTGAAATAGCATTGTGTGTGTGATAGCATGTGGGCTTCATGAGGAAGAAACCTTGTGGATTAATGCCGGTCAGGAAAAGGGGTCGATATTTTGATTGCAATCTGCTCCCGGATGAAGTTTTCAATTAAGTGTTGAGTAACCTTTTGAAAATAATCTTCCAAAAAGTGGTATTGGGATTAGTAGGACCATAAACATTGAGAATTGTAAGAAAGGATACCATTGATTTTAGGTTGTTCCAATACCCATCTACCCTCTCCATCATTCTCCAGGGTAACAAATTATGAGCCTCATTTATGAAAACTGTTGCAACTCTGCGACAAACAGCGATGCAACAGTTTTCACTGCACCCTCCTTGCGACACGATGGATACTCCATATTTAATGTACGTTGCTCCATGTAGCACGGAAAGCCAGATACATCAGGAATCCTGACATATCCGTCGGCACAAAAGTCACTCATTTCTGAAGTTGTGTTGCAGGCATGACGCATCTCCAGCAATGCATGGGGTAGGCCTATGCCTATGGCACTGCGTACCCTTAAGCCTGCCATGAGGCAGGCGTACATTTTTGACGCATTGGCATCCTAGAAGTGTCGCAGTTAAATATCATACAACGCCCACCCTGCATACATTATTCCTGACGCATGTATAATGTGGCGCAGGACTTTACAAGATGAAGTATCTGCCTCTTTTTGTAAATATGTACAAAAGAGGGTGGTGATGGACGGAGCATCTGAAACAATCAAACACTCACACCCAGTCAACAGATCTGGGTTTAATTCATCACCGTTCTTTAGCCCACTATGCCACTCCAGTTCAGACATGGCGATATGCAAATCAGTCTGACCCTGTGCCTCATGGGAACAGTCCAGCCCGAACTGCCAAGCCATGCCTTCCCTGGACCGGAAGCAAGCTTCCTAGGACCGTTTTCTGGCATTACAGCCGTCTTCAGCCAGGCTTGCTTGAATCCGGTGGCAAAGTGAGCAAGGGACTGCAAATCAGTCAGACCCAGATGTGGGTCCCTTGCTCACTAAGCCACTGGAGTCAACTTTTCCTGGCTGAAGACGGCTGATAGCCAGAAACCGGTCCTAGGATGCTTGATTCCGGTCCAGGGAAGACATGGCTTGGCAGTTTGGGCTGGGCTGTTCCCATGAGGCACAGGGTTAAGACTGATTTGCATATGGCCATGTCTGAACTGGGGTGGCTTGGTGAGCAAAATAACGGTGGATTAAACCCAGATCTGTGACTGGGGGTGAATGTTTTGCCATTGTGCAACATTCCGTCCATCATCTTGTGTGTTTTGCTCTTTTTGTAAATATGGCACAATGCGGTGTATTGTTTACACCACAGCTGCATCAAAAAAAGTGATGCAGTGGTGGCACAAATGTGTCGCAAGGCCTTCATAAATAAGTCCCTATATATTTAGACCTTTATGACATAAGATAGCCAACCCATTCTTATGTTGCACAGAGGGGTAGGGATAAATTTCACCCTCCCATTGCTTTTTAGGTTTGATAATGTCCACTTCGGTGAGGGGGGGTTTCAGACATAAGGTGATTTGGCAATGTAATCTATATATGTGAGACAGTACATGTTGGTGTTTGATTGGTTTTTTTTAACCTTTTACTTGCCAAGTGTTTATTCTGAACAGTACTTGGGAAGAAGTCATCAATGAACATCAAAGAAATATATAAGCTTACTAATAGTGTACAAAGGAAGTTTCAACAGTGAAATCAAAGAGGGAAAAGAAAGAAAGAATGAGAGGAGAAAAAAAAGATAAAGAAGAAATGGGGTGATATGCCACTTAAAAATAAGGAAAATATAAAGGCAACATAGGAAGAAAGAACCTTATTTGCAATAATATTGTTACATGAAAAATAGAACATCCAAAAGGATGAGGAGGGTACAGAAAACCTAAAAAGGATGAGACAAGACTTGGCTCCGGCGAGCAGGAATTGGAACACAACGAGCCTTAAAAGGAAAAATATCAAAAATAACCACTAGAAATGGAGACACAGACAAGAAGGGACAGTGTGACATTAAACAATTGTTAGAAAGGTAGAGTACAAGAGGATAAATAGCATACCAATAAGCTTACTATGGACTACGAGGGGTGGGATACAGTGGGAGCAGCGCACAACAATAGTGGGGCGAAAATACTATGGCAGTAGACATACGCTATATAATACTGCGGGGCTTAAAAACAATGGAAAAGAAACAGGTTATACAGAGTAAATAATACTAGAAAACACAATACCAAAATAAAAGAAAGCATTTTTTTTAATCAAGGAGACAAACAAACTAGGCAAATGTAACAGTCATGTGTTTTCTGCTACACCAATCTCCATATCTTTGAGGCGATATTGTTGAAGAAATTCCTGAAATTTAGCTGGGTCCTCAAAGGAGTAAGAGTTCTCCTTATAAATGATTTTGAAAAAGCATGGGTGAACAAGACCTTATCTGGTATTCATGGTTTTTAATTATAGACGGAGCTCAAGGAAATGTTTTCTCCTTGTAGCTATTGCATTGGAAACAGCTGCAGAGAGGATGTGCATTAAATCGGTTTGCTACAAGAAAAGGATAATAATGCCTCTAGGTCTAATATGAGAAGCTGTAGCATCTGGTTTGAGACCAAGGCAATGAGCTCTTTCAATATTAAGCTAGCTGTGGTTTGTTAAATCGACGATAGAAGGGATGATCCTTTGCAAAAAGGAAATCAGGTTGGTTGCCTCTGAGTTCTCCAGAACACTATAAAGACATAAGTTATTTCTCCGATTCCTGTTTTCCAAGTCTTCAGTAGTTCTTTTGAGTAATTCAATTTCTTTTGTAAGCTGAGCTACAACTGGGAAGGACTCTTCCACATTGCTAATCCTCTGCTTGACAGCTGTGATGTGTTGGTCATGAGAAGACCATTTCTCCTCGATGTGAAACAGGGACGCGTTAGTGTCCACAACAAAGTGTTTTAAAGCTCTTAATTATTCTATAACAACATATAAGGTGAAAGAAGGGGGTAACTTGGAAGGAGAATCTGAGTCTGTCTTGAGTCTCTTAACAGGAGCAGAGGTTTCTTTTGGCAACACTCCTGATGCCACAGAAGAACAGCCCATCCCTAGGTCGCTGGAACGCTCCTTAAGGTCTGACAGGGTCTTAGGAACAAGTTACAGTTGACAACTTTTGGGACGTGAGCTCATCTTGATGGGAAATGATTGAGGTGTGACTCTGTCTTTGTGCTTCAATGACCTAACCATGTAGGAAAGAGGAATAGTTTGACCTATTAGGGAATCAACCAAAAGTGGGCTTAAGTGGGGGCAATTATTGAGCATACGTCTCTGAGAAGGTCCAATATAAGGTTTAAATCCCATAGTATGGCTCCACACAATTTTGTTTTTTCATCTTGACAGCTGTTTATTAAGGGTGTGGGAAACTCGTGTGTTTTGGTGTAACATAATTACGCAAAATTACAGTGCAATTATGCGTACTCAAACAAAGTGTATTGCCCACTCAAAAAATTACCTGAATGGTAGGTTCAGGTAAAAATCAAACTTGAAAATGTAAATTTGAGTTGATTTCCGGTTGCTTGCGTTCATAACACTGCCAATCACATTCAGATTTTTATTTTTGAGCTGAAATATTACATGAATGATCTGCTCTGGTAAATAATCTACCTGAAATATTTTGAATAACCCTCATCAAAGGAATTGCCGCTCGCGTTCAAAACACTGCTATTCCCATTCAGATTTGTAGTTTGAGCTTTAAAACAATCTGAAATAACTGAAAAAGGTCTGCTGGGGTAAACAATCCACCAGAAATGCAGCTAACATTAAAAAATTACCCAAACTTTACTATCACGTTACAATGTATCCTGGAAATTATGCGATGTGAAGTAATCTTAGTTATTTCACATAAATTTTGTTACACAAAACTATCAAAATGATGCTAATTTCGAAGGTGTGATTAAAATTTTGCCTAGGCCCACTATTTATTTTAAAGTGAGTTGAGAAATATAATGGGAGACTAAAATCATGTTCACAAATATTATGAAATTACACTGTCATACCTGGAAATAAGAATTCCTACTAAGTTAGTACTGCTAAAACCTGAGTGATCCAGCACCCTTAATTGCAATTATTCACAAATGCGGTACAATTCATAAATGAGTATTTCATTTATTAATATTCTTGAGCCACAGAAGATCATACATTTACTATTGGGTAATACCGAATGAAGCATTATTTCCAGGCATTGGGTAATAATACCAGATGGATTTCTACAGATGGTTTCTCCGCCAATCTTTAAAATAACGACATTGGGATTACCTCTCCTTAAAATAAAGACAAATCGTTCATCTGTTTATCACAAAAGAAGAAGTAGATGAATGCTCACAGCTTTCAAGACAGGATGCCAACCATTTTCTTTATCTGCCCTTAAGAAGTCTTAGAGGACAAAACGCGTTGGCTACGGTTTTATCTATTGTGAAGAAGTCACGAAAAAAGGGATTCAAATACACCTGCTGAATCAATCTCATATTTAATTGTGTGGCTAAAGAATATTAATGAATGAAAAACTCATTTATGAATTGTACTGCATTTGTGAATATTTGCCTAAGGGTTCTGGATCATTCAGGTTTTTATGTTATTGAGTGATCCTTGTGGTCCCAGGACACTTAGGGATTTGAGTCTCAGGTCCTAAGTACCTTACAACTTTCTTTTTAAACATTATCTTACAATTAGATAAGTGCAGTCCCATTTGCCTCAATCCCCTAGAAAAATATGTTTTTCTAAGTTAGTACTGTTAACTGTCAATGTGAATATATCTACTTTTATATATTCTAACTAATCCCTATTATTTGTATAACTATTATTATTCTCATTTATGTAAATCAAAATGAATCACTTGAAAAACTGCAAGTTTCATGTCCAAATGGACTAATTTGTTTGATCAAAATATGCATTCAACTGATAGCAGAACTGTTTAACACGTTGGTGCTCTCCAATTTATTATGTCAACTTTTTATGATTGTAACTTTATCCATAATTTTTGGATAAGCTCCAATAAAGAGCTTCCCTTTACATTGGAGGCGACCCGTAACAAAAAAATAAAAACCTGTCCTTTTCAGTGGTCTAACTCTGCATCTAGAGACATGGCCATCATTGCTCAGTACCAGAATCTTACTAATTTCTTTAAAATAAAAAGATGAGGATTTAAAGAAATCCAAAAATTTCAAAAATCAAGAATAGGCCAGATGGAATTTTGGTGTCTTTGATATCTTACGGAAACAATTCAATTCTCTTTTCTCGCTGAAGTTGAATTGGAAAGGGAGACAAGTGCAGAGCAGATGTGCAAAAAATATAAACACTGATAAATGTTGTAAACAAAGATAGCTGGCAAAATGAAACTTTGAAAAAAAGCACTTGTAACAAGCATTGGCTAAGCAAATAGGTCTGCAACCATTTGCGTTTGTCCTTGCTTGTTTTGTTATACATGGTTTCTATGTAACTTTATTTATGGGGAGCTGTCGAGCAATTACCAATATAAGAAAAATAATTTACTAAAAGCAAAAATATTTTTGATTTTAAAAAGCACACTGCCACAGTAGCTCCTGGATGTGTTGCTTGTGAAAGAGCAGAATGTTGTCGCTCACAAAGACGTAAGGCAATGGATTAAGTGGGCTGACCCATTGCCAACAGGAACTTCAGACACAGCTACAGCCTAAACCGATGAATGGATTTAGACCAAATTTGGCAGAAAGTTTGATCTCGGTCTAGGAAGAGTGCTTTTTATTGTTTTGGTGTAAATCTGTTCAGCAGTTTTTGAGCAATCAATGCTAAAAAACTTTGTATACTTAGGGACTCAGAGGCTCAGTTGATCCCGAAAGATCTCAAATTGAGATCTGATTGGTTGCCACAACGACAACGAGGAAGGGGTGGCAGCCCTGCTCGGACTCGGTCCTGACTCCTTAAAAAAACACAAAAAAAGATAAAAGAGGGCAAGGGAGGAATACCCTGACCACCAGGCCTGGAGGTGGGGGTTCCAAAGGGACCTCGCCTGGGTCATACAAATATTTTTGTTTTACATTTTGTTGAAAATTCGCAGAGGATCCAAAAATTGGCTGCAAAATTTAAATTAAACAAACAAGCACTGTCTCCCTCGCATGTATTTTTTAAGCCCACAGGTAGGTTAGGTCCCCAGAGGAACAAATGTTTATTTATATTTTGGGGGAGAGGAGGGGACATGGCCCCCCTCTCAAGGCTGATTTGAGCCCCCAGGACCTTCTCCCCGGGGACCTGGCCGTGTTGTAAGGGGGGCACATGGCCCCACTACATTGTCCGATTTTAGCCTGGGGACCCCATCTCAAGGGGCCTGTTCTTCTTTGAAAAGGGGCAGGGAGCATGCATCCCCCTCCCTGGGCTGATTTTGGCCCCAGGGACCCCATTCCCAGGGTTCGGCCTTATGTGCAAAGGGGAGGGGGGCACAAGGCCTGTTCATAGGTTATGTTCCAGGGTGCCCACCCCAGGGACATAGCGTTTTCCCTGCCTGCACTGGCGTGGGCAGGGAAACCTGCTCTTGCTTGGCGGGAGCAATTTCAAATCTCCTTCCAAGCAAGAGCAAACACCAAGTCTGCTCCCAGTGGGTGGTACCTTGAAAAATCCTCCCGCCCACTGGGATGGACTTTTCATCTGATTCTCTGCCCGCACTGAAGCAGGCAGTGAAACAGATGCAAAGACTGCTACCACCCACAGAAGGCAGCATTATTAGCTGCTCCCTGCAGGTAGGAGCAATGCCGGCCGGATCCTGCTGGATGCGGGGAGTCAACTGGGGCCATGGGGGCTTTGGGGCTCTCTGGGGCCCCCAACGATAGTGTGGTGGGTGCCCTGGGTGAGCACCAGGACAACGACCCTTTGTTGGCCAGACCCTGGGGGCTGGGGTCCCTGGGGCCGAAATCCACATGGGGAGGGGGCTGTGTGGAACCCCCTCCCCCTTCCATTTGGTACCAGGCCCCGGGGATCGGTTCCTCAGGGCCGATATCGGCCTGAGGAGTGGGACTGCATGACCCCTCTCTCTTAAATATGCTGCTGAGCCTCAGGGGATGGTTTACCTGGGGATAAAAGTAGCCCAGATAGGGGGGCCGCATGCCCCCCTAAGAAATTAGCTGGACCCCGGGGATGGGGTCCCCAGGAATGAAATTGGACTGGGGAGAGGGAGGAAGCCTGTTTCCTCTTCTTAATTTTGATCAATGGCCCTGTGTGATGGGGTCCCCTGGACCGGTCAAAGTTTAGAGATGAGGGGCGCTCAGCACCCCTCCCCATTAATTTGAATGGCCTGGGGGATGGGGCACTGGGACCTAACAAGACTTGGGAGGGGGTCATGCAGCATACCTCCCATTTAATTTTAATAACATCCCCTGGGAATGGGATCCCTAGGACCTAATAGGGCTCAAGGATGGGGGACACGTACTCCCTTAATAAAAAATGGCCCTGGGGGATGGGTTTCCCAGTGCCTAATAAGGCTTGGAGGGGGGCCACATTTAGGTTTACTTTTGTACAGAATTGCATTTCACATTTTGAGCACTTTTAGGTGTAGCAAAGTCTTTTCTTTACGTCATTGATTGGAGCATGTCTTTAAAAGTCGGTTCAAACAACGATATGTCACATGATGAAGACCGTGACTGGTTTAAACACTTTATGTTATTTGTTCTGCTCATCCAATTAAAACTTGGATGTGAATAAACTCGGTGGTGTTGGCTCGCTCTTTTCCAATTGTCAAAGACGTGTTTTAGGGACACAGAGTGATCATTTTCAGTGGTGTCCCCCACCACACCAGCCGCCAATCACAGGCTTGGTGGTTCTCAGGGTGTTGCTTTGCTGCAGGTTATAAATACATGTATGTATGTATGTATGTATGTATGTATGTATGTATATATATATATATATATATATATATATATATATATAGGGCCTGCTTTTCTCCCAGCCTAGCGTGCTTCTACATGGGCTGGTGGGAGGAGCAGGTCCTTATGGTACAGCATCAGGCCATCATGAGGAAGCATGTCCCAGTCTATTTCAGATATATAGACGACCTCTTTTTTATCTGGCAGGGTACTATGCTAGAAGCACAGGAATTTGTAGAAAAACTCAACTGTAATGATCTCAATTTGGAATTCACTTCCACTATAAGCAAGTCACAGCTATGCTTCCTAGACATAGAGGTTTATATCAATGCAGGAAATCTCGCCACAAGGTTATATAGAAAGCCGACTGCAGGTAACACTATCCTGCATGCGGCAAGTCAACATCCTCATCACTTGATACAGAGCATCCCCTATGGGGAGATGCTTCGTATCAAAAGAATCTGTAGTAATGATAGAGAATGTGCAAGAGCTATGGAGGAAAGCAAATTGCGCTTCCTGGCACGCGGATATTCTGCGAAAACAATCACCAGGGCCATTGAGCGCACTAACAACATGCCAAGAGCACAGATTTTGGCACCTAAACCTGAATCTGAAGCAGTTCAGGCTGAAACTTCCACAGAAAGCTCTAGGGTAATAATAACATATACTCACAACAAACAATTGGGGAAGGGTCTAAGGGCGGGTTTACCGACCAACCAGGTATGCGCCCCAAACACAATATTATAACAACAAGTAATACCTGGGGGTCAAAAAAGTGATAGTAAGTCAGACAGAGAGGATCACGAAACCAAAACTACGCAAAAAACACCAGTGAGAATTTCATGCAAGCTGGTGACTGCAGGCCTAGTCAAGGCTCAAGAGCAAATGGAGAATAGTTCCCATCAGAAGCCACACTGTACCGCCCTCTTACTCATCATTTGGGTTCTCCTAACCCAGGAGACAAAACGGCCGGTCAGATGTTACCGTGACCGATAAATGTGGCAAGTGGGTAGTATGTTATGTACAAGAACTAATAGTGGCTACTGAAAAAAGCAGTGTATGGTGATGAGGGTGAAAAGTGAGGGGTATTAATAAAATTAGGTGAATTGGGTAGAAGAACAGAATTTATTAGTATCTCCCAATCCCTAAGATTAAAAAGCAAGTGTAAGTGCGGATTTGAAATAATAAACGCACTGAATGGTCTTTCAGTGCCGGCCGTTTTGTCTCCTGGGTTAGGAGAACCCAAATGATGAGTAAGAGGGCGGTACAGTGTGGCTTCTGATGGGAACTATTCTCCATTTGCTCTTGAGCCTTGACTAGGCCTGCAGTCACCAGCTTGCATGAAATTCTCACTGGTGTTTTTTGCGTAGTTTTGGTTTCGTGATCCTCTCTGTCTGACTTACTATCACTTTTTTGACCCCCAGGTATTACTTGTTGTTATAATAATAACATATAACCAACAACACAATGAGATCCGGCGGATTTTCAGCCGTAACTGGAACCTGGTGACGGGGGACCCCGTCATTGGTGGTTCAGTAGGTAGAAGGCCAGAATTTTCTTTCAGAAAATCTACCTCTATGTCAGACAGGCTGGTTAAGAACCATTTGGAACCTCCGGTATCAAAAACCTTTATGAATTTGAGGAAAGGTTTTCTGAAGTGTTCCACTTGCAAGGACTGCAAGAATGGATGTAATAAAACACAATATAATACTCCATTCAGGGATGAACCTGTACTGATAACAAAACAGCTGTCCTGTAAAACAGAATTTGCCGTTTATGTGCTGCAGTGCCCCTGTGAACTTAGATATGTAGAGAGTACCCGACTTCCGGTTCACAGGAGAATACTGCAGCACTTGAGAGCAATCTCCAACAATGAACAATCCTATCCGGTGGCACGCCATTTCCAGGCTGTTCATGGGAGTGATCCCAAGCACCTTACCTATTTTGTCATAGACTGTGTTCTACCCCTCAAAAGAGGTGGGAATAGGGATGGGCTACTTAGGGTCCTTGAGACTCGATATATTTTGGAATTAAATAGCTGTACTCCTGGAGGTCTCAACGCCAGTGAGGATTTGTACACCTGTCTATGATTCCAGATTTCTTATTTATATTTTATTTATTTTTTGTGGTTACACCCTACCTGTAAGAAATGACAAATTGTTCAGCAATTGCGTGCCACTGTATGATAAACAAGAGGGATTTTCATAAAATTGTTTTGCATTTCCCGTTAAAGCTGTGTATTAACATCAGTCAGCAAAATGAATTCTAAAGGGAGGGGCTCTTCCCTTTTTAAACACTTTTGTTATAATTTACTTGCACTTAGCACTTTCATTATTCTTATTTGCACTTTGCGATGATGGCTGCTCCTTGCCACATTATGGGAATCAAATGGTTATAACCGTGTATGTTTACATAAGATTTTGTTTACATGAAGCACTTGACACTTTAGTGGAAATTCCCACTTGGGATCTATTTTTCAAATGTTTTTTAAGGGTCAGGAAACATAATCTTTAACAAAAATGAAATTAACATCATGTTTTTATGATCTATATATTTATATATTTATATGTATATATTCATGAAATTGTTTGCATATATCTATTTATTTGCGTGATATTGCACATATGTATATATTTCAGTTTATTCACCCACTTGGGTTGTATTTTTGACAAGGCAGGACTACATATTATTGGTTTAGTCCCCTGTTTGTTTCTATGAACCCTTTGTAAACACTATGTGTTTGATTTTGGTGGTCAATTTTAAGTCCACCTTTTGTGTCATTGTTAATGAGGATAAATTCCCATGTGGCTTTGCGATCACATCATGTGATCAAGACAGTGGATACTGTCGAAACGCGTAATGGCGGGCATGCTGAGCAAAATTGAGCTTAAATAAACACGCACTTTGTTTGGCACCATTTCTGGGTTCTTCTCTTCGTCTTTTCGAGACTGCGTGATATCTGGCAGTGTTGGAGGTTTTGGGACGAGTCTTTCTCCTATATATATAGATATATATATATATATATATATATATATATATATATATATATATATATATATATATATATATATATATATATATATATATATATATATATATATATATATATATCGAAAGAAACCCGACCGCCTCTAGCTGCGGTCACGAACGGGCGAAGACCTCCTCTCCTCTCCTCAAATGATTTAATGTAATATCATCGACGCCATCACACCATTAAAGTGCAGTGCAGAATTTATTTCTGTTAATGTCAGAGCAAGTGCCCTCCCTGACGCGTTTCACCAAAAAGAACAAAGGTTACAGGGATGTTATAGTTAGGGGGACATTTCACTTATACAAAACCAGAGAAATTCAGCAGTTATAGTTATAGTTAACTGAGCTAACTATACCTCGCGTCCCCGCAATGCACTTCTTATGACCTCACATAATACATCACTTTTGACATGGTCAGTGCACTACACATATTACTATATACATACTTCTTTTAAAGCTTGTTTAAACTTATATTTTGTACTAGGTTTCTTTAACACCTTGGGTGCTTGAGAGATTTCCCTCCTGTGCTGCATTCTCTGAATTCCAATTGTTCATGACGAGCTCAGCTCGTCATGAGCACAGCTCAACCGTGCCTCATGACGAGCTGAGCTCGTCATGAGCAGCGAAGGAGTTAAAAACCATCTTTCAGACCTATTTTCAGTTTTTGCGGTTATTTGGGGGGTCGCAAAGTTGACATTAACTGCAATGATTGCACCTTTTTCATAAAGTGAAAACACATATATGCACACATATTGCAGTATTTTACACACTAGGGGTTTGTTACTGTACACTTCAAACTCTTTTTTTCTAGTGTATTTCTAGAACAACCATCTCTTAAACCTATTTTCCCCTTTTTGCAGTGAGGCTGTAGATTGCGATGACATTGCTCATCGCGATCCCCATCATTACGTCGCAAAAGCTGAAAGCAAAAGCAGAAATATAATGGCCACCACCCCATTCAAAAATTAGAAACTATATAATTAATTCTAACCATCACAGTACATAACTCACCATATAAATAATTCTATAAAACATTTATCAGATTCTCAATATCTCTATAACAATGCATATTAATGATTCACTGATACATTTTTTTATATTCCCACCAATCTTTGCGATAGTCGCGATGCCCCTGCAACGGTACACCGGGGGCCATGTTGTCGGCATGAATATCGCTTGCGATAAAAAAAAACTATTTTGGACACATAACTTGTGTCACTATTACCCCCATTTCTCAAACATGGGGTCAGAGTACCTCTACTCCCACCCCTTATGTTAGCTTTTTCAGACATTTTTAGCCCCGGAAACCGTTCCTGATCATTTAATTGACAGTCGCAACTTTCTGTTCAGGTTCCGTTAGGCCAATCAGAGCATTCATGTTGTTACGTCCATTAGTGAGTAATTGTGAAATCACTGCGAAATATCCGTGACCAGAAATATCACTGTAATTTTAGGCTTAAATTTTGCAAAAACTACTGAACGGATTTACACCAAATACACAAAAGGTACTTCCTTGAACCAACATCTACCTAACTGCAAATATGGTGAAAGTCTGTTTAGCAGTTTGCGCTGTAGGTGTGGCTAAAGGTTCCAATTGGAATTAACATTACAAACACACCATTATTTTGTGCCCCAAATTGTCAGTCCCCACTGCACGGATTACTCCCAAACTTCCAATGACAACCAGAACCTACCTTGACACTTTTTTGGAGTAAATTTCATGAAGATTGGTCAAATGAAGCCAAAGTTATAGGCGAGTCAAAAAATACTTTTCCTGTGGAAACTAGGTCCTATATATATATATATATATATATATTCACTGAAAAAAACATAGGTTTTAGGGGTGTTATAGTTAACTGGAAATTTCACTTGTACAAAACCATTGAAATTCCTCCGTTATACTTAGTTCTGCTAACTATAACTCGCGCGCCCGCAATCCACTGTTGATGATGTCACATATTTCAACATTCATGACATGGCCAGTGACATCACTGATGACATCACTGATGACATCTCAAATGACATCACTACTGACATCATCCAGTGAATGTGGTTCGGTTCGTTATTTAAATATGTATTACATATATAGCAATCTGCATTGAAGAATGAGTGGATATATAAATATAAATATATGGATGGAGGATTTAGAAGCAGTGTGATTGACTGTTTACTTAACTTATTTATAGTGTCTCACTAAATATATTGGATAGTGGCTAAACTGTGTGAATATCTGTATCACTTTGTCAGTTGTTGTGTGAACTGCTGCACCAGTTGGTTACTAGCTATTTGAAAGTCTATATTAGTTATTGATTAGTTAACTGAGTATTTATATGGGAGAGTGAATGTGTGTGTGGTTCAGTGAGGGGTGTGTGACTGCTCAAAGATGTGTGAATAGTTGATTCAGTATGTATTTGAGGTTAAGACTACATGTTATAGCACTTGTTTGGGTAAGTGAATATCTTTATGGGTGTTGTGATGAGCAAATACATCTCTCAATGGTACATGTTCAACAAACTAGAAAAATAAAAGGCAGTGTATGTGACAGTTGTTGTATATAAATAAGTATACATAAGACTCAGTGATTGTATGAGTGACTGTATGGATAACTGTATACTTGTAATAGTGATTTTATAACCCACTAAGTATGAGTTACTATCTATATGAATAAATGAAGTGGTGTTTGTATAAGTGTGTAGCTAAGTAAATGTAAGTATGATCTATTGTTTGCATAAGTGAGTAGGATGACTTCATAGGTGAATAGGATGTGTGCTGGTGTGTAATGTCGATATAGGTGTATAAGTATATTTGATAGTGTTCTATTGATCATTGACAGCATGTATGAGTGAATCTATATGTAAGTGATTAGACGTGTGTGTAGATCTAGGAATCACTGAGTGGGTTTTTAGAAACTTGTATTGGTGTGTCAATGGATTCAAATATGGTACTCTGTATTTTACAGTGAGTGATGAAAGGTTTTACTAGTGTATGATGAGGTGTATCTGATTGTCACGTGGATGATGCCATCAGTGATGTCATCAGTGATGTCATTTGAGATGTAATCAGTGATGTCATCACTGATGTCACTGACCATCATGAATAAGGTAATATGTGACATCATCAGCAGTGGATTGTAGGCGTGCGAGTTATAGTTAACAGAACTAAATATAACAGAGGAATTTCAATGGTTTTGTACGAGTAAAATGTCCAGCTAACTATAACACCCATAAAACCTATGGTTTTTTTCAGTAAATTTCTAAGGTTTTATAAATGCTAATTCCTAACTATAACATGTCTGAAACTTATGGTTTTTTCAGTGAATTTCGAAGGTTTTTTAAATGCTAATTCCTAACTATAACATGTCTGAAACCTATGGTTTTTTCAGTGAATTTCGAAGATTTTTTAAATGACAATTTTTAAATGTATTAATTGTTACATTTATTTTTTTGATACTGATTTACTACATTTTTTAAAACTATTTACTTTTAGATATTTTATTTTTTAATTACATTATAATTACATGATACATTACATTCCAAAATATACTTTTTCAGAATTAATTACTTTAGTTTAAATACTTTGCAAATAGGCAATATTTTAAGTACAGTAGTTACAGTTTTTGCATGGGCAACATAATTTCAAACACAATGCAACATTGAGCTCAATGGGGATTTCTAGTTAAATGCAATTAGTTACTTTAGGATTACTTTTCTAACCACAGGACTGGAACCTAGATTCAGTCCTGGGACATCTCCTGTAAACAGTTGAGTAAAATGGTTTTGGTTACAGTAGTGATTTTTAAGGAATGTTATTGTATTTTAAAAGTTGACAGAAATATTTTCACATAGATTCACCAATGTTATCCTATGGGAGGAAATTCACTTAGCAGGTAAGTAGTGTTATCGTTACTTCTACTTACTCAGTGGTGGATCCTGGATCTAGCACTGGTGCATCTCCTGTAAACAGTTGAAAGAATGTGTTTAAGTCATACAGGCGATTTTTAAGGAATATTTGTAGTTTGTGAAAGTCGACACTTAGAAACTTTTCTGGTGAAAACCAGACAATGGATTCCTATGGAAGGAAATACAAGTTTCTGGTAAGTACGGTTAGAATTACTTTTCAGGGTCAGTGCTGGGCTAAAAGATGCAGCACTGAGTTCTCTCCTGATAGCAGGTGAGTAAATTGGAATTCGTTGTTCGGATGATTATAGGTGAATATTTTAAAGTTCCAAAACTTCACACTTAGAAGAATTTCCAAGTGAAACCAGTCAATGTTAGCCAATAAAGGAAATTCAAGTTACTGGTAAGTATGGTTAAAATTACTTTTCAGGATCAGTACTGGGCTCAAAGATGCAGCACTGAGGTCTCTCTTGATAACAGGTGAGTACATCGGAATTCATAGTTCGACTGATTTTAGTAGAATATTTGTAAGTTCCAAAACTCCACACACAGAAAAATTTCCAAGTGAAACCAGTCAATGTTATCCTATGGAAGGAAATTCAAGTTACTGGTAAGTACGGTTAGAATTACTTTTCAGGATCAGTACTGGGCTCAAAGATGCAGCCCTGAGATCTCTCCTGATAACAGGTGAGTAAATCGGAATTCGTAGTTCGGCTGATTTTACTGTGGTCCACTATATATAGAGCACTTTCCTACATCATCCCCTCCCTTCACTACTGTGTATACGCACCCTGTGTCTGCTTTAATTTGGGAGATTAAGTCCCCTTGAATCCTGAGGGTTCTTGGGGTCCAAGTAGCCCACTAGGTACCTCCAGTAAGCGCCACAGAGCTGTGTTGAAGAGAGGTATAAAAAGGGACACGGTCTGGGCCACCTCTCTGCAACGCAGTGCAGTGTTGCTTACTGGAAGCACCTGGTGGGCAAGTTAGCCCCCAGGGGCCCTTAGGATTAAAGAGGAATTATTTCCCCAACTTAAAACACGCCACAGGGCGTGTTTGCACACGTCTCCTCAGGCCCTGTCCCCTCCATTCGCCCCTGTGTAGACGCGCCCGGTGTCGGTTTTAAGTTGGAAGATTAAGCACCCTTAAATCTTGAGGGTCCCTAGGGTGGAACTAGCCCACTAGGTACCTCCGGTAAGTGCCACAGAGCTGCATTGCAGAGAGGTGTAAAAAGGGGCATGGCCTCTGAACACCTCTCTGCAACGCAGCTCCCTGGCACATACTGGAGGTACCTGGTGGGCTAGTTGGCCCCCAGGGACCCTCAAGATTGAAGAGGAATTAATTCTGCAACTTAAAATGCACCACAGGGCGGGTTTGCACAATTGTGAAGGAAGGGGGCGGGGCCTGAGATGACATGTCTGCAAACACGCCCTGTGGCGCGTTTCAAGTAGGGGAATTAATTCCTCTTTGATCCTGAGGTCCCCTGGGGGCCAACTAGCCCACCAGGTACCTTGAGTATGCACGCAGCTCCGTGGCACTTACTTGAGGTTCTACCAAGAACAAAATATGAGGAGGGTCCAAGCGGAAGTAGTATTTATAGACCTGCTTGCATCTTGTCCCCCAACTAAACAATATAATAACACAAGGAAGATGCCAAGGGTCTCTAAAGAACCTGTACTTAACACTCAATTGTAGTGTGTAGAGGTAAAAAACCTAAGGAGAGAAAGAGGAGTAGAAATACCCATCAGACCACCTATTGGCGGAACTTCGTCATCTGGGTTTTTTTTTTAATGGAAACTGGTATCCGCTAGACACCTCATCAAATATTGAGGAGTGCTAGTGTCGGATCCTCCAGTGAGACGGACAGCCAGTAGATGGAATTAGTAGGCTGAAGGGACAGGTTGCAGTGCTCAAAAAGTGTGAAAAGAAGAAATAGTGATATTAAAAATACCTGTCGTGATGTCTAAAGGTACTTTATTGGATGTGACCATCACAACGGCATGGTTAAAAACATAGTGAAGATAGTATGTAAAGAATTACTATCCATCATAGATATTTATTGGTCGACATGTTTCAGCCTAGAACAGGCTTTCATCAGGACCTTTGATGTACACTACTGCAACAGTGATAGCAAACTGAAATAGAAAAATGATTATGTAGACCTACCGGTATGTTTTAACTCAGAGGCAGTCTCATATCATAGTATCATAAACTCTCCTAAGGAAAAGAAAACACAAACAAAGATACACACAAAACAGAGCAGATATCAATATTGTAAAAAGCATCTGATGAATTGAAATCAGTGTACCTAGATTTGGTATGGTTGACTCACCCATATATGAAGGGGAGAAGACCTCACCTCGCCTGGCGCTCGCTCAGGACAGAGAGGCCACGCTCTAAATCGGGGTAGAAAAACATGAAAAGATAACATGTATAAACTTTGCCAAAAAGTGCAAATTTATTTCTATTATAACTCCAAGTGGGTGGCGGTCAATGGCAGGGCTGCAGAACAGATGTAATGATGGCAAAGAATGAGAAAGAAGAGTGCTTCAAATCGATATAATTTCCCGAGTGCTCTTATATAGTTGGAAAAATCTCACACATCTTAACTAGCGACTGTATCTAGATATCGCGTGAAGGGTGTGAGAAAAAAGACACATATGCTCAATAGTTTAACAGGGAGTCTTAAGAGGCATGTCTGAAAAAGATGTACATGCAAGACACGACTATACTAAACTCTTATAGCAGAGACAGCATGTCTCATGTATTTAAAACACGTTCTCAATGCATATGGCACATAGCATGAAGATCTAAAGCCCGATATAACGGAAGA
Organism: Lissotriton vulgaris; assembly: GCF_964263255.1. Classification (NCBI taxonomy): domain Eukaryota; kingdom Metazoa; phylum Chordata; class Amphibia; order Caudata; family Salamandridae; genus Lissotriton; species Lissotriton vulgaris. Next base: position 771,750,764 of record NC_141693.1, read on the forward strand.
CTCACTCACCTATCCGTCGTTACCTCGGTCTGGCATCTGTGCCAAGGGGAAGGTACTAGTGAGCCTGTCCGTGGTAGCGAGCTAAAACGACCATATGCGGACCAGAGTGAAAACCTCCCTGTTCCTGTCAGTGTTCAATGATTGGTGCTTGACACAAACCAGAAACCGGTAGCACAGGGCACATACACCGCTGTTCCGTCTAAGGGAAACGGGACGGATGCGGACCCGGTTGTAAGACCACTAGATTGATGTGGTTCACTATGATTGGATACTCTTTGAAGAGCGGAAATTGCTCTGAGAAATCCGACTTTCAAGAACAAGCCGGAGACCTGTCCAACAAACTCAAACAACGACTCTATCCGACTAATTTGATTAAAAAATCTTGCAAAAGGGCTTCCAAAAATCATCGGGAGGCATTGCTTACACCCCCTGTGGAAAAACCTCCCCTTGATAGACTGACCTGTGTCACTACTTTTAGTACTGCCTCAACCTTGGTCCAAAGGATTATTCGACATAATTGGCACATTTTGAACACTGCAGGTGAAAATATTCCACTGCCACTTTTTTCTTTCAAAAGAAGCTCCAATCTAAGAGATGAACTTGTTCACACCAGGCCGCTACACATCACAAATGACACCACAACTACATTGTGGAACCTTCCTCCCGTGCAAGGGCATCACCCATGTGGCAACTGTTCTGTGTGTCCACAGACAAAGAAAACACTATCGGTAGATATTGGTACACCACGCCCCTGGGTGTTAAAACGACACACGAACTGCAATAGCGAAAAGGTCATTTATAAAATCACCTGCCCCTGTGCCCTTCGCTATATAGGCATGATGACGAGGAAGGTTAAACTAAGAATACAGGAACACAAAAGTACCATTAGGCGCAATAAACAAGCAACCCGGATGACCAATCACTTTCTCACGATGAACATTCTGTTGAAGATCTGGAATGGCTAGTATCAGAACAGCCATTCATACCTCCGCATGTTAGTGACATTTCCCAATTCTTGTTCAGAAAAGAACAGAAATTGATTTTTAAACTTAAATGCGATACCGAGGGGTTGAATGATGACCTACCGTGGATTCTGCTTTGATAGCATCTCCTAACGAACAAACCACAGCTTATGAATCTTTTTCTCATCCTCTATAAATCAGTAAATGTGGCAGCTCGATGTGACAATCTGTCACACACTGATGAAGACATTTCTTTCCAAGCTGTCATCTTTGCCTTTGAGAATCAGCTTACCAGTAGCAACTGTGTCCTGAATGAACACAAGTCTTGTTGACTTGAACCTATGGCCAACGTGTTTATATCTAAAAGATGGTTAGAGGCTCACATACATTAAAAAAAAACCCAGATGACGAAGTTCCGCCAATGGGTGGGCTAATGGGTATTTCTACTCCTCTTTCTCTCCTTTGGTTTTTTACCTCTACACACCACAGTTGAGTGTTAAGTACAGGTTCTTTAGAGACCCTTGGCAACTTACTTAAGGTACCTGGTGGGCTAGTTGGCCCCCAGGGGACCTCAAGATTGAAGAGGAATTAATTCCCCAACTTAAAACGCGCCACAGGGCATGTTTGCACACATATCACCTCAGGCCCCACCCCCTACTTTCACCACTGTCCAAACGCACCCCGTAGCACGTTTTAAGTTGGGGGATTAAGTCCCCTTGAATCCTGAGGTCCCCTGGGGGCCAACTTGCCCACCAGGTACCACCAGGTACCTCCAGTAAGCACTACGGAGCTGCGTTGCAGAGAGGTGTAAAAAGGGGCGTGGCCTCAGAACACCTTTCTGCAACACAGCCCCCTGGCACATACTTGAGGTTTCCGGTGGGCTAGTTAGCCCCCAGGGACTACCCAGTATTCAAGGGGAATTTTTTCCCCATCTGCAAACGCACCAGGGGGTGCATTTGCAGAGTGGTGTAAGGAGGGGGGGTGGTCTCCGGCGCGATCCTGTTTTTCCAAATAGAATGTTGCGGATTTCCTATGGATAATAGATCCTAACTATAACTACCTACAGGCAAACGCCAGTAGGTAATATATATATATATATATATATATATATATATATATATATATATATATATATATATATATATATATATATATATATATATATATATATATATATATATATATATATATATATATACATACATATATATATATATATATATATGTACTTATTTTATTTATATAATATATATAAAATATATATATATTTATTCATATATATATTTTCTGAGGATGGCTCGCTGTCACAGACCCTGGGTGCTTCTGTTTCCGGTGCGCATTCGGCGGTAGAGCCCTGCCGCATATTGATTTCCCAAAAGAATCTCCGGTTGAAGATCACAAAATGAATACGCACTCACGGGTTGTTTGATTCCCTCAGCCTCCAAATTTTAATTCATTTGGCATAAGGTTACGTACTGGTAGTTGCCAGTAGGTAGTTATAGTTAGGACCAATTTTCCATAGTAAATTCTCAACATTCTATTTGGAATAACTTTGGCTAGGGTGGACAAATCTTCATGAAATTTTCAAAACTGGTGGGGCGCTCAGGTCCGCTCCTATCCTGAAAGTCTCGGGTGATTTGTCAAGCAAGGGGCGAGAAAAAAGGGGGGTCCCAAACGTCTTTTCTGCATGCAATTTTCCATAGGAACCTTTAATCGCAGCTACAGCCTGAACTGCTGAACAGAATTACACCAATTTTGGCAGAAAGGTAGACCTTGGTTCAGAGTCGGCCCTTTTTGTTAAATGGTGTAAATCTGTTCAGTAGTTTTTTTAGATATTAAAGGAAAAAATACATATATCTGGGCTGAGCCTAACCGCACATCTCATTGTGAGATCTGATTGGCTGTCTGCACTTCATCCAAGAAGTGTTGGCAGCCATCTTGGGGCCAATATACATGATAGCACCTCATTAAAAAGCATTGCAGTTAATAGAAGGTTTTAAGACTTTAGTTAAATTATAAATCATTTGTTGATGGTACCAGACTCATTGTAGAAATTGTGGTGTGTTCTAAGGTGATTTTACCATGTGAAAAAGCCTTCTACTGGAACATCATGAATCCTGTTTGAGAGAAAACTATTTTCTCATGCTTTTCCCACAGAGGTTGGGAAGGTGATCTATAAGCTAAACTGAGAGCATATTTTCTGTAAATTCACATTATCTTTCTCAGTCATGTGAGAATGAAGTCTGACATTCTCAGTAAAACATGAACATCAAACAAGGGCAGAGACTGTCAGTTGATTTCTTTGTGTTCTACTGCAGCTTCCCAGAGTGTTCTAAAGAACAACTAGAGCGCTAACTGTCCTACTTATGACAAACATATGGCACACCTCAGCCATCTTGATGGGAATAAAGTGGTAACTCTTAAAACATTTAATTTAAAAAGGAACACAATGAGGGGGTTCATTTTGCCATAAAAAATATGATTAGTGCTGCAGAAGGAAAGATTGGGGCACATTTTGAGTGACTTCTCAAATCCTCTTCTATTTCATAAACAAATTCTGACATGCAGACTGAAACATGCACTTTCAATACCAGCAGCCAACTTCCCTGGTGAGCAGTAGCTTTACTACAGTGATCTAATACGCAACTAGAGTGCTAATATTCTGAATTTATGGCAAATGCGTGAAACATCTGAATGCTTTCTTGAAAGTATCTCCTACTGAGGAGACTAGTAAATGAGGAAATTAGGCAACTTCATAACAAATAAGTCTCCCAAGATGGCCACTAGAGACAAAAGAGCCCAAATGCAGCACAACTATCACCCAGATGGAGCCCAAGTATAGCCAAATGACAGAATGTCCCAGAGTGTTCTAAAGAACAACTAGAGCGCTAACAGTCTTACTTATGGCAAAAGTATGGCACACCTGAAACCATTTTGATTGGAATAAAGTGGTAACACTTAAAACATTTAATTTGCAAAGGAACAAAATGAGGGGGGGTTCATTTTGCCATAGAAATTATGATTAGTGCTGAAAAGAAAAATAAGGGCACATTATTGAGTGACTTCTCAAATCCTCTTCTATTTCATTAAAACATTCTGAAACATTCTGACAAGCAGACTGAAACATGCACTTTGAATACCAGCAGCAGACTTCCCTGGCGAGCAGTAGCTTTACTACAGTAATCTAATGTGCAACTAAAGTGCTAACATTCAGAATTGATGACAAATGTGTGACACATCTGAATGCATTCTTGATGGAACCAAAGTAAACGAGCATTGAAAAATGCAATAGGTCTCGCCCTCGTTTAAGTTAAAGCAATTCTTTTTGTAATTAGGTGGCTTTTTAGCATTGCTTTTATTAGTGTTTTTCAAACTTTCATGTACATAACATGCATGGTATGTTACTGTTACATCGCAACTTTTACATCGTAATGCTGTTACAACGCAGCTTTTACAACGCTGGTTCCATTACATCGGATGCTATTACAACGCAGGACATTACATAGCAGATGCTATTACAACGCATACCATTACATCGTAAGTATTGGTAAGTATATAATTTTTTGAAAACATTTTTTAATATTATTTCATTACTTTTATTAATATTAATTATAAATAAATATATTTATTTATGTTTTTTAATATTATAAATTAAATATATTAATTTAAGTAATTTTTAAAATAAGTATGAGTATAGGAGTATATGTTTTGGGGTACTGAGGTATATGTTTTGGGGTGTTTGGGTATTTTTAGGTTTTAGGGCTGGGTTTAGGTTTTGGGGTACAGGGGTATTTTTAGGTTTTAGGGCTGGGTTTGGGTTTTGGGGTACAGGGGTATTTTTAGGTTTTAGGGCTGGGTTTGGGTTTTGGGGTACAGGGGTATTTTTAGGTTTTAGGGCTGGGTTTGGGTTTTGGGGTACAGGGGTATTTTTAGGTTTTAGGGCTGGGTTTGGGTTTTGGGGTATAGGGGTATTTTTAGGTTTTAGGGCTGGGTTTGGGTTTTGGGGTACAGGGGTATTTTTAGGTTTTAGGGCTGGGTTTGGGTTTTGGGGTACAGGGGTATTTTTAGGTTTTAGGGCTGGGTTTGGGTTTTGGGGTACAGGGGTATTTTTAGGTTTTAGGGCTGGGTTTGGGTTTTGGGGTACAGGGGTATTTTTAGGTTTTAGGGCTGGGTTTGGGTTTTGGGGTACAGGGGTATTTTTAGGTTTTAGGGCTGGGTTTGGGTTTTGGGGTACAGGGGTATTTTTAGGTTTCAGGGCTGGGTTTGGGTTTTGGGGTACAGGGGTATTTTTAGGTTTCAGGGCTGGCTTTGGGTTTTGGGGTACAGGGGTATTTTTAGGTTTTAGGGCTGGGTTTGGGTTTTGGGGTACAGGGGTATTTTTAGGTTTAAGGGCTGGGTTTGGGTTTTGGGGTAAAGGGTATTTTTAGGGTTTAGGGCTGGGTTTGGGTTTTAGGGTACAGGGGTATTTTTAGGGTTTATTATTTTTAAATTACGACTTTAATTAAATTAAATTAATTAAATTAATTAAATTAATTAAATTTAATTAAATCATATTAATTACAATTTTAAGATTAATTCAATTATATTAATTAAATTAAATTAATTAAATTAACTTAATTACATTTTTTTAAAAAAGTTATACTTACCTATACTTACGATGTAATGGTATGCGTTGTAATAGCATCTGCTATGTAATGTCCTGCGTTGTAATGGCATCCGATGTAATGGAACCTGTGTTGTAAAAGTTGCGATGTTACAGCCTGCGTGGTAAAATAACGCGTTGTAACATCATAGATCCAACATGCATATGTATGCGTATATGTATATGTATGTATGCATTTATATTTGTATTTATATAGATATGCAGAATATATTTATGCTTATATATGTATGTATATATATATATATATATATATACACACATACATATATATATTAATGCATATGCATATATATGCATATATTTATGTGCATATGTGTGCGTGCAGAGAGAGGTAGAGAGGTAGAGGTGTTGAGGTAGAGAGAGAGAGGTAGAGAGAAGTAGAGAGGTAGAGAGTAGAGGATGAATAATAGAGAGTAGTAGAGCGTAGTAGAGAGTAGTAGCGAGTGAGTAGTAGAGAGTGGGTAGTAGAGAGTAGTAGTGTGTCAGGATTGCACTCCACAGGATCAGCATGCAGCAACAATGCTCCACCTCCGGACCTTCCGAACAACCCGAATATAATATCACAGGGTGTTCAGACGATACCGTGAGGGAAAAAACCCCAAAAGGGGAAAAACCCAAAAGAATAAAGGGAAGAAGGAAGGGACAGCAGGGGATAAGAAGCTGCAAGAAAAAACATACACTGGTTAATACAATTCTTTACCCTACTCTCTTTACAATCGCACTAGCCAAAAAGACACTAGATTCACCTGTAAGAATCCTTGTTCATACACCTTATATTACTGTTCCTTCTGACTTCCTTCTACCTGAACAACACACAAAAAGAAACCTTATTAATACTGGGGTAAACCTCCATCTTGAAAAAATTGAAATGGAGGGAAGAGGAAGAATAGGGTCCATTCATTTCCCCTTTCTAAGTAACTAGTGATCAAAAGAGAATGGACACTGGTATCCGCAAAAAAACCAATAGCCTTGTGCTGACTCTGCCGGGGGCAGAGTCAGCACAAGGCTCCAGAGACACGCCGCATGGTACAAATTCCTGCCGCGACCCTGACTCCCCGCTGAAGTCCGACTGCGGACTGCGCAAGTTTGGAAATTCCAGCTTTTCTGTAATGTAACTCACACACAAGGGGTGTGCGTTAGACATAGCGATTCTCTCTTTTTTGTTCTATGTTTGTTTTTTGTCCTGACGAAAGCTCCCCTGACCCCTGTGGGCCCTGAGAGCTGAAACATGTCGACACCTTTGGAAAGATATAGTAGCCTCATAACTCAGCTACTTACATATCAACATTGAATTTTTACTAAGAGTGGCTATTTCTTTGCACTTATTAAAAAATTTTCATTGTTTTGATCTAGCCATTACCTTTTTTAAAAAAATTCCTTTTTTCATCTCTGGACACTTCTGCAGAATACCAGAAGTAGCCTCGGGTGAGGCAGGCATTTGCACGTTAATCGTAGACCCGATGACTATGCCAAGACTCCTGATGGGGCGGAGAAAAGATATACCGCTTTGACATTTCCCAGGAAGTCTATGAGGGTTTGCGATACAAAAAACTATTGGTTTTTTTGCGGATACCAGTGTCCATTCTCTTTTGATCACTAGTAAACCTCCATCTGCCTACATTAATAATTCTCACTAGAAACGTACCCCATTTCCTGAATGCAAAAGCTCTGAAGAAATGGTTCCAATGAAATTAACAAAACACGGTTCAGTCCAAGGAAATGAAAAAACACCAGGTTCGTGCAAACAAGCACCTTGCTAGGAAACTAACAAAGAAGTCACTGCTACTGTCAGCAAAATCCTCCTGTGTTATGATAGCGCCAATATATTTTCACTACACCATAAGTATACAAGATCAAACCAAATACGGCAAGGCGTAGTTCCTTCACTACTGCCATCCGCTTTGGTATTTATATTCCATAGGAAAAATGTGTTCCTCGTCATGTATTCATGACTGTAATGTGGAGGACCTTTTTCCCCCTGCAAGAGAGCAAAGTTCCCCAAGAATAAGGCGCCCCTCCGCGAGGCTCAACACCAAAACGTAAATAGAATATGTACTTGCTCTGAGACCTCGCAGCCGCGAGGAAATTATGCGCTCAGGAGCTCGCTCCGGATCGAATGTGCAACCTTCAAAACAAACGCGCTAGCCAGCGCGTTACCAATTGCCGGAACGTCCTTCCGCCGAAGGATGGGTACCGAATACAATACCCTCGGAGTAAGCATGGGCGAATTTTGCGAATCTCGCGTTCGCGAATTTTGCGGATTTGCGAACTCGCAATCCGCAAAATCCGCGACTTCTCGCGAATTTGCGGATTTTTTTTTTTTGTGTTTGCGCGGGTTTCTGCCAGTTCGCGAGGGTTTTGTACAATGTCGCAAATTGCGAACTTACCTGTCGGGTCGCAAGTTTCGCGAACTTGTTGTTTCTACGTGTCCAGCCTGTTGGGGACACTCTTCTTCATCACTGCCACTCTCTGTCACCACTGCCACTCTCTGACTACTCATGCCACCCTCTGGCCCACCCATGCCACCCTCTGTTTCATCACAGCACCCTCTGGTTGTCCAGTCAGTGTACATTATTGTGGCAACGCAAGCACACCTTCCCTGCCTCAAGTGACCTGAATTAATTTGGGGCTGATTAATGTGTCACAGATTATTTTTTTAGCTGGCACCTGCTTCCTTAGTGCTTCCTGATTAGTGATCTTTTGCACTTGCTAAGTGCTTTCTTTGTTGCAAAATGAGTTACAACACCTGCCCTGCCCCAACTGACAATAATGAATTAGGGGCTGATTAATGGATTTGAACTTCCAGCCTGGCTCCTGCTTGTCTCCCTTAGCTGTAATTCAGGACCTTTGTGGCATATGTGTAACTATTCTGAGGTTCAGAGCAGGGTCACATAATAGTTGCAACTGGCAACTGAACTCTGGAGGGGCCCCTCAGGAAGCACTACAGGAAATGGCTACTAATGATGAGCCTGAACTTTTGAACCTGGTAAGTAGTTTCAGTTTTGCTAAGATCGTATTTCTGCAATTTTGCACTTATTCGCGGGGCGCGAAGTTGTACTGGGAAGCCGCAAACTCACGCGAACAGTGCGAACAGTGCGAGCAAAATCCGCTGCTCGCGGATTTGCGGATTTTGCGGGAGATTCGCGAATCTCGCGGATTGCGAATTTACCGAAAATCCGCAAAATCCGCGAGCGAAACGGATTTTCCGCCCATGCTTACCTCGGAGATCCGATCAGGAACACCGGATACTTGGAAGCAGCCGCTCCCGCTGGGATACAAGAATCACGAGCCCCGATCACCCGGCTCCGCCCTGTGATATCCTGCTGGCCGCTAGGAATCATGGGTACTGTAGTTCGGGTCCTTAGTCTAATGGGAATTGTAGTTCTGGTAGGCGTGTGACAATCTAAAACCTGGCATAGTGAGTGAGTAGCAGAGAGTGAGTAGTTTAATTTAAAAGGAACACAATGAAGGGGTTCATTTTGCCATAGAAATTATGATTAGTGCTGAAAAAAGAAAAATGAGGTCACATTTTGAGTGACTTCTCAAACGCTTTTCTATTTCATTAAAAAATTCTGACATGCAGACTGAAACATGCACTTTCAATACCAGCAGCCAACTACCCTGGTGAGCAATAGCTTTACTACAGTGATCTAATAAGCAACTAGAGTGCTAACATTCTGAATTTATGGCAAATGTGTGACACACCTGAATGCCTTCTTGATGGAATCAAAGTAAAACACTGAAAGTATTTCCTACTGAGGAGACTGTAGTAAATGAGGAAATTAGGAAACTTCATAACAAATAAGTCTCCCAAGATGGGCACCAGAGACAAAAGAGCCCAAATGTAGCACAAATATCACCCAGATGTAGCCTTATTATAGCCCAATGACAGAATGTCCCAGAGTGTTCTAAAGAACAACTAGAGCGCAACTGTCTTACTTATGGGAAAAGTATGGCACACTTGAAACCATTTAGATTTGAATAAAGTGGTAACACTTAAAACATATAATTTGCAAAGGAACAAAATGAGGGGAGTTCATTTTGCCATAGAAATTATAATTAGTGCTGCAGAAAGAAAATTTAGGGCACACTTTGACTTCTCAAATCCTCTTCGATTTCATTAAAACATTCTGACATGCAGACTGAAACATGCACTTTGAATACCAGCAGCAGACTTCCCTGGTGAGCAGTAGCTTTACTACAGTGATCTAATGTGCAACTAGAGTGCTAACATTCAGAATTTATGGCAAATGTGTGACACATCTGAATGCATTCTTGATGGAACCAAAGTAAACAAACATTGAAAAATGCAATAGGTCTCGCCCTCGTTTAAGTTAAAGCAATTCTTTTTGTAATTAGGTGGCTTTTTAGCTTTGCTTTTATTAGTGTTTTTCAAACTTTCATGTACATAACATGCATATGTATGCATATATGTATATGTATATGTATATGTATGCATGCATTTATATTTGTATTCATATAGATATGCATGTTATATATATGCTTATATATGTATGCATATATATACACACATACATATATAAATGCATGTGCATATATATGCATATATATATATGTGCATATGTGTGCATGTAGAGAGAGGAAGAAAGGTCGGAGGTAGAGGTGTAGAGGTAGAGGTGCAGAGGTAGAAAGGTAGAGGTAGAGGTAGAGAGGTACAGAGTAGAAGAGAGAGAGGTAGAGAGAGGTAGAGAGCAGAGATTGAGTAATAGAGAGTAGAGAGTGAGTAGTAGAGAGCAGTAGAGAGTAGTAGAGAGAGTAGCAGAGTGTTAGTAGTAGAGAGTAGTAGAGTGAGTAGTAGAGAGAGTAGTAGAGAATAGTAGAGTAGTAGAGAGTGAGTTGTAGAGAATAGAAGAGAGTGAGTAGTAGAGACTAGTAGAGAGTGAGTAGTAGTGAGCGAGTATTAGAGAGTGAGTAGTAGAGAGTGAGTAGCAGAGAGAGAGAGTAGTAGAGAGTAGTAGAGAGTGAGTAGTAGAGAGAAGTAGAGAGCGAGTAGTTGAGAGTGAGTAGTAGAGCATACTAGAGAGTGGGTAGTAGAGTGAGTAGTAGAGAGTAGTAGAGAAAGGGTTATAGAGAGTGAGTAGTAGAGTGTGAATAGTAGCGAGTGGGTAGTAGAGAATGAGTAGTAGAGAGTAGTAGGGTGAGTAGCAGAGAGTGAGTAGTAGAGAGAGAGTAGTAGAGAGTAGTAGAGAGTGAGCAGTAGAGTAATAGAGAGTGAATGCTAGAGAGTCGTAGAGAGTAGTAGAGTGAGTAGTAGAGAATAGTAGAGAGTAAGTAGTAGAGAGTAGTAGAGAGCAGTAGAGAGTAGCAGAGAGTGAGTAGTAGAGATTGAGTAGAAGAGAGTAGTAGCGAGTAGTAGAGAGTGAGTAGTAGAGAGTAGTAGAGAGTAAGTAGTAGAGAGAGAGTAGTAGAGTATTAGAGAGTGAGTAGTAGAGCGCAATAGAGAGTGAGTAGTGGAGAGTATTAGAGAGTGAGTAGTAGAGAGAGAGTTGTAGAGAGTGAGTAGTAGAGAGTAGTAGAGAGTGAGTAGGATAGAGAGAGTAGTAGAGTAGTAGAGAGTGAGTAGTAGAGAGTGAGTAGTAGAGCGTAGTGGAGTAGTAGAGAGTGAGTAGTAGAGCGTAGCAGAGAGTGAGTAGTATAGAGAGTGGTAGAGAGTGAGTAGTAGAGTGAGTAGTAGAGAATGGTAGAGAGCAAGTAGTTGAGAATGAGTAGTAGAAAGTGAGCAGTAGAGAGTGAGTAGTAGAGAGAGGGTAGTAGAGAGTAGTAGAGAGTGAGTAGTAGAGAGTAGTAGTAGAGAGTAGTAGAGAGAAGTAGAGTAGCAGAGTGAGTAGTAGAGAGTAGTAGAGAGTGAGTAGTAGAGAGTGAGTAGTGGAGAGTAGTAGAGAGTGAGTAGTAGAGCTTGAATAGTAGAGAGTAGTAGAGAATGAGTAGTAGAGAGTAGTAGAGTAGTAGAGAGTGAGTAGTAGAGAGTGAGTAGTAGAGAGTATTAGAGAGTGAGTAGTAGAGAGTAGTAGAGTGAGTAGCAGAGAGTGAGTAGTAGAGAGAGTAGTAGAGAGTGAGTAGTAGAGTACTAGAGAGTGAGTGGCAGAGAGTCATAGAGAGTAGTAGAGTGAGTAGTAGAGAGTAGTAGAGAGTAAGTAGTAGAGTGAGCAGTAGAGAGTAGTAGAGAGTAGCAGAGAGTGAGTAGTAGAGATTGAGTAAAGGAGAGTAGTAGCGAGTGACTAGTAGAGAGTGAGTAGTAGGGAGTAGTAAAGAGTGAGTAGTAGAGTAGTAGAGAGTGAGTAGTAGAGAGTGAGTAGTGGAGAGCGGTAGAGAGTGAGTAGTAGAGAGTGAGTAGCAGAGATGAATAGTAGAGAGTGGTCGAGAGTGAATAGTAGACAGAGAGTAGTAGACTAGTAGAGAGTGAGTAGTAGAGAGTAGTAGTGAGTGAGTAGTAGAGAGTAATAGAGAGTGAGTAGTAGAGAGTGAGTAGCAGAGAGAGATTAGTAGAGAGTGAGTAGTGGAGTGAGTAGTAGAGAGTAGTAAAGAGCGAGTAGTAGAGAGTGAGTAGTAGAGAGTAGTAGAGAGTGAGTAGTAGGGTGAGTAGTAAATAGAGTAGTAGAGAGTAGTAGAGAGTAGTAAAGAGAGTAGTAGAGAGTGAGTAGTAGAGAGTAGTAGAGAGTAGTGGAGAGTAATAGAGAGTGAGTACTAGAGAGAGAGTAGTAGAGAGTAGTAGAGAGCGAGTAGTAGAGAGTGAGTAGTAGAGAGTAGTAGAGTGTGAGTAGTAGGGTGAGTAATATAGAGAGAGTAGTAGAGAGAGAGTAGAAGAGTGAGTAGTAGAGAGTAGTAGAGAGTGAGTAGTATAGAGAGAGTAGTAGAGTAGTAGAGAGTGAGTAGTAGAGAGTAGGTAGTAGAGAGTAGTGGAGTAGTAGCGAGTAGTGGAGTAGTAGAGAGTGAGTAGTAGAGTGAGTAGTAGAGAGTGGCAGAAAGTTGGTAGTAGAGTGAGTAGTAGAGAGTAGTAGAGAGCGAGTAGTTGAGAGCGATTAGTAGAGAGTGAGTAGTAGAGAGTGATTAGTAGAGAGTGAGTAGTAGAAAGAGAGAGAGTAGTAGAGACTAGTAGAGAGTGAGTAGTAGAGTAGCAGAGAGTGAGTAGTAGAGAGTCATAGGGAGTAGTAGAGTGAGAAGTAGAGGGTAGTAGAGAGTGAGTAGTAGAGAGTGAGTAGTAGAGAGTAGCAGAGAGTAGTTTAGAGTGAGTAGTAGTAAGTGAGTAGTAGAAGCTGAGTAGTAGAGAGTGAGTAGCAGAGCTTGAATAGTAGAGAGTAGTAAAGAGTGAGTAGTAGAGAGTGAGTAGTAGAGAGTAGTAGAGTAGTAGAGAGTGAGTAGTAGAGAGTAGTAGAGTGAGTAGTAGAGAGTGAGTAGTAGAGAGTAGTAGAGTAGTAGAATGAGTAGTAGAGAGTAGTAGAGAGTGAGTAGTAGAGAGTGAGTAGTAGAGAGTAGTAGACTAGTAGAGAGTGAGTATTAGAGAGTGAGTAGTAGAGGGTGAGTAGTAGAGAAGTAGTAGAGAGTAGTAGAGATTAGTAGGGAGTGAGTAGTAGAGAGTAGTAGAGTAGTAGAGAGTGAGTAGTAGAGAGTAGTAGAGTGAGTAGTAGAGAGTGAGTAGTAGAGAGTAGTAGAGTAGTAGAGTGAGTAGTAGAGAGTAGTAGAGAGTGAGTAGTAGAAAGTAGTAGAGTAGTAGAGAGTGAGTAGTAGAGAGTGAGTAGTAGAGGGTGAGTAGTAGAGAAGTAGTAGAGAGTAGTAGAGATTAGTAGGGAGTGAGTAGTAGAGTAGTAGACTAGTCAGTCAGTGTCAGTCAGTAAGTCAGTCAGTGTCAGTCGGTCAGTGTCAGTCAGATCAGTCAGTCAGTCAGTGTCAGTGTCAGTCAGTTAGTGTCAGTTAGTCAGTCAGTGTCAGTCAATCAGTGTTAGTCAGTGTCAGTCAGTCAGTGTCAGTCAATCAGTGGCAGTCAGTGCCAGTCAATCAGTGTCAGTCAGTGTCAGTGTCAGCTAGAGCAGCTCTGCTGACCTGGTTCTCTGGCTCTACAGCAGCTCTGCTGACCTTGTTCTCTCCCTCTAAAGCAGCTCTGCTGACCTGGTTTCTCTGGCTCTACAGCAGGCCTGCTGACCTGGTTCTCTAGCTTTAGAGCAGCTCTGCTGACCTAGTTCTTAGGCTACAGAGCAGCTCCGCTGATCTGCTTCTCTGACTCTACAACAGCTCCGCTGACGTGGTTCTCTGGCTCTAACGCAGCTCTGCTGGCCTGGTTCTATGGCTCTAAAGCAGTTCTGCTGACATGCTTCTCTGGCTCCAGAGCAGCTCTGCTGGCCTGGTTCTCTCCCTCTAGAGCAGCTCTGCTGACCTGGTTCACTCCCTCCAAAGCAGCTCTACTGACCTGGTTTCTCTGGCTCTACAACAGCTCTGCTGACCAGGTTGTCTGGCTCTAGAGCAGCTCTGCTGACCTAGTTCTCTGGATCTAGAGCAGCTCTGCTGACCTGGTTCCTATGCTCTAGAGCAGATCTGCTGACCTGGTTCTCTCTCTCTAAAGCAGGTCTGCTGACCTGGTTCTCTCCCTCTAAAGCAGCTCTGCTGACCTGGTTTCTCTGGCTCTACAGCAGGTCTGCTGACCTGGTTCTCAGGCTCTAGAGCAGCTCTGCTGACCTCGTTCTTAGGCTACAGAGCAGCTCTGCTAATCTGGTTCTCTGGCTCTACAACTGTTCTGCTGACCTGGTTCTCTGGCTCTAAAGCAGTTCTGCCGACCTGGTTCTATGGCTCTAAAGCAGTTCTGCTGACATGGTTCTCTGGCTCTAGAGCAACTCTGCTGACCTGGTTCTCTCCCTCTAAAGCAGCTCTACTGACCTGGTTACTCTGGCTCTACAGCAGCTCTGCTGACCTGGTTCTCTGGCTCTAGAGCAGCTCTGCTGACCTGGTTCTCTGGCTCTAGAGCAGATCTGCTGACCTGGTTCTTTTGCTCTAGAGCAGCTCTGCTGGCCTAGTTCTCTGGCTCTAAAGCAGCTCTGGTGACCTGGTTCTATGGCTCTAAAGCAGCTCTGACCTGGTTCTCTGGCTCTAAAGCAGCTCTGCTGACCTAGTTCTCTGGCTCTAGAGCACCTCTGCTGACCTAGTTCTTAGGCTCTAGAGCAGCTCTTCTGACCTGGTTCTTTGGCTCTACAACAGCTCTTCTGACCTGGTTCTCTTGATCTAAAGCAGCTCTGCTGACTCGGTTCTCTGGCTCTAAAGCAGTTCTGCTGACCTGGTTCTCTGGCTCTAGAGAAGTTCTGCTGACCTGGTTCTCTGGCTCTAGAGCAGCTCTGCTGACCTAGTCCCTTGGCTCTAAACCAGCTCTGCTGACCTGGTTCTCCCGCTCTAAAGCAGCTCTACTGACTTGGTTTCTCTGACTCTACAGCAGCTCTGCTGACCTGGTTCTCTGGCTCTAGAGCAGCTCTGCTGATCTAGTTCTTAGGCACTAGAGCCGCTCTGCTGACCTGGTTCTCTGGCTCTAATGCAGCTCTGCTGACCTGATTCTATGGCTCTAAAGCAGCTCAGCTGACCTGGTTCTCTGGCTCTAGAGCAGCTCTGTTGACCTGGTTCTCTGGCTCTAAAGCAGCTCTGTTGACCTGGTTCTCTCCCTTTAAATCAACTCTGCTAACCTGATTCTCTGCATCTAGAGCAGCTCTGCTGACCTGGTTCTATGGCTCTCAAGCAGCTCTGCTGAGTTAGTTTTCTGGCTCTAGAGAAGCTCTGCTGACCTGGTTCTCTGGCTCTAAAGCAGCTCTGCTGACCTGGTTTCTCTGGCTCTAGAACAGCTCTGCTGACCTGGTTCTCTGGCTCTAGAGCAGCTCTGTTGACTTGGTTCAATGGCTCTAAAGCATCTCTGCTGACCTGGTTTCTCTGGCTCTACAACAGCTCTGCTGACCTGGTTCTCTGGCTCTAGAGCAGCTCTGCTGGCCAAGTTCTTAGGCTCTAGAGCAGCTCTGCTAACCTGGGTCTCTGGTTCTACATCAGCTCTGCTGACCTGCTTCTTAGGCTGTAAAGCAGCTCTGCTGACTCAGTTCTATGGCTCTAAAGCAGTTGTGCTGACCTGGTTCTCTGGCACTAGAACAGTTCTGCTGACCTAGTTCTCTGGCACTAGAACAGTTCTGCTGACCTGGTCCCTTGGCTCTAAACCAGCTCTGCTGACCTGGTACTCCCGCTCTAAAGCAGCTCTACTGACCTGATTTCTCTGACTCTACAGCAGCTCTGCTGACCTAGTTCTCTCCCTCTAAATCGACCTTGCTAACCTGGTTCTCTGCATCTAGAGCAGCTCTGCTGACCTGGTTCTATGGCTCTCAAGCAGCTCTGCTGACCTGGATTTCTGGCTCTAGAGAAGCTCTGCTGACCTGATTCTCTGGCTCTAGAGCAGCTCTGCTGACCTGGTTCTCTGGCTCTAAAGCAGCTCTGTTGACCTGGTTCTCTCCCTCTAAAGCAGCTCTGCTGACCTGGTTCTCTGCCTCTAGAGCAGCTCTGCCGACCTGGTTCTCTGGCTCTAAAGCAGCTCTGCTGACCTGGTTCTCCGGCTCTAAAGCAGTTCTGCTGACCTGGTTCTCTGCCTCTAGAGCAGCTCTGCTGACCTGGTTCTATAGCTTTAAAGCAGCTCTGCTAACCTGGTTCTCTGGCTCTAAAGCAGTTCTGCTGACCTGGTTCTCTCCCTCTAAAGCCGCTCTGCTGACCTAGTTTCTCTGGCTCTACAGCAGCTCTGCTGACTTGGTTCTCGGCCGCTAGAGCAGCTCTGCTGGCCTGGGACTCTGGCTCTAGAGCAGCTCTGCTGACCTGGGTCTCTGGTTCTAGAGAAGCTCTGCTGACCTGCTTCTTAGGCTCTGGAACAGCTCTGCCGACCTGATTCTCTGTCTCTACAACGGCTCTGGTGACCTGGTTTCTCTGGCTCTACACCAGCTCTACTGACCTGCTTCTCTGCATTCACGATGCACGCACCGACTTCGCGAAAATATATTTTAAAATAATATAAGTTTATTATAACGACAAATATATTATTTTCATAAATATCTTAGATAATCTCTTGCCCTAATATGTATATTAAAGACACATACATATCATTTTGGAACATATTTATGTTTTTTGCGGGAGTCGCGCACCCAGCGTGCCCCAGCACGTATATGACGTCACGCCGGACCCACCACTGCGCAAGCGTCTCGTACCGTAATGCGCATGTGTCGCGAATGCACGGGAACAGGAGTAGCGGACTGGTCGCATACCAATCGCGCACATCACGTAATATTAAATGTATATGATGTAACTGAAAAACACGCAGCCGTCGCACACTGTACGCGGATCCTTCATGACTTTTCTAAAATGGCGACTAGAATCTGCACACCCACCGTGAGGTGTACGCTTTGAGTGCGCAACTCCGAAAAAAAATTAGGAACATTTTTTGTTCAAGAAAACAAAAGAAATATATTAAAATTAAAAATTGAAACAAAAAAATTTATCAATATTTCCTTTTAAATTAAAAAATAGGTTTTTTTTTGCAATTTTCAGAAAAATACATAATGTTATTTAATGAATAAAATATTTATAAATAAACAGATAAAACTGTAGAAAATCAGTAAAAAAATAGGTATAACTACTATCGCACATAAAAATTAGAATTTAAAAAACCTTTGAAATTCACTGAAAAAACCATAGGATTCAGGGGTGTTATAGTTAGCTGTCCATTTCACTCGTACAAAACCATAGAAATTCCTCCGTTATAGTTAGTTCTGCTAACTATAACTCACGCACCCGCAATGCACTGCTGATGATGTCTCATTCATGACATGGTCAGTGACATCACTGATGACATCACTCATGACATTTCAAATGACATCACTGATGACATCATCCACGTGACAATCTGATACACCTCATCATACACTAGTATAACCTTTCATCACTCACTGTAAAATACAGAGTGCCATATTTGAAACCATTGACACACTAATACCAGTTACTGCATACCCACTCACTGATTCCTAAGTCTACACACACAACTACCCATTCAACAATAGAATCATTTATACATGTTGTCACTAATTAATAGAACACTGTCAAAATGCACTTATACACATATATAGACATTGACACATCAGCAGTCATCTTAGTCGGTTATGCAGTCATCCTACTCACTCATGAAAAAAATTATTCACACTTACATTTACTCACTTACCAATTATCCAACAACACCTCATTTGTTCAAACACATAGTAACTCATAGTTAATATGTTAAAAAATCACCATTACAATTAGACAGTCATTCATATAGTTTCTCTCACAACCACTGACTTTGTTGAAGATGTACAACTAGAACATATATTCGCTCACCAACACACAAATAAATACACTCAATCACCCAAACAATTGTTTGTACATGCACTCTTAAACCTATACACCTAGTCAATCAACCATTCACACATCTATGCATAGAGTTACTACACCCCATCCAACCACACACAAACTCAGTGTCCCATACAAATACTCACCCAACTAATCAATAACTAATATACACACTCATGTAGTTAGTGATCAACTGATGCATGATGTTATACAACAACAGAGAAAGTGATGCACACATTCACATAGTTTAGTTACTAATCCATGTATTAAGTGAAACACTTTTAATTACTCACTTAAACAGTCAGACAGCTACTAAATCCTCCATCCAGACAGTTATATATCAACATATTTAAATTTCAAACTAAACCACATTCACTGGATGATGTAATCAGTGATGTCATTTGAGACGTCATCAGTGATGTCATCAGTGATGTCACCGACCATGTCATGAATGATGCAATATGTGACATAATTAGCAGTGCATTGCGGGCGCGCGAGTTATAGTTAGCAGAACTAACTATAACGGAGGAATATCTATGGTTTTGTACGAGTGAAATGGCCAGCTAACTATATATGTATATATATATACAACTACACTATACAATATATACCCACTCAAATAGCCACTCACTTACACACTTACTCATAATCCCACTTTCACACCCAGTCACTCACCCAAAAATCTATTCACACATCCACTCAGTAGCCAAAACAGCCTCTCACAAACACTCTCACCAACCCATAGAGCCACTCAAACAGCCACATACGCACACACACACTCATCCATCGGATCACTGACAGAATATTGACAGTCAAAATATCGACTTGCCAAAATATCGAGGTAAAAATATAGAATGCCAGAATATCGACTTCCTATCTACAAACAGGTAAGTGCAAAAATATTGACTCCAAAATATCGATAGGAAAAAATATAGACAGTCAAACTATCGAATTTTTTAAATATCTTAAAAGTAATTTAAAAGTAATATAATAATAAATATAATTAATTTAAACATATTTAAAATACTTAAATAAACTTAAAATTAATAAATAATTAATGTAACTAAAAACCTTTTTTTATTTTAAAACATATTCGGACCCTGCCCGAAACGCGTCATGCCAAAATCTAAGCTGCAAAATGGTTGAATAAACGCCTGCTGTGACACTCTGCAAATTCGTGTGGTGGTCCGTATTTTCTGTTGGTTCATCCTGGAAACAGAATTCGATTCATATATATATATATATATATATATATATATATATATATATATATATATATATATATATATATATACACATATTATTAACAAAACATATACAATATTTTTTCTGTAGGATAGCGAGAGGGTTAAATTTACTATTCACACTCCAGAGAGTGCAACAGTAGGGAAAGCGTTGGATAGCGTAGGGGTAAAAATTACTATTCCCACTCCAGTGAGTGCAACAGTAGGGAAAGTGTTGGATAGCATAGGATTAAAAATTACTATTCCCATTCCAGTGCGTGCAACAGTAGGGAAAGTGTTGGATAGCGAAGGGATACAAATTAATATTCCTACTCCAGAGAGTGCAACAGTAGGGAAAGCGTTGAATAGCGTAGGGGTAAACATTACTATTCCACCTCCCGAGAGTGCATCAGTAAGGGAAGCGTTGGATAGCGTAGGGGCAAAAATTACTATTCCCACTGCAGTGAGTGTAACAGTAGGGAAAGCGTTGGATAGCGTAGGGATAAAAATTACTATTCCTACTCCAGAGAGTGCAACAGTAGGGAAAGCGTTGGATAGGGTAGAGATAACAATTAGTATTCCCACTCCAGTGAGTGCAACAGTTGGGAAAACGTTGGATAGCTTAGGGGTAAAAATTACTATTCCAACTCCAGAGAGTGCAACAGTAGGGAAAGCGTTGGATAGCGTAGGGGTAAAAATTACTATTCCCACTCCAGTGAGTGCAACAGTAGGGAAAGCGTTGGATAGCGTAGGGGTAAAAATGACTATTCCTACTCCAGAGAGTTTAACATTAGGGAAAACGTTGGATAGTGTAGGGGTTAAAATTACTATTCTCACTCCAGTGAGTGCAATAGTAGGGAAAGTAAATACTTCATATATAAATATAAATAACAGAAATATTAATACCAATTACAAAATAATTAAAATATTTTACAATTTTATAAAATATATTAATTAATCAATTAAAATTTCAAACTGAATGTCTCTAATACACCACAATTCACGTTATTACAGTTTACGTTCCACTGTCTCAGGTTACTACAATAAAGTCCTAATTTTACTACTACTAAATTGAGAAAAATCCTAATTTTAAGACTTTCGGTATTCACAGAAGGCATTTATGTGTCCTAAAGTTAGGAGTCCTAACTTTACTACTTCTAAATTGAGAAAAATCCTAATTTTAAGACTTTCGGTATTCACAGAAGGCATTTAGGAGTCCTAAGGTTAGGAGTCCCAACTTCTGGGAATACTGAAATGAGTAAGTTCATTCTGTGAATACCAAAAGTAGTAAGTGCATTCTGTGAATGCCAAAAGTAGTAAGTTCATTCTGTGAATACCAAAAGTAGTAAGTGCAATCTGTGAATACCAAAACAGTAGTAAGTTTAGGATTGAGTCTTAAGTTCATTCTGTGAATCGGGCCCTAGGTCATTAAATACATCAATAGAATCTCTCGCTGATGTCAGGATAAATCTTGAACTCGGTCTAAACGATGTCGATTCCCTTTTATCAATTGCAATCCCTTCTTCAGTCGCCAGTGATATTGCTTGATCATTTGCTTATACTCCTTCTCGTGCCACCAAGATTTCTGACTCACTCTCCATTTGGTGCATCTCCACCATTAAGTCCATATCATTGACTTGTAGATCACCTATTGCGTTTGAATTGCTGTCAACAGTCCTCCCCATTGCAATGTTCGTGCTTTGATTAATCGCAAAATGCTTCTTCCGTTTGAGTAGTCTTATATACTTGAAGATATTAATTTGTGTCTGGACATAGTTGAAATCCGCTGGTAGACAAAAGGATAGACCTAAATTCAAGATTTTTTCTTCTTCTGTTGACAATTGGATATTCGTCAGGTTGATAACAGATGTTTCATTATCAATATTCATTTCATTTTCATCTTGCTATTCAATAATCGTTTTCAATTTGCATTGCTTGGCGCCTTTGCGCCTCTGCCACCTTTGCCTCTTCCCCTTGGTGGTTTGGCGTAATTTGTAGGAATTCGTGGTCGGAGATTAAATCTCTGTTCCTCTTGTAAGAAAAAAAAATCGTCAATTACTGAGGGAATTCTACCAGCCGCTGTACCACTTTTCCCCTCATCTGCTGAGGTTTCCACTTCAG
Organism: Lissotriton vulgaris; assembly: GCF_964263255.1. Classification (NCBI taxonomy): domain Eukaryota; kingdom Metazoa; phylum Chordata; class Amphibia; order Caudata; family Salamandridae; genus Lissotriton; species Lissotriton vulgaris. The sequence continues at coordinate 771,772,129 of NC_141693.1, forward strand.
AACTTTGTAGGCTACTCAGGCTTGATTGCATTTCACTTGTGGCTTTAGCGCTGCTATTCATTTTCAACCTGCGAACATTCTCAAACTTCTTAGCGAACGTATACATTTGTCCTCACTCATAATCTCCCTTGTCGCAGAGAAAATTCTGAGCCTTGCATTCTTTGATGGTAGTTTCCAATTTCTTAACTTTATCTGTCATGTCCTTCTTATATTTCACTATTACCTCTTGATTTATTTCTTTGTCCAGCATTTCATTTATCTGTCGCATTTCTTCCAGCATTTTTGTATGATCTACTTCCGCATATTTAATCAGTATTCCAAGGATGCAACTGGAAGATTCCTGGTCATTATCCGCCCACTCGCTGAGCATATTCGGGTTAGGGTCCTCGTAAGTAGGAGCCACTCAAATTTGCAAGCCCCTGGGTATCCTCTTTACTTCTAGGTATCTCTGTAAAGATTTGAATTCCCACCAATTTGATAATTTTCCACGGTTTAACTTCTCCAAATGTTTCAGGCGTACTAAAACATCCGACATTTTGCCATCACTCGTTACCGTTGTGCCAGCTGAAATAGTTGTGCCTGCCTTTGTATCATCAAAAATTGATAAAGTAGCTTATTCTCTCTTTTTCATTTCTTCAACCGACATGATGTCCCACTCTGAAGTTGTTACCAACATCGTTCACCATCCGTCAGCATCCATGTTACTTCAATTCCCACGGAAAACCACTCACGCTGACTTTCCCTCTTCCTTCATGCGCACCCACACGCTACCTGAACTTCCATTGGCATCCAGCTCAGTCTAGCGACTTAACGATTCTGCCACAGGTTCAGGATAACGTGTTATTGTTACAACTGCTGAACTGGCTTTCTCGAATCTGGCGCTGAAGGGGGCAACGGCAAACACTTTTTCCTCCTTTGCTTGAGAGACAGCCACTGCCACCAAAACAGAGGGCGCGTCATCGGCACCGGTTACTCGATCGTAACCTGGTATAATCTCCAAATCTCCACCTTGGTACTACCCCAGGGAAGACAACGCCATGTGGTGATCAAATATTTTTTATTGTCGTTTTTTCAATGCGTTTCGCCTGCACCAGCAGGCTTGTTCACGAATAAAGTTTTACCGTACAAAAACACCATTTAAATCCCATGTGAGTTGTCGTAAATATTTAATTTACTATCTTAATTTCTATGCAGGTAAGTACTTAATCAATAATAACTCAATCGGAAAGAAAGAAAACAGAGTCCGTGGTGTTAGAGTTCTTAGGGGTTTTATTCCTTAAAAAGGAATTATTCCGGAATAGGATATCATGTTCCTGCAACCACACGGGGTTCAGGAAGGGATAGAGCAAAGTTTTATTGACAATACATAGCTTATATACTTAATTTACATCATAGAAAGCAATGTAGTAGGCGTAACAGCTGAGAGTAGACAAGATAACAGCATCCACGTGTTACTAGTACGTAATCAGAAGGCGTGGACTAGGCGTAACTGGAGGGTGCAGGGGGCTTGACATTTACACTGACGGAAAGAGACAGAAGTCTGGCATGTCAGATCAACTTGTGCTTCTATCATATCTGATATCTGATGTTTAGGAACTGAGCTATCTGGGCGGAAAGGTCTCTGGGGCAGAAGCTATTCTATACTGACTGTGAGCGCGTGTATAAGCGCCTGAGTGTCTGCATGAGAAGCGTGGGGGCATGGGCCTTCCATGGGAGCATGGTAACAGGGGCTATGAATTACTTGCACGGAGACAGGCCGGCCCTTTGGCTCTGCAGCTGGGGAATGTTTACTGAAACTAGTAGGCAGGAATGTATCTTCGAGGAGCGGGACAGATAACTCGAAGGTTGTAGTCAGTCTTGGCAGGCAGCAGGCTGAGCTGAGCGTGGTGGGCCGCGCTGAAAGTAAGGCAGAGTTCACAGGTACGGGGGCAGCCTGGGCTGAGGCTTTCAGAGTCAGAAGGAAGGAAAAGGCTCGATGGCAGAAATTCTGGGCCTACTTTGCCAGAGCTGAAAAACATGTAGAGTACACTACAAAAAGACATTGGCATAGCATACTTAGGAATGGACTATTCAACCCATTCAGGGTGGGTCTGAAAGAGGACATGTTAACGTTGGACGCAAATGTATTTGCGTCTTCATAGCTGGCACAGGAGGGAAGTTACATGCACTTTAACTCGTACATGGAGACGGTGGGGTACACGATAGGGAACATAACTTGACCAAAAATTTATATTTCCTCATTCCCTCCTTGTTCCCTACGGACCCTTCATGATATATCGATCATCATAAATTGATCAGTTTGTTCTTGTAACATAATTTGTTCGTCTCTCTTCCGTTGTCTGTTTGAGAGAAAACTGGAATGTTCAATGCACGATGTGGCACACAGCCCACATATCGCCGGCCCACACTGTAGGCACAGGCAGCAACTGAATACTATGACAAGGCCAAAGCCTAGGAAGGATAGGATCTTCCATCCCCAAGCGGACAACGTTGTCCAGAACCAACCGGACCAAGTCCAGGTGCCTGGATTCTGATGTATTAAACTTGCAATTTTGTGAAGACGTGTAATAGCTTTGTATACAGATGGCGCGTTTTCTGGAATGAAAACACAGCAACTTGACCCGATGACCTTACAGGCTCCACCTCTATCTGCCAAGATGACGTCAATAACAAGACGATTCTGAAGGACAACAACCCGCATGGCGGACTGTTCCTCTGTTAGGTTACCTAAGGCGGAGGCAGTTTCATGTACTACAGCTTCAAGGGTTCTAGTTAATCTACGTATTAATTTACTGTTTTGGACGGGGCCTAAAAAGAAAAAGAATCCTTTATTAAAATCGGTGTATTGTTCCCATGCCGTTTCTGTATAGTCGACAAGCGGGAGATCTCTTTGGAGTCTATTCTTTACTAGATTTGTGTTTCTGTGGTAATCAGGAGGGGCTAGAAAAACAGGTGGCAGAAGGAATGCAATATAACAGGTACCATCCCAATCTGGAGGCAGACGTATGTATGCGGTATGACCACAAACAAAATAAGAATGACGGGTAGCTTTAAAGGATGATTTACCATGATCACTGAATTCGACCACAGTGGTACATTTACTATGACCTAAGTGTACTGAACCTTTCTTTCTGACACATAATTCACCAGTGACTGGTAATACTGACATAGCGGGCAGAGCTGGTGCAGCTTCGGATTCAACAGTAAGAATCATAAGGTTAATTGTGTAATTACTTAATCCATATACTTCATTTTCTAGATCAGTTCCTATTCTAATGGGGAGTCCCTCCTTATCAGGGTAACAGACGTTGAGCAGGACTAAGTTCAAGTTTCCCCAAACCCAGCTCCCGTCGAGAACAGCAATATCAGGATCTAAGGAATTAATTATTTTGAACCATGCACCACAGGAGCCGTTGTGAGTGAACGGGTACGGAAAGAGGGGCAGAGCTCCCTTGTAATTCTGGTAGGGAGGGAGTCGGCCACATATCCAGCAGTTTGTAGCGTTATTAGTCTGATGGGAGTGGTGTAACATACTAATGAATGTGTTGTTGCGCAGCGCAAGTCTGTAAGAAAGTTCATGTGGAGGTAACTCGCTAAAAGAATGTTCAGCAGAAACATTGTAAGCAGATTGTTCACGCTTGAAAATAGGGCAATATATTGGAAGAAGTACACTTGCAACAATGATCAGAATACTTAGAAAAAACATAATTAATAATGTCACTATACAGTGACTACGCAGTGATTTGCAGTATGTACGTTTCTTGAATTGTCTCTCTCTCTCTCTATCTCGATCTAGGGGATACATGTCAGAAACTATTTAACCGATTCACCTAGGGGAGGACTTAAACAATTAAACTGTCTGACTTGCTAGATCGAAGCTTGAGTCGGTACTCCTCTTGGGGAGTTTTCTCTCGTTCAAGTAATTTAAAGTCACTAGGTTTAATACAGTCTTTGGTGGGGGTGGGCGAGTCAAGGTCTGGTTTCAGTTCATTGCATAATTTAATATGACTCGTGTGGACCCACCCCTTTCTGCCCTCCAACTTCACAGCGGTCCTCGTAGTAAGAAGGACGGTCTTCGGCGCTTTCCAGCGGGGCTCCAACGGGCTTTTCCTGTCAAAATTCCTCACTAGGACTATGTCGCCAGGACGGACATCATGTGGCTTTACATCAGTGTTGTCAGGAAATGCTGCGGCAACCTGTGAACGACATGATTGGAGTGCAGACATCAAGGAGGCAAGGTAATCTGTCAACATGTTACAATCAACATCGGTAATTTTCTTAGGAATGGGCGTCCCCCACATATTCGGTGGTCTGCCGAAGACCACTTCGTACGGGGATAGTCCTGATCTCGAATGTGCAACCATTCTCATATAGAACAGCGCAACTGGCAGGGCGACTATCCAGTCGACCCCTTTCTCCTGGCATATTTTAGCAAGGCGTATCTTAAGTGTCTGGTTATGCCTCTCTACAAGGCCTGCGGCTTCGGGATGTCGGACACAGTGGAATTTCCACTGATATCCTAGCAAAAGGGAGACATGCTTCATAAGTTCGGATGAGAACGGCTGTCCGTTATCTGAGTACACGACACGAGGCAGACCGTATTGTGGGAAGAATTCTCGAACCAGCTGCTTGGCAGTGGTCGGGGCAGTGTAATCTGAGACTGGGTATGCTTCGGTCCAACGAGAGAGTGCACAAACAACTACGAGGACATATTTGAATCCTCGACAACGGTCCATCTGGATATAATCCATCTGGAGGACTTCAAAAGGGTGATCGGGAGGATGAAATCCACCTTGCTCTACGGGGACGCTTTTACCTGGATTGAACTGACAACAGATCATGCAAGTACGCACTTTCTGTTTTGCTGCTGCTCGTAAGTGTTTGTTGTACCAGAGATTCTGTAAACTGTCTAACATAGCTTTTTCTCCTAGATGTGCAGGACTATGTGCTGTATTTATCATGATTTGAACCATGGAGTCGGGGAGGAACCATGTAGGTTTTCCCTTTGTGACCCATCCTTGATCTGTCTGGATCCCTCCTAGTTCGGTCCATTTCTTTATTTCATCTGAAGTGGCATGTGTCTGGATATCGATTACGTCTAGGGTGGGATCCCTGACTGACATACACTGAGTTGGTACTATTGTCTTTGTCACATCAGTAGTCTGGGTGTGAGTCAATGCTGTATGTTTCGCTGTCTGGTCTGCCAGGTCGTTACCCTGGGAAACAGAATCTGTAACCTTAGTATGTGCTTTACACTTCATGACTAATATGCCTGAGGGCAAATGTATTGCCTCTAATAATGCTTGAATGAGGGGACCGTGTTGAATCTTGGCACCATGAGAGGTCAAAAACCCTCTTTCTTGCCATAACATGCCGAAGTCGTGTACGACTCCGAACGCATAGCGGGAATCAGTGTATATGTTAACATTTCTGTTCTTGGCTAGAATACAAGCTCGGGTCAGAGCGATGAGCTCCGCTGCTTGAGCAGACAGTGTGTCGATACGGTGTGTTTCTTTAACTTCAGTTTCAGTGGTCACTGCATATGCGGCCACTAATTCTCCTGTACTTGTTCTCATGCATGAACCGTCCACATAAAGTGTCAGGTCTGGATTTGTCAGTGGAACATCTGTTAGGTCTCGTCGAGGTTTTGTTACTGTATTAATGATCTCTATGCAATCATGCGGTGTTGGATCGGTCACTTATGACCTGGATCAGAATGTTGATTTCTGTATTTCGTGAGAAGGTGCTGAATCATGTATACACCTGCTAATTTCTGCTCGTCGGGGAAAGGTTCAGGAATGTCTGTGCTACGGTGTCATCATTGTATATATCTGGGTTTTCAGTCCATAATATGGCTGACCGGGCTAGTTCTTGTTCATCCATAGAATTTAGTACATGGTACCCTACTCGATCTCGAAGCCTTTTATCAGTCTCCTGGAACTGATGTTCAGCAGAATTTGGGTTTGTCAAGGCAGAGAAAAGAACTCTCTTGCTTTCTGGACGGATGCCTTTCCTAAGGTAAGTTCCCTTACCTACATACGCTATAGTGTCTGTAGTCTTTTCTGGTTCTTCAGGTTCTTCTTCCCCCTCGGAGGAAGCCTTTTCTTTCTCTCCTTTGTGTACGTCTATCACGGCTTTTCTTATTTTCTTGTACATACTGGCTATGCAAGTCCCCTTGTCGTGTTTTCCTTCAGATATATTTTGACCCCACCTGTTGAGTGCATCTAATTCACCCTGATCTGTCTCAGGCCTGTCTCGTTCTCTTATTAGGCAATTTATGAAAAAACGTAATATCTGTCCTTGAACGTCAACTTTCTGATGCTCCATGGCATCCTTAATACTGTCGGGGTCTTTCCCAGTCTGAATAAACTGATATATTCTATCTAGGTGCTCGTTCATTCCTGGAAACATCAGCAGGAAATCAGTAGCAGATCGTAACCGTAGTGATGCCATTATCATTCTATCGTCTTTGCCAGGTACTGGATCATATCTGCAAACTGTAAGTTGTCCCTTGAATATATCGAGACGGGGTGATTTGTACGTGTAGGGACTCTGCAAGTCCCTGAGCTGTAACCTGCGTGTTAATGGCGGGGTCTGGGGACCCCCCATCGCACCTCCTGAGGCGGAAGCTTGGACATTATCTCTCTGTGGAGTCTGTATCTGTACTTGAATTTGTCCTTTAGTAGGGTCAGGTAAACGTGGCTTTGGTAGATTAACTTTAGGTATGGGAGGCGGTGGAGGGGGTGGAACAGGCAGAATCTGATCTTGGGGCGGGTTACCACCCCCATCCCTGTCGTTAGGCAGGGCGCGGACAGGCAGATTGGTGTAAGCGGGTGCTACATCCTCTAGATAGGAATTCAGGAATATGTCTTTAGTAGTCTTGTGAGTTACTTTAGTTGGAACCAATGGTGACGGTAGATTTTTCGGTATTTCTGAAATGGCCTCAGGCGAACCCTCGGCCGCGAGATACATACCGTTTACGAGGTTATTTCGTGCACGGTCTATCTGTTCTGACTTTACTCGAATCCCCTCAGTAATTAGTTCGTTTTCTTGGGCTTTCTCTGATTCTTTAAGTCTGTCCTCTCTACGTAGTTCTTTTTCAGCACGCTTACGGGATTCCTTACGCCAAAACTCTATGGCGTCTTTCTGAGATTGTCTGGCTTTCTTTTTCCATAATGCTTCCTCTACCTTCATGATGCACTCGGCATCCCATGTTCCAGTAACTGGCCATCTGTGTCTCTCGTCTAGATGTTTAGTATAGTCGGCCCATAAATCTAGATACACTATGGCATCTATGCCATGCTTGTGGTACATAAAGTTTCCAGGAGTATCCTTAGGGGGGATAGGAATTTCTTCCTCTAGTATCCCTTTCCTAGTTCCTATCTGCTTTAACTTGTTGAAAAACGGCATCTTGTTTACTCAGTACTGAACGCTCAATCCTTGCTACTTAATACTAGGTACAGCTAGTTATACAAGAACACAATAATGCACATAAAAACAGTCACACTCATACCACGACATTAATCACAAAAAAAGACATTTGCGACATATACGACTACCCCCTATATCAGATGTACTGCTAAACAGCACAGATACACTGCTGAAAACAGTGCAAGAACTTGAATCATCGGATGTACTGCTAAACAGTACAGATACACTGCCTAAAACAGTGCAGACCGGACTTGTGTACCCAAACCCGTCTAGATACGTCCCAGCAATGGTACTCACCGGGAAGCACGGAAAACAGAAGGCCTCGGAAAACTCGACTGGACTGGACTGGACCGGACTCGACTCGACTCGACACGTGGATACTTCGGAAAACTGGTGGGCCTCTTGACACCTCGGACCTTGCTTCTTTCGGCTAGGCTCTGGTCGGGATCCTCCGCACTCCTCACCGCCTCGTCTGGGTACTGATCGCAATCTTCGTCACCTCCGTGGGCCAGAGGGAGATACAGGAAATCCTGCCGGTACGCGTAGTTTCCTTCTAACTGATGGCAGGGGACAGAGCTTGCAACGCACCAACCGGCGCGTGAGGTGGGGGAGGGGTCCCTATTCGGGCGCCAAAATGTCGTAAATATTTAATTTACTATCTTAATTTCTATGCAGGTAAGTACTTAATCAATAATAACTCAATCGGAAAGAAAGAAAACAGAGTCCGTGGTGTTAGAGTTCTTAGGGGTTTTATTCCTTAAAAAGGAATTATTCCGGAATAGGATATCATGTTCCTGCAACCACACGGGGTTCAGGAAGGGATAGAGCAAAGTTTTATTGACAATACATAGCTTATATACTTAATTTACATCATAGAAAGCAATGTAGTAGGCGTAACAGCTGAGAGTAGACAAGATAACAGCATCCACGTGTTACTAGTACGTAATCAGAAGGCGTGGACTAGGCGTAACTGGAGGGTGCAGGGGGCTTGACATTTACACTGACGGAAAGAGACAGAAGTCTGGCATGTCAGATCAACTTGTGCTTCTATCATATCTGATATCTGATGTTTAGGAACTGAGCTATCTGGGCGGAAAGGTCTCTGGGGCAGAAGCTATTCTATACTGACTGTGAGCGCGTGTATAAGAGCCTGAGTGTCTGCATGAGAAGCGTGGGGGCATGGGCCTTCCATGGGAGCATGGTAACAGGGGCTATGAATTACTTGCACGGAGACAGGCCGGCCCTTTGGCTCTGCAGCTGGGGAATGTTTACTGAAACTAGTAGGCAGGAATGTATCTTCGAGGAGCGGGACAGATAACTCGAAGGTTGTAGTCAGTCTTGGCAGGCAGCAGGCTGAGCTGAGTGTGGTGGGCCGCGCTGAAAGTAAGGCAGAGTTCACAGGTACGGGGGCAGCCTGGGCTGAGGCTTTCAGAGTCAGAAGGAAGGAAAAGGCTCGATGGCAGAAATTCTGGGCCTACTTTGCCAGAGCTGAAAAACATGTAGAGTACACTACAAAAAGACATTGGCATAGCATACTTAGGAATGGACTATTCAACCCATTCAGGGTGGGTCTGAAAGAGGACATGTTAACGTTGGACGCAAATGTATTTGCGTCTTCATAGCTGGCACAGGAGGGAAGTTACATGCACTTTAACTCGTACATGGAGACGGTGGGGTACACGATAGGGAACATAACTTGACCAAAAATTTATATTTCCTCATTGTGACGCAAGTCATGTGAAACTACACAATGCATAGAATTAGAGAACAGACTTTTAGTTTTACCATCTGTTCATCGCTGTGCATGCATTCTGACTCAATTATATAAAATTGATATATCTTACAAATTGTAAGTTGTTTAAAATACATTACACAATGATATTTAAATAGCACTGTGAAACTTCAGAAGTCGCTAAGTGCTAGCACACGTATCTGTTTTGCAGTAGACGATATTTTAAACATGTTCAGAGTATTTCACAATCTTGAAAGAAAGATTGTTGAATACCGTGAACATGTTTACAATATTGTAAAAATTTGCACATGATACTGTGGCCCACTTGGGCTGGACAGCATATCTGTTTACCTTTGGTTTCGTCTACTGCGAAACAGATACGTGTCCTAGCACTTAGCGACTTGTGAAGTTTCACAGTGCTATTTAAATATTATCGTGTAATGTATTTTAAACAATTTACAATTTGCAAGATATATCAATTTTATATAATTGAGTCAGAATTCACGCGCAGCGATGAACAGATGGTAAAACTACAAGTCTGTTCTCTAATTCTATGCATTGTGTAGTTTCAAGTGACTTGCGTCACTCACATGGGATTTAAATGGTGCTTTTGGACGGTAAAACTTTATTCGTGAACAATGCTGCTGGTTCAGGCGAAACGCGTTGAAAATCAGACAATAAAGAATAATTGATCACCACATGGCGTCGTCTTCCCTGGGGTAGTACCAAGGTGAATATTTGAAGATTATACTGGGTTACGCTCGAGTAACCGGTGCCGACGACGCGCCCTCAGTTTTGGTGGCAATGGCTGTTTCTCGAGCAAAGGAAAAAATATATATATAAATATATTTCTTGGATAACTCCAGACCTAAAAATTGATTGATGCACTATATAAAATAATTAGTACACTGTTAAAATAAATCTGTCTCTGGATTTGCTATTACAGTTTTAAGCAACTGAATAATAATGCTGCTGACCAGGGACACACTGCGGCCATCATCCTATTAGACCACTCCACATCTTTCGACACCGTCTCACATTGCACTCTCGCAACCAGACTCCACAATGCAGGGATATGAAGACCCGCCCTCAATGGGATTCAATCCTTTCTCTCTGGCAGAACCCAGAGGGTCAGACTCCCTACTTTTCTCTCCAAACCCACGGATACCAACTGCGGAGTACCCCAAGGATCATCACTCAGCCCCACGCTCTTCAACATCTACATGGCCCCCCTAACTACCATCGTCAGACAGCATGGGCTCAACATAGAGTCTTATGCCAAAGACACCCAGCTCTTCCTCTCCCTCATGAAGAACCCCAAAGACACCAGATGATGCTTCCAGGAAGGAATGAAGGATGTTGCAGCCTGGATGAAAGATAGCTGCCTGAAGCTCAACTCAGAGAAGACTGATGTCCGCATCCTCGGACTCTCCACCTCAGGTTATGACAACACATGGTGGCCCTCCGCCCTCAGGACGCCACCCACTCCTACAGCCCATGCACAGAATGTCTGCATCATCCTTGACTCCTCCCTCACCATGACCCGCCAGATCAACTCTGTCGCCTCCACCAGTTTCAACTGCCTTCGCATCCTACGTAAGACCTTCAAATGGATACCACCCTAATGCAGAAAGAACGTCACCCACGCACTCATTACCAGGAGACTCGACTACGGCAACAGCTTCTACACCGGAATCAACAGAACTCTTCTACACAAGCTCCAAACCATCGAGAATGCCACAGCCAGACTCGTCCTCGGAACCCCACGGCACAAACACAAGACCCAACACCTATGAGACCTCCACTGGCTCCCCTTCGAGAAGAGAGTAACCTTCAAACTCCTCACCCACGCATACAAATCCCTCTACAACATCAGACCCAAATACCTCACCGACAGAGTCTCCTTCCACGTACCCAAAAGGAACCTCTGCTCCGCCGACCTCACCCTGGCAGAGACCCCTTGCATCCTCAGAAACAGAGCATGCGGAAGAGCTTTCTCCTACATTGCAGCCAATACCTGGAACGAGCACCCAGCTAACATCAGATGCTCCCCGACCCTGCACACCTTCAGGAAGAACCTCAAGACCTGGCTCTTCGACTGAACCGGAGCTGCACCCCATCTCCCCCCCCCCCCCCAGTGCTTGAGACCCTCATGGGTGAGTAGCGCATTTTATAAACCCCTGATTGATTGATTGATTGCTGTGACGGACAGTGCAACCTGTAATGAGAAGTTGTCAAAGGGGGAGGGCAAAGTCTAGCAGGGCATTATTTTTTGTAAAATGCCCAGGTATGTACGATATCAGCCCAACATTGGTTGCAGCATGACTTCCTGTCTGCTGTGCATCATTTCCCGCCACGTGGTTAGGTAAGTCATCAAAAGTCATAAGCGTCCACAGACACTCAAAACCCGTCTGAAAACCATGTCAAACTATTAAACAGAAAAACGTATCAACATTTGTCGGTGAGTATTTCTTGCCGCTCTAGTTAACGGATGCCTGTTACCAACAAACAACACATAAGCAACCATCAAGTGGCTTGTGGAGCCAAGACTGCTACAATTAAAGAGCAAGGCATGAAAACAGCAAGTCCGAGTCATTTCAAGCAACTCCAGGGTAGCATTTCCAACAGCACATGCTGAACGTAAAAAAGACCACAGGCTCATCTGAGCAGCTTCTTGAAATGTATATCCCATCCCATTATAGACAGGTTGGACTCATTGACACATTGCAGTTCTGCATTCATTACTTATTGTTGCTAACTATCCTTCATTTCATGTGAGTAGCCTTCTATGAGCAACGCTATCAATAGTGTAGCATGTGCAGTGGCACCAGGATACGGGGCGTGAGGCAAACCCAAATTATAATGATCTTTTGCTATCAAACTGAGTGTGTTATTTCTGGTGCTTTCATTATGGCAATCTTGCCATGCCAGTGTCCTGGCATACGCTACATAGCTTCTTCAGGGTCAAGAGCTTCCAAGAAATTCCTACGCCCTCCTTACCAACGCCCCTGAAGCACCTCTGAGAGAGTGCCAGTTACCTCTCAAGCGCAAAAAAATAAACTGGAAAGCTACTTTGTTGGGGCACCTAACATGTTGATTCAAGATTTTATACCAGATTCACAGTTCTTCTTGAGACCTCAAGTGTCAATAAGGATGCTTGCAAAACTAATAATAATAGATTTATTTTATTTGAAGTTTTATATAGCGCGAACATGACCCGTTAGGGTTTCAGCGTGCTTTACAGGTATAAACACATTGCGTACAGTATAGGCATAGGCAAAATACAAGGATGGGGTTAGGGAATTGACTACAGTAGGACAAAAGTCAGAGCTATATATACAATAAACAGTACAGTACCAAAATCAGCGAGCGACATGTCAGCAGTAAAACAAGGGGAACATTTGATACATGGAGAGGGCCAAGCAATACAGGAGATTGTGCACAGAAACATAGGTCATGAAAAGGCGGAATGCACAATAAAGGAGAGTTATTGGAGTTATTTGCTCATTAGGAAGGTATCGGCTTCCTTTTTGAAGCGCGACACAGTAGGAATTCTTCTGATGGAGGGAGGTAGTGAGTTCCAAATTCTTGGTGCGGCCCCAGAGAATGCTCGGTTATATGTTTATACATTGTGGAAGTGGGGTGGCTGGAGCACACTGTCTCTGGAGGACCGGGAGTTTCTGGTTCTCCCAGATATCTCAATATTCTGGGCAAGATACTTCGGGGTGTTCGTGTACAAGGCTTTGTGAGTGATGCAGGCCAGCTAGAGCTGGATTCTGCCTTCAAGAGGAAGCCAGTTCAAGATTGCTACCTTTAATGGTGTGCTGACCATATTAGAACATTGGAATGTTGATGGCTCCATTGAAGACAATGGGGTGGCTCTAGGCTTATAATAGGTGGTATATGCATGGAGTTCCAACATTCCAATGTTTGTCTTCATGATTCTCCCTTTTGCCATGTAGAACATTCTATTCTAACTGGGTGGAATGTTCTAATAGCCTTGTGAAACATGGTTCATTTCTGTTGATCTTGGTACAAATATACACAGCCCATGATGGATATTAAAAACTGCTGACCTTCTATGATTGATCTTCACATAATAGAATACCATCCATCAAACGAAAAGAAGAATGAAATATGTTATTTGTAGAATATTGACCTTGAAGTGTAGCTCCCCATGATGCAGTAGCATTACTTTTGCTTGTTGGACATCCAATAAATACATACAACCCGTGTTGGGTAAGGAAAGTTCTTGATGCACTACAACAGGTTATTTAATAGCCATATAATCTTCATTGTATAAGAGGTATGAAATATTCAATTTGTGGTTTATAGAACATTAAGTCTAGCGCTTCCATTGTGTAATAAAGAGGTAATATTATTAGGAGAAAATACTTTGGAGGGTTTAAACCTCTATAAACCTATTCTTTACTTTGTAGTCTAGAAAAGATCTTTACAAGGAATATCTGAAATTGCAGCATATTATTATGTTGTAAGTTTCTTTCTTTCCTCCTGTGTTGTGTTCTTTTTCTTAAACAGCTTTGAGAAAGTGACAGAGCGCCAGGAAACACGTCAGCTGCATCACTATATTACTATAACCCAGCATAATGTATAGCTGTTACTACAATTCTAACAGCTTGGCAGACTGGAAAGTGTTGCAACAAAGGGCAAAATACTTTGAGAAGTGGAGATATCAGGGATGTTATACTAAAAGCGTGTCTAACGAGGGGCGTAGGCTAAGAGGTGCTATACTCAGAGCGTGGAATGGTGAACAAATGGTGCACTAGGAGTGTTGTGAGTCCTGTATGCCCAGGGCAGTAAACAAGGAGTGGAGTAATCTGGGATGCTGTACTAAAAGTGTGGCTGGTGAGGGGCGGTATCCTAAGAGGTGGCATAATATCATGCTGTGTATTACGTCTATAAGAAAAGGCGGCATGCTGAGGCAGTATACTAAGTGCTTCCATGTTTAAGGGTGATATACTCTGGGATGGTATAATAAGGGATGTACTTTTTAGAGTGTGACGCTTGAAGCAGAACAAAGGGCGGTATAAGGCTGAACAAATTGCATTACTGCTCTACAATAAACACGCTGGCTTCTTCCTTCCAAGCTTTTCGTTCCGACTGTATGGGGATCGAGGGTCCTTCGTTTCCAACTCAAAAAAGTAAATGGGGAACGTTCCTCAAAATTACGAAAACACAGAGAGACTGTTTAGGACAAGTGTCCTACGAATACAGAGCGTGAGGAGATTAAGGAGTGAGGGGGCGATCTAAACACCCAGTTCCATCACGATTGTTGCTCTTTAGCAGTAGTTTTCGAGGATCTCTGAGCCACGGAGTGCCTCTTCCCCACCAAGCCTCTTCAACCCCCTCCCTTCTCTTTTACCGATCTCTCGGTGTGTTAAGCACCCAGGTTAAACCAGCCCCTAAGGTGGCCACGTACCTAAAGTGAGCCACGTCCCTCCAGAAACGTGGCTGGATGTCTCGTGTTCCCAGATGGGGTCTGGCTCCCTTCTCGCTCTCTTGTTGGGTCTCTTCGGACCCAGGTCCGACGCTGGCGTCTCCTCTGCTGGGCCCTCGGAGTATTCCTCTGTCCAGTCACCGGTTTCGGGGTCTGGTGTGGGCTGGGTGCTCCTGCTTCTCTGATCGTCCAGTCTTAGCTTAGATTCCCCTCCGTACTTGTGGAGCTCTCCTTCCACACAGGGAAGACAGATGTGTAGTTTTGGGTCCTCCGGCGTTCTGGTTGGATCCGGTGACCTTGTCGACTTTTTTGAATACCTTGGAAACCTTGTAAAATACTGTCACAATTATGTCACCAATATTTTAGGTTCCTGTTTCTCACTGGGGACACTACGCACATCTTTCTTTTTCATTGTACATAGAATTTTGTTTGTAAAATATAAAATATGATTGTATCAAACTAAAACCAAAGGTGCTTGTGGTTTCTTCGCCCTCTGACACCATTTTAACCCATCCATTGTAATTGTGCACCTTATTGTCTATATATGATACTATTATTCCACAGGAACCACTGTTTCTGACAATCATTTACCCACCAAGGTTCCTTAGTGAGTTGGGTTCCCTTGTCCTTTTTCTCGAATGCTCTAGTAAGGGCAGTATAATAGGAGCGCTCTGCAGGGTCGATGTACCTTGGTATATTGAAGAGAGTTATACTGAAGAGTATTATATTTCTGAAATAAAGAGGGAATGTGTTAGAAATGGGGGTCTCTAGTTGGCATAGGTAGGTACCTTTGTAGAAATTGGGACCCTTGCTTCTAGTCAGGGTAAGCAGGATACACTTCTAAAATAACCTCTGCTCACCCCCTTGGTAGCTTGGCACGAGAAGACAGGCTTATCTCAGAGGCAGAGTGTAAAGCATTTGTGAGCACACACTGTAATACAGTGAATACACTACAAATGGGCACCACACCTGTTTAGAAAAATAAGTAATCTTTATCTAGACCACAACAAGGCCAAAACGACAAAACTCCTCAATACAGTAATAAAAATAGTAGAAATAGTAAAGTTCAAAGTAAATTGCAGATGCAATACTTTTCACTCAAAGTACTTTGGATGTGTCGCACATACAAATAAAAAGGGTAGCAGGGAAGGTGATGTGCCGGTTCCTTACAGTAAGGGGAGGTGATGTGTTGGCTTCTTACCGCGTGGGGAGCTGATGTGTTGGTTTCTTACTACGTCCCCCAACGATGCGATGTACCTGGTGCCTAGATGCGATGCGACGATCCGGGACGATGCATTGGTTCTTGCAGCCACACAGCAGGGCTTGCTTCGGAATCGGTGTGGGGATCTCGGACTTCGGAGATCGTTGCACTCAATGCGTCGTGCGGCGGTTTGTCGAGCCGCGGGCAGGTGCTGCAACGATTTCTTCAGCGATGCGTCGGAAACAGGTGCAGATGTGTTGCGCTTCTCGAATTTGCAGTACTTGTCCAGCTCCCAGCAGTAAACAACCTACAGAGGTACAAAACAACAGCAGACACCTCTTAGCAGGTCAGAACTCCCAGCAACGAAGTTCAGGGGAACTGGTGGTGAAGTCTTTGTGCCCCTGAGACTTCAGAACAGGAGGCAAGCACAGTTTCAAGCTCTTGGAGATCTTCCTCAAGTAGGGGAAACAGAAAACAGCAAAGTCCTTTTCCCTTTGTTTGGAAGAAAGTAGCCACTACAGGCCTACACCAGAACGCAAACAGCACATGGGCTGCATTCCTCCTCTGTTTTTCCAGCTCTTCTCCTTGGAAAAGGTTCCTCTTGATTCCAGAAGCGATCTAAAAGTCTAGGGTCTGGGTTCCTCTTTTTATACAGTAAATCTCTTTGTTCTCTATTACAGAGAAGCTGTTTGCCCAGCCAAAACCAGTTCTGTCCTCTCTGGTGCAGCTTCTTGGCAGGCAGACCAGGCCCATTCTGGTGAAAGGAAATCTCCTCCCCCTACTCTAAATGCAGCCCAGATCTATTCAACCCAGCCTTGACTCATCCATACTCTCTGGAGCCGTTGCACATCCCCAGCCCATGTCACTCCAAAGCCAGACAGTCAATACACACCCTAGCAGAGGCACACTGAATGGCTAAGCAAGAAAATACCTACTTTCTAAAAGTGGTATTTTCAAACACAGAATGTAAAAATCACGGACACTAAAAGATGCACTTTAACATTCAGTTCAGGCATACTAAACTTATTTTCCTACCTTGTTCCCAGGGGTAGTTAAGCTTATAAGATGTTCTAAGCAAACTCCCCATTCTATCCTATGCAAACAGATAGCCTTGCAATAGTGAAAAACGATATTGGCAGTATTTCACTATCAGGACATGCCATACACACTAGGGCATGTTTTACCTTTCGCATACACTGCACCCTTCCCACAGGGGTACCTTGGGCCTACCTTAGGGATGACCAGCATGTAAGAAAAGGGATGGTTAGGGCCTGGCAAATTGGTGCACTTGCCAAGTCGATAAGGCAGTACTAAACTGCGCACTGACACCGCGCTGGCAGGTCTGAGTTACATTTACAGGCTGCTTATGTGTGTGGCACAATCAGTGCCGCAGGCCTACTAGCAAAATTTGATTTACAGCCCCTGAGCACACACAGTACTGTACTAGGGACTGACTAGTAAATCAAAAAAGCCACTTATGGAAACACCAATCCATAACAAAAATTTTGAAAGGGAGCATGTGCACTTTGGCACTGAACAGCAGTAGCAAAGTGCCCAAAGCATCTAGACCAGCAAAACGAAGTCCAACACACAGCAGAAGCACAGGAGGCAAATGCAAAAAATACAGGGGAAACACACGCCAATTATGCCAGGTCTAACAGGATGTGTAATATGATGCAGTATAGTGAGGCCATACACACAGAAGCAGTGTAGTGACAGGGGGTTTCTTGGAGGGGTATATTGAAGGTGTAATGAGGAGCAATAGAAGAGGGCAGTCTAGTGGTAGGTATACCAAGAAGCTGTACAGTGAGGGGCATTATACAAACTAGCAGTATACTAAGGGGCAGATTTATGATGCCCTTGTGCCTCTATACGCCGCAATTGCGTCACTTTATTTGACGCAACTGCGGCGCAAACAATGCGCCCTATTTACAATGTGACGCATCTAGGAGATGCGTCACGTTGTGAAGCCCTGCGCCATAAGGAGGCGTTCCTGCGCAGGGGGGGCGTTCCTTCGCAGGAATGCCTCCTGAAAGTGGCTGAGTGAAATCTATGAGATTTCACTCAGTCACTTTCAGGCCAATGCTGCGTCAAAACCCTGCGCCTGCTTGAAGCAGGCGTAGGTCTTGACGCAGCATTGTGAAGATGGGGCACCCCCGAGCCTTGCTGGAGCTGCGTTGCGCTTGCGACCCAACTCCAGCAATGCGCCACCTTTCCGGCACAGATGCGTCACGCATCTGTGCCGTTTTTGCACCATGGTGCGCCGCATTGTAAATGCGGCGCACCATGGGTGGCGGAGCTGTGGCGCACTGTGGCGCACATTAACTGGCGCATCCCTGGGGATGCGCCAGTTAACATAAATCTGCCCCCCCAAGTTTCCTTTGCCGAAGTATTTCAACAGAGCTGTGCTGAGGGAACCGAGAATTGAGTGTCATTCTGGTAGAAACACATGGTTCCAGATTCCAAGTTTGTCGGAATGAAGTTGGAATTTATCTCACCTGACAAATAACAAAACAATGGGGTTAATTATTTATTACGTACAATAACTAACTCCCATCACAATTTTTTGGGGAATAACATCCGGATTTTTGGTGTTTAGCACACCAAAATCCGCATTGTACAGTAAATACCATACACACGCCTTCTGCAAATTTTGTCTGGTTGAACCTACCAAAATATAATGAATATTGGGGTATTTAAATCATTCGATTAGCAGTTGTGATAGATAACTCCCAACTCAAAATTCCTACTCCACTCCAATCCAGCCTACTCATTCCAATCCAATCCAAGCCGTTGATATTCACCCTACTCCATTCCATTCCACTTCAGTCCATTCCACCCCACTCCACTCCAATCCACCCCACCCTATTTCATTCCACATCCACTCCAATCTAATCCACTGCATCCAGTCCACCCCTCTCCAATCCACCCACTCCACTGTAGTCCAATCCACCCCACTCTCCTCCAATCCAATCCACCTCACCCGAGTCCACTCCATTCCAATCCACCCCTCTCCAATCCAAACCACCCCACTCAAGTCCAATCCACCCCAACCCAAACCAATCCATAGAACATGGCAAAGCCACATCGCCAATAGCTCTTGTATAGGTGAGTCCTTTTGGATTTGCCAATACTTGTTACAACTTGCAACCATCCCCAAAGGGAGAGTCGCAGAGATGTCCATTTGGTAAAACAAGTGTCCATCTTAGACACCAATGGTTGTAAATTTTCCATGACCGTTAGTGCTAGTCCTTTATTCACTAGTACCCCAAAGTATTCTAGCCTGGTGGTCTTCCATGTGAAACCAACGGCTCCATCAGGTCATTTGGGCAGGTGGTTCATGATGGAAAGCGTCTCGCTCTTACCCCAGTTATTCCAGTACACAGTGGAAACTGAAAAATAATCAAAAAGGGACATCAGTGCAGGGACAGAAGTATCTGGGTCTGAAAGCATGAGGAGGATATCTTTGTTTTCCCTGCCAGTGTCACTAATCCCTTGACACTATTGCATTGCCTTATGATCACTGCTAAAGGTTCAGGGGCTAGGAGGAAGAGGAGTGGGGACAGCTGGCAGCCCTGTTACGCCCCCATGTATATCAAGAAGGTTGAGGACATACATCTTCTACAGTTTATTTAAGCAGAGGAATTCAAGTATACCCAGCAAATTTTAGCCATGAAACCTGGTCCTAGTCCTGCTCTCTCCCGCGACCATAACAAGTACCCCTATTCCATGCAATCAAAAGCTGTTTTGAAAACAAAGCTTTTCAATAACCAAGCCATCAGCTTCAGAGGGGCTTCAGAGGACATTTAGAGAGCTCATATGGGATAGAACAATTAGGAGAGTCTGTTCTCCTCCAATTTACATCTACATAAGGAAAGGATATCAGAAAAGGACAATACCTTCACCTTAACCTGTAGATGCAAATGAGTATATGTATCAAGGACCCCCTGAGTAACTGATTCTAATCATTCCTAGGTCAGGGAAAAAACATTTATGAAAAATCACAACCTAGGCAATTAACACTGGCTTGTCATAGATATTAATAGAAAGGAAGAGAGCTAGTCATAATTCAAAATCTCATGTTTATTAACATAATCAAAAAAGTACATATTTCATAAAAAATGATTTATTAAAACCGTTCACATGAGTAATGAACAAACAACAAAGGCTTCAAGGAACCTGATGGGATTTCAGTCCACTCGCGCTCCCTGAAGCCTTTGTTTTATTTGTTAGAACAGTCTGCCCTCTAGTGGCAGAATGTTCTAATAGCCTTATAGCCCTTCGTAGCTGGGCTATGCCGGCTATTAAAGTCCTGCTCCCTTGTTAAAGGCCCGTGCTGGAGCGGGCCTTTAATAGCCGGTATAGCCCGCTACAGCAGGCTATGAGGCTATATTATGACGTGTCTGGTGATATGTATGTATGTCAGGTACAGGGATTTTGAGAGTACTGAGAGCCTGGCGTCGAAGAGACAGGATCACGGCACTAGGTAAAAGGTCACCTGTTTAGAATCATTACTGTCGTGTAGATGGGACAAATTTATGTTAAAAGCTGTATACATGACAGGACTAGCTTAAAGGACATGACAACGGAAGCCAGCTTGGCCTGGCAGCACCAATCTCGACATGTAAGGATCTGAATGTGAAGATATAGCAGTCATACGGCATGTTAGGATGAGCACTGCGCAGAGCTTGCCTGGTGTGTTTTAGTAGTGTGATAATGAAGGATTCCTACAGGGTGGAAGGAAGTGCTCAGTTTTCCCTCACCTATTCAAACACCTCTAACATGTGGAGAGCAAGCAGATTACCATATTCCTTACAACATTCCAATGTCGGGCCATCACTTGCAGGCGACGTACCTCCCACTGAGTCGCATATTGCCTCCCTCACCTCACCCACCAATAAGAGCTCAGACAGTGGTTCTCCCTGGTGACAGTCAAGCCAGGCCAATGTGGCTCATTCCAAACTCTAAAACTTATCTGACGCAGGACCCCGTTCCATAGTCATTTACAGTTCCTCGTAGTATGCCTCTGGGTGTGACCACGCACGGCTGAGAGTCATCTAAATCTCAAATAAATTCTTAGATGGCCATTGCAGTCAGCTCAACCTCACCAACATACTGCTCGGTCACCTGCACTCCCCGAATTGTCGAGCAGTTGCATCTTTACCGAGGTATTCGGATTCTCTGTCTACCACCTTACGAAATTTGGACATCAGGGGCCCGATTTAGGTCGCCAATTACCGGTCGGTAACGGCCAAATTCGACCGTTACCGACCGGTATTTGCGAATTGACATGCAGGTGGCATTTAATTTACAGTATCGGTATATTTACCGATTCGGTAAATTTACAATTCTGTAAAATACTGAATCGGTAAATTTACCGAATCGGTAAATACAGATGTAGGTGCACTGGAAACAGTGCCACAGGCCATTACCGATTCGTTATTTACCATGTAATGCTGGGCCATATGTAGGTAAATGGAGAATACCGATTCCTTAATACCGAATTTTACCGAATCGGTATTAAGAATTCGGTGAACGCGATGTAGATAAAAAATCGGTAAAGTTTACCGATTCGTTAAGATTCGGTATTAAATACCGAATCTGAATGAATCTGTAAAAAAACAAAAAAATCCAACATCGAAATACCGAATCGGTGTTACAGAATCCATTACCGAATCGGTAAATACCGAATCGGTAATTCAAAAATTCGTACTTTGGTGAATCAGCCAATCCTGATTCACCCAATTACGTTCCAAACAGGAAGTGGCCACACCCAGCCAGGTGTACAGGACCTGAAGCTCACTGTGAGGCAGGCAGGCAGTCAGCCAGGAGAGCTGAGGAGGCAGCAGCAACACAGCCACACAGCCACAAGCAAGACAGAAGAACCCGAAAGCAGTGAAATGGCAAGCCAGGACAAGGAGAAGGAGGGAGGTGACAGAAAAAGAAAACTGAAGTTCAGTGACAAGGAGCTGGAGGTCCTGATCCAGGATGTGAGCCAAGAGCACCACAAGCTTTTTGGAGCCCAGTCCCACCAAGTGCAAGAGTCACAGAAGAGGCAAATCTGGAGTGGCATTCGTGACAAAATCAATGCCATAGGTGTGACCCAGCGCACCTTAGAGGACATCAGGAAGAGGTGGTACGACCTCAGGAAAGCAGCAAAACAGAGGATGGCAGAGAGACAGAGGCAGGCTGGCAAAACAGGTGGCGGGAAAAGCCGAGCCCCAGCACCAACACCACTGGAACTGATGGTGAAGTCCACCATCCAGCCGGAGAGTGTGAGTGGCGTGGGAGACGCAGACAGCTCCGCCAGAGCAGCAAGATAAGAAGCATGCCCAGCATGCTGTGCTACCTCCTCCCCAACCCCAATCCCCATAGTGGCAAAGGGACACCCACTCCACCCCATGTCTTACTGGTTACCTGCAATGCATAATGGGTGATGTAGTCAAAGGAAACTCATGAATAGGCCAGTCAGGCTAGCATTCACAAATGGTAAAGGAATTGGCTACGTCAGGATAACCACTGTGCTCTATAGGCATGTTGTTTAATGTAATTCCATTGCTGACAGAGCATTGAGTATATCTACATTTGTGCCATTACAGGCGAGTCATCTCGCAGTGCAGCAGAGGGCAGCAGAGGCAAGTCAGCCAGGCCAGAGGGGAGCCAACATGAGGATGACAGCATGCCTTCAGGGACCACAAGCACGGCGCCATCACAGCCACCCAATCCTCCACCACAGCCATCACCACCACGCCAGGGAGGGCCGCAATCCCCTCTCACACAGACCCCAGTGCGACGATCACCGACACCACCACCACCACAGTCAGGCAGGAGGCATGCCGTGCCCAGCCTTTAGCAGATGGAGGGGTCAGAGGAGGAGGGCAGATTGGGTGAACAAAGTCCCATAGCTGATAGGTACCACAGGGAGAGGGCTGGTTCAGCATCCGAGGGTGCCCACATCACATCAAGACGGCGCAGGGTAAGGCCGGACAGTCCTGTAGCATCCGAGCACGGTGACAGTGTGTTTGCTGGACTGGAAGGCAACATGCTGAAGGTCCAGTGCCTGCAATGGAGGGAGATGAATTCAATGCACAGGGAGGTGGCACACATGAACAAGCATATGCACAGGATGGAGAAGGGCATCAGTGCTATGGCTGAGAACTTGTGTGCGGGAATGGAGAGAGTAGCTACCTCGGTGGACAACCTCTGCAGCCAGCTTCAGCAGGACCGTCTTGGCAGGCGCGGGGAGAGACAGAGGCTCCAGGCCTATACCAAGTTGGTGAACCGGCTGGCCACTACAACATTACTGATGTGTCGCAGGTCCATTGCCATGCAGGAGGAGATGGCGCATTGCAGCAGGGATGTGGCCAGGGGGATGGTGTCCATGACCTCAGTGCTACAGCTCATGCAGAATGCTAAGGCGGCCACAATGGAAGGGGGGGGACAGTGAGGAGGCTACCAGCCGTGGTGGCATTACGCCCTCACCCACTGAGTGCAGGAGGCATAGTGAACGCAACGTGCCTGCCCATGATCAGTCGAACACACCAGACAGTGTTGATAGGGAACGTGCACGTGCAGCGCGTGGACGCAGGAAGTAAAGACCTATGGCTGTTAACATGCATGAGATGGGTGATGTAATCCATGTCCAATTGGACATTGCTCACAATACTGGAGGTGTGCACAATAAACACCTTTACATGTAACAGTTAATGGCTCAGTGTCATTACTCACTCAGAAATAGTTTGACGTAATCTCTGCCTGTCTCTGTCTCCCATCATGTTCAATTGCAACACCAGCTGCGCAGGGCTCTGGCTGAGGGTTATCCTCGTCCTCGTCCTCTGAGTCAGTTAGTTCCACTGCTGTTCCTTTTTTTGTGGCCAGATTGTGCAGCATTGCACATGTAGCAATAATCTTGCAACATTTGATGGGGCTATACAGACGTGCACCTCCAGTTTTGTGGAGGCAACGGAATCTGCTTTTGAGCAATCCAAATGTGCGCTCCACCACATTGCGTGTGCTCCTATGTGCCACATTGTATCTCCTCTCCCTTGGGGTGGTTGGGTTGAGATATGGTGTGAGTAGATAAGGCCGGAGGGCATATGTGCTGTCACCTATATACAGAAGTAAGTGGCATTGATTACTGTGAACAACAGCTTGAGGCAGGGTGTATATCAGGGTGTTACTAACAAGGCAGGAAAGGTCCAAGGATTCCAAGGCTAAACAACGCTTAATAAGCTGGATTTATAGGTAAATGGAGACACACTCAAAGCTCTGGACCTCTTGCGCTTCGTAAGGATAAGCGAGTTTGAAAAAAGGGGAGTGTGTACTCCGTGAAAAGTCAAATATTGTGCTTTTTGGGATGAATATCCGTTCTTTCAGATTTTCTTATAGAAGACACGACTACTTCGACTTGCAGTATGACATCTTTATTGTTGTGTTGTGAAACATAGACAGCCGACACGTGTTTCGCCCCCTAATGGCAAGTGGCGCTGGGGCTTTCTCAAGGAGCAGAAGGCTAAACGCTGCAGTCCGGTCCCTGCCCGCGGCTCTCGGCGTTCGGTATAACAGGGTGTACATCAGGGTGTGTCACATTTATTACCTAGTATGTATCCGTCTCCAAATTCGCCAGCAAGCAGACGTGTATGGATGCCACTGTTACGGAAGATGTAGGCGTCGTGGCTACTCCCAGGGAATTTGGCCACGATGTCAGTTATGATGTGTTTGGCATTACAAATCACCTGCACATTGATGGAGTGGGTGGATTTGCGGTTTCTGTATATGTATTCACTTGTTGCAGGTGGGCAGATGGGTATATGTGTCCCATCGATGCAGCCAATGACATGTGGGAACTGTGCAAGTTGGTAGAACTCAAGGTTGTTTCTCTGCAGCTCTGCCTGTGTACTGGGGAAGGAAATGTAATGTTCCATTCTGTCCATCATGGCATCCAGGAAGGTCTGGAAGAAACGGGATAGACAGCTCTGTGACACTCCACCCACTGCAGCTATCACACCCTGGAAACTTCCTGATGCAAGGAGGTGCAGGCAGCGGAGTACCTGGACATGGGTGGGTATAGCGAGGGCCCTTGGTGTCTGATGCTCCAGATAGGGTCTTAGGTCACGTATTACGTCCAGGATGGTGTCTGGGTGCAGTCTGTATCTTTCATGGATTTCTGCTTCTGTCAATTGGAACAATGTGATGCGTACTCTGTACACCCGCTCTTCACGTCTCCAGATCCTCACTCCTGCTGCTCTCAAGCGTAGCCGCCTTGCAATGACGTAGAGGGCTG
Source organism: Lissotriton vulgaris (assembly GCF_964263255.1). Classification (NCBI taxonomy): domain Eukaryota; kingdom Metazoa; phylum Chordata; class Amphibia; order Caudata; family Salamandridae; genus Lissotriton; species Lissotriton vulgaris. Next base: position 771,797,234 of record NC_141693.1, read on the forward strand.
CCATTGTGGTCACACAGATGCATTTTAGGCCGCTTTTTATGCACTGCACCTCATTACCACATGCTCTTGAAACGTGGCAAATACCGAATCGTTATTTCCGAATCTGCTCCTATTCGGTGATTACGAGGTTTGCTACATCACATTTTTGGGGGTTTTACCGATTCTTTAATTCCGATTCGGTATTCATTGTTTCGGTATTTCCGATTCGGTAAATAAGGAATCGGTAATTTTTCACCGATTCGTTATTAACGATTGCATTCGGTATTACGTACATCTCACATGGCTGAATACCGGTCGGTAACGCCGAAAAAGGGCCATTTTCGGGGTTACCGACCGGTATTTGGCCACCTACATATGGCCCACTATTACATGGTAAATAACGAATTCCAGTGTACATGCACTTCTGTGCATGTACACCTGTGCCATGTGGCACACAGACATGCCCTAAGGGCATGTATGTGTGTCACATGGCACACAAGCCAGTAACAGGGGTGCAACAGGGTGTCAAAGTGACACCCTGTCCCCCTTGTAAAATCGGTAATTTTACCGATTCGGTAATTACCGAATCGGTATTTGCTATTGAATCCTATGGGCTTCAAGGCCCATAGGAATCAATGGCAAATACCGATTCGGTAATTACTGAATCGGTAATTACCAAATCTTACCGATTCAGTATTTTTACCGAATTTTTTACCTACATAGCAATTACCGAATAGTAAATACCGAATCGGTAAAATTCGGTATTTAACATTCGGTAATTTGCTATTACCTACATCTAGGCCCTGATCATGTATCTTTCACAGGGATTTCCGCTCACCAGTCAAGTTTTGTCCAATAAGAAGCCATTGTAAAGCCTTCTTAAGACTTGAGTCTTCTATGAAGCGCCCGGAGCGCCTTGCACTGCTTTGTGATGCTAACAGTTCCGAAATAGCCTTTCAACGCTCCCAGAGTGCATCGGGATAGGTACAGAGTTGGTATTATTATCGAAGTATGCTGTAATTGCCTGCCTTATGTCATGCTTAAAGACTGCGTCATGCAGGCCTCCAGTGGAAGCGCGAGCTCCTCTGCCAGCCTCAGTCAGTAAGGGGACGGTCACCTGCAGTGTCCCTGGTAAGTGGCCTGGAAGAGCGCGCACAGGCTTGTCAGACCCTCGACCCAAAAGCATACATTCCCATGCATTCAGCAAGGACGTTTTCTTGGATATAAATCCTACACATTTCGAACCTCAAGAAAGTAACCGGCTGCAGGGCTTTGAAAACCTCGAGGAATTAATCTGCTTAAAATTGGCATTGGCGTCTGACAATAAAGACACAGGATCTCTGCATATTTTATTCTTGGTACTCGGTCTAATGAAACTTTAACCGTCGGTACCTTTTATCACAATCTTACGCAGTTCCAATTACAATGAGCTACCTTCTACTATGAGAAGGTTTTGTGTTGACATTACACAGGGTGGAACTACATGCACCAGCGTGTGTAAAACGATAGGTACATACGTATTAAGTTTACTTTTAATTTGTTATGCATTCAATAAGTTAAGTATTGTTCATTCTAGGTCTTTGTACCTTGGACAGGGCTTGGCCTCGTGTTTGTCACAGAATTCCAAGATGGCTGTCGGGTCTGTGAGTGTGTCAGAGGGTTAGTAACTCTGAAGTTGTGTGTAAGTTTCATTTTACATAGGAAATCCACTTTGTTGCCTCTAATAACTTTGGTATCAGCAGGTGCTGAGGGCATTGCCACTGGGGGCACATTGTGACTTTCGCTAGTGCTAGCTGCACTGAGTGCTGTAGGTTCTGGGCCACAGGAACTGGGTGTTGTTGGTAGCCTTTGAAAACACAGTGGAAGATTGTGAGTAGTGGTCAAAGGCGGCATAGTGCATGCACATTGCCAAAGGCTACAACGTTCCCCAGTGGCCACAGCCATTGTGCTTATTTTGAGCCAGTGTTTGCCGGTGGGGCTAATGGGCAGCCAGTTTTAGAGAACAGAACTTACTTTTCCTCATCAGACTTTGAACAAGAGCAAGAGAGTCAAAAACAAAAAAAGGAGGCAAGGAACAGATAGAGAACGACAGGGAAACAAAGACAAAGGGAGAAAGCAGAGATGAAAAAACTAATAGAATGAAATAAAGCAGGAGGGAGTGTGATGTGGCGAACGAAAGAGGCATAAGGTTGAATGAAGACTATACAACCTTGGTATTCAGACATCTCGATTTTCTTCAGCACTGGCTGCAGACTTCAGAGTAAATCTTTGGGCACCAGCACTTTAATGCAAATTTGAACATAGCTGGCTCTTGAGGCAGGTACTTCATAATAGAGCCAAGACAATTCGTTGGAACTAACTTTATTGCAGGGATGTTTTAGTTCTTTACTTACATCTCAAAATAACATATTATAAAAAACAAACCAAATTATTTTTACTGAAACATTAGTTGATCGGACGTTATGTTATGAACACAGGCCTACACTAACCTAGAAAGGATGGTTCATAGACGGTAGGTAAAATAAGTTCTTTGGGCCACATGCTGCCATTTTAGAACTCTGTGAAGCACCCAATCCCATGTCGATCAGTACAGGCTCATGAATGAACCCTAGTGGGTTCCGATGGATTCACAAACTTAAAAAGGTACAATAAAAAAAGCAGTAGCACTCAAATGGACTCTGACAGCGTCTTGTACCCAGTGTGTGTAATGCACTAGCAAAGGGTAGGAGAAAACAGACATTGAGAGTGGTGTGCTTGTGAGCCCATTCCTCATTGTCAAAGTCCTTAAACACCTGGTTCTGGGAGCAGATATACCGTAACAAAATTAAAATAATGTCATGATTGATATCATAAAGTTCATTTAGGTTTCTTTAAATACATTTCAAACTAACGTGTTTTTGAGAAAAATCGCAAAAATTCCACGAAAATCCCCAATTTAAGTGACATTGGGCCATATGTATCAAGCCCCAATGCGTTCGCAAATGCTGAATTTCGCAGAATTTCGGCGTTTACGAACGCATTAGTGCTAAATGGTATGTATGAAAGAAATCTGCGTGCAAAATAAGGAATCGCAAAATTTGCGATTCCTTATTTCGCGATTGCATTAAAGGAATCGCAAAGTTTGCGATCCTTAAATGCAATGTAAGAAGCATTAAAAACATGCAAATTGGCCTTAAGGAATCGCAAATTACCACCAACTTCAAGTTGGTGGTAATTTGCTAATTCCTTGAAAAATGCACTTTTTTGCATTTTTCAAAGTTCAATGTGAAGCACATGCATGCCCTTAGGGCATGTATGTGCACCACATGTGCACCCATGCTAATTTCAGGGGTGCAACAGGGTGTCCTTTGGACACCCTTGCACCCTTGAAATTATTCTCAATTTGCGATTCTCAAATTGCGAATCGCAAATTGAGAATAACTTCCCATTCATTCCTATGGGCCTCCTGGCCCATAGAAATGAATGGGAAAGTATTCCTTGATTGCGATTCACAATTTGCTAAACGCAATTAAGGAATACTAAGAAATCGCAAAAAAATTGCGATTTTGTACATACATCCCTATTTGCGATTCTCAAATAGCGATTTCTAAAAAATCGCTATTTGAGAATCGCAAATCAGGTTGTTGATACATATGGCCCATTATGCTTATGATTCTAAACTTAAAAATTCACCAGTTATTGTGAGCTTAATATCCATAACTACCATTAGCCTCACACAAGAGTTAACAAATGCCTAAAGTAATGATGTGATATATGATTTTACCAGTGCAATAATTTGAGATTTCGCTTGAAATTTCATATGTTAGGGTCATGAGCAGTGCACTGGGCTATGTTAAAGTCACATACTTCAACACAATTGTTGAATTTCAGTATTTTTCCTTGAATTTGGGTTATATGCAAAATTCCCTTTCTACCTACATTTGTAGGGGAATTTGTATATTTATGAAAACAGTTTCTGGGAAAAAAGTCTTTAAATTACCTTTAACAAAGATTGTTCATTTTTTGGGGGTAGGTGCTTGATATTGTTATATGCTATACAAAAGGGGGGGTGATGGACGGAGCATCTGAATCAATCAAACACTCACACCCAGTCAAAAGAGATCTGGGTTTAATCCATCACCGTTCTTTAGCCCACTCTGCCACCCCAGTTCAGACATGGCTATATGCAAATCAGTCTGACCCTGTGCCTCATGGGAACAGACCAGCCCAAATTGCCAAGCCATGTCTTCCCTGGACCAGAAACAAGCTTCTGAGGACCGGTTTCTGGCATTCCAGCCGTCTTCAGCCCGGCTTGCTTGAATCCAGTGGCAAAGTGAGCAAGGGACTCACGTCTGAGCATATCCTGCCACACTTATGGCGGCCAAAAGCGGTACAAAAGGGGGTGGTGATGGAAGGAGCATCTGAATCAATCAAACACTCACACCCAGTCAAAAGATCTGGGTTTAATCCATCACCGTTCTTTAGCCCACTCTGCCACCCCAGTTCAGACATGGCTGGATTCAAGCAAGCCGGGCTGAAGACGGCTGGAATGCCAGAAACCGTTCCTCAGAAGCTTATTTCCGGTCCAGGGAAGACATGGCTTGGAAGTTCGGGCTGGACTGTTCCCATGAGGCACAGGGTCAGACTGATTTGCATATAGACATGTCTGAACTGGGGTGGCAGAGTGGGCTAAAGACCGGTGATGGATTAAACCCAGATCTTTTGACTGGGTGTGAGTGTTTGATTGATTCTGATGCTCCGTCCATCACCACCCCCTTTTGTACCGCTTTTGGCTGCCATAAGTGTGGCAGGGTATGCTCAGACGTGAGTCCCTTGCTCACTCTGCCACTGGATTCAAGCAAGCCGGGCTGAAGACGGCTGGAATGTCAGAAACCGGTCCTCGGAAGCTTGTTTCCGGTCCAGGGAAGACATGGCTTGGCAGTTCGGGCTGGACTGTTCCCATGAGGCACAAGGTCAGACTGATTTGCATATAGCCATGTCTGAACTGGGGTGGCAGAGTGGGCTAAAAAACGGTGATGGATTAAACCCAGATCTTTTGACTGGGTGTGAGTGTTTGATTGATTCAGATGCTCCGTCCATCACACCCCCTTTTGTACCACTTTTGGCCGCCATAAGTGTGGCAGGGTATGCTCAGACGTGAGTCCCTTGCTCACTTTGCCACTGGATTCAAGCAAGCCGGGATGAGGACGGCTGAAATGCCAGAAACCGGTCCTCAGAAGCTTGTTTCCGGTCCAGGGAAGACATGGCTTGGCAGTTCGGGCTGGACTGTTCACATGAGGCACAGGGTCAGACTGATTTGCATATAGCCATGTCTGAACTGGGGTGGCAGAGTGGGCTACAGAACGGTGATGGATTAAACCCAGATCTTTTGACTGGGTGTGAGTGTTTGATTGATTCAGATGCTCCGTCCATCACCACCCCCTTTTGTACCGCTTTTGGCCGCCATAAGTGTGGCAGGGTATGCTCAGACGTGAGTCCCTTGCTCACTTTGCCACTGGATTCAAGCAAGCCGGGCTAAAGATGGCTGGAATGCCAGAAACCGGTCCTCGGAAGCTTGTTTCCGGTCCAGGGAAGACATGGCTTGGCAGTTCGGGCTGGATTGTTCCCATGAGGCACAGGGTCAGACTGATTTGCATATAGCCATGTCTGGACTGGGGTGGCAGAGTGGGCTAAAGAACGGTGATGGATTAAACCCAGATCTTTTGACTGGGTGTGAGTGTTTGATGGATTCAGATGCTCCGTCCATCACCACCCCTTTTGTACAGTTGTTATATGCTAGACATTTGCAACAGTGTCTAAGGGGCATGGGCTGCATCCTCTCCCACTGGAAACTAGAAACCATGACCTGCTACCTGAATCTCTAATCCAGATTCCACAGAGCATTGTGCTTACCTTGTCTAGTGGGCCCTGGCCTTAAAGTATACACTGACCCCGCCCTGCACATATGCCGCTTGCCCCACAGAGTACTAATGGCCCTAAACATGGCTTAGCCTTTCATCATGCTTTGAGCAAAGTTCCTTTGCCTCTAGAGAAGGTTATGATTTTGGCTGTGCCCAGTGGGTTCTGTCACTTATGACAGTCTTAACTATGTTCTTCATCCGTTCATGTAGCCCATGGAACACTCAAGGAGGGTACTGTTGCCTTCAGTCTGACACTTCACCTAAGGCCACATATATGACCATTTCCTTTTGCGTCTCACAATATTCCAATTTTAGCAACTTGCAATTGGCGAATCGCAAAAGGAAATATACTAAAGTGTCTCAGACACATTTTGCGATTTCCAAAGGGGTTGCAAATTACCTGCCTCTTCATTATTCAGGTCACAATGTGTGACCCATTGGGAATGGACAATAACACAGAGATGGTGGCCTGGTGGGCCAGCCGATCCCCATGTCTGTGCATGCTTTTTCCACAAAGCAACTTAAAAAAAATGCAGCCCGCTTTCCTTAAACAGGGTGCGTTTCAAAAACAAAAATTAAATGTTTTCGTTTCTTTTTTTAAGAGTAGGCAGTGCGCTGTTTGACACAGTTGCCAACACTGTATTTTTTTCTTTTTTTTAAACCGTTCTATTCAAACACTGTAACAAGACACAAGGGGACGGCGCAATGGCAGTTTCATCATCGTAGACACTGCATAAAAAATATGTTGCCAGTATATTAGGATATCAGCACAGGCCCATGTTAAATGCATAGAATTAGCAATTTAATAATTACAGCGCCAGCAGGTCTGGTCTTCTACTATCCTATGTCAGTGGATCTCGTTGGAGTGTAGCAAGTCTTATGTACATACCTGAAGTGTATCCTTTGGTGACGGCTTTGAAGGACACCTTTCTGAATTTTGTGTCTAACCTAAGTAAGAAATCTAAGGGCAGTGGTATGTGGGACTACGGCCTGCTCTTAAAAAGGTTTCCGCTGCCAATCACAAAGGGGAAGGGGTCCATGAGAAACCCTTCCCATTTGCGAGTGGCTTACCACCTACTTGAAGTAGGTAGTAAACTGTGATTGTTATGCAACCTCATTCCGGTCGCAACACAATCGTACATGCCCCAGCGACTCGCTATTAGGAAGGGAAACCCTTGGCATGCCCCTTCCTTATAGCGACTCAGGAACCCTAGTTTGCGAGTCAGTAACAGGTTACCGACTCACAAAATAGGCTTGATACAAGGTGCAAACCTTTTTGGCAGTCACAAACTACCCGAATCTCCATTTATGACCACTAAAAACGGTCGTACATGTGACCCCAAGTGTCACTTTTCCACAGCCTGCTATGCATGGCCCTTGAAAATGGACGGTTAGTTCTGGATATAATATGCAGCCTTCCTTAATAGACAATCATGGAACTGCCTAGAAGAGGTTAATTTCAAAGTGTATGCTTTCCACAAATGTATGAATATATGAATAGCTAGTTTACCTATGCTCTATATTTAACAATACCTAACTTTATTCTGTATTCATATAGAAGGTAACAAAATGATTATAGCCTTATAGCCCGCCGTAGAGGGCTATACCGGCTATTAAAGGCCCTCTCCAGTGTTAAAGGCCCCGAGCCGAAGGCGAGGGCCTTTAACAAGGGAGAGGGATTTTAATAGTGGTATAGCCCATCTACGAAGGGCTATAAGGCTATTAGAACATTGTGTCACTAGAGGACAGAATGTTCTAACAAAAACAACCAAGCCTTATGGGAGCGAGAGGGGATTGGAATCCCCTCAGGGTCTCTGAAGCCTTTGTTCACAGCCAGAGCTGTGAGCAAAGAAGCATTGGAATGTTGGAGCTCCAGGCTTATACCAGCCATTATAAGCCCGGAGCACTCCATTGTTTTCAATGGAGCTCCCAGCATTCCAATGTCTCTTAGCTCACTCATGGCAATGTCATGGGAGAATTTCGCATATGTCTAAGTTAATGTTTAGCAGTTATGATTTTTAATAACTGTCACCCAGTAACACTGGCTATTCATGAATTTCTTTGTGAGCCAACTATAATACTATCACGGCCATCTAGCAATTGTCCTTGCTTCTGAAACCTTGCTACTTTCACCACTGGGACATCTAGTGAAGACATGCTACTGAAGACGGCACAAAATGAGGGCAATAACACAGGCCGTTACTAGGTACACCCATCGGGAATTTATTAGCGGTCCCCATTAACTCCACATCTAACATCTAGTCATAGACTTGTTTGTTGTGGGCAACCTTACAAGACTGGATCAAATTTCATTATTCTGTGGTCCAGAAATGAGTGCCCTTGAACTGGAAAATAATAATGATTAAATACCGGAAAACAATTACATTTGTACTGGGCCCTTTGCAAATGCTCATCATTGGTATGATTATTGTCACAGAGCAACATAAATATTAAATTGATTGCGATTTGAAAAGGCATATAAGATTTAAATAATATCTCTTGGCTATCCTAAACACAGTATGTAACATTTTTTGCAGCAGTTTTTACTGTCTCCCATTTTTCTTCTACTTTCCCCACCCACATTTTCTTTATTTTTCCTTTTAAGTATTTTGTCAAAAGGATAATGCGTTCATGTCTATGTTTCTCCCTTTTTTAGGTGTCGCCTAACGTTGCAGCGCATGCGCTACCCGCTTGCGAGGCATGCTGAATTAGGGTATTTTTTAGAAGTGGTATGGAAGCCCCACCCATATTTGTCATTGGCTGGCGTCATCGTCCATGGTAAATGCTGGCTTCCGACTGATAATGAGACTTTTTAGTACCTCCTTGTTACCGCCCTGTTTCCTTTTGGGACCGCCCATCAGGTCTGGACCTTTCACTTCGCTCCTAACAGGGCACTGTTTTCTTTAGTAAATAATGTGGGACACTGGTGGCGCCTGAATTTGCAGCACGTCCATACAGCACTGCCGGAAAATGGCGGGCACTACTTGTATATGGAATTCGCAATGCGCTTTTATTTTAATAATGGCTAACACCCCACACACTCGCGTGGCTCCAGCTTTGTCAACGGAAGAGAAGCAACCTCCCTGTTGCTGCTGGGGGATGCTTATTTTACTTTTATAGTGAGCGAGGTGCCCACTTCAGGAACACAGCACTCTGTTTGTCTTTTTTTATAACTTTAAAAAAAATAAACAAGTACAGAGTCCTTGAAACGGTGCTGCATTTAGTTTTAAAGTTAAGCAAGCATTTGCAATGCAATATGTCTCGCATTTATGCGAGTGTAACCTATTGGCATTGTCATTTAGAATGCCAATAGCTTCAACTCGCATAAATGCAAGACCTATTACATTGCAAATCATTCTGTTAAAGATTATCATCGAGCACAGCAAATGACGGTTTTCATTATTAAGTGCAGTGAGTGGACACCTTCGTGTACAACAAAGTGGGTAGCAGGTCAGTTTTCTTCGTGTGGCGTTGGTGTGGAGTGTCGATTCAGGGTGGCTTACTCTCCGTGTATGGTGTGCGTGTGATACAGCGAGGGGGCAGTGCGAAGTTCCTCAGTTTTGCGCTTGAATGGTGTATTTTTTTAATCCGGATAGTATTGAGGACAAGCTGTCCCTACTGAGGAGTGTGAGGCGTGGTGGGAGTTGCACCTATGTGTTCTGTGTCCGTCTGCAGCCCCTTATAAATGAGGACAAAGGTCGTGGGGCGGTCTGAGCTGCTGCTTTTAGGGCCCAGGAAAAGGGGGTCTTGGGGGGCAGCCGAGCGTAGAGAGGTCTGCCCCCCGGGATGTTTGGGAAATGGGAGCGGCACGGACTCTGCTCCACCCCCTTTTGGGCTGATTGGGCAGTTTGGGCTATTTTGTAGCTCAAGGGATATTTATTCCTCCTTTTTGTGTTTTCCTGTCACTATTTTGAGTATTCCCGGTGGCTGGTCCCCAGTCTTCCTAGAATTTTTTCTAATTTAGTGGAGAGAGGCCTATTTTACTCCCTTTCATGTCCCAGCTCCCTCTCATTGGCCGGGTTTTTAAGTCCAGGCTTAGTTTCCACTGGAGCGGCCAGGGCATTTGCTAGGTGTTAGTGACGACGGGGGACTCCACAGGGAGGAGAGCCTCACCGCGGCGGCGGCTTACGGATGACGAGGGAGAACCCCAGAGGTATTCGGGCCTCGGCGCTGCGACGCCTTGCATGTAATTCTCTGCCGGTAAGAATTGGGTTGCTCCCGCTCCGGAGAGCGAACCTGAGGGGGGTATGTGGGCGCAGGCCCCTTTATTAGGAGAGGCGACTGCGTTTTCGGCTTCTGGGGTTGGGGGGAGGTATAGTTCCCCGTTTCGGGTCGGGGGGGGGCAGCTTGTGTTTGTCTCTCATAGGCACATCTCGAACCAACGTTTCGGACTGGGGGCTATATAAAATAAGTAAATACATGTATGTGGGGGGGTTAGTCTTCCATCCACTTCAGAGTTTTTATGAAGGTGTTTTTACAGGGGGTGAAATTCGCCAATGCCTCAGTATATGTTATGGTCTTCTTAGGACCGGGGCAGTTTTTTGGGTGCGGCTGTGCAGGGTCCCGGGTAGCTTTCGCCCCTAGGGCTGTCACACTCGATTAGAGAGGGCTGGACCACATTGGTTCCCAACGGGCGTTTTACGATTGATTCTTCCCCCTTTCTTCCTTTTTGCGATCTAACTTGGGTGAACTACAACAAGCGGAGGCTGGGGCTTTTCAGATGGGGGCTGAAAGTTCTCTGCCCCCCCTCCCTCTTCCCCGCCCCCCTGTTTCTTTAATTTCCTGGCTGTCAGAGCAGCAGCCACAGTGCTGGGGCTGCGTGTCACGCTTATATCATTATTCAGAGGTTTATGTCATATCAATTTTGGGGGTCAGTAAATTCTCTTTTCTCAGAGTGGAGCGGCTTTGCCTCCCCACTTATAGAGGCTTAGTTAGGCAAAAGCAGGCTCCGGGGAGATTGGGATGGCAGATTTGGATAAAGGCAGGGACCAGCACACCGGACCATATAAGTGCAGCGGTATCACTTTGGCAGCTTTCCCGACACAGGAGGGCATGGTACGGTCCTATTGCACCGTGGTGGAGAGAAGGCGGGGCCCAGTGTGCCAGTGTGGCCCGGCTGGAGCGTCGGGGGATCACAAGATCACTGCCCCACGTAGGCCCTGTACGGCTTCGGCAGTGCACCTGGACTTCAAGATCACTGCCAAATGTAGGCCCCAGGCGGCTTCGGCGGTGCACCTGGATCACAAGATCACTGTCAAATGTAGGCCCCGTGCGGCTTCCACGGTGCACCTGGATCACAAGATCACTGCCACTTGTAGGCCCCGTGTGGCTTCGGCGGTGCACCTGACCCACAAGATCACTGCCCCACGTAAGCCCTGTACGACTTTGGCGGTGCACCTAGACCACAAGATCACTGCAACGTGTAGGCCCCGTGTGGTTTCGGCACTGCACCAGGCAAAGGGGGATAGTACTCCCCATTGCGACAAGCGACTCAGAAGGCAGCTTTTAGGGTATAGTACGGCTGGAAGGTTATGGACCACAAGATCAGTACCTCCCGTAAGGGGGTCAGTACTCCCCCTGGTGTAAATGACACAGAAAGCTCTTTTTTGGATATGGTATGGCTGTAAGGTTACAGTACGGTTTTTAATGGAGGGCAAGAGTATAGGGGTAAAGGTGGAGCGAATTTGGTGGGAGGTATGGCACAATTGGTAAGTGGTGTGCTTTTCTGGGTCACAGTTTCAAACAATAGGATTTTGGTTCCTGTCGACGCTTTCAAAGGATGATGAGAAGGGGCAGGTGAGCATGAGGGTAGGCGGGAAATGCTGCTGCGTATGGTGGACACATGGAATATCACTGGGGGGGATCTCACCATTTGTTCATGACATTTTCCAGGATCATTCATCGGGCAGGCGGGCTGAAAGGTCAGTGGCATCCGGACAGCCGTAGAGAACCCGACAGGAAGTGAACAGAGACAAAGGGCGGGCGCCAGCATGGACACTGGTTCAGGCACCAGGTAAATGTGCAGCAGCATAATTAGGGTGTCGCGTGAATTTGAGGAAGGGACTTTTGCATGAGAGGTCAAGATGGGGTTAAGGTACAAAGGAAGGAGAGTGCTGTGCTGAGGGTCATTAGTGGCAGGGATATTGCTATTCAGGCAGGCGCATGGGATTTGTTTCTATTACCCGAGTCACTGGGATCTTGTTTTACTTGTTTTTTGTGGATGTATGGTACCACAAAGTTACGTTACTGGCCGAGGGACAGAGGCTCACACTTGGTTCCAAGGAGCTATAGCTCAGTGGTACGTCTTGTGCCTCTGTGGGCAAAGGCTTCCACAGGACAAAGGTTTCTAATCTTGCCAATTCTTAGACTCTTAAGAACGTTGGGGTCAGTGGTTGCTTTCCATCCAAGGTAATTCAGCAGGGGGTGGCCCGCTTGGAGGGTGCACTGGGGGAAGGGGCCTGTGGCAGCTACATTTTTGCAACTGGAAGGTCATGGGCGGCAGGGTATTTTGAGGTAACATGTCACTGGGGGAGAAGTGATCATTGTGGGGTGGCCAGTTCTCTTCTGGATGCCTGGTTATCTTGGGGTGCTCAGGAGGGTCTTAGGGGTAACATTTGGCATCAGTGCTATGACAATGACTTCAGTGCCTAGTGAGGTGGGTCTACATAGTGATACAGCCGCCATGTTTGGGTTAAAGGGGGTTTTGGGTACATGGGAGCCCAAGAGCAGATAGTTGGTCATGTTCGAGCTGTCATAATTAGGACATTGAGCTCTAACCTGTGTCCATGGTGGTCTGGTTATGGTGTTGATAAAGCAAAATACAATAAAGGATCATAGGCGATTTGGTGATTTGGGGCAACAGAGCAGACAGCTGGACCCAGGTTTGGGGCTGTCGAATACAGCTGGACCCAGGTTGGTGGCTGTTAAATACGGCTGGACCCAGGTTGGGGGCTGTCAAATACGGCTGGACCCAGGTTGGGGGCTGTCTAATATGGCTGGACCCAGGTTGGGGGCTGTCTAATACGGCTGGACCCAGGTTGGGGACTGTCAACTACAGCTGGACCCAAGTTAGGGGCTGTCAAATACGGCTGGACCCAGGTTGGGGGCCGTCAAATACATGCTGGTGAGATGGAGCCTGAGGCCATGGTGGCCTGGTTACTAATGGTGATGGAGCACAGGCGGTTAATTTGACAAGTCGCCCAGTACGGCACTAGCATATGCTCGAGGAGCGCAGAGTTGACCCTTGCGGTACCTAGGGCAACTTAGTGGATACATGGCCCAGAAAGGAGTTGCCACTGTCTCTAAAGGCTGCAGAGGTTGCTGGGCAGGCTTGAGGAGCTCAGAGTGCACTTGGGGTACCATTGGTAAAACAGCAGATAGATGGCCAGTACGGCAGTGCACATGCTGGAGGATGTTGTGTCATTAGCTGGGGCTCACTGGGCAACATATACGTCAAGTGATCCAGTACGGCACTGGCAGGCATAAGCACCAACAATGATAATGTGGCCATGAGGGCACGGCTGATTGATGGCGATTAAAGCTGACAAGCCTGTTATGCAGTGCCAGAGAAGGCTTGACAGTTATGAGAGGCATTGGTGAACTTGGGGAATAGTTGACACCATAAAGCCAGCCGGATCTGCACGGCACAGTAATTCCTGGGTTATAGCACTGTGGTCGGTGACGAGTGAGGTCCTGTGTTCCGGTAGGGATTAGAGAGGATACGCCCGGTTCCACTGGCTGCCAGAGGAGGGGGGCAGTGTGGGAAGCTTAGGGGCACACACAGAGCTCTTTTGCAATAAGGAGAGCAGTTGAACTTGTACAGGGCGCCACTCGTGGGCATTGTATTTGATACGGTAGCCAAAGGGGGTTAGATATAACAAAGCACTTTTCCAGGGGCTGTCGGAAGGTATGGGACAGTTTTGGGTGGCCAGGGCCTAGCCTAGGGGCCAGTTACGACATGGGCGGACGGGGGGCCCAGTTTGGCGCTACTTCTGCTGGGTTGGTATGCGCAGGTGGAATTTTGAGGGCATGTTATCGGCATGTCATGCGACGGATGGGGATCGGACATCGCTGTTGCTTTCTTCTGCTCACATTTGGTGATTCCCTGTATCGTGTACATGGTTACAGAGCTTGAGGGCGGTTCTGCTTCGCAGGGAGCCTGTTTGTCAAGTGACCAGAGTGAGGAGTGCTGATCAGTTTGGTTTCTTTGGCATCCGTTCACCTGGTATGGGGGCCATTGCGTGGGACAGCAGAGAGGTCCGCAGCGGGGTTAGTTGCTGGTCAGGGATATTGAACTTTTGGCAGACTAGTGTGGTTCCGTTTATGGGGGTGCTGGAGGGGGGGTTTTAGGAGTGTGGACCCCCCCCTTTTTCTCACCGGAGGCTGGGGCATATGTGCAGAGGTTATTCAATAATTGACACGTGCGTGGCTCTGGAGAACCCTATAGTTGTGGTTTTGTCCTGCTCCTCTGGGAGGCGATCCTGGGGTTATGTAGTGGGATGTTTTCTGTAGTAAGCTTAGGGGTTGCCACCCGGGTCAGTCTTTGTACAGATTTTACATGGACACGGCGAATCAGCGAGGGTTTGGTGGGGCTGCAGGGCGCAGGTATGTAGTTTGTTTTCGTGGCTTGGGCTCTGGGAAGTGTGGCTCTTCCCTGTGTGAAAGTTTGCTCTGGGTAGGGGCTTGTTACAGCACAAAGGGGGGGCAAAGGGGTGAATTGGTCCTAGGTTAACTGCGTTGCTGTGGAGCTTCAGGCACTGAGGGTATTGGGAGGCTGACCATGGGTTCGGAGCATAGCGGGCATGAGGTCTTGGGGAGACGGGCATGTACTACTGTTAGCAATGTGAACTGGTCAGGGGGGAGTGTTTCTAGATATTTCATTTTCTGAAAGATTCTTTGTTTTTCAGGTTCGGCCATAGTTGGAGGCTCCTGGGTGTCTGTTTTGTTACTGGAGGAGTCATTGGTATTGGGAGACCAGCACGAACGAGAGGCGGTTTCTGTGTTTTTTTGTGACTCTCTACATATTGTTTGCACATGGCATCGTGTAGGAGAGTGGGGCCTGGGGGGGAGTTAGCTGCTACCCTCTTAAGATAAGCTGTTGTGGGCGGGCGGTAGGGGTTAGGATTTTACGTTCAGGTGAGTTATGCCAAAGGTTGAGCGACGGCTAGGTGGGTTGAGTACTGGCCATGTGGGGCATCGGTTGGGTCTGTACACATGGCAATAGGAAGGCATGGAAGGGGTTTATGCTGCCAGGACTTCTTTTCCCGACGCTCATGTGGCTGGCATTATCCCTGAATCGTAGGATTGTATTTGGGTTTTTGGTGGTTTACTTTTCTCGCCAGATCGGAGTGTCAGGTGCAGGTTTCTTTTGCAGAGTCTCCATTGGTTCCCCGTTTTTGGGGGGCAGAAAAAGGGGGAGTTTACCCCCCTTTTTCTGGGTGGCGGTTGGCACTCAAGTTGACATGTTTTAGCCAATTTTATTCGTTATTGACAGAGGCAATCCAGGCTGAAAGGGTACGGGTAGACAAGTTCACAAGGTAGGATCTTTAAGGTGCTTTAGGAAATTAGGTTAGTGACAGGTTAATAGTCGTAAAGGTTAAGGTTGAAAGGTCAAAGGTAAAAGGGTAAAGTTCAAAGTCCAAAGGGAAAGGTTAAAAGGTCACACCAAGGGTAACGTTCAAAGTTCAAAGGTCAAAAACTGAAAGGTCACAGTAGGTGGTACTGAATGGCAGGTTTTAAATGTTGTGTGGGAGAACCTTAGGGGTGGGGGTAGCGTAACATAGGTAACAGCTTGTATAGTGAGGTTGTAGTTTTGTAAGGCATTAGGCCAAGGGCCTTGTAATTGTGATGTGCACCTGTTTCAATAAAAGCGGCCTTTTTCGCACTATTTCGGTGTCGGTGGTCTGTGTCGCTCCCCATAATCCCCAAGTGTGCCACCACCGTGATTTTGTGATGTAAGGCCCATGTAATAGTGTCAGCAGAGTGTGCCGCCTCGAAGATAATGAGATTACATCATCTGGGGAAGGGGTGCAGCTGTGGAGGATAGAGGCAGTGCCAGCAATGTGAAGCTGTGTGAAGTGTGAATGCAGGTCTGAGGAGGGGTGTGAGCGATGCGAGGGTACGAGAGAATGCAGGGCCCGTGGAGGGGTGACAGCAGAGTGCAACTGTGGGAATAGAGTAAATGCAGGACCGTGAAGGGGTGCCCCTACAGTGTAGCTGTGTGGGGGGGGGGGGGCGAATACAAAGCGCAAGAAATGGCGCTTGAGCAGCGCAGAACTTTGAGGGTATTAGTGAATGCAGGACTCCTTGAGGGGTGCCAGCAGTGTGTGCAGCTGTGAATGCATCATTTGGGAATGGGTACCAACACATTGATTATTTGAATGCAGGCCCCCCTCCCCCCGGGGAGGGCGACGTTTGCGGGGGGCTTAGTACTGGTCAATATAGGCCTCATAGAGTGTTGCAGATAAAGAGGGTAGTTGTGGGGACTGAAGGAATCGAAATTTCACAAAGCCTGGCTATACTTACCAATAGCCCATATATAATACAATTGAAGAATAAGGCAGTCGGCAATGGAGAGAGTCGAATCGTTTATTCAATTCAAATACAAGCCCTGTCAGGGGAGCCTCAGTCTACACGACCTCAGAGGTGCGCAGAGGAGACTAACTTCATACAAAAGATACAAAGCATATATACGTTTCGCACATCCTAGTTGACACCCTACAAGGAAAAACACAAGTTGTCAGTGAGCCAGCAGGAAGACCCATATAAGGCACAATTGATTGCTAGTAGCTAGACCGAAGCTATTCCGGGGGCAGGTCAATGAGGTGCCTTCTTGTCTATCTGGAGCCCGGGGAGTACAGGAATGGGCTCTGTTGAAATGCACAAATCCCACAAAAGAGGCAGGTGCGACCTTGGGTTTCCCTGAGCTACACACTAAAGATCAGAGAGGGAAACTAGGCATGGAAACATGGTTTCGTAGCGAGGGCTAACTCACGTGATTTCTGGGAAATGGTACATGAACACGGGGAAATGAAACAAACAGGCCGTGGTTATATCAATAGGCCTGAATAGGCCTGCATGAATAATGCAACAGGCATACGCATATCTACATGATAGTATATGGTTAGTCTTATATATACACAGTTATATGATACATAGTGGGCCAATCATGTATATATCTAATTTTATAACCCAACAGACGGCCCTTTTGGCCTACTATGGCCAATATAATTGTTCTACTCTACAACCACCCCTTCATCAATCTGCATGAGGTCTGTTACCTCCTTCTGAATCATTTGTTTCTCTATCTTTTCCTGTCGGGAATTGGTTAGGGCTGAGGTTATTTTAGCGGCACAAAAAGTGCAACACGCTGAGCCACATTGAAGACATATGCAACAGGTAAAAAGAACCCCAAAGGCTCCTGCTAAAATCATAAATATTTTCCAACCCCAGGTTGCAAGGAGGCCCCAGAACCATCCACTAAGGGACCAGGTGCCGTTCTCTTCATGAAGTTCACTAGCTAATCAATGTAATTTCTTAATTGCAAGGTGTATGGTAGGGGCCGAATCAGGAATAAACACGCAACAAGAGCTGCCAATCACGCGACAAGCTCCACCCCTATCTGCCAGGATGACGTCTAAAACCATCTGATTTTGAAGAGAAACAAGCCTCGTAGCCTGAAGTTCAACAGTAAGGTTGGGTAAAATTTCGGTTGTGGTTTGAACCACATTTTTTACTATTCTGGACAGGCGTCTTATGTTCTGACTATTAAAGATCGAACCCCAAAATGGAACCAGGCCCTTTGAGATATCTTCAAATTGCTGCAGTGAGGTATCTGTTTGATCTGTACTGTCAGTATCATAGCTTCTAATAGTTCGATTAGATTCTACCGTTCTTTTTACCAACCGATGGGTCCTGTGATAATCTGAAGGGGCAATATAGACAGGGGTGTAAAGAAAAGACAGATCGGATCGCCCGGCCCATCCTCGAGGGAGCCAGGTCTAAGCATTTTCCCCACATACAAAATATACATTAGGGGGTGTGATCATTGGGGGAGTACTGTCAGTCTGCAACGTATAGGTGTAATTACAGGTACTACTCCCGACCCTAACGTGACCTCGCCCCCTAATACAGAACAAGGAGGTGGCATTGATTATGGGGATCGGGAATGCTTTGTCATTTGTAACATTGCGTTCCTGAAAATGCTGGAAATACAAAGTAGAATTGAAAAGTTCAAAATCCTGCATTTCATCCTGTAACCAGGTATCATTAACATTATCGGTATATACATTCATACACGCATTTGGATCTAAGGAACCCTGACCTCCATCCCCTTCAGCATCAAATCCTTGGTGTCGCTCTATGTACTTCAAAATAGCTTTATAGTCTTTCTCGGAATATATTTTAGGACTTTCAACATAGTGTGAATACATTAATGTCAACAGTTGCCACCATGCTTCGCAACTAGCTAAATAAGACCAAGGAAGGGAGATAAATAACTCGTGCTGATGCATGACTGACGGTAATAATCCACAAACCCAACAGTTCGTTTTGTTCGTGGTGCTGTGGGTTTGATGCAACATTTCTATGGAAAAAATTTTCAAATAAGTCTCCCTATGTCTAGCCTTATGCGGAGGCAAAGAATAAAAGAGATGCTCTTCTGGAGCAGGAGTAGTTTTCAAAAATTTCTGCACTGGATGCTGAAATTCCAAGTATATAAACACACACATCATTATTACAGTAATTATAACAATACAAGCAACGAATGCCACCTTCACTCTAGTGGGCCATCTGGAAAACAATTGCATATCATGAATATGACGCCGAGGGGCAAGTGGTCTTTCATCTTCCATCACAAATCGATCAAAGGGAAACATGCTTGCTAAAAGTCCAAATCTATCTCGGTCCCTTGCTAAAAGTCCAAAAATCTAAACTTTGTATCCACAAAGCACGCACACCACCAGAGGGTTTCTTCTTCCCACAAAGGGATCTTCTCCCTGTGTCCGTATTAGAGCCTCACAGGCAGACCTTTATCACTTCCAAGGAAAACAACAGACTTTCAGATTCCAGAAGTATGATCGCGGCCCTTAACTCAGTCTGTCTTTCTGAACAGAGCCCTTTTTACACAATGTTCCAAGCTCTCTACGAGTTCAGTCTAGTGTCTCGCTCAGTATCCCAAACACTCCTTTGAAGGTGTTTCAACACAAAGTCTTGTTCTATTTTCTTCCATTAGTGAGTGGGGTACCGCGCTGTTTTCGGGGCCGCAGATCGTATTGACAACAGCCAGGTTGCTCCTGGTCAAGGAACAATTCGGTATCATGGGTAACAGACTCAGTCACCCCTTGTGGCACCTCTGGACCTGTGGCAGCTTCTGACTGAGCGGCCAATCCTTTCCCTTCAGGCAACACTTCACTTGACAGCACTTTTTCTTGAGCATCCGAAAAGGGCACAAAACTTTCGATCCACTCTCCTTCCTGACTCGGCACTCCTTCCCGGCTCCGCCGATCAGAAGGTAGGGGCAGCAGCAGTTTCTTCACGTGACTCACGTGAATCCAGTGCTTTTGGCCATGCACCTTCACCGCCGTCCTCGTGGCCAAAAGAATCTGATAGGGGATCTGACCACCTGGGCTCCAAACTCGACGTCCGCTGGTAATTCTACACCAGTATCCACTGGCCAGGCTCCAAACGATGTCCAGGACCCTCCGGTAGTGGCTGCAGTGTGTCTGATACCTGTTGATGAATAGAACGCAGATCTTTAGTCAAAGCATAAAGATAATCAGTCATCAATGGATAATCAATATCCCTAAAAGATCTGGGCCTGGGGACTCCCCACACATTGGCGGGACGGCCAAATATCACTTCAAATGGGGACAGACCAGTTCTAGAGTGAGGAGTCGTTCTAAGGGATAATAAGGCTATTGGAAGGGCATCGGGCCATTTCAATTTTGTGTCTGCACAAATTTTGGCCATCTTGAGCTTTAAGGTACCTTTGTATTTCTCAACCAAACATGCTGATTGCGGGTGTCTAGCAGCATGAAAAATTTGTTTTATTTTCAATCCATCACAAACACTTTGTACTAATAAAGCATTAAAATGGGGCCCGTTGTCCGACCAGATAATTTGAGGCAAACAATACCTAGGGAAAAATTCCTTTACTAGAACTTTAGCAGTGGCAATTGCCGTGGCATCTTTGGTTGGGTAGGCCTCGACCCATTTACTGAAAGCACATACCACCACTAATACATACTTCAAATTATTTACACGCTCCATCTGTATGTAGACTATCTGTATCACTTCAAAATGCAGGGATGGCGGAGCAGAATTGCCACTCAAAACAGCTTCTCTACCTCCAGGGTTATGGCGTAAACACACCGGACAATATTTCACAATGTGGGCTGCTATCTTTAGAATATTTGGGTTGTCCATACTTGGTCCAACACTGCGCTAATTCCTTTAGCACTAATATGGGCCGGGCCATGCGCCATGGTAACTACTGCATATACAAACGCATTAGGGAGCAACCATCGCTGTTTCTCAGATCGATCTGTCCAACATCCATTCTCGTCCAGTTTCCCAATCTCCCGTTCCCACCTTTGCATCTCTTCACTAGTTGCTTCTTTCTGCAACTCTTTCACACTTTCAATGGTATTATCAACAAGCATTTACAATGCAACGGTCTCGCCTTTTGAAAAGTTAGAGCTATTGGCATTGTAAATGCCAACATTTTTATTTATGTTTTGTTTTTGAAAACAGATAAATAAATGGCATTGTCATTTACAATGCCAATAGCTTAATCTCTCGCAAATGCGAGAGCTATTGCATTGAAGTAGAGAGAAAAGAGGTGCAGATGAGGTAAAGAGATGAGGCTCATACAGAGGAAGAGCGAGGGAGAAGTAGAGAATGGTGAAATAGGGAGAGAGAGACAGAGGTAAGACAGGTGTATTAAACGAGCGAGACATTGGAAGCAGAGAGAGTGAACGGAAACAGTGAAGGGGATAGAAAGAGAGATGAAAGCAAAGGGAGTGATAGATGGAGCAGAAGAGGCAGAGAGAGCATTGTAGAGAGAAAGAAATAAAATAATGGGAAAACGTGAGGGAAAGAGGACATCAATGAATAGAGAGACATAGAAGGCCAATAGGTGAGGTAAGAGAGAGGCTAATGCAAGCAAACACTCAGGATGTGGTAAACCAATGTGTGCTTCACAAATTATAACACGAGTAGAAAACTCATGGCTGTGCAAACATCATGCTTGACTCAGACAGACTGCCTGTAGCAAGGGTAAGAAACAATGCAGCCACCCTGCATAGGCAATAATGCAGGTGAGCACCAAGCAAGATCAGCCGATATGCCACACCATGAAGGGTTTAAAAACACACTAACCATCCACTGCACATGAATATATCCATTTTTTGTACAACTAAACAATCTGTTGCACCCGGGCTCATAGATCAGAAGAGTGGACAGGACATCCCTTGCAGGTGAGCACAAGCATTCCCTGGCAGCGAACACATGCACTAGGAGCATGGACAAACCATTCCTAGCAGGCAAGCACCATAACAGTTCAACCTGAATGACATCACAGAAGATGTGCATTGAAGGCGAGGGGAAGACTGCAGTGAGGGGCCAGAGAACATCTTCCAGGGCTGTGAACATTCTCAGCTTAAAAACGGAACTGCTGTGCACGGAGACTTTATTTGGGCTAGGTGTATAGGGCACACAGAACTCTTCGACCCTGCATCTCCAGCATGAGCACCGTGCAAAGAGGGTGAGTGTATGAATGATAGAAGTGGCAGAGACATATCAATCCATCAGGAGTTGGTAAAGCACAACTACGCACCGGTCAGGGTCTGAAGGCACTGGGTCACCCCCTCACATGAGCTAAATGACGGGTACAGACAGGCCATGCCAATGTTAATTGCGAGTTTGTGCATCATGTCTGGGGCTTGTGTGGATATGCACATACAGCATGTAACCGATGGATCAAAGTAAGATCGCCCACAAGGATGGGGATGAGAGCAAGCACAATGTAGGTAAAAAATCTTTATCTGAGCAGTTAAGTATAACCATTGGAATTCAGAAAATAGGTTAAGGAGGACGACAAATGTAAGTCAATTCATCAAGGCATTTGTCACAATTATAACACCAGAAAAGAGCTAGGATTATAAAGTCCTTGGCATCGAGGAAATAAATTCTTACACAGCTAAAAAATAAAAACACATACAACAACAATTGGTGCTTACCTCCTCTGAATCCGGCTTGGATATTCCTTCCCTGATTTTCATTGTAATATTCCAGATGAAAGATTTTCTTCTCGAATGTATGCGACTGTGCAGAGTTTGGGGGACAGACAAGGCACATACACACAGCCCCCAAGCGCAATTTTTGACAGAGGGAGACCGAGACAGAAACAGGCAAAAAAGGTTATGGTTACCCTCTCACTATGAAAACCGATGAGAGAATAGAATCCGCGTTCACCGCACTATCCCCTGTTGAAGATCAGTCCAGGAAGATAGAGACGAAAAGAAGCAAGGGAAACACGGCACAACTCCCTAGCTCCTAATAAGCAGCCCAGATACACACGGCAAGCAGACAGACAGACAGACATGAAAAGAGCCCTGAAAGCAGCGAATCTTAATCCAAAACCACCCTAAAAGTAACACAGTGACATACTGCACAGTGCGATCTGTAGACCCGGAATCTGATTTGGGAGTGAGGAAGCATGCTCAGTGATATTTTTGTTCTCAGCCCTCAGAGCCGGCTCATTACCAAGATGCTGTTTATATGCGCATGAGACATGAGACTGCCTGGGAAAGGTGGATGTAGTGAATACGGTGCAGCGTGTTCCACGTGCGAGGCACAATAAATTTAGCAGAGTGACAGAAACAGGCCTCAAGCCCAAAGGCAATTTGTAGTGGGTCCCCAAAAATTGACCCTGCCACCAAACACAGCACCTCCCCCGCTACCGGCCCACGCTCGCCACAACAGAAATGTAGTCTCCTATACCTCTGCCCCGGCCCCTATCCCCACTCCCACACATAAAATAATGCCTTTACCCCCGTATCCATGGGATCCCTTTTCTCTGACTCCCAAGTCGCAGGGATTTCTAAACTCTTTCTTCAGTGGTATGGTGCATCTTGCACATTATCAAGGGCTCTCTTCTTTCCCAATCCAGCGTCAATAGGTAATCCTGTTGTGTCTGTGTACTGACGAACAGATTTTATACTGGTATACACAGGACTGCAAGTCCCAGATAGCATCAGACTTGCCTGGTTGAGGTTCTGAAACATGCGCATGGGAAACAGAAGAACTCTTCTACGAACTCAGACTACCCGTCCCCAAGCTCCCACCAGAAAGCAGGACTTTCTCTCTCACTCACCTTTCCTTTTGTTGGCTTGAACGTCATTTGTACTGTCAGAAAGGGCCGGGAACAGAGATATCGCTAGCCCTCAGTTTCAGCTACCGTAAACAGCACTCCACGTCGCACAGAATGTATGTCAACTTGCCAGCCACGGAGCTTGAAGGGATAAGTAGTTCTAGCGGTCTCCTTCTGTCAGTGTCCGAGAAGGCAAGTAAAAAGCGGGAGTGTAATAAATAACACGCGTCCTGCAGAATTTCGGGGATCGGGACCTAATTACGCGGCTATTCTAGTCACAAAAATAGTAGAACACAATACATGCATTTAATTATAATAAACAAATCCGGTACAGTCAAAGTTTCTTGTTTTCTGAAACACATTGCGGCGCATAAATAAAACAATTATAGATGTTTTCTCTACTGAACAAGACAAAGCAGTTTGGGGAGCTTCTTATGCGCTGTGAGTTAAACCCCTAAAGAGGCATCGAAGCGCATTAGTGCTTTGCAATTATAGGGGAATTCATGTGGTCCGATGTTTTGGAATAGATTAGAGAGAGTTTCAGGAAAAAATGCAGGGGAAATTCATTTCCTGATTGATTCGGATTGAAGAAAAACATTGATTCAGCCTGCTCTTTCCTGCAAAATCGGTTGAAAAAATATACTTTCCTGAAGGAGCCTCCTCGGTCACCTGATGCAACAAAGAAGAACTCGGTGGGATTTAAAGGAACATTGGGCAAAAAGTCAAAACAGATAAGTTCGAAAACAATGTGACTCCTCGTTGTAAAACGTCAATTATTATTTAACAGTTTTTATTTTATTTTATTTTACCTTAACAGTGGAGCACAGTGCCCAAGCATCAATCGGTAACAGGGTACTCGCCGTAAAGGAGGAGAGCCAAAGATATGCAAGAGAGTTGTACAAACTAGTGGAGGCGTGTCTGAGAAGCGGGCAAGGTCTGGCTGTCAGCAACACTGAAAAGGGACAAACAGGCAACTTCCAGGCACGCATGAGAATGAAGGCGGTCCTTTTGTGTAACGATCGTCATGAAAGTGGTGCATCTTGTCTTGTGCTCGCCGGTTTAGTTCTGCGTCAAAACTGAAATGAAGCACTTATATACCCAGGTATTGTAAATGTCCGTGTAATTTTCTAATTTTTGATTCTGTTGTTCAATGTAAATTTCAAGCAAAATTACAACATGTAGCAAATGCAACATGTTTTTGTTCTTGCTCATAAATTCACATTAATTGCATTAAACAGATAAACGTCGCAACGTTTGCTTTCTTACCGGTAGATCTGTATTGACTGGGCTTGGTATCTAGTTCTTCCAAGATGGTGGCTTTTGTAGCGTCCTTTCAGTTCCGATGTAAGCCAATCGGAAGGAGCACAAACGAAAGGGGTGTGTGAAAGGGGGTAGACGCACTCTCCAATGAGTGTGCAAACCTTATTTGCATATAGCCAAGGAGCATTTTGGGAATGTAGGAATTCGCTTAAAACGCGATATCTTAATACTAATTATGTGTATATACATTTATAGGACAATTTCTTTGTCCATAATTTCAACTCTGCCCAGAAATCATTCATATATATCTGATAAGTACTCACTCTAACATTACTAGTTTCCTAAACATGAACCATATATACAAAATTGGACTTCTCTACGTTCGACACCGAAGAGATAGAGGAGCACCGCGGCCCACGAGACAGAGAGCGGAGCATGGAGAGGCAGGTAGGGAAAGGACCCGGAGAGAGCCTTAGCGAGAGAGAGGACAGCAAACTTCAGATGGGGAGGTGAGAGAGGCGTTGAAGGGCGTGCACATTCTCTTTGAAGAGAGAGGATGTGTGCGCGTTCACGAGGTCTAATCTCGGCAGGAAAAGCGAGTGGCACGGAAGCGCACGGCCCATTAGATGCAGTCAAGGCGCGCTCACGAGGTCAAATCTCCAAAGGAGAAGCTCGTGACAGCCTGACTACAGCAGAAAAAGCTCGTAACAGTCTGATGTCCACAATATTCCCAGAAAAGCGGCAACATAAGTTGTCTCGCATAGACAGCAAAAGCTTCGCTTTTGCTTTCGTCTAGGCGAGACCTAAAAAGGGATGTCTCAGTGGGCCATCGGGCAGATGTACTAGGAAACATAGGACTTCCCCTAGCCTGGGACGTTTCTTTTGCTACTGCATCAGCAAAGGCATTCCCTTCCCCAATAGAATCAACCACTTTCTTGTGAGCACTACATTTGATAATGGCTAACTTCTTTGGTAATGTCAAAGCAAATAATAGTCGATCAATCAAAGGACCATGTTGGATTTTCTGGCCATGTGTAGTAAAAAATACCCTCTCCTTCCACAGCCTCCCAAAACTATGGGCAACGCCAAAGGCGTACTGGCTATCTGTAAAAACATTCACACTTCGACCTTCACTCAATTCACAGGCTCTTAGCAAAGCTATTAGTTCAGCTGCTTGGGCTGAGTGGTGTGAAATCCTTGCGGTTTCTACTACTGTCTTCAAAGTTGTAATGGCATATGCAGCTGTTGCAGTGCCATCTGGTAACTTAAAACAAGAGCCATCCACGTACAATTTTCCGTCGGGTTCAAGTAGAGGGGTGTCACTTAAATCTACACGCCCTTTTGTTTCCTCTTCTGTTCTAAATACACAATCATGGATATCCACCCTTTCATCCTTTTCTGGGACAGGCAATAATGTGGCGGGGTTCAAAGTAGTACATCTCTTGATGATAATATGGGGGGCAAATATGTCAATTCATATCCTGTCAATCTGGCACTCGTAAGGTGCTGGGTTTTAGTACTATTTAAAAGGATATCCACAGCATGCGGTACCATGACTGTGAGGTCAGTGTTCAAGACCATACCCTCTGATTGTCGGATGGCCAGTGTTACTGCAGCAGTAGCCCTCAGACAACTCGGGAGGGCTCGAGCAACTGTATCCAAAATTGAAGAGAAAAATGCACAGGGTCTCTGTTTTCCGCCAAAAGTCTGAGTTAACACTGACAATGAACAACCGTCTACCTCATGCACATAAAGTGAAAAAGGCTTCCGGTAATCAGGAGTTCCCAAAACAGGTGCAGAACACAAAGCAGATTTTAAAGATTCAAAGGCTTCTTGACATTCATCCATCCAGGGTAAGGGTTCATGCACATCTTTGGTTGTCAAATGCAACAAGGGTTTAGAGAGAAGTGAATAGTTAGGAATCCACTGACGACAATAAGAGGTTAGTCCAGGAAAAGCACGAACATCACGTTGAGTACGAGGTACAGACATGTTAGTTATAACAGATATTCGTTCAGGGGTCAAACGCCTCCCCGCTTTCGACAGAAAATGGCCTAAGTAGGTCACTTCCTGTCGACAATACTGAAATTTAGAAAGGGACACTTTATTTCCTTTCGTAGCCAAATGGTGTAACAATTTCACTGTAGCCTCCTTGCATCCCTCTTTTGTATCAGAGGCCACCAATATATCATCAACATACTGAATGATCGTATTACCGGCTGGCAGAATTAATTCATCGAGGACTGCCTTTAAGGCTTGGCTATATATACTAGGGCTTTCAGTATAGCCCTGGGGAGCGCGTGTAAATCTAAAACTTCGGCCAGCCAATGAGAATCCGAAGAGATGCCTGCTGTCTGGATGAATCGGGATGCTGAAGAAGGCATTCTTCAGATCTATTACAGAAAAATACTGCGCTGTGGGAGGAATCATTGTCAAAATTGCAGTTATATCGGGTACTACTGGATACTGTGGAACCACTATCTTATTAACCTCTCTAAGGTCAATCACAAAACGATATGTGTCCTTATAATCGGGGGCATCATCAACTGTGGCTTTCTTCAAAATCGGTAAAATCGGGCTATTACAAGTATTTGCCACTGTTTCTTTCACTACCCCCTTTTTAATGAGGTCGCGAATAATGTGTAACATAGCCCGTTCACCTTCGGGTGAAATCTTATACTGTTGAATGCGAGGCAGCTGCACATTGGGTTTCAGGGTAATTGACACGGGGGCTATCTTTAACAGACCAACATCAGTGTCTCCTGCTGCCCACAGTGTCTGAGGAATCGTAGAGAACTCAGGGGGAAGACGCTCGCCCTTCGCAAAATATTGAGCGTCTATCAGGGAAGGCGTTTGCATCGTCAAACATACACCATCCGGTGAACAATAAATTCGAGCATGTAATTTTTTAAGAATATCTAATCCCAAAAGATTCTCACCACAATTCGATGTCAACAGAAAAGGTGACTGTATAGAAATAGGACCTACAGTAAAAGGCAAAGGCTTAGAAATGCGGCTTACCACAGGTATTCCAGAGAAACCTACTGATACATTATTTTGGCCAGACAAAGCAGCCCCTGGGACCATTGTATGAGCAACTGAACTATTCATTGCTCCAGTATCCACTAGGAATTTTCCCGATGCACCCAACAGTTCTCCTTGTACATAAGGTCCCTCTTGGTCAACTGGTACTGTAATGTGGCCCCCTCTCTGTCTTTGGCTGTCTCATGCATAGTCTTGCCCGTCATACCCGTCCTCCCTATAATTCTCATTATAGTATTGCCGATTCTGTGGGTTGTCAAAATAATTCTTACTAGAATCCTCTTCCTCTCTTCGCATACTGTTTCAATCCATATTTCCTCGGCCCCGCCCTCGTCCCCTACTGGGGCCGTTTCTTGCTAATAACAAAGGACAATCCGCTCTCCAATGCCCCTCTTGCTTACAATATGAGCATTGATTAATGCCAATATTCGGGGGTCCTCCTCTTCCTCTGCCTGCAGGTATACCCCTTTGGGAAGGACCGCGCCCACCACGTCCCGCTGTCTGTCCTCTACTGACTTGCTGCAACAAAACTCTAGTTTTCAAATCTTTCGCCTTCTTTTCAGTCTTTTCCTTGCTTTCATTTTCATGATGCTCATAATATTGAGCCATGCTAACAATGACGGACGGGGTGGCTGTGGTCCACGTACTTTCGGCTGCCTGAAGACGGGACATAACTTCAGGCAGTAAATTCGTTACAAACCTATTTACAAATAATCGTATTCCCCCATCTGTGGAGAGATCCTTCACACTGAAATCTATGAATGTTTTCTCAAACCTGGTGAAAAAATCTGACACACTCTCATCTTTCTTCTGTTTACAAGCCGTTAATTTATCCCAGTCTATTTCCTTAGGAGGGAGGAGAGTCTGCATGAATGTAATAATTTTGTCTGGTACTGCTAAGATTTAATCTCGGGGTTTCTCTCCAGGTTTGCGTTCCTTATCCCAATTCTGTAGCTGATCCCAGGTCCCCCCTAGCTCAGGGACATGATCTATATCATGTATCTGCCTCCAGATATCAACCGGGATCAGAAGACCAAAGAACAACTCGATGTCAGCTATAGTCATAATGGCGGAGGTAGCAGCCTCGGCCAATTCTTTGTAGTAGGCTGTAGGTTCTTTTGAGGGTCAGGGAGCTGAGCTTTCAAAGTGAGAACTTCGCTTAGTTTCCAAGGGGTATATACCCATTGTTCCTGAAGCCTTGCTTCGACCCTTGCTCTGGTAACATTGCCTCCATTATCTGTTATCTCTGGTAATTCTGGAAAGTAGAGGGGATGCACCTCTCTCATGGGGTTCTGAGTTCCCCAATCAGCACATTTCCGATGCATCCGTTCTTGATAATTTAAGAGAGTCCCTACATTCTGATATACCTCATCAGACTGTAATTGGAACTTATGCGCTCTTTCTCTTATATCCCTCAGTATTTGAGGGGCTAACCCTTCTTGAAAACATTGTTCCCAAAGCAAAATTAATCGAATTGCCATATTTTCTAAAGCCAATTGCTGGGCGACAGGTTCATAATCTTTCATGGTACTCCAAATATCCTCCATCGTATAAATAGCGTTCCGCATCCATTGGGACGCTTGATTTACTATAGCCCTCCTTTCTTCCATACCTAAGGAAGACCTAGTAAAGATCAGTTGATCACTCGGATCAGACCCAAGGCGCTTAGGTGTAGTATCTATGGTAGCCAGAGCTTGAGGATCTATAACGCCTCGAGCAGGGGGAGAGAGAAATACGGGATGCAAGGGGGAAGAAACAACCGAATCTGGTTGTAACGAAATCAAGGGTGAGGTAGTTGGTCGGAGTGAGGGAGGAGGAAGTAATGCGCTCCATACAGACCCATCCGATGGGGCCGTAGCCATGGTTCCCATAGGATCTTTTGTGCCTAATGCAACACCGGGGTGGTCCACTCGAGCCAAAGGTACTGCTGTGTACAAACCCTGTGGGGCGTAAGGAGGAGGTGGACGAGCGTCCAATAAATCCTCCAGCTCGTCTCTAACCTCAGGTCGGGCCACGTAACTTTTGTCTGCTTCTAAACGGAATTGTCTATCCATTTGCGCAATATTTTCTTCCACCTTTCCTTTATCGTAAGCTACAGCTTTCTGTGTTACAGTCAGTCCCAATGTAATCTTCCCTAATTTCTCCTCCCTTATGCGTCGCCATTTTGCCTCCTTTAACCATAGGTTCAAGGAGTCAAACATCGACTGACGGCTTTTCTTCATAAACATTTTATTTTGGAGATAATTAATCTTTTTCTCATCGAACGACCCGGTTAGGGACCATTGTAAGTCAGTGTTATCACTGGTGTATTTGTTCCATAAAGTATTAAACAAGATTGGTGTAAGACCATGTTTAACATACATATCAAAACTGGGGCTTCCCTCAGGAGGAACGGGCTGTCTTTCTTCCAGCCGAGGACCTCTCCGACAGCAGCACCCAAAACATATTTTGCTTAAACAAGGCATTGCAAGATAATATCACAATTCTTATTTATGAATTTTCACTCATTCCTTTCATGCGGGCGCCCTCCTCACCAGTCACTCTCTCATATACTTCCTATTTTTCAACCATACAAAGTGCTGTAAAGTGTGTCAGGGTGACAAACGAGCTCAATACATATTCAAATGCAATTGACATGTCTTTTAATACGAACAGAGCCCGTCGACTCTCGTTCGGGGAATCAATTCAAAAAGAATTCCAGACCAATCCGAAATTCAACCACAGACAAGCCACTTGGTAGGAAAACCACAAACCCACTTCCTAAGTATCCCCTGGTCGCATTCTGGTTAGGCCGGTGTTTCGGGCCTAGAAGCTCCAGAACCCTAGCTTACCCAGCTGCTCCCAGGGCATTCCCGGAGCGAGTTCGGCCAAGCAAGCACTCCGTACTCTACGAGGCACCAAGTATTACAAATGTTTAGACTAACAAAACCATAGGGTATCTACCCGTGCAGCCCCTGCACCGCAACGTCAGATCCCTCCGATTCCCTGTGTGGACCGGCTTCCCCGACCGCCATCAAAAAGCAGACTGCTATTACCAAATGAACACTTTTCTCAAGTGTCCGTAATCAAAAACTCACTCACCTGGTGCACTCAGGCCGATCCCGACTTCTCCACTGCCGATTTCTAAACAGACCGGCACAGCCTGTTCTTCTCTTGGGATAAGCCCGTAGGACTCCGGCGTAGGGTCTTCAGCAGCTGGGAGGGATACTGGGCTTGAGGGCGGTATCTCCAATTGTCATACCACAAACGGGTGTTTCGACTCAAAATACTGTCTGTCCACCCACTCGGCCAGAACTCCTCCCTGTCCCTTCTACTCCTGTTTACAGGAGGGGACGACCCTATCGCGGAGTCCCGGCGGAGTCGCCAACTGAAGGAATCGAAATTTCACAAAGCCTGGCTATACTTACCAATAGCCCATATATAATACAATTGAAGAATAAGGCAGTCGGCAATGGAGAGAGTCGAATCGTTTATTCAATTCAAATACAAGCCCTGTCAGGGGAGCCTCAGTCTACACGACTCCGGAGGTGCGCAGAGGAGACTAACTTCATACAAAAGATACAAAGCATATATACGTTTCGCATATCCTAGTTGACACCCTACAAGGAAAAACACAAGTTGTCAGTGAGCCAGCAGGAAGCCCCATATAAGGCACAATTGATTGCTAGTAGCTAGACCGAAGCTATTCCGGGGGTAGGTCAATGAGGTGCCTTCTTGTCTATCTGGAGCCCGGGGAGTACAGGAACGGGCTCTGCTGAAATGCACGCATCCCACAAGAGAGGCAGGTGCGACCTTGGGTTTCCCTGAGCTACACACTAAAGATCAGAGAGGGAAACTAGGCATGGCAACATGGTTTCGTAGCGTGGGCTAACTCATGTGACTTCTGGGAAATGGTACATGAACACGGGGAAATGAAACAAACAGGCCGTGGTTATATCAATAGGCCTGAATAGGCCTGCATGAATAATGCAACAGGCATACGCATATCTACATGATAGTATATGGTTATTCTTATGTATACACAGTTATATGATACGTAGTGGGCCAATCATGTATATATATAATTTTATAACCCAACAGGGGCAGGTTAAATGTACGGGCGCATAAGGGCTGTTGGTGATGCGTGCAACTGTTGGAAAAGTGGGTACAAGCCAATAAGAAGGGGTATTACAGTCCGCACGGTTGGTGCTGTGCAGATAGTTAACGTACCGCTTGGGAAGGGGTTCCCTCCCAGTGCACAGCTGGAGGAAGAGTGGACTTACCCTTCTGGTGTGCAGCAGGAGGCCACAGTTAATGCATACCTTCGGTAGGGGTGTGAGGAGGGACTGAATGCGCGTGCCAACATGTTGTGAGGCTGGGTGTATTGTGAATGTGCGTTTTATTTTACAGTCTTTGGTCTTTTCAGTGGGCGTAGAAAAGGCACAGCTTGAGGGATAAGCACAGCTTGAGGGATAAGCACAGTGCGCAGCTGGACGTAGAATGAGTGTTATGTTGCTTACAAATCGCCGTCCTACGCACAGGTTGTGCCGGGAAAGTTAAACCCCCAAATGCCTGGTCATCATTCAACTAGCACTGGGGCAGTTCGAGAGCCTGCATGCGGAGTCACACACTCCATACTCTTTACCATAGAGTGCGAGCAGTCGCTTGTCTGGTTTGTTGGCCTAAGGGGCGTCCGTATAATAAAGTACAGTTTCGGTTTGGCAGTTGAGAGGGGAAACGTGTAAACATCACAGTAGTCATAAATGACTTGGGTCTTTATTTGTACTAGTACTATCTTTATTTCCTCCAAAGGTCATTGAAGGTAAAATACAGCGTGTACCCTTTTACTTAGCTTCATACGATCCTATGTAAATTTTGAAGCGCTCGAACTGTACAGCAAATGGGTTTGCTTTGCTTTATACCGCCGTTGAATACACGATGACATGCC
Source organism: Lissotriton vulgaris (assembly GCF_964263255.1). Taxonomy (NCBI): domain Eukaryota; kingdom Metazoa; phylum Chordata; class Amphibia; order Caudata; family Salamandridae; genus Lissotriton; species Lissotriton vulgaris. Next base: position 771,829,713 of record NC_141693.1, read on the forward strand.
TCTATGGCACACTTATCACCTTTGCTGCGGTGGCTATTCCGCCTCAGCGCTAACTGGGCGGGGCGGCCGCGCGGCGCGCACATGCTGGTGACGGAACCGCTCCGTCACCAGCCTCGGTTGAGCTGTGCTGATGACGGAGCAGTTCCGTCATTGCCCCGCCCGCTCAATGGAACGCCCAGCGCAGGCGCGGAATCCGCGCTGCGCCGGCGCGACGAGTGGGCCATGACGGAACCGCTCCATCATCAGCACAGCGCTACCGCGGCTGATGACGGAGCGGTTCCGTCATCAGCATCGAAAAGGTTAAATAGGCAAATGTGTCAAAAGCACGACAAAAACACTGGCAATTATTTTTTTCTGTATGTTCTGGGATCGTAACGTGATATGATGCACCTTATTGACGAGATGTACGCGCATTACTAAAGAAACGCATGCATGTTTAGCTAGGCCCTGCCATCCTGATAATCCTCTCTGCCAGACACACTTGTGTTCCCCCCCCCCCCAGTCAGGCTAATGTTCAGCTTCCTTTTGACCAAAACGTTCCCCCCGAGGCAGATGCAGTGACTTATTCTCGGCAGTAGATGTCTAATTTCTGCTAGGCCCTGTGGTATCTTTAAACGAGGAGGCCTTTTTCTTCCAGTTTGACTGCATAGCTAGGCCTCACTGATCCCTGTTTTTTAAGTCATTTCGACTTCCAGGAAAATCTCACTTCGGAATGCATGATGGACTATTTTACATCTTAAAAGAACACCTAATCACCCTACTGTCATTCATTTATCACCGTGCGCGTTTTTATGTTTCTCAGAACTGGCAAAGCCATCAAGTGTAATTAACAACATTTGTAACAAGCATTTGCAATGCAATAAATCTCGCATTTTAGAAACTTTGACCTATTGGTATTGTAAATGACAATGCCTTTTATTATTGCTGGCTTTTTAAACACATAAATAAAAGGCACTGTCATTTACAGTGCCAATAGCTCAAAATCTCGCATTTGCGAGACCTATTGCATTGCAAACGCTTGTTGTTTTTATGTGTTTTGTGAGTAGGTTGCCTTTTTTGTGCTTTGGCACCAAGTGCCTTTGTTCTTGTCTCCACCTTCTCCTGGATAATCTCTCATAGTTGGTGGCAAATGAATAAGGCTTAGCGGGGTGGCAAGGAACCTGCGTTTCTTTTCATTTCATGCACGGAGAAAAACAGAATACCTGCTTCTCCTGCTCCAATGCAGCTGTCTCTTTTTTAATTCTCCTTTTCCTCATCCAAAAGCCAAGCTGTGTGCACTGTTCACACAGCACGTGGCTAAATGGCAAAAACACCCACTAAGAGATCCCTTAGACATCCTGAGGCTGTGTCACCTCAAGGGTGTGACCATCTGTGTTGAGACAAAAGTCCTTTTGTGGATGCCTATCTCAGTGAGGCCTAACATTGACTCAGTCTCGGACAGTGGTTAAAGTTCCAGAAGACATCATGGGGCATATTATCAAGGGGGGTTATCTCCGCTTTTTTGGCTTTAAAAGCCAAGAAAGCGGAGATAAAATTATCTCCCTATTACCTAGCTGTTGCTAACACCAGTTAGCAACAGCTAGTAGGAGATAGCGACCATCTTGGGCCCCGCTTTGCATGTCCGTGAAATTTATCAGTAATGACATGCAAAGTGGGCGTGTAAAGATGTTAGCGACTGGAAACAGTCGCTAACATCGCTATCTCCTATTACCAACTTTTGGAGATATTAGCGCTAAGCGCGAATATCTCCAAAAGCTAACACCTGCCCCTGAGCAGTTCTTAGCCATGTTATCCAATGGTAGGTGGATAACATGGCTAAGAGCTTTAGCTCGGTAATGCATGAATATCGCTGATTTTTCAGCGATATTCATGCATTTCGGCCGATTTTTATCGCTTAGGAGATAAACCTTGATAATAGCAAGGTTCCTAAGCGATAAAAATCGCTGCAGCTCGGCGATAAAAATATTGCCACTAAGCCAACATAGCGATAATTATCGCTAGTTGTTGGTCATGAGAGGTATGATAAAGAATGTGGTAGCCTTGTGGCACCCATCATTAAACTCACTTCGAAGAAGCACCTGCAACTGGTTAACTAGGCCTCACAGTGTCGGGTAGGTTTTTTTGGAAGGATGAAAGCGAGTGTGTGACGTGTTTTTTGCAGACATGAACAAATCTTCATCAATTATTGAAAAATACCACCAGTACTCAGAACATATTGTGGAATTTCCTACATAAGGCTTACTGCTTTGTGCCCAGTGTAAGGAATTACATCATTTTGTACCTGTTTCCCATTTTTAGGTTTTGCCTACAGCGCACAGGCACTGTCAGAAAAAGCCATTGTAAATTAAAAGAAATCTTAATACGAACAGGCTTAGAAACCACCCAGTACTTACCAATAATCACCATTGCTTGGTTTCCACGTCACTCTCGTTTCCTTGCTTCTTACTGGTCATGCCTCCTGCTTCCTGCCAGCTCCTCACCTTCTCCTGCTTTCTTCTGGGGTTTCTGCCCCTGGCATGGAGCATGGACCTATCAAAACCTCCGTTTTGCGGCCAGCGACCTTCCACTGGGAGCATGCTGTTCCAGGTATTTTTTATATTTTTGCTTTAAGCCATGCACTCTAAAAGAGTGCATGGCACTGTACGGTCTCCCTACCACCGCTCTGAAGAAGTACTTTTCAGTACTGTTTTTACGCTTTGTACACATTTATTCTTACCTGACTTATCCACATACCCTCCCCGCCCTCCTCCCGCTCTTTGTGTTTCCGACACTCTTTTTGCTCTTGTCATGTTTCCCATCCTCCTCCCTTGTATTGCTTGACTCCCCCTGAACCTCCCCATGCGGTTTTTAGACAATTTGCAGAGCAGCGCAGCTGCTGTGCAACATTACTTAAAGGGAAAAAGGGCTAAGACTTTTGCTGCTGTGCAACACATACATTTCAAAAATTGACAAAGCCAATAGATCTTGCTTAGGCGAAACCTATTGTCTTTGCCAATGCTTGCTTCCTGTTAATTTTGCCGGCATTTTGTTATGTGCCACAGTGTGGTTGCTCTGTCCCTAAAATGTAGTGATAAATTGATTACACCTTACTGGACTTAACTATTTTTAAGTAAGGCTATTGTAAGTTGACCTAGGAATGGCCCAATTTGCATGGATCTCAAATGCCATATGCCTACATTGAACGTTAACTCTGATTGGCACTTTACATTTTCCAGGTGCTTTGAACTTAAAACGTTAAAAGTCATTTGTCTGGTTCCTCTAATACGATTGTAACCATTTTTGTGTTTTTTTGCTCATCATATTTTTCTTGATTGTCTAAATTAGTTTTGGATTTTTATTCTATTTCGAGGTCTCATTTTTCATGCTGTTTGGCGCTACTGAAAATTGCCACCCATATTTATCTGGGAAATTGCCTGCTGCTTGTGCAAAAATGGGATCTGGGTTGTGACCTAACCAGATTGTGTTTACTTCAATAGAAGTGGCACATTCTCCCAACTAGAAATTCTATTTTTTACTAAAAGAAGCACATTATGTGGATTTACTTCTTCAGGTCTGTTGGCACATCTGCAAATCCAGACAGAATAAGGAAAAATCCATATTAATTTAGAAGACACTATTGTGGGTGAGGTTTGTAGGAGAGTAGGGTCTGCAATCCTATGATCACCCAGATTTTTTGCTTTTGTTTCACTGGTTTACGACTTTCTCTGGCTGTGGGCCTGCTAATCAGACCCACAGCCTAGCTGTTCTCTCACTAAATTACAATGTGTACCCTAGGTGCATTTACCAATTGGTACTGGGCCACCTTATCAGACCCTGTAACTCAGGGCATAGGTGTACCCAGGGCCTACCAGGGGCTGAAGCATGTATTATGCCACCCCTGGCTGGCCATCTAAATCTGACACAACTGGCTGCACGACAGCTGGGGCAAGGTGGTGTAATCACCCTTTGCTTTAGATATAGTATACCTATATCTAACCCTAAAATGGACACACAGATTCCTATCAGTCACTCCTATGGCAGGCCTTGACAATCCTGAAGGCAGAGTGCTTGGAATCGTGTGAGATGGTGCTCTGGCATGAGCTGAGCCCGTTTGCAGCTTGCGGAACCCAGTCCTAATAGCTGTTCCATGATAACGCGTACCATATACTCTTAAGTGCATTATAATCCTCGCGGTTAAATGCTATCTTTGGTATCGCTTTATCAAAACATGTCGAGTAAGGTGTCATACGAATTCTGGCGACGGGGTTAGCATTCCACCCTTCTAGAGGGACACGACATGTATGTAACTGTGAACCCCGGTTAAAGTTAACTCAAGCCTCAGCATCACAAAATGGATGCTGCCACCACAGACACAAGTCTGACCCCCTGCAGCTGGGAGTCCTTCCAGCGAGAGGAGCTTGGACAAAGGTTTTCCTGTCAGGGGCGGTGCTTGCACCATCCCAGACAGGGTTTTGTGTATCCTGGGTAGGCAGGGCTTTACAGGAAGGTGACTGCAAGTGGCACCCCGGTGCTCACTACGCATCTGCCGGCTAGAACCAGTTCCAGGGGCACACCAGCCCCTGAGCTGGGGAAAGTCCGGCATGGGAGAGGGGTGTAACCACCCCCCTTCCTGGTCCCACCCCTAGGGCAGGACCTAGTTGCGTACCCACCCCTTTTGTAGGATAAAGGCAGGAGCGGGGACCCTTCCAAATTAGATCATCTTTGAATCAAGAAACTACTTTCTACGAAAGGAACTCTCGACTTCTTCTCAAGATTTCTCCCTTGTGACTAAGGAGTAGTCACCCTGCACCCGCAGGCACCATCTAAGAACACTGCGGTTTGCTGCACGTCCTTCCTCCGGAATCCGACTGACCAGCACGACGAGACCCAGCTTCCCTGGCACCTCTGACCTCTACCTACCTCTACAGCTAAGCTGAGAACCGTAGGTGCGACGAGACCTCGAGGGACCGGCCATCATCAGAACTGCACGACTTCTATCCAGCACGACCGCCGAGGGATCCTCTGGTGAGTGCTTTGGGGTCCGTGAAGCCCCGACCCTGAGCAGCTCCTGCACCGAAGTCCAGCCCCCCAGCATCCACGAGATCTGCGTGGGGCCCTTCTGCTTTGTGGCTGCTCACCGCATTGTCTGAGTATTAGCCCGCTGGCTTGTGGCCTTCCCGACGATGACCGACGACATCACCACTGCTAGTCTGGTTGCTCCAGACTGGCCCTTGCTCCCTCCCAAAAGAGGAGCACCCCGGACCCTCCTGGTCCACTCCAGACGCCATTTTAGGTCCACTGCGTGGGCTTGAATTTGCAAAGACTTGTTGCCCCAATCCTGGGTCCAGCGACGTCGACAGCATCAACCATCGTGGGACAGCTCGCACCTCCATCCTGGTCGCCGACAACGCCTCCTGGTCCGTGAGACTGCAGAGCCCAGCGTCGCCCACTCACCTGGTCAAGGTGACTCCATCCGGTGCCATCCTGGTGCCCATCTGATCACTGGCTAGTGATTCAGGACTTGGTCCCCTCTGCTTACATGTGTCTTCCATCTGCGATCCAGGCTTGGATCCATCGAACAATCTTCACTGGTCGCCTGCCAGCAACTCCTTCTTTCAGGCTCCTGGTTCGTCAACGAGGATTCCCGACGTCTTTTCAGACCTATGCAGCCGCAGCCCCTGGGCTAGGTAACTTCGGCATTTTGGTGCCCCAGCATAGCCTCACTATCCAAGGGTCCAGATCCACCTTTGTTTTCAACCTACCTTATCGGGTTCGCCCGAGAACACTAACTTTGCTTTTACTAGCCTCCATAGACTTTGTCCCGCATCCCGCGTGAGAGTGCACACTCTGCACCCGAGTCCCCTAGGCCTCCTACTAGTAATCTGAAGGTTCAGTAATGTAGTCCTAGCGATTCCAAAGCCTATTAGTCCAGTACTTACCTGCTAGTAATTTCGCATTCCACTTCCATAGTATATGGTTTTTCGTGCCCCTTGGGCATTTGTGTAAATTGTGCAACGTAAAGTATTTTCGTAAGAGTTTTGTTGTGTGCTTAGTACCCTGTCCTCATAAAGAGTAGAGGGCTGTTGTGATCTAAATACATACATTGTTTATTTTCATAACACTTGTGTGGTGTCCTTTCACTTGGTGTTCAAGGGGTATATGTGATGGTATAACAGCTGGCTTAACATGCCCTCTAGAGTTTAGCCCGAAGACTGCTCTTGTCCATGCTACTAGGATAGCTGGTCTATCGGTTGACTTACAACCAATCACCATAAGGGTTGTTTGGACTGATACATAGTGATCACTAGAATAGTGAACACTAAATATCAGGCCAACTTCTCACAAGGTTCACAAATAAATGTTGGGCCTACACAGCACAGAACACAGACCAGCTTGTTAGTGTGAAAAAGGCTGCTTTATTGAAGACAGGTGCACCTTATAAACAAATTCCTTGGCCTGTGTCGTACAAAACTAAACATCACTAAATATTTTCCTCCTACCTTACCCCTCACCCCCTCCCTTAAAGTTTTCCCCTCTGCAACGATTTATAAACCCCAAAACTTGTAACTTCTTAACCTTTCCTAACCTAGTTATCTATGTAACCTTCCTATGCTACTTCCCCTTCCTGCATACTCCTGGAGTGACCTTTTCCAACTAATAAACTATAACATTAAACAGACCGACCAACTATTACCCAGGAAAAAACGCCACTCAGAAAACTCTGGCCCCAGACTTTTCTGACCCCCCCCCCCCCCCCCCACCCCCCTAAACTAGGGATCCTGTCGTCTCGGATATCTACGTATGTCCAATACCCTTTCCAAAACCTCTTAAATCTGAATGATATACAACTCCTTTCCATACCAGGACAAGTGCACTCCATCTTCTATAAAAAAGTAGACTGCCGCATATCACAGCTCTGAATGCTCTACTCTCACAATACCTTCCCTGTCTCAAAACAAACACATGTCCCAGTTGATCATCCTCCTTGCCTTATCTATCGCGGCTGGCCACTCCGCTCCTCTCCACTGTCTCCAGGGACTAAACTCCGACACGTAACAACCTAACCACTGCTGTTTGATCTCTAACAGGTCCCTCTTCATTTGCTTTAACAGGGCCAAACCTTTACACTGCACCAGGTCATTCTCCCCAAGTGAATAATCAAAATATCAGGGCAAATCCCACCACTGATCGCCCCGTTTAGAACTGGAAACAACTCATGCCATCTCATACCTCCTTTCCCCTGCCAATGAGACCAAAACAACTGAGAGTCCAAGTCCTGATTCAAACCATTTCCTTTCCCACACTCATAACGTTCTCCCCTTTTACAATAGAGTGTCCTACAATGAAGATGGACTGTTCTGCCGCAGCAGGCCCTGCCACCGCACCTTCAAAGACACATATATGAGAAAGGAAATGAACATCATGCGTTCCCCTCCCCAGTGCCCCTCAACCGGATGTATGTTTTAAAACAATTTGATTTTCAACGCCCCAAACGGATAAGGTCTTCCCTCCCCCACCCTCTCTTAGCTATGTCTGGGCCGCACCGATGAGGAATGAATGGGTCCCATTTTGCCCAGGATCTTCCCCCAAGCCGTGGAGGACTCGCCTCAATACCCAAAGCAGCTGCGAGGCTGACACCCTGCTGCTCCCCTTCCGCTGAAAAATTCCCTGTTGTCCGTTCCAACCCCCTTGCCAACCTCCCCCCGCCCCTTGTCCACCACCGGTCCCATGCCCACCCACTTCCCCAAACCCCAGGGTCCGTCTTAGAACGCTTGAGCTGTACCCCCACCTCGTCGACTCGCAATTCAACTTCCCCCCACAGAACCCCTCTTGCCCCCCTCGCACCCAACAACTCCGAAACCCGAAAGGCCCTGAAGTACATCCACAACATTAACGTGGAAAACAAAACCACCTCTTCTGGATTGCGGCATATCTGAGGCAAAAGCCGAATCAAGCCGGCCAGAATACCGACTGATAGGGGGCCCGCTGCTGAGGTCTGCTCCCACTCTCATGCACCCAGCCTTCCAGTAGTTGAATACCCAATTCCCCCGCCGAAGGCGCATAACCCCACCACAATTTCCCCATGTAAGCTATAGCCGACAACTTACCTGCTATTGTCACTCTGGACAAACCCTTGTCAATCATGGTCAAAATGAATTGCACTACCTGCTTCTCCCGAACCCAGTGCTGCCCATGTAGCGTTGCACCACTGTCAAGGAATTCCCGACACACCTGTTCGTATGCCTTCCAAGTGAAGGGGGCCAGCGACCCTCTTACTAACTGAATGACCCTCTGTCTCCTACAGACCACATCCCCACTGGAACCGGCGTCCTGCCCTCGTCCACCTCCGTGGCTAGCCCATAGAACCTCTGCCACTGTGAACAAGACAAAGAGTCCTCAATGTTGTTGCCCACTCCTGGCACATGTCTGGCTTGAAACAAAATATCATGCTCCAAACATCGCAGCACACAAACCCTCGACAACTTGAGAACTTGAGCGTGCCTGGCTGATTGTTCACAACCTGCACTACGGACATATTGTCCACCTTAAAGATCACCTTCCTGTGTGCCAAGTCCCAAGCCAACACTGTCAAGGCCACCACCAGTGGAAAGAGCTCCAGAAACGCAATACTCCCCCCCCCCCGTTCTTCCAATGTGGTGGCCATTCTTCTGCGCACCACGTCCCTTGCCAGTAGAGATCAAAACCTCCTGACCCTGCCGCGTCGGAGGAGATGGTGACATCCCATTCATATTCTACAGGAGCTGCCCTGGGAATGCCGTTAAAGTGCTCCAAAAAGATTCGCCACATGCGCAGGCCCTCCTTAGTGCCTGCCGACAGGTGCATATGGTGGTGCGGGAGGGTCCAACCAGCCAAAGACAAACCCAACCATATGCAAAACATGCGCCCCGCTCGCACCACCCTGCATGCAAAATTCAGATGTCCCAGCAGGACCTGTACCTCCCTGACCGTCACCATCATTTTGGCCAGCATGCTGTCAATCAACAACAGCATATGCACTTTTTTGTCCCCTTTCAAACGGGCTTCCATCAACACTGAATCCGGTTTAATACAAAGAAATGACAACACCGTACTAGGACCCTGTGTCTTCTTTGGCGCCAGGTGCACACCCAGGTAGCCCATGAGCTCTTTAAAACTAGCAGCTGCTGCTGACAGTCCGCAGAACCGGCCAGTCCCACCAGGAAAAAGCAATCCAGGTAGTGTGTCACCGTCTCTTTGCCGGTGTGTGTGCGATGAAAAAGCCCACTGCAGGAATGTACTGAAGCGCTCAAACAAGGCACACAATATGGAACAGCCCACTGGCAGTGCTTTGTGCATGAAGATGGACCCTTTGAACTGGATACCCAACAACTGATAATCCTCAGGGTGTACTGGGAGCAGTCAAAATTTGTCACATTTTGCCATTAGGGCGCCCGTCCCTACTGTTGTGACCAATTGCCTCGCCATGTCTTCCGATGAGCAGGATATGGACCACAGCTCGGCCGCTATGAAATCATTAACCGACGCCCCTTGTGGCCAGGACACGTGTTGAATCAACATGTATTGTCCCTGTTCCTTCTTCAGCACCACTCCAATTGGGAAGATGATCAGGTCCCGAATGAGGCTACTCCTGAAAGGACCTGCCATGAGCCATTCCTGGACTTCTTTCAACAACTTTTCCTGCATCACCGGACCGTGCAACTTAGCGGACTTCAAATTCTCAGCCCACCTAGCCGCCTTTGGACCCTCAGCCCAGCCGGAACCCCTTCTGTTGCAACAGTACTGCGTCCTCGGTCCGTGGATAGGACGCCAAAAATTCCTCCAGACAACCCGGTTTAATGGGAGTATGAGCCTTTGCTCAAAGGCCCCTCCCCTCTCCTTCCGCTCTACCCCCTGTTGGCTGCTGCCCTGCCTGGTTGGACAGCTGGCCCTGTCCCCCACCTCCTGTCCCCAAGCATTGCACCACAGGATGCTTTGCTGAAAACTTTGACATTCATGTCGAAACTTGCAGTATTGCCTTGCGCATGTGCCTTTGTTAAAATCCCAGCATGCTCCCACGGCACCTCCGGTGCTGTTCCCCGTAGACCCCACCCCTACGTAGGTGGGGCAGTTCAGAAAGGGGCGAGGAGTGAGAGGGCGACCGCTCGCCATATATATTGTTTTCCCGAACTTGGCCCCATCATGGTCTGTTGGTATAAGTCCAAGTCTATCTCCCCCCATTTAGCCTCAGGATCCCAAGCCAACCGAGCCCGAAACTCCTCATCGTAATGTGCCCATGCGCACCCTCCGTACGTGACGAACCCGCCTGATCACGTCCATGTATTTAACAATGCCACGGACCTCTAGGGTACTTGAATGAATGAATGAAAATTGCACTTGTATAGCGCTAAACTACCCGGAGGCCTCGTAGCGCTTGTGACTGAATTTGCTTAACGCGGGCTCAGGGCAGGTCAGCAGAATTTGGCGTACAAGTGTGTTTTCAAGGCTTTCCTGAAGGACAGGTGGTTACTGTTGACTCGAAGGGATAGAGGGAGGGTGTTCCAGAGCTTGGCCGCAGTATGGGAGAAAGAGCGGCCTCCCCATCGAGCTCTCCTGACTCTGGCGGAAGTGGCCAGCCGGAGGGTGCAGGAGCGGAGGGAACGGGACGGGACGTAGGGAGTAGCCAAGGGATGCAGAATGGCGGGACCTGTGCGATGAAAGGCTTTGTGTAGGATACACATAGCCTTAAATTGTACTCTTGCCACTATAGGGAGCCAGTGAAGCTCCCTTAGGGCATTCCTCGCTGACTGCCAGCGAGGGAAGTTATAGAGTAGGCGGGCCGCTCTATTTTGTGTGACTTGGAGCTTCTGGGTGGCAAAGGTCGGGGCTCCCATGTAGAGGGCATTCCCATAGTCCAGGTGGGAGAGTATAAGGGCCTGGACCAGGATCCTCCTTGCCTGGAATGGGAGCAGAGGGAGCACCTTCCGCAACATTCGGTGGCGGTCTTAGTGGCTTGGACTGAAAAGTCCAAAGCTTTATCGAACCAGATCCCGAGGCTTTTTATTTGGGACTTGGGGACGGGGGGCAGGCCCAAACATGGTGGCCAGATGGATGCAAGAACAGAGGGAGAAGGATTGCCCAGTACACACTGGCAAAAGTCAGAAAAGTCGCCAACCAATTCTCTATGGTCATGGGCACCTTCGGTCTCTTAGCCAGCTCTAGCTCCTCTTCTTTGGACCCCTCTTTCACTGTAAGGTCTCTATGTAACAGCTTCAGCATGTCAACGTATTAGCCCTTCCATATTTTGTCCTTGGTGGCCAAAGTAAGATGAGCCCCCAATGGTTTTGTGATCCCCATGTATGTCAATTTTTTAACTGGAACGTTGTGACTCTCTTTTACCTCCTCCTTGGGCACCCCTCTGTCGTCCTTTCCTCCCCCAGCGGTCACCCTTGACAATCCCGCCTCTTGCCTCTCCAAAGAGCCTGTTGCTGCAGCCCCGTCGGGTTACCCTCCTGTCGCAGTGACTCTGTCCCCTCACCTGTGTCCTTGACGTATGCCTCCTTCCATAAGCGCACCTCCCCTTCCTCCCCCCTGAGTGTCTGTGCTCACCATGGCTCACCATGGCCTGGGGTCCCACACATGACGGCCTCTCATCTGTCCTTTCCTTCATACGCCAGCTACTCCCTTCCTGCGTGTGCTCGAATGCCTTACCTGGTGTCAAGGTCGGTGTCCTGACCTAATCCTGCCACCTAAGCAGTCGTGAAGGGGGGGCTGCCACGTTATCCACCTTGTTCTGCCTGGTCGGACTGCTCTGTAAGAGACTAGACACAACATTACTCGCATCCCGGCTCCCATCAGCCTGCTGTTCCTCCTCTCCTACAATTTCCCCTTCTTCCATGCTCTCCTTGTCATAGTCCAGCAGTAATGGGCCGTCCACCTCAGACTCCTGCCCAGACACCCATGCACATTCCCCGTCTGCTCGGCTTGGCAATGGGCCGCCCTCCATGAACTCCAGCCTGCTCAAGCCTGCCCGCTCCCAGCAAGTGCAGAGTAGCTCCCCTAAATCAATGCTCCCTTTATGCTGCCTTGAGCGCTTGTTGCCTGAGTCCCTTGGTGTGCTAGAAGCAACCTGGACTTGTCCCCTTGAGTCCGCATCGACCCACCGGGGTTGGGACACCGGCGACTGGTCGGTCCTCCTCCTGCACACAACCTCCTGTACGTCCTTTGTGGGAGCGCGGCGGGCTCGCATGAGTCAGAGCCGGCCCAATCTCTTGGTGGGGTGGAGCCGCATGCAACTCTCCCCAGCACCTCACCTGCCGCCCCTGCCAAAAAGAAGTGGGTCCGACATGTCGGGGTTAGTCCTGTCCTCCGACCCCACAAACCCAGAGTCCCCGACTCACCGACCATCCGCCACCCTCCCCGCGCCCGATGCACCTGAGGAATATCCCCCTCGCCGAGCTGGCACACCCCCGAGCCCACGACCCACTTCCCCGACCGGGGCGCCCCACGCCCTCTCTCCCAGGAAACCCACGCCCCCTCCTCATTGCTCCACTCCAAAGCGTCCACAACCCTTCCGCCCGCGCCGCCGTCCCATGTCCGGCCAGCCTGCGACAAACCTCCTTGATCCCCAACTCCGCCTGCACCCCTCCCGTACCCCAGGACCACCCGCCCCGCTCTGTTCACCCATTCCTGAGCCCCTCCTGGGCCGTCTCCAGCCATCCCCCTATCTCAAGGAACGGTATTGGTCCCCATCGCGGGCCCCCTTTTGCAGCCGCGACCTGCACCCTGGATGCTCCGTCCTGCCCCCGCCCCAATACTCGCCCCGCTGATGGGCCCCCGCCCGGTGTCTGCTGGCCGTGCCACAACCCCAGCACCCATCTGGGCACCCTCCCCCTCACACACTCACGTTCCGCTTGACTCCCTGCCCCGCCCTCCAGGCCCCCCTTTTGACCTGAGCACCTACTCACCGCTCCTCCCTTGCAGGGTCCTTCTCCTCGCTGATGTCAATTAGGAGGGGGAGGACCAGCCGCTGCATACAGTAGTGGGGGCGGCCCCAAACGCCCTGTCCTATCCCCAACTGGTTCCATGCTAATGGGGCCCCCACCTTAACTACCAGCCCAGACAACGCATTCGCGATCCGCCTCACTTGATAGGCGCTTATGGATCCGTAGCAGCGAGCATGCTAAAACAGACCCCGCAACCCCGCTCACAGCCCGCCTGGGGGGTCTTACCTCTATTGCGGGCAGTAGCATGTCCGTGCTGCCCACCTCTGCTAAGAGGTGAAGCGCCTCAGAGACACGTGGGTCCTCTGCCGTTGCAGGAAACATCTCAGACAACGGGCGCACCATCACAAAAAGTCACTGCACAGCGTCCCAAAGAACCACACGGCACACTGCTGACGAACAGGCACACTCAAAACAAACCGCCGCAAAACCAGCCAGAACAACCACAAAAGGGTCAAAATCGCTCCCCTGCCCTATCCCGCCAGCTGTTGTGTCACTACCATCGAAATGGTGGCCAGTGACTCAAGATGGCCGGCTAAATAGCCCCCAGCCCAAACCTAGCCCAAGTGCAGCCCAACAAGCCCAATTGAGCTCCGGCTGCACCCCCGGCCCAAAATCCCCCTGGAGGGGCAGGCCTCCCGCTGGTCTGCTGCCCCCCAGTAGCCCTATAGTACACTCATAGCTACAGATGTAGATTTCCTACTTTTTGCAATTCACAGACATGACCAGTAGTTAGGCAGAAAAACTCTGGCGGCCGCACCTTACAGTTATTTCCCCTTACACTGATTTTATCTCTCCCATTGCCACATCCTCTTCAAGTCAAAAATATGTGGACTTTTTTCTGTGGCCGTCCTCCTGTTCCCGGAAAAGAGTTGTTTTTGTTGCCTTTCTTAAATGACAACAATATTTGTCTGTTAGATTTGGGCATAGCAGCATTTGTTGCATGTGTTAATGTCACCTCCATAAAAGAAGTATGATAGTATGCTTCATTAGTGTACAATGTAGCCTAGTCCTTAAAAATTATAAATATTAACTATTACTGTGGGCCTCATCCACCAGCCCCTTGGTTCCCCTGACTCGTGTAGATGCGGAGTGCTGTGTTTCCAACCACATATCCATGGTCAACTTTGCCATTGAGATGAAACACTCCATTGCATGGTGGTCCCAGGCAGGAAACAATTCCTCACATACACAGGGATAAAACTTCCAGCAGCCTATCAAGGCCATTGTTTGTTTTTTTCAAATTGAAATCCATACTTTGGATTGTGGCTTCAGAAAACAAAAATAAATATCGAAAGGCCACCATACTGCCATGGCATGAAAGACCGGCTGGCACTGTGTGGTTTTCATGAAACCATTCTTACCATGGTGGTGGCAGAAATTACTGTAATGGTAGCCCTGGGATCAGCGGTCCGACAATGAAACCACAAAATACACCACTAACATTGTTTGAAAGTTTCTATTTTATTTACCTTTTATTTGACAATGAATGATTCCAGACTTAAAAATCACTCTCCAAAACTCAGTATATTTAGACGCTAATTATATATTTTGGTTCAAGCTACAGGAAAAAAGCTCTTAAAGTAGCAAATGATTTCAGGCATAGGGCACCTATTCGTGGTAGTCTCCTATAATGTAGGCTTGATGCGCCACCGGTCACCACCATGAGGAATGCCTTGGTGTGTAGGCCTCAATCCCAGAATGCTTTGGCCTACTCACCCTGAAAATAATGAAGAAAATATGGTCCTCTGTATTTCTCTTCTACCTTTGATATAAACAGCCAGCTCAATAGCATGGGAAGATATTAGGTATCCTCATATTAAACCTATACACATTGAGTTCAAGAGCACATATGGATCATTGTCTACGCCTTTCTATGAGGCTGCTTACCTTCTCAAGAAGGATTTTGTTGTACACATTTTTATAATCCTTTCATGGGCCATTATCAGGTTATAGTACTGACCACCCCCGTAGTAAAGTTCAGTATACTTCCTGCTTATATTAATTCAAAATTAACTGTTTGTAACAACGCTACAGCCCCTGCTTGTGACACCCTTTTAGAAAATCCTCATTTAAATTTAAAGACACATGGGTGAAATTCTTGAAAGGGTTCCTAGAATTTAGGCAAAATGATTGATAACATTATGAATATGAAATGGTCTTGGACTAAACCATAAAGTGAGCTGGCCTCTGCAGTCGAGGCACACACAGCACTTCCAGGAGGTTTTGACCAAAGTCCCGCGCACTGCTCCTAGTCCGAAGGCAAGTAAGTTGAAGAGTCCGCAGGGCATCTCTGCAGTCCAGTAATTCCATGTATGGACAGGCACTTCCTCCTTCTAAAGGAAATACCCAGCATTCCTTGCCATTTTTTTACCTCAGGTTTTGCTCAGGAATTTGGCTATCAAATACTCCAGCCCCGTCCCACAACCCCGACACTACTGTGAGGTGTATGCACAGGTTGACCATGAGAAATCCCTGTGAGACTGACGTGGGGTTTCATATGTGAATTCCAGAGCCCATCCTTCATACTGGACTACGACTAGTTTTTAAGGTGTTGGAAACTTTTCCTAGGGATGCTCCAGCCAAAGTCCTCCTCTTGTATAATTAGCAAACATATGAGCAGTGAATCTGCCTGGAGAGAGCAGGGAGGAAGAGGAAGTGATGGCCTTTGCACTTCAAAGGGGGATCACCTGCACCACCCAGCTCTTGAGACCTGGCTCACTTCAAATAGCCACATGATGGAATGTTCAAGGTGTCTCTTGGTCAACAAAAGAACCTAACAGACATGCCTACTGCTTGTCAGCCAAACACACACAGGAGTCCAAAACGTTTTCCGAGCCCCATGCAGTAGTAGAGCACAACCTAATCAACCTCCATGCACACCCTGCTTCATTCATGCAGAGCACACATGCACTCACCACACACATATGAAGAGAAGGACTCTGTTGAGGTGACTAGGCAAACCATTTTACTAGGAGAGAACAATATTCACTTCTCCTGTGAAGTGGTAGTCTATATATAAGGCCTATATTTTTTAGTTTATTGAATTGTTGCCACTGCTTACAGTTCCTTTTAGGTCATCAGTAGGACAGAAGTCACTATCAAATTGGGGGTGCATTTTATGTGCACCTCTTAATATCAGAG
The DNA here is from genome assembly GCF_964263255.1 of Lissotriton vulgaris. Classification (NCBI taxonomy): domain Eukaryota; kingdom Metazoa; phylum Chordata; class Amphibia; order Caudata; family Salamandridae; genus Lissotriton; species Lissotriton vulgaris. The sequence goes on from NC_141693.1 coordinate 771,845,816, forward strand.
CAATGCTCCCCGGATCTCAAACCATAACATGGGAGAATCTCAGTGACCACTAGCAATTGTCTTGTTCAGAGGCAAAAATGAAAAAAACAACTGTAGAGACATAGAGGATATTTACAACAAAATGTTGGAGAGCGGTGTTACGCCAAAATTGGTAACGCTACATTCTGACATTTTTTAAATGTAGGGATGTGCTGTATTTACAAAAATACGGTGCACCTCTGTTTTTCCCCTAGCACTGACACTAAAAAAGCTGCCTAGCGCCAGCGCAGGCACCCTTGCACCAAATTGCTAGGGTACCTGCACTGTAAGGGCAATTGTTTATGTGCAGGAAGGAACACCTTCCTGCACATAAACAATTTTGAAAAGCAATGTTCTCTTTCTATGTGTGCTGCACAATGCAGCACACATGGAAAGAGCAAAAAACGAGGAGAAATAACATTTTCCTCGTATCGCCAGTCTAAGATCATCTATTCCCTGCTCTTCGTTTTGGCGCTGCCCCAGCCTTGTAAATATGAGGCAGCATCAAAAAGCAATGGGTGTTGCGATGGAACGCGCACTGCAACACAGAATGCACACCCCTTTCACACTAAGTGAAGCATGAAAAGGGGCTTATTTACAAGTTGGTGTTCAGCCATGTTAAGTGGCTTAAAGCCGCTTTGAAACTAAGGAGAAGGAGATATCGCCACCAGAGTCTCACTCAAAGTGATGTCCTGGTGGCGAAATCCCCTTGTAAATATGCCCCATAATGTACATTTCCAGGCACTCTAACATAGAGCACAGGCTCTCCAAAGCCATGCAGCAGACATTTCTGTCCCAAAAGTAGTGAACAAGGAAACAGACAATTAGCTAATACCTTTTACAGTTTAATTTATTTATTTATTTAAGTGCTTGTATAGCGCAGGAATCGACCCCCGAAGGGGTATCTCCGTGCTTGCTTCGCCAGATGTGCATCAAAACAGAGCTTTAGGAAGGCATAAGAAACATGCTGTCAGGAACAGGTGTGTCTTGAGTGTTCTCCTAAATTTAAGATAATCAGTAGTTTGTCTCAGTCCAGGGGGAAGTTTATTCCAAAGGGTAGGGCCCATATAAGATCGGGCTCGCCCACCCTGCTGTACCTTTTTAACCGGCGGGATCTGAAGCAATAGTTGGCCGCTGGAACGAAGAAGACGTTCGGGGTTATAGATGTTAAATTTTTCTGTCAGATATTGAGAGTCTGAGCCAAACAAACTTTTGTGTAATCGTTTTTTAGTACACCAGGATTGCTTATTTTTCCCTCTGGACCTTGCACCTTCAACTATTCGTGTACTTTTTAGCATCCCACTGAGCAATTAAACATCTGCTTGTCAATTTTGTTTAAGGTGACAGGGCAGATTTTAAAATCAAGCGACAGGTGACAACTTAGGTGACAACTTCATATTAGTCTATAAGAAGCTTGCACTATTCACCTGGTGCAACAAGAGTGACATTTTACATGCATAAATGGTGAATACATTTTAGTCTGGTGAAAACGATGTTAGACTGTCGTGCATTTTCTATAATTGCATTTTTTAACTAAACTCACTTTTTGATGAGACTGCCCACTTCTCGTGGATCTGAAATGTCACGCTCAATGAATGTAATATACTTAACTCGTTCCATGCTGATGACGGAACCGCTCCGTCATCAGCTGCGGTTGGGCTGTGCTGATGACGGAGCGGTTCCGTCATGGCCCGGCCGCCGCGCCTGCGCGGCGTGATCTATTGAGCGGGGCGGGCCATGACGGAACCCCTCCGTCACGAGCACAGCTCAACCGCGGCTGGTGACGGAGCGATTCTGTCACCAGCATGCGGCCGCCGCGCGGCCGCCCCGCCCTTTTAGCGCTGCGGCGGAATAGCCGCCGCAGCGAAAGGGTTAAGAATTAGAATCCCAATTCTCAGTTATTAAGTGTTGTGAGATGTTCTGAACATCAGTCTCCGTGGAGGAGGAAAAGGTTACACGCCCAATGTAGTGGACTCTGGGGCATATTAGCAAGAACCTCGTTAAAATTATCGCTGTTTTAGCGGCAGGAAACTGCCGCTAAAACGGCGATAATGGGCTGGCTAATATGCGTTATAGAATTCCAATAGAAGCCCAGGTTAGATGTCCTGTACATCTAACCTGGGCTTCTATTGGAATTCTATAACGCATATTAGCAAGCCCATTATCGCCGTTTTAGCGGCAGTTTCCTGCCGCTAAAACATCGATAATTTTAACGAGGTTCTTGCTAATATGCCCCACTGTTTTTAACAAATTTCCATTTGTGAAAGTTGGATGCATAACAACAAGCATTAGCAAAGTAAATATATCTCTTAAATGAGCGCTAGCCTTTTGGCTTTTTCAATGACTGCTTTTTTTTCATGGTTTTTGCAAAACTTTGATGAGGACTTGGCAGTTCCCCACAATAATCTTTAAAAAATCACTGAAAGCAAAAATACTTTTTATGCTCCCAAAAAGCATTACTATAATAGATACTGTTAGAGAACTACTTTGTGTATGTGTGTGCTCCTAGTGAAGAGAAGATTACCGTCACTCACATTGAAGTTAACCAGTGACCGAAGCGGGCCTACCCATTTGCCATGCTGTACGCTGTAGTGGGTGGAAGAAAAATGTGAATGGCACAATAACAGAGCAATAGATGACGAGGGCTGGTTGAAAGCCCTTATAAGTAAGTATATCATACAAATACTTTTAGTAAAACATAATCTTTGCTAACTTCGGATGTGAAAATGTGGAAATGTGTTCCGGCTAAAATAGGTACACATCAGCTCAACTGCCTCTCAGGCAGCCTTGTCCCACAGAAAATTGATACACAGAGGAAGAAGCCTTAACACCATTACATATGCCGGAGAGATTTGTAAGGACTGCAGTCCATCAGACCAAAAGAAACGCACAGGTTGATTCAAGCTTATCCATTTTTCACTTAACTAGCTAACTGCATAGTGCATATTGGCAGTGGGAGGGACATGCAGTCCTGATAACTTCGTAAAACTCTTTACACAGAGAGAGGGAATAGGGCCTAGGAGGGATGGGGCTATGTGCCGCTTCCACTCTTTCATCCCCCAAAAAAGACTTTTGAAGCTGCTGCCCATGTCCTGAGGAGATTTCAAAACCAGTAATGGGTCTTGCCTCTGAGGAGCCTCCAAACATGAGCTGCAAGGGTGTCCAGCTTACCTTGAGGGATATTGGCTCTCACCACGTGACTGTGTGAATGGAGACACGCCTGTCCCATGTCACCTGCCAGGTCTGGACTTAGTTGTTTTTGCCTGCAGGCAGGACTGAGAGGGTCAAAACTATTGCAAGAAAGAGGCTAGCAAGAAGTCCAGCTACAAGGAATGATGCACTAGTGGGAAATATGTTGATCCCACAAGTATATTGCACTTTCTTTGTTTGCGTACCCTAAAACTGTTGTTAAGAAAGCAAATGTATTGAAAAGTTTCAACTACAAATCACAATCTGAACTATAATCTCTTGCAGGTGAAGAAGGGCTTTGCTACGCGCAAATTCTGGTGAAACTTCAGGTTGACAAAGAGCTTACTGGCGAATCTTTAGTTCCGGCTGCGGTTAATATTCAAACTTCAATACATTTCACTAAGGTGAAGCACATGAGGCTCCACAAAGTAGGCAGAAAGTGGTCAAGTTTCAAACCATAAAGGTTTATTAAAGGATAGCAAAGTTACAAATTCAAACCATCAACTTAGTTATTAATCAATGATCACTACTTGACTGCATTAGTCAATGCATTGTTCAAAGCAATTCAAAGTCATGAAAGCAAAGACAAACTATTATAACATTGTCTCAAAAGGAAAGTTAATGACATCAGCACTCCCATAAAGAGAGCACACTACCCTGCTAAGGATGGGAAAGGCTCTGCTAGTGAGTCAGGAATGTGGGGTTCTAGAAGGCATCAAGACGGCATCTGAAAAGCATCTGAACTCTCACCTACTATCATTAGCTTTAATTGCACGTTTCTAATACTTGATTCACCTAAACATGGTTCACATATGATGGACCAATTGGTGCAGGCTTACAAGATAACATATACTCATTACCTTCTCAAACTCCTACACAATGAGGTTACTCTGAGGGTCCTTCAAACATACAGTTGTCTGCAACATAATTAGATACATTGGAATAAGCTATACTCTTCAGGTGCATCACAACAGCTCGTTAACACATTCTACAAGAATTGTACAAATGAAAACATTTCGCATGAGAACAGAAAATCAAGGGCACAGCGAAATAGTATTTGTGAGGTCAGCTCCCATTAAAATACAGAAAGACAAGTGCTATGAAACACAATGGCAACCAGCCGTTAACCGTCTAAAAATGCAGGCATATTCTAGCTATCTTCAGTCTAGATGTTCATAATACACATTCAGTACATTTGTGTGTTACATGTTAATGTCGTTATTGGGGAAAAACACATTGGGGCATATTATCAAGACAATTATCGCTGCTTTAGTGTCCGTTTCCGGGCGAAAAGCGCTGATAATTTTATTGCACTATCAGCAAGGACACGCTAGTGCGTGATTCCTTGCCTCAGCGCCCGTTTTCATAACGCCCAACCCCGCAACGCTAATTATATGCGCAGTGGGCGTACCGTACTAAAATAACCTGGAAAATGTTGCTAACACAACTATCTCCTATCATCAAACTTGCCGCAAACCCGCGTAGCGATATTAAAAGTAGCGCTAACCGCGCTTATCGCTGGTTTCCTAACGCCTGCTTACAATCTGACTTCCCCATTATATCCTATGGGAGGTGGATTGTATGGATGAGTCCACCCTGCCCTATCTACAAGGATTTGCCTATCGCTGTGCTTTTATTACTGGATTTCCAGCGATAATCGCACATTTTTCCTCTATCGCTGTTTTTTTATCGCCTTGGAGTTAGACATTGATGATAATGCGCTAACTCGGCGATATAAACCAGCGATAGCGGCGATATTCAGATTCGGGCTAAGAGCTAATTGCAATATTTACCGCTACCCGTTGATAATATGCCCCATAATATGATAAATATCGCCACTTCTGGTAACCAATCTAAAATGACTATAACTTCTGCCAACATGCAGTTATCGAGAAACCCACAGCTTTCCTTGCTTGCTTCCTACTGGCGGTTCATTGCTGTGACAGTGGCAGCCGCGGTCCATGCAGGCAACAGCGGAGGGCCAGGTATGGGGGAAGCCAGTGGCCTGGTGTGGGATCCCGAGTGGGTCCGGGTGGTCTTAGTCCCATTAGCCTCTTCCACGCACTGTTGCCTCAGTAGTTGTGGCAGAAGTAAAGTTGATGAGTCTGGGGTGAGACAGTTAAATGGCCCCTCGCTGCTCCATATAATTAATAAATAGACCACTGGGGGAGAGTCTCCATGCTGGCCTCTATGACAGGGCTGTCTCCAGTGCACTTGTGCATTAAATGACCAATTTCTGTCAGACTAACTTTGCTGAGCTCTCTGTGTCGCTCTCTTGTTCTCTCTCGCCCAGTCTCTCCATTGTTCGCTCTCTCTCCTGCAGTCACATGGCATGCTTCCCCGCTCCCTGCACTTGGAGTTTTTCAACATCTGATGCCTCCTAGTTCATTGCTGTGGAATTAATTGGTCCCTGAATGAATACTGTTGACAAGGCAATTTATCATGTGTTTGGCTTGACAGTGCTGAATGTGAGGGGCTGGGGGAAGCACGAGGGAGATGGACGGGGTGGGGGTGGCATCGGAGAGGGGTGGGCGGGAGAGGAGGACGGACAGGGTTGTCTAATAAGGAATGAATGGCGGAGGCTCCTCGGGAGAATAAAAAATGCATTTTGCTTGACGCGGAGGGGTGTGCGAAGCAATCCGCGTAGGGGCCGGTGTCTCCTTGCATTGCTTTGAGTGGTCGACAGGTTTCAATAAATACCCAAAAGCATCGAATTAAACGGGAGAAACTTTTTCCAGTCACGGAGAGTTATACATGAATTTTTTGTCTAAAAGTGGTTTAAAAACGTGCTATTGAAAATATATTGATGACACACCTGGGCCACAGGTTAATGGGAATAAATGACAGGAATGCCTTGGGTCATTTTGTATAAAGTGATGGGAGACAGCCATCATACAATGGAGTGGGGTAAAGAGAGATCAAAAAGGGGATAAAGACAAATGTGGTGTGTATGCGTAGTGGATGTTAGGAGAAAGTGCTCCCTCTTATGTAAAGCGCTCTGATACCCCCGGGTCTAGCCAGCGCTATATAAAACTCCCAAAAATAAGATAAAATAAATAAAAATTAATCAAAACAAAGAGGAGAGTAAACATACCACTTAGTACCATTTCGGAGAAATGTCTGTGACAACAAATGAGTGGTATTAATATCATGGGTTTAAATTGGAAAGAAAATACAGATATTACACAAAACAATTGGAGCGAAGTGATCCAATCAAACCCGAATGAAATACTGTTAAAATGAAAAAGGGAAGGATTGTTCAGGGTGAATCTGGGTGTGTAAACAGTTCAAGGGGATTCTCAGTGAAAAGACAATCGAGGAACTAAGTGACCCACAGGAAGAAATAGGTTCAAATGAAGAAGCTGTTGACTGTGTAACCAGGAGCTGGGAATCCACAAAGCGTCCCACGTTGTGCTTTGCTGAGGTAACTCGTTTATCGTTTGGGACTCAGGCCCATTTGCGGCTGAATCTAGAGCCCCTTTGCAGAGACATTTCTTACTCTCAAGCACAGTGAAATGTTCTGCACTCTGCTGACAATATTAACAATACGACATTAGTGGGTGGGGCCTATTGCCGTTTCAAGGCGGGGCTTCTTTTTAATTTACTTTTACCCTTCCTGGAGTGTATCAGCCTTTAAAGCTCTAATTGTTTCCACGAGGTAATAGACATAGCACATATTTCATAACTTTTGCCGCTTTGGCTGACTTCACCACTGGAGGTGAAAGACAAAAACGACATAGTACTACATTTGCACCTGACACTGTGATTATTTCGCCCATGCTTGCTGCATAGATCGGGCACCCTTCCTGTGAATATCGCAGACCTTGTGTCATTCAATAACAATGAGACTCCTTACCGGGTTCCTGGAGTTAGCCTTGGGGAACTGGTAACTCTTGAAAGAGAGTTCATGGGGATTACCGCTGGAACCCTGAGGTTTGCCTGAGAAATGAGGAGTTGCAGGGAAAATGTATAATTCTGCATCAGTTTCTCTATGATAAGTTTCACCCAATGTTCCACAAAGAGATTTTGGCTCCTTGTAGTCAGGGGTACATGCAAATATTAAAGGCCTTGTAATTTTGATGGGACAGGCAACTCCCATTCCAGGCCTTATTGGAATTAAAATGGGCCTTCTAATCATAGCCTAAGGGCCTTATAACGATATCAGTCAGAGTTGCCCCCAACCAACATCGCAATTACAATGCACCACACATGGTGGTGTCGCATATTCTAATGTCTCAATGGGAGCTTGTGCTACGACCGTAAATCGGCCCTAGCACAAGCTCCCATCGAGAAATGGGAGATTGTGTTCATCCCTCAAGGAGCCTGCCACACAATGCAGGGTTCAGGGGGCACCATAGAACCCCCTCGGTCACCAACCGGAGGCTGCACTGAGAAGGGGGCCCTGCTAGGGGCCTCCAAACTCGCTTTCTGGTAGGCTTTCCATGTCGGAAAACGCGGCATGGAAAGCCTGTCAGAAACTGAGCATCGTAATCCCATTGACGGAAGCACCGTCCATTAGGATAAGGGGCTGGTCTCCGACTGGCCGACGGCCTCCTTAAACCCGTTGGAATCCAGCCAGAATAACCGTCCAGTTTCAAATCCGACTGCCTCGATTGTAATGAGGCTATCAGAAGAAGTGAAACCGATGATGAGTGTCACGAGATTCTAGTAACAGACAATCCTTCACAGGTTGTAAAAGCATGCCAGGCCAGTTCTGCTGTGCTGAGTGTGGACCCCAAGTGCACCTATAGGTTGTTGTTCAGTCATGTTGATGTGACTTGCAGTCCCACATGAGAGAAAAAGCAGAGAACATGAAATGAGATTGGATTCAGTCATACCGTGGGCTGTGACTTTGGAGTTTTTTTACTGCTTCCTTGGGCTTTCATGGATCCACCTGAATGTGATGGGGTAACCAATAGTTAAAAAAAAAAATTGAAGGATAGACAGAACTTAAACCCATCACAGAAATGACCTGGATGAGGACGTGGGGACAAGAAGACTATGTAGCATTGTACGATGGTGACATAAACTTTTACCCTTTTAGCCTTGGAGGCTGTGCACACCGGGACTCTTCTCGAAATGTTGAGAAAAGCTAAACTACATACTGTTGAGTGTTCTAAGACAGAGAACAGAGATTGTAAATTTGCCCAAAGGCCTGTGCCGGAAGATCATACCATTTAATTGTTTTTTTTCCTTGAGATAACATTGTTTATTTTCCATTTCACTTTTATGTTGATGATGTAAATATAATTAGGACGAGTTTGGGCACACTAAAAATAGTTCCTAGATGCAAGATTACTTTACTGCTATATACATCTTGAAATACTACAGATCAGGCAATATTGGATACCTACTTTATTTGAATTGTCTCTAAAATATTCGATTTCTTGCTTTTTTATTGATATCTTTATTTGTTTTTTTAAAGATAACCGAACAATCAGGAATCATATCACACTCATACAGGTATTTCCAAAAATGAGTACTCATGCACTGGCTGAAACATCAGAAACACAAGAAGGTCAGGGGGGAGGCCCTGCGAGACTACAGTGCCACCAATGTCTACTATACAGAGTGTTCAGCAACGAGGAAGGCACCCCAACGCCAGCAAATTTTTAGGGGCACTCCTTTTGCATGGGCACAACCTACACAGCATTTTGGGTCACTTGCCCCAAGGTTCCAGCTTCATCTTGCTCAGGCCTCAAATCATAATAGCATAGCCAAGGTCCCCATACCTTTCCAAACTTGCCGGTAAACCCTCTGCTCTTGTAGGTAACTCTCTCTGCAGCCACATATATGTCCATACCTGCCCTCCATTCACGCAATGTTGGGACCTCTGGTGCTCCCCCGTGTTTCGCCACGCCCCTCTTTGCCACAAACAAACCCAGATTACAAAAAAGTAGTTTAGCCCTCAGGACATCTATCTCAGTCAAAATCCCCAAAAGACCATATTTCAGGTCAATTGGGACGTCTACCTCCAGGATAGCCTAGAGTTCTCATATAACATTGGCCCAGTAGGTTTGTAAAACAGGGCAGCTCCAAAGTGTGTGCAAGAAGTCGCCCCTTGCCCCAGTGCACCGTATACAATCCAGGAAGGTCACCTTTCCGATCCTATGCAACCTGGCTTGGTCTTAGCTTACCCAGTGGAAAACCTTAAACTGTATTAGTCGAAGGCTTGACTATATTGCTACTTCCAGTGGATGCATCAAGGCTGACACCAGTCAGTGTCATCAATCTCCCCTATATCAGTTACCCACCTTTCTCCCAGTCTGCTTAGCTTATTCGGCATATTATTATGGATTGTTTATAGTTGTGCGATATTGCCTGCTCCCGAGCTTCTCCATAAGTAGTCTACCCTAGAGTGGGACATATTCAGGTATGTCAAAACTGACCAACCCTTCAGCCATCCAGGCATGGTGGAGTTGAACAAACTTCAAATATTGGTTCTGATGGAGGTGGTATTCCATCCTAAGAGAAAGGAAGGCCTTAAGTCCCAATCTTCCAGAATAAAATTCCAAGGTTCAAACCCTCGCATCTTCCCCTATTCCTGCATCAGCCAGTTTCCTTGGTTACTTTGGATGCCCAGCGCATAGTTCTGGTGGCCTTCCACCACACCTCCAGCGTCAACTGAGTTGCCAGCAAAAGCCTGTCGGATCCGGCCCCTCCATATATGTGATGCAGAGGGGAGCGTGGTAGCAGTTGGGCCCTTTCTAACATATAGGTTGAGTGACCTAGTGATGCAAACACCCAATCATTGATTGGTATCAGGTGCACTGCCCAATAGTAAGTCCACACATCCAGGAGTGATATCCCCACATTGTAGGAGTAGGTAGGGTGTTGGGCCAATGTCAGCAGGCTCGATAAATCTCGCCTCAGTGCCACTCTAACCATGGGTCCCACTCAGCAACTCTGGGCAATAGCTTGCTTAATCTCCACAAACGGCTCCATCAACGCCGGGGATGCCTGGCTTCACCTTGGGGGTGCCCAGTAGGGACCATCCACAGGGAAAGCCAGGACGGGTTCCCCAGCATTATACAGTGCCAGGAAACCTACGGGTAGCAGTGCGCTTTACAAGCTCAAATACATTTACATTTACATTTACATTTTGCTGCAGTATCCGCAGCGCTATTCTGGGGTGTCTAGTGTTCCACAGTAGCAGCCTTACCTCCCTGTCTATTTTGGTGAACATCTCCTCTGGGATTTTATAGTATGTATTTTGGAGGCTATAGAGCAACTTGAGGAGTGTAATCATCTTGAAGATGCATCAAACCCCAAAAATGGTCAGGGGCAGCCCTTGCCAGCTCTCCACGTCCTGTGAAAAGTAGTTAGTACCTTGCCAAGATACATAACAAGACATAGGTCACTGTTTGGCGTAAGATGTATGACCAGGTATTTAAAGCCTATTGTTTTGACCCACAGCCTACCTGGCAGGGCAACAGGGTCAGAGGGGCCATATGGTTGAAATAGCACTGGCTCCCCCCAGTTTTTTTTGTACCCCAAGTTACTACCAAACATTTCTATTATATGGAAAAAGGGATTGTGTCTGTGGGCTCTGTGACATAGAGGAGGATGTCGTCTGTGTAAAGCGAGATTTTCTCCTCCATCGGACAGGAGTCTAAAACCGGTAAACCCCAAATGTCAGGGTGTGCGCAGATCAAACATGTCAGTGGTTCTATTGTAAGAATGAACAGGAGAGGGGACAGGGGCATCCCTGCCAAGTCTCCCTTACGATCCGGAACATTGTTGTGAGGACCTCATTCACCCTCATCGCCACGATCAGGGCTTGGTCCAACAGTGCTACCCATTGTTTGTACCAGTTTTTGCTGCAGATAGGGCCACTGTATTGCATTGAATGTTTTCTACACATCCAATGAAAGAAAAGGTGGAGAGACAGAATATTGAGTAAAAAATATCGAATTGCACAAATATTGTGGCAAAAATATCATGGGTCAGGAATATCAACAGACAAATTCTCGTGGTCAAGAATATTGATTTTAGGTAAGTAATTGTGATGTAAAAAATAACAAAGTGTTTAATATCTTTTGCAAAAATATAGTTGTTAAAAATATCGATTTTTTATTAATGTTATGTATTTTAGTATATATTTTATAAGTGTGTGATGTTTGTTTTTTGTATAAGAATTGTTTGTATTTTTATTACATGTGTTAAAAATGTAGTAGTTATTAATTTGTTTTTATTTGAATTTTGTACTTTTAGTTCGGTAGCGGGTTGTGGGCTTATAAGGGCATAGAGTGGGAAGTAATTTAATTATATAAAATGTATTGATTGTTTTTAGTAGTTAATACAAACAATTTATTTGAAATTTGCGGTTTTAGTTCCGTAGCGGTTTGCGGGTTCATAGGGGAATAGGGTGGGAAGTAATTTAATGATATAACCTTTATTTTTTATTTTTTTAGTAGTTTTCAATTTTTATGTGAAATTTGAGTTTTTAGTTCTGTAGCAGAATGTGGGTTTATAGGGGAATAGGGTGGGAAGTTATTTAATTATATAAAATGAATTGAATCATTTTAATTTACTAATATTTTTTAATTGTGATTTGATAGTGTTAAATGTGTAAATCAATTTATTATTAATTATTTATTAATTAGTTGTTAATTAATTTAAATTAATTACTTAGTACTTAATGATGATAAATGTATAATTAATTTTAGGTGTGTGTTGTGTTTATAGGTGTAAATGGTGGGAAGTAATGTATTTTTTATCGTTGAGTTATTAATTAGTTCTTAATTCATTTAAATTAATCAATTAATTGATACATAATTAATTATGGTGAATGTGTAATTAATTTTAGGTGTGTGTTGTGGTGTTTATAGGTGTAAATGGTGGGAACGGTGGGAAGTGATTTTTTTTATTGATGAGTTATTTAATTGTTAATTAATGTAAATTCATTAATTAGTAATTAATTATGGTAATTGTGTAATTAACTTTAGGTGTGCGTTGTGATATTATAGTGTTAAAGAGTTTGTAGTCAATGACTGTTTATTATCTATTTTATTAATAATATTTTTAATTCATTATTAAATATGTTAATTATGGAAACACATTTCAACAAAAATGTTGAAGTCTTTTTTTATTGGTGTGGTATTATAGGGTAGGAAATAAAATAAATACATTTATGTTTTAAACAGTTTGTTTGTTAATGTTTGCTCTTTTTAAATTAATATTGTTTATTAATGTGTTTATTCATTTATTTTGTATTATACTTGTACCTTTTTGGTATATGTAATTAACATTATAATATGTGTTCTTTTTATATGTTTAATATATTTAATCGTATATTTTTAAAATATTGTTTATTTATTTTTAAGGTTATTTAATTTTTTTCAATTGTTTAAATGTTATTAGTAATTTTCTTTTCTCTGCTTTCCAACACTTTCCCTACTGTTGCACTCACTGGAGTGAGAATAGTAATTTTTACACCGCCGCTATCCAGAACTTTCCCTACTCTTGCACTCAGTCAGTCAATTTTCTTTATTCGATTATTTAAAATCATAAAAGAGCAAGCATTTTACATAACATGGTTACAATACATTTCATTGAAGCACAAAACAATTTAACAAATCTAAAACATTCAATCAATAATATAAAAACAGATAGGCTGCCATGCAACATACATAAATATCTAAAAAAGCTAAAAAAGAAGGGTTTATTGAGCACAATTCATTTAGGAAATGAGGAAGAGAGGAAATTCATTTGTCAAGGATAAAGTGCCTGTGCCTTGTGCGGTGCTTATTTTGACGTGCACCTGCAACCAGAAAACTAGCCACTGAGAAAGCTACATGTACATTGGGGAGGAGCTGCAAGAACAACAGGGCTGGTTTAACCTGGATGAAGCCCTGATGGCGTAAAATAGGGAGCAGATAACTTTTCCTAAACTCAGTGTAATGTCCGCAGAACATAATAAAGTGCATCGTGTCCTGTGTCGAGAAGTGATCACAGTCGCATGGATCGGCATCCTCGGGTCGCGACCAGGATTTGAAGTTACCCAGTACAAAATGAATTAGATCAAAGCGGAATCTCGTTAAGAGAAAGCGATGATAGGAATTTGTAGTAAAAAGGAGATAAGGTTCCATTCCTGGAGCTAAGGAGAGCGTGCAATGTTTCCTCACCATAATCTTTTTTAGCTCTACTTCTTCCCTTTCCATGGCGTATAAATTTGTCAGGGTGTTTTTGACTGATTTTATATCGCCATAAGTTATCCCCTCTGGAGAAGAGAAGAGCTCCGGACGACCTGCCAGGGTAAGCTGCATTTTAACGTATCTCAACCAGGGAATGTAAAGGGCTCTATCCAGGGCTAAACAATCTTTTAAGATGGTATGATTTAAAGTAAGCTCCTGATTGAGCCATGTTTTTAACCAGCCAATCACTGGGGCTAGTTTTAATAAGTCTGAGATATAGCCCACACCTAGCTCTGTATGTATTGCAAAGGTCGAAGTTGATTGGGGGACAGAGAGCAAGGATCTCAAAAATTTATTCTCTACAATCTGTATTTTAGCTGGGCTGGTATATCCCCAGATTACCGAGCCATACTGGGCAACTGACAAACACTTGGAGTTATAAACTTTAATGATGCTTTCCATGGGGCGAGCACCCAGCTTTTTGGCAAAACCCAGCAGCCCTGCGGCCGCTCTAGCGACAGCGCTGCTTTTGACCAAAAGCTGAGGGCCCCAAGTACCCCTATCGTCGAAAGTGACTCCTAGGTATGGGAAGGAGGAAACTCTCTTAACCTCCTTTCCTGCGCAGGAAAAAGTTAGTAACTTTCTTTTCCTTCCTGCGGGTCCAGCGATCATTACATGTGATTTGTCTGTGTTCATTTTCATGTCCAAAGATGACATAAAAGTCCCAAAGGATGCAAGAAGTTTATTTAGCGCAACTCCGGAGCGTGCCAGAAGAACAGCGTCATCCGCGTACAGGAGTACAGGAATCTTAGTCTCCCCTGCACGCGGAATATCGCTGTGGGCTGTTATCATTACTGCCTCTAGGTCATTGATATATAAAGTGAAGAGGAGGGGAGCAAGTATGCACCCTTGCCTAACCCCCCTCTCCGACTTAAAGTGACAAGTGCATCTACCTTCCCGAGTAACTCTGACTGAGGTCAAAAGGTCCTTGTGTAGCTCGGCCAGGTATTCGACCAGGGGGGGGTCGAGACCCATGGCCAAAAGGATCCGCCACAGCTTTGCCCTGTTGACCAGGTCAAAAGCCGATGACAGATCCATAAAGGCCATGTATAGAGATCCCTCCCTGCCGACTACATACTTATTTAAAATTAATTCTAAATTTAGGCACTGATCTAACGTTCCTCTCTTGGATCTAAAACCATATTGTGCATTAGATAAGATACCCCTACTTTCTAAAATAAGGGTCAGTCTTGATAATAGGACTCTGCCCATAATTTTTACACTCGAGTCAATAAGAGAAATTGGCCTATAGCAAGCCGGGTCTGTCCTCTGACCCTTCTTAAAAATTGGCACTATAGTTGAGTTTGCCCAGCTAGAGGGGAAAATAAATTCCCGTGTTGCATTAAAAACATTAGTTAAAATTTTCGAACTAAAATCAGGGGCACTCTTGAAAAAGTCTGCCGGAACCCCATCTGGGCCTGGTGCCTTTTTACAGAGTGTATCGTTGATAGCTTTTTTCACCTCTTCCTGAGTAAAAGGAGAGATGGGGTTTGGCGTTAGGGAAAGAGGAAGTACCCGTTCTATGCTCGTGTCATTGTGACGATAAATATTACTAAAATGTGTCACCCATTGCTCGTCTGGGATGGTACAATCCGCTCTTTGATGATCTAACCCTACAAAGTACGGGTGATTTATTACTGCCCAAAATTTAGCACTATCTTTCTGTGTCTCAGGCAGTAACAGGTTATTCCAAGCTTCATCTTTTATCTCGGATTTCCTCTTTCTAATAGCCAAATTATATTTTTTCCTTAGAGATGCTACCAATACTCTGTTTCTAGGTTTGTTTTTTAAGGCTTTAAGTAGAATTGAATGAGCCTTAGAACAGTTTGTATCGAACCATTTGGGGCCCATTGTCTTATTGCATTTAACCTTCACAGTCAGATCTAGATTGACTTGTTGACAAATAGTGCTAAAGGCCTCAACCAGAGTAGTGCTAGAATTTTTGTTGTCTAGACATATGGCAACTTCACCTTCTACCTTGGCCAGTGTATCTTGTAAGAAGGTTATAGGGGTAACTTTGTCCCATTTAAGCCTTCGATTTTGGTCTCTCAGCGCAAGGTCTGTTGCACAAAAATTATCAGACGTTCTATTACCCAAAGCTCCCTGTGCTAAAACCTCTAAAATCACAGGATTGTGATCGCTAAAAACAGAGATTAAAACTTTGCAAACAAATACATCAGATAAAAGTCTAAGAGATACAAAAATATAATCAATGATTGTGCCTCGGTCCTTGCCCTCATAAGTCGGTAACCGTGAGTCATTTGAGCAAGTATAAAATTCATAGAGGTTGAAGGTAGCCAAAAACAGTTCCAGAGCCTCGCCACTAGGTGTGTGTTCAAAGTGCGGCGTGGAAGAATATAGAAAAGATTCCTCTGTTTCTCTTTGGCAACCCGCCTGGCAAGGATGAATATTAAAATCTCCCATGAGGATCACCTCGTACCCATAAGAACTATTTGTATCGTAAGTCGATAGGAGGTCCTCTAGGGATGCTAAATGCTCGGTAGGAAATTGACTGGCTGGGGAATTATAAAAATTGATGAGTAAAATAGGATGGGAGTTTGATGAGCTCAATTCCACCATTAAACAATTTTTAGTGTTAGACTTAATATGCCTCGCTTTTCCTTTTACGTCAAGTGAAATATATAAAGCCAACCCACCCCTTGCTCTTCCTGCTTTACTGGGTTCTGCAGGTACATAAAAAAGTGAATAACCATCTATAGGCAGACACACTGATGTTTCCCAAGTTTCCTGGAATGCAAGGATATCATAGTTTCTAATTAGGTCCAGCCAGTTCTTATCTTTAAATTTAGCTCTAAGCCCAGCGATGTTCCAGCTCATAATTCTTCGAACCTCAGCACTTACTGAAGAATGAGCCAAAGGGCCAGGAGCTGGCTGTAAACCTTCTGAGTTATTTTCTTCTCCGGCTGGCAAAAGTCAATCATTTTGGTCCATGAATGAAAGAGGCGCAAAACGATTAAAAAGTTCAAGTGGCTGAATGACAGGGTTAAACGTTGGAGGTTGATGACGGTGAACTGAGGCGTTGTTCCTTAGGTCTTGCCCCCATCTAAAGTGAGACTCCCAGTTGGTATCCCACCCTGGGGCGGGAGTCCTTGGAAAAGAGACATTCTGCTGCTCTCCATAAAAAAATTTCAAAGTAAGTGGAACCACAGTGCCTCTTCTTCGTTGGGGAGGAAAAATATTTGTAAGAATATTGGGAAGAACGTCTGGGTTAGAGAAGCTCACTGCCACACAATCCCCTTTAAATTTTTTTGGCCGGTTTCCCAGCCAAGGAACCCTGGTTGCAGATTTAATCACACTTGCAAGATGGTGTTTCCCACCTGGTGCTAGTCGCATATTGGTAGTTAACCAGTGTAGGGCTTTGCTGCAGAGTGAAGTTGAAGTTTCAGCTATGCCCCCTTCTAAAGGGGGTACGTTTGCGAGGACCAAAACCACGGGTGTGGCCTCAACAATAAATTGCAAGGGGTCCGTGGGATGAGTTTGAGGTTGCACTTGTATTTGCGCGGGAGGAATGTTAAGCGAAGGAGTTGGGTCTGATGTGGAGCATGCTGGTATGGAGCCCTCAAATGCTACTGATAGTGTTTGTTGCGTTGGATTTGGCCCAAGCAGTTCCATTACATCTCCAACATCCGTATTACTTCCAGCTTCAGCTCCTCTAGGATTATTATCCAGATTAGTAATTAGCGTAGTACATTTCTCAATACCACTTGCAACTGTATTTTGAAGTGCGCCCAACTTCTTGACCTCTGCTTGCAGTTTATCGATCTTGGATATGAGAGGTTTGACAATGATATTGATTTTCATCTCAATGAGATCAGCGATTTTATCAAGGAGGGCTTCCTCGGAGGAACAAAAAGGGTGTTCCTCAACAAGAGTCATTTGTTTATGCTTTGGAGTGGTAGCCCTCTTCCGCTTAGTCCCTGAGCGTAAACCCCCCCGCTTGGAAGGATTCTTTGTGCATTGACGTTTAGGTCTACCAGCGTGTCCTATAAGGGATTGATCTAGGACGGAGACCTGTGATTGTGTATCCTGCTCTGGGTCTTGATCAATATCAGTGTCTATGATAACATCGGTAGGCAAGCCTTCAAGAGCCGGAATTGCATTCTCCGGTGATCCCGGTATAACTTGGGGTGTAAAATCAGCTGTAGAGTCTACAGTATGAATGTCCTGAGTTAATGTACCATCGAGCAGGATTGAAGCGGATGTAGGTGGTGATGGGCATAGCAAGTCAGGTGATAGGCTCAGCCCCAATGACTCCCTCCTTTGCATGTTTATTTTCTGTACAGTCTGGACCATGTAGTTGTTTATCTTATTTTGTTGCACTGCTACAGGTTTTTTAGACATTGCTCAGACTGTATAATATATGTACGTGACTTACTTGAGGGACAAACGATGTCTTCACACTTGCAGAGTTTCTGGCCCTGCCCCTGCCTCCTCCTGCCGATGAGGGCCGTAGAGGGCCCGCCCTTTGCCCGGGCTTAGCCCCGGGCGCTCCCGCGCGCGACTCGCGGGGGCGAGGGGCGTTCCGTTCTTTCAAGCGCCTCCGGGCGCTCGTGCGGCGTCACTTCCGCCGCCGGGGCACCTGGGTGTTGTGGTCTGGATGGTCGGTGGAGCGCTATGGATGTCAGCGCTGCTATCGCTGGCCGTTTCCCTCACGGCGTCCTTCAGGTGCTGGAGCGCTGGTAAGGCAAGCTGTGTGCTGACCTAGCTGGCCGTTCACCTCACGGCTTTTGGAAGTGTCCCTCTTGCACTCACTGGAGTGGGAATATTAATTGTTAGACGTATCAAGAGAGAGAGAGAGGACTAGATAGCTAGTCTGTGTCCCCGTGGGTTTATATGTATCATCAAAGAAGACTAGCTCAATATGACTTTTAAGTTGGGACTCTGACTGGTTTTGTCAGTGGGCACATTGTTGGTGTGTTCATGAAGCCCTCACCCACCAACCTAGTTGGTGGCATGCTTCATCATCGGGCCCACCCAGTAACACCTAATGTGTTCCGGGTGTGCTGCGACGCCTGATTACAGCGGACCTGGTACATTTACTGAGAGTGCAGTGTAGGGTGTGTAGTGAAGTGACAGTTAAAACGGCTTGGCGGGGTCCCAGTACCTGAGGGTAAATTAAACTTTGAAAACTGAGCCACTGTCAGCGGTTAAAATTAGGGCTTGGGAATGTTAAGGTGGTGAGTTACGACCTCCTACATCCATACGTGGGTCGACATGTTTCAGACAGTGCCTTAAGAATAATATGGCTTTCCTCAGGACCTAAATAAAATGGTGATATTGCAAACTAAAAAGGTGGGTTCGTGTAATACAGACTATGTGTTACACTCACTAAGGCGTTTTTCTAGGTGTGAGAGGGGGATTCCCTTCTCAAGCATACCTGAACACACAACATAAAGGACATGGACAAAACATATAAGTAAAAGGGGACACCACAAACGCTGAACCTCACCTGGGAGCCACGGAGTTGCCGAGTTGCCGAGATTAGCCTGCCCTTACCCCCTGAGGGTACCGCCGCTGCCGCTTCACGCCACTGCTTGCCGCACCCGCTTCGCGGGTGCCGCTTTGCGGCTAGAGGCGAGGGGCAAGTGCTGATTGGCCGCCTGAAGTCGTCAGGAGGAGGGAGGAACCAACTGGCTGCAGAGGGAGCGAGCTAGCAGGGACTCAGAAGACCAGGAGTCCCTGCGCTGCACAGGTGTGCACGGCCGCGCCACCAGCGAGACACGCCCTCCACGCCTGCAACGCCCCCTATTTAACATCATGCCTGATGCTCAGTGGGACGCGAGCGGGACGCCGAGCGAAGCCCGGGCAAAGGGCGGGCAGTCTGTGGCAGTCATGGGCTGACAGAGGCTGGGCTGGGCTGGGTCACATCCCTAACATCTTGCCTACACTTCTGGTAGGGTGTGTGACTGTGGAAGAGGGAGTATACCCTACGATGTCTACCCGCTCTGGGAAACTGCTAAGGACTGCGGGAGGAGCAGCTGGGAGTTACACAATAGGAACTATGGACCGTTTCATTACAAGAGTAGCTGCAGTCATCGAGAAGGAGATCGTGATGACCGAATGTCGCCTCTCCGAGGTCTATTTACCTACCAGACGCTCCTCCCTTGGTGCTGTGGCCCAGGCCTTGACCCCAACATCGGAAAGAGCCCCATCAGCTGACCCTATAGATGCCACTGTTCAGCCACGGTTGTCGGCTATAGGAGCAAGTATAGATAGACTAGAGAATCTTGCCGACCTATTGCCTGTGGTGGCTGGCACTGAGACGGGGGAGGTTACGATTTCTCAAATCCCATCGAGTCCCGCTAGTGGGCAGACCTCCCCTCTGTTACATCAGGCTCCCGTTACGGAGCCGTTACCGCCCAGCCAGCCCCAAGGCACTTCCAAACAGGCGAAAAGGAAAAGGGTCATGAGCTCCCCCAAAGATAGTCACACCGCACTTTATAAGCGCCCAAGAAAGCAGGGGCTAATGGGATTTGGGTCAAAAGTAGAAAATGTCTTAGCTCCAACTCACAATGGGAGGGTAGGGGAGTCTCCGGGTGCGGGAACATCCTCTGACACGCCCAGAGCACTTTCTAAACCCCACGATAGTATACCCGTCACCCTTGAATCTGATTCCCTCAAACCAATTATGGACCTGATTAAAACTCTAATTGTCCCGGTGATTGACCAACTTAAGGGTTTGGGGCGAGAGTAGACAAATTTGAACAATCCACCCTGGATAATTTTTTCTCACTTAAGACTCTTATTAAACATCAGTGTAGAGCAAGTGAGGATCCTGCGGGTAGGAACACGGGAAAAGGACTGCCTCCAAATCCTGTCCCAGTGCAGGCCGTTCAGAGTTCAACCCTTCTCCCCGAGGTAACTCCCGGCAGGGATCCTCCCTTAGTCCCCCCGGTCCCTCCCCCTCCTAAGCCAGGCCCTTCCCCTCGTACTTCTCACACAAAACCAAAGCCCCCTATGGCCTCTAAAAACCAGCCCAATAAAGCATCTCAAGCAAAAACACCGGCTGCTGTGGGGTTGGTCAAGAGTAGTCAAACTGCTCAGCCGAATGCTAACACCAAGGGGGTTGGGACAGCACCGTCAGCTAAGGTTCCTAGTTCCAACTTGGCACCTGATGCTGCCGCAATAGTTCCCCCAAAGGTTACCATTCGGATTCCCCCGGTTAACCTCCCCCTGATTGCCATCCCTATGTAGTAGTCCTTGTTAATGTCCCACCATTGAAGGTAAATCAGCCTGAGACTCATCAGGGTCTAAAAAACAAGTGTCTCCATTGGTTAAAAACAAACAAACCACTCCCAAGTGGTATGGATGGATTAATTCTTGGTGTCCGAAGGGTTGGTTGGGTGGGTCAGGGCAAAAAGCGGTTGGAGGGTGACTGTATTATTATTAATTTCCAGGATAGCAGAGTGGCAGAGATAATCTGTGGCCAAAAACATGAGGCGGATGGTCCTGGTGTCAGAGCAGTGGATTTGACTTATTTCTACCCTAGGCCTGCTGGCAATCCTTTTAGGCCTGTTAATGGGGATACTTGCGTAGGCCCTTGGGGAGCCCAGCGACATCCTGTGGCGCCCCTCTTCTTTCCCCAAGCCGGATGGCCGGAGATGAGCTGGGGCTCCAGGGGACACTGACTCGAGGGTGGGGGTGGGACGATGGTAGGGGAGTTGAGAGAGTTTTCGCCCCCTCCTATGGTGCAGCCCGTATCGCCGCCCCCAACTGAAATCCATTCTACATTATTAGATGCACCGGGAATGATAGAGACCCCAGACATAACTGGAACACTGGTGGATTTACAGGAGGTGTCCCCTTGTCAAGACCTTGTATCCGGTAGCGTCCCAGCTGTGACGGACCCAGTCTTTAAGGTTCTCAGCTGGAACGTAGCTGGAATTACAAGGAAGTTGACATTGCCCGACTGGAATGCATTGATAGACGAGCACTCCATATGCATTTTTCAGGAGACATGGAGCATGGATCCCACTTATAGGGCGGGTTACTCTGCCTTCTCTATCCCAGCAGTTTGCTCAGAATCAGGTAGGGGACGCCCCTCTGGTGGCCTCCTTATCTGGGTTGCTGCCTCATTGAATTGTAGGATAGTGGAGCATCAGACTGGTTGTTCGGACCTCCTAAATATTACCTTGAAGGACTCCAGGGGTCGTGCCATTCTAAATATCTATAACATTTATGCACGAGGCACCAAGGGGGGAAGGCAGTCCCCTACAATTGCTCTTCTGGAGGGTCTTTTAAGATCATCCCCATATAAGGCTTGCACCCTGGTTGCTGGTGATATTAATTGTACATTCGAGCCCCTAGGCTCGGATGTCTCCCTGGACCAGGACGAGGAGGACGCTAGGAGGGGAATTCCCGCTATAGAAATAGCCCCCATAAAGAGGTGGACTGAGGTGGCCCTGCAGGTGTACACCATCAGTATGGAGTTTAACTTGAGGGCTCTTAATGGGAGGTCAGAGTCAGATCACACACATCAAGAATTGACTACATCTTGCTTGATGTGTGCTTGTGGAACTCGGTGAAGGACATGGTTGTAGTCCCCTCAGTAGAGAGTGATCACAACTTGCTCTCCCTCACCTTAGACTTTTGGTGGCTAGCCGATAGGGGAAGCTTGGTCCCCTCCTCCTTAGCGGAATTGGGTGAGTCACAAGTAGCATTGTGTGGAAGGAGAATAAAGTGGACAAAACTGATCCTCTCGGAGGAGAAGGTTGCAGTAATAACGCACCTGTTAGCCCAAGCACAATGTAATCTGGGGACCACGACGGGAGGGATGGGGATGGCTTGTGGGGTTTTCAGTGCGCTCACCGAGGCCCAAATTAACTTGTTCACTGCTCCTCCAAGTAGACGAGGGACCAAAGATAGACAGGTAAGAACCAAGGGATGGTATACCCACACATGCAGGGTGACAAAGACTAGACTGGTAGAGGCAGTCAAATCCAAATCTCAAATTAAGATCAGAGAGGCTAGAAAGGTTTATTCTAGGACCCTCCAAATTGCGAAGAAGGACTGGGAAGAAAATTCTGGGTGGATCTATTGGGCGCCAGTAAAAGCAAGGACGCAAGAGGGTTTTGGAATCTGGTGGGTGTCCGCAACAGACCCGACGACACTCTGAGGACATGCAATATCCCTCCCCAGAACTGGTCGAAACACTTTGGGTCCCTATATGCTCCTGTAGAAGGCACCTTAAATGACCCAGCCCCCGCCCCCGTCTTGCTAGGGGAAGTTACTTTTGATCTGTTTACAGGTAGGGAGGTAGAGGAGGTTATAAAGTGGGTGGCACCACGGAAAGCAGCAGGACCGGATGGGCTTCCGGGTGACCTCCTGCGTGCATATCCATCTGACTGGGGCATAGTAATCGCTGCCCTCCTAAACGACATCTTGAAGGGTGGCCCTGTACCGGATTCATGGAGAGGGGCGGTGGTCGTCCCCATTCATAAAAAGGGTTGTAGAAATAGCCCAGGGAACTATAGGCCAATAAGCCTGATCGATTCCACGCAAAAGGTGGCAGGAAAGGTAATTTTGGGAAGGATCCTCAACTGGGTGGAGGAAAATAGAGTGCTATCTGACTTCCAGGCTGGGTTCCGTTCAGGAACGGGGACCATTGAGCAGGTTTTCAGATTAGCACTCTTAAACTGGCAAATCGTGGAACTAGGCAAGGGCAGTCTTTACTTGGCCTTCATTGACCTGAAGACTGCCTTTGACCTGGTCCCTAGGGAGGAACTTTGGAGGGTGCTTCAGGGATTGGGGCTGCTCCCATACATTCTATCCCTACTTATTAAACTCCACACCAGTAATTATGCCCAGGTCCGATGGGGGAAAAATGGGGAACCAACGGATAGGATACCGGTCTGTAGGGGAGTCAGACAGGGTTGCGTGCTAGCCCCCACACTCTTTTTGTTGTACGTTAATGGTGTGGTTGAGCATCTCCAGCAAGAACCAGCGGACGCACCCTGTCTGGGGGGGAGTAAAGATCCCTACTCTGCTGTTCGCAGATGATACTTTGCTTATTTCAAAAACTCCCCAGGGCCTACAGAAGCTATTGACCCGCTTCCAGGACTTTTGTGTATCCAGAGGTCTGGTTATCAACGTGGACAAAACTAAATATTTGATTTTGCACCCCCCAAGGAAATTAGGAAGTCCCCCTGTTTTGAACACCGTCCCCTTGGAGAAAGTCTTCGAATTTGACTACCTAGGGCTTCGCATAACGGACAACATGAACTGGTCCGCCCATATTGATAAGATGGCACTTAACCATAAAAAGGTAGGAGGTGCTCTGCTTAGGGAATTTTGAGCATCACCGAGGCAAGTGGTGAGTCCTGCAATTGAGATCTATAAGGCCAGAGGCGTAACATCAGCTTTGTATGGGGCAGAGTTGTGGGCCACTGCAACCTGGAGTCCCTATCTAAGGCTGAGAATAAATTTTTGAAAGATCTCCTAGCCCTTCCCTCGAGTACCCCGACAGTCCCGGTGCTCCTGGACGTTGGTTGTAAGAGTATCAAAGACCAGGCTTGCCTTCGACCACTGCTTCTTTGGTCCCGCATATGGAGGGTCCCAGAGCTAAAGTCCTATGTCGACGGCCTGGCAGAGGTAATGAACATGGGAGGCTGGGCCAAGATCAAGTGGCTGAGGGACACTAAAAACCTTTTGGGGGAGTTGGGCCTGGGGGACTGCTGGTCTTCAAAATCTGCTCCACCAAAGGCTGACCTCAAAAAACTTTACTGGGACTGGGTCTCTGGCAAACTCATCAGGAACCAACACCATTGTAATCTGACTGCATCATTTTTGGAATTAAAGGATGTGGCTGTTTTCGAACCCTTTCTGGACTTAATCACCTTGCCAGCCGATAGGGCCCTGTATTTTAAACTCAGGGTAGGCACGCTTCCGATCGGGGCCTTTGTATCAAAATGGAATGGTGCTCATCGATCCCCCTTCTGTGCCTTTTGTCCATCTAGGCCAGAAACGATAGCACATATATTTTTTGAGTGCCCGGACTATACTAAACCTAGGAGGCATTGGCTTAAACCTCTTTTTAAATGCCTGGGAACACGTAGGCACTTGGTTGCACTACGTATCTTATTGACTGATACCGCCCCTTTAATAGTTTGTGGTGTTTCTAAATTTTTAAAACATTCATGGTTGATTCGCTGCAAGAGACTGTCAGTTTCAATTTAATTCACTTTTAGTTAATTTATTTTGGGTCATTCCCATTTTATCTGTCTTAGTACTTAAATGTTGACATACATATCACTGTTTTAAAATGTGTTTTATTTGTATGTATGCTTTCAAGATATCTTGCATATCGAATAAAAGCTTCAACCATAATTAAAAGAGAGTCACTTTAGCATATACACATCGTGATTGCCGGGTCTATAGTGCAACGTGGGTAGACTATGGTCGGCTAAGGCGTAATGGTACTGCTGGTACCATTAGGGTGAGAATCACACTCTAATTTGCCGTGGTGTGGCTAAAACACGGATATCACACATAGGTAGCACATAGTGTGATTAGGCGTAAGCAAAGTGTTCTTACGCTAGGTTTTAGCTGTCAGTGCTTCTTGGAGAGAAGCGGCAAGGGGATGACCCTATTGGGAGAAAAAAGGATGGCCACTGGGGTTAGGAGACCTGTATGGGAGGAAAAAGCGCTTACCCATGGTCATGGTGATCGTCATACTCACAGCGTTACTGGACAGAGCCTGCCGGGTACCTGCTGTGCCGTCTTCGCATTCCGGTGAAATGCGCTTGGTTTCGCGGCTCGTTTTTATATGCCTCAAAACGAGCAAACTGGTTTCATCTGTGTCGGGAAAGTAAGGGTGGAAAGACTCGCCGGGCGTGTGGAGCGTCCTGTGCGCATGCGCGCTGTATGTCGCTATCAGGGTTTGTGCCGCATGCGCGGTTAGTGCAGAAAGCCGCGCATGCCCGTGAAGATGAATGTTGGGCATACGCGGTAACGTAACCAGTCCTTCTCAAATGGTCTGTGATGAAAGGATGATTTAGCGTTTTAGTAATTCTTACTGGGTGTGATGTTGAGCGTTCAATTATAGACCCGTATCTACAAGGTACGCGTTGGAGCGCATGAAGGTGCCAGAGCGCTGCAGTATTGATATCAATCTATACACGCAAGATGCTCTAGGTTAGTTATAAAGGCAAGGTGTGCTAGGGGGCAGTAGGTTGGTAAAGTTAGAGCACATTTATGAGCACATTTATGCATGTGGGCAAGTTAGCACATGAGTAACGTGGCGTCAGGCTAGATGGCAGCGCCATATGAGCGCTAGGGGGCACATAGGTGAGCACACTTGTGAGTGCTCTGTGGGTGGTGCACATATTCGGGGTTCTGGATCCATCAAGAGCATGTTACAGAGTTCCAGGGGATCGCGTCGTTCAGGCCCTCAGTTGCTGTAGATAGGCGGTAAATCCAACACTGCTCCTTGCTAAGCAGTTTTTTGTCATTGTCTATTGTACTTTCGGGGATTTGTTCAATTATGGTCCACGTGAAGTCATTTGGGGTGTGACAGTGGGTGATAAAGTGGTTATTAGAACATTGGAATGTTGGGAGCTCATTGAAAACAATGGAGTGCTCTGGGCTTAGAATGGCTGGTATAAGTCTGGAGCTCCAACATTCCAATGTTTCTTTGTTCACAGCTCTGGCTGTGAACAAAGGCTTCAGGGAACCTGAGGGGATTCCAATCCCCTCCCGCTCCCAAAAGGCTTTGTTTTTTTGTTAGAACATTACGGTACTCTAGTGACAGAATGTTCTAATAGCCTTCTAGCCCTTCGTAGATGGGCTATACCGCTATTAAAGTCCCTCTCCCTTGTTAAAGGCCCTCGCCTTCGGCTCGGGGCCTTTAACGCTGGAGAGGGCCTTTAATAGCTGGTATAGCCCTCTACGGCAAGCTATAAGGCTATAGTGAGTTTGCTAATGTTTTTTTCTCACCTGATCGTGCTTCTGTGTTCTGTTATCCTCGTTCGTATTTTGCGTGTGGTCATACCAATGTAGAGGTGACCGCAGGTACAGGTCAGTAGGTATATTACGTTGCGTGAGTTGCAGTTAGTGTGGCTGCGTTGAGTCCACACCTTGTTGGGTTCCAAATCTAGAGTTTCTGACTGTGTGGTCAGGTGACACACACTGCAGTCGTTGAAGGGGTAATGGCCTGTTATTTTAGGGAGGCCCCAGGTTTTGAGGATAGTGTTGTCTGATTGTTTGGTCTGTGTTCTAGGGCGGGTGCTCACTAGTTGGTCCTTCAGGTTGTTGCATCTTTTGTACGCAAATCTGGGGGTGTCCCACTGTCTTTGGCCTGAGTTGATTATTTTCCAGTTTTTTCTAATCACTTTGGCTACCTCATTGGAAGCTGTATTGAACGTGGTTACACAGGTGATTGGTTGTTCCTGGTTTTCCTTTGTAGTGGTTTCAAGCAGGGCGTCTCGGTTCTGGTTCCGGGCCCTTTCCTTGGTCTTGGAGATGATAGCTTTAGGGTAGCCACGATCCTCGAGTTTTTTCGCTAGGTCAGAGGATTGTCTTTTGTAATCAGCCATGTTGCTGCAGTTTCTGCGTATTTGCAAAAACTGTCCGAATGGAAGGTTCTCTCTGAGAGGTTGTGGGTGAAAGCTAGTGAATTGAAGCAGGGAGTTCCTAGCAGTAGGTTTAAAGCAAGTCGTGGTGACGAGCGTTCCGTCTTTCACCGTGATGTCCAGGTCTAGGAAAGCAAGTTGTTTGGCACTTGAGGTGCTGGTGAATTTGAGGTAGGGGTCTCTGCTGTTTAGCCAAATCAGGAAAGCCTCCAGGGCTGGTTGTGATCCCTGCCAGATTACTAGGATGTCGTCTATGTATCAACGCCATTTGAGGATGTGGTTTGCAAAAGGATTGGTATCTGCTGCTATGTGGGTGCGTTCGAAATGGTGGACATAAAGTCCTGCCACGCTGGGGGCAAAAACGCTGCCCATGGATGTTCCATTGGTCTGGAGGTAGAAGGAGCCTTCGTAGTCGAAGTAGTTCTCTTCAAGTGCCAGTGTGGCACATTCCAGGATGAATTCCCTCGAGGTGTGGTACGGCCATGATGACTCCATGAGGGTGTCCCTGAGTACTTGCGGGGTTGCGACCTGGGGGAGGCTGGTATAGAGGCTCTCAACATCCAGTCCTACCAGAAGTTGTGTCTCTGCATTGAATTCGGTGTTGTTTATCACCTGTAGGAGGTGCTTGGTGTCTTTGATATAGCTGGGAGTTTATTGCACTAAGGGGTTGAGGAGGAAATCACAGTAACATGAGAGGGGCTCCAGGAGGGAGTTTATGCCCGACACTATGGGTTTTCCAGGAGGTGGAATTATACCTTTGTGTACCTTTGGTACCGTGTAGAAGTATGGTACTTTGATGTTCTGAGGGCATAGGTAATCTGCTTCCTGTTTGGAAATGTGTTCTGCATCACTGGCTCTCTTGATCAGTCAAATAGAAGGATTTCTCCTGGGACTGTTAAAATCCCCACCAATCAGTATTGACGGTGGAAGGTTACCCTAACCAATAACTCACACTCAGCTATATCATGCATCCATTCATAACGGGTTCAATTCCTCAAAGGTAGAAAAGTGACATCAAAAACAACATAACTAAATATGAAAAATACCATGTATCTTTAATAAAATTAGTAATAGTATGTTCTACAACATTTATAAAACAATTTGTATATACAAAATCATTTAAAAAGTCCTATTGACCAGTCATTTTAGCACAATCCTCAAATAAAAAACAAACTATACAAAAGAAAGATACCACTGGGTACATAGATCTGAATATGAAAGCTAGCGACCAAATGTAGTGCAAACAAATGAAAAGCATCTCTAGTTGGTTACTCCATGTAGAACTCAAAATGTATCTCTTAAAACAGGTGTCTATAGGTTATTTCATCAAGGGCGACACCCGTGTGGTTCTTTGGATGTAAGATTCAATGATGCGTCGACGCGTTTCGGTGGCGCATGCGTTTCTCTATGCCACCTTCTTCAGGACAATGTGTATGTAAAGCAAGCTTTCTTCTTATAACGGCATAAATAACCTATATAAAGCAATAGGTACAATTAGACAGTGTTCTAAGGATGATAAAATGTCTATACCTAATGATGTCTCAACTGATATTTCTCCCCACAATTATAATCATACTAGAGTGAATTTAGACACTTTGTAACAACCTAGGTCAAATATATACCTAAAATACAATCTCTACTGACAATTTTCATCGTGCTAGAATGCATTAAACACTTTGTAGCATCCTAGGTGGCAGAGTGGGCATAAGAACGGTGATGGATTAAACCCAGATCTTTTGACTGGGTGTGAGTGTCTGATTGATTCAGATGCTCCGTCCATCACCACCCCCTTTTGTACCGCTTTTGGCCGCCATAAGTGTGGCAGGGTATGCTCAGACGTGAGTCCCTTGCTCACTTTGCCACTGGATTCAAGCAAGCCGGGCTGAAGACGGCTGGAATGCCAGAAACCGGTCATCGGAAGCTTGTTTCCGGTTCAGGGAAGACATGGCTTGGCAGTTCGGGCTGGACTGTTCCCATGAGGTCAGGGTCAGACTGATTTGCATATAGCCATGTCTGTACTGGGGTGGCAGAGTGGGCTAAAGAATGGTGATGGATTAAACCCAGATCTTTTGACTGGGTGTGAGTGTTTGATTGATTCAGATGCTTCGTCCATCACCACCCCCTTTTGTACCGCTTTTGGCCGCCATAAGTGTGGCAGGGTATGTTCAGACGTGAGTCCCTTGCTCACTTTGCCACTGGATTCAAACAAGCCGGGCTGAAGACGGCTGGAATGCCAGAAACCAGTCCTCGGAAGCTTGTTTCCGGTCCAGGGAAGATATGGCTTGGCAGTTCGGGCTGGACTGTTCCCATGAGGCACAGGGTCAGACTGACCAGCATATAGCCATGTCTGAACTGGGGTGGCAGAGTGGGCTAAAGAACGGTGATGGATTAAACCCAGATATTTTGACTCGGTGTAAGTGTTTGATTGATTCAGATGCTCCGTCCATCACCACCCCCTTTTGTACCGCTTTTGGCCGCCAAAAGTGTGGCCGGGTATGCTCAGACGTGAGTCCCTTGCTCACTTTGCTACTGGATTCAAGCAAGCCGGGCTGAAGACGGCTGGGAAGCCAGAAACCGTTCCTCGGAACCTTGTTTCCGGTCCAGGGAAGACATGGCTTGGCAGTTCGGGCTGGACTGTTCCCATGAGGCACAGGGTCAGACTGATTTGCATATAGCCATGTCTGAACTGGGGTGGCAGAGTGGGCTAAAGAACGGTGATGGATTAAACCCAGATCTTTTGACTGGGTGTGAGTGTTTGATTGATTCAGATGCTCCGTCCATCACCACCCCCTTTTGTACCGCTTTTGGCCACCATAAGTGTGGCAGGGTATGCTCAGACGTGAGCCCCTTGCTCACTTTGCCACTGGATTCAAGCAAGCCGGGCTGAAGACGGCTGGAATGCCAGAAAACGGTCATCGGAAGCTTGTTTCCGGTCCAGGGAAGACATGGCTTTGCAGTTTGGGCTGGACTGTTCCCATGAGGCACAGGGTCAGACTGATTTGCATATAGCCATGTCTGTACTGGGGTGGCAGAGTGGGCTAAAGAACGGTGTTGGATTAAACCCAGATCTTTTGACTGGGTGTGAGTGTTTGATTGATTCAGATGCTCCGTCCATCACCACCCCCTTTTGTCCCGCTTTTTGCCGCCATAAGTGTGGCAGGGTATGCTCAGACGTGAGTCCCTTGCTTACTTTGCCACTGGATTCAAGCAAGCCGGGCTGAAGACGGCTGGAATGCCAGAAACCGGCCCTCGAAGCTTGTTTCCGGTCCAGGGAAGACATGGCTTGGCAGTTCGGGCTGGACTGTTCCCATGAGGCACAGGGTCAGACTGATTTGCATATAGCCATGTCTGAACTGGGGTGGCAGAGTGGGCCAAAGAACGGTGATGGATCAAACCCAGATCTTTTGACTGGGTCTGAGTGTTTGATTGATTCAGATGCTCCGTCCATCACCACCCCCTTTTGTACCGCTTTTGGCCGCCATAAGTGTGGCAGGGTATGCTCAGACGTGAGTCCCTTGCTCACTTTGCCACTGGATTCAAGCAAGCCGGGCTGAAGACGGCTGGAATGCCAGAAACCGGTCCTCGGAAGCTTGTTTCCGGTCCAGGGAAGACATGGCTTTGGAGTTTGGGCTGGACTGTTCCCATGAGGCACAGGGTCAGACTGATTTGCATATAGCCATGTCTGTACTGGGGTGGCAGAGTGGGCTAAAGAACGGTGATGGATTAAACCCAGATCTTTTGACTGGGTGTGAGTGTTTGATTGATTTACATGCTCCGTCCATCACACCCCCTTTTGTACCGCTTTTGGGCGCAATAAGTGTGGCAGTGTATGCTCAGACGTGAGTCCCTTGCTCACTTTGCCACTGGATTCAAGCAAGCCGGGCTGAAGACGGCTGGAATGCCAGAAACCGGTCCTCGGAAGCTTGTTTACGGTCCAGGGAAGACATGGCTTGGCAGTTCGGGCTGGACTGTTTCCATGAGGCACAGGGTCAGACTGATTTGCATATAGCCATGTCTGACCTGGGGTGGCAGAGTGGGCTAAAGAACGGTGATGGATTAAACCCAGATCTTTTGACTGGGTGTGAGTGTTTGATTGATTCAGATGCTCCGTCCATCACCACCCCCTTTTGTACCGCTTTAGGCATCTATTTGAGCAAGGTAAGCTCCAGTCAAGTAAAGGCGAGCATAAATCCCGGGAGAGGATCCAAACCGGCTCCCACTAGCGCGTGTAAGCAGCAAGTAGTCCCGGTCCATGTATATCAGGAATTCCTCGTGGGGGGCTCCCAGGTCGCCGTGTTCCAAGTATAGGAATTTTTAATTATTGATATATGTATATATTTTATTTTTATATAATTTAAAAGTTTAAAAATTAAATAGAGACAATATTCAATAAATATATGTATATCTCTAAATGGTTATGTTTGCGTGTTTCTATGTGTAAATTACATTTATTTTTTTATATTAAGTTAAAATGTATTTTAAATTAAATGAATGTTGTTAAAGATAATATTAATATTTAATATATTTAAAAAATATTATTGTATTTTATTTATATTTTTCACTTCAATATTTTTTAGCATCGATATTGTATCAGTGAACCGAAAGAAAGACATGGGGCATCTCCCACCTCATACATCTGCCAGCCAGTTGTCTAGCCTTCATTGATTGAACCTGGTAGATCTGCCTGATATGATTCCTGATTGGTCTACATGTATCAGCGGAACTATAATCTTCTACAGCTTAGTCACCAGGATCGTGGGCACCACCCTAGCCTCTGCATTTAAAAGTAAGATCTGGTGGTAGGATTTACAGCTGGTTCTAGACTTGCCCTCCTTGTGTATTGTGTTTATAGTCACGCATTGAAGTTCGGGTGGTAGTGCGCCCCTAAACTCGCTTCCTTTAATAGTTTAAGGAGATGATGTCCCAGGATACTGCTTCATCTTTTGAAAAATTCTGCCAGGAGCCTGTAGGGCCCTGGTGTTTTTCCTGGTTTAAGCCTCGGTATGGTAGCCTGGACCTCGGAGAGGTCTATTTCCCTTTCAAGGTGCATGCTGTCCTCTTGGGAGAACACCTAGGTTGTCACTTTTTTTAAGAAGTCCCTAATTTGGTCAGCTACCGGCAGTGCATGCTGCGTAGAACTATATTTGGTATCTGGCAAACTCCTCCACTATTTGTGTGTCAGTCATGTAAGTCACTCCTGACAAGGCTGTGATGGTTCCCACCCAGCATGGCTCTGCCTCTTTCTTTCTCAGCCAGGCCAGCAGCTTGCTCCGATTATCACTGGTGTCACAGAGGTGGTGGTGAGTAGCCAACAGACGCTACGTTGCTTCGCTCCGAGCTAGGTCTCAATACTCCATTCACACCACCTCAGTTTTCCTGACTGTCTGCAGGTTTAGCTGGTCTTGGTTTGAGTGTTCCAGGTGTCTCAGCTGGAACTCAAGTTCTTCTGTCTATTCTACCTCACACCTTTTTTTAATTGCAAGGATATTCTGTGCTAGGTCCTGAAGGACTGGGTTATTTAAGACCCAGCGGTGCCAGGGAACAACACCTGAAACCTTCGTGGGTAACCTGCTCCGGCGTACGAATCACAGAGACACGGGACACTTCCTTCGGCGTCAAAGATTCGAGCTTTATTTACTGCAGGGAACACAGGAGTCACGGCAAGTACATCATGTGCTACTTGTGGAGACTGCTTCAAATTGGTTCTGTGGATCGCTCCTTTTATACACATTTTACCCATAGGGTTGCATGGTACACAAAAGTTTATGGCTTGGTTCCCACAATTATCCCCCAGAGGGGTCACTTTGGTCACTTTGATGCACACAAGGTCCGGAACATAAGTGCGGAAACATTTGGCGGTTCCCAACTGTAAAAACCCATCTTCCCACCATTAGTACATTCCAATCAGCAGTAAAACAGATCGAAGAAGGAACAAGGACAGGTGTGGAGGAAGATGGAGACAGTGGGAGATCGGAAAGGGTGTAAAAGGGGAGGTATCGGGAAACATGAGATACAGGCATCTAAAGGACGTGCCTAATGAGATGCACGGCTGAGACAATAAGCCGGCCGCTCGAGATGAGCCTCGAGCGGCGCCATCTGCCTTACAGTATCATCCCCCTCATCATAAAGACACTTACAAAGAACATGTGTCTTCCGCAAATATCTTGGGAGTCCCAGGGTCGCGAAGCGGACAACGTCCGTTCGCTGGCTACTTGAGGGCAAGAGACAAAATGGATGCCGTATCTAAGATGGAACCCGTGGGTACAGATAGAAATACCCACGTAACAGACAAACGGTTTAGGTTAGCACAGCGAAACTGCGTACACCCACTAAACTCGTCATTTGCGGTTCATAGATACCAGACTCGACCATATTCGTGCGAGTCAAAAACACCACTTACAATTGTCACGGAACCTCAGACGCTCCTTTTGCCCTCATGTAGGCAAGCACTAGTCGGAATCATACTCGATATTCATCAGATCATCTAGATGTTGCTGTAACATAGCTCTGTCCAATCGAGCTTCTTTGGTAACAGGCGGCTGTCTTATACACGTCGTAGCACAGAGGCCACATAAGGCAGGACCACACTGCACGCAAAGGCAGCAAGTGAACAGGAACGCCACAACAACTCCGATAATCATCAGAATCTTCCAACCCCAAGTCGACATCAGGCCCCAAAACCACCCAAGTAGCGTCCAACCCCCTACGTCCACGTGTATGGACTCAGAGATCTTATGCAACTTTGAGATGGCTTGATAAACAGTTGGAGCGTTATCAGGAATGAAAATACAGCAGCTCGAATGGATCACCTTGCATACCCCACCTCGATCTGCTAAGATCACGTCTAAAACCATACGGTTTTGTAACGTCATAAGTCTATCCGCCTGAAGTTCTGTGGTGATATTACCAAGGGCACTGGCAGTAATATTAGCTGTCGATTCCACCACTCGAGTCAACTGTCTCAGGTTCCTACTATTAACCATAGGCCCCCAAAACGGGAGGAAACCCTTGAAAAAGTCTCCTGCCTCTTGACCGGCAGTGTCCTCTTCGCTAATTACGCCTCTCACAACTCTAGTCTTGTGATAATCTGCATCTACAGTGAACGTCGGAGGCAACAAATTTGCGATAAAACATGAGCCCACAAAGTCGAAGGGCAACCATGCATACGCACGATCATGGCAGATAAAGTATGTACCCTTGGCAGCCAGAAACACAGGGGATGAGACCATCGGCAATATGTAATTCTCAGTGCAAGCACTCTCTCCAAGTCGGGCTTTCGATCTTCGGCCACGACCTATGAGACAAAAATTACCAATGTGGGGTACGACCCATATCGGAGGCGAGCTTTTAAGCTGTTTTTCACTAGTGAACACACTATACTCGCCTCTACTCAAAACCCTATAGGCTTGTACCTCTTCTTCGGGAATAAGCGAGGGATCATAGATATCGCTATCTAAATCCTCTATTGCTATAGACAAAGGCTTTTGATACGAGCCAGGGCCAGAGTAGGGAGAACGTGGTTCTCGAATGGGGTGGAAACCTAGTGCGCTTCGGAACATTGTTTGGAATGCTCGAGCAGAACCCTGGGAACTATAAGGTAAAACCAAATATGGAATTCCCTTATCTGTGGTATGTGGCATTAACCCACGCACCCAACAATTGGTAGTGTTAACCACTAACTGGTGCTGATGAAGGAGCTGAATAAAGGAATTGTTGCGGAATTCTGCACGTCTAGCCTGCTCGTGTTCGGGTAAGATATGGAAGGAATGAGGAGACGAAGTAGAGGTGAATTTAGAGTCAGAAGTAGGAATAGGTGTAGGTATGGCAGAAGGTAAGAAGTACGAAATCATATAGTACACCCCACCTGCCAAAAATGCAGAAATAATCAGAAACAATACAAATATCTGAAACATAAAACATTTCGTACGACTAAGTTGCTGCAGCTCAAATCTTTGTGCCTGTGCTCTTTCCACATCCATCAGCTTTGAAAACGCCATCCCCTATGACCGTCCGCAACGTTTCTTGACGCACTTCGTTCTGTGTAGCAGTAGTCAATTCCCAGGAGTTCCCAGGAACCGACGGTCTTTAACCTAGCGTCAAGACCTACTAACCAGAAAGAAGTACGCGCGCGGCCCTACGGCCTTTATTTATAATCAATGTCTCTCAGCTGTGGAAGCAAAAATACGTAGAAAAAAACTTTCAATATGTACAGGAATAATTACAATGATACAAGTGTTCAGACTGATCGTGGAAAACGGGATAATACAGTTGTCAAGGGACAGAACAGGATCTTTTTATTAGTCTTTCGTGCGAGATCGCAAAAAGTATCGGGTTTTCCCAGGACGTGTCTGCTCGTCAAACAAAGGATCCGTTGAAGGGACAGCGTCCTGCTGATCAGTCGAATGTTCTGGTCCTGAGTCTTTTGATGACAAATGTTCAACAGTGTCTTTCTGCTGCACCGAGGATTCTCCAACAGGCTGCGCGTCGCTGAAAGGAACAAACGCCGACAATCCTTCGGTTTCAGTTGATGCAATGCCTCTCCTCACCCACGAGTCTGCCGGCAACGGAATAGGGACTTTTTTCGTATGGGTGGCGTGCACCCAGTTTTTCCGCCCCTCAAGACGAACAGCAGTTCTCGTGGCAAGGAGGACCTGGTAGGGTCCGGTGAACCTAGGCTCCAAGTTCTTCTTCCGAGAAAAATTCCTGGTAACCACCCAGTCTCCAGGCTGGAGCTGGTGGCCTGGACCCTCAGTCTGCGTCGGCAATGCTTCGTAAACCTGTTGGTGAATTAACCTCAGTTTAGCAGTCAAGTCATGTAAGTAATCGATCAACATTGGATACTCAAGATCACAGAACACACCCGGTCTAGGGACCCCCCAAACATTCGCAGGACGACCGAACACTATTTCATAGGGACTAAGCCCTACTCGGGAGTGTACAGTCGCCCTAGTTGACAGTAATGCTAAGGGTAAAGCGTCAGGCCACGAGAGACCAGTCGTAGCCTGAACCTTTGCTAGCTTTAGTTTAAGGGTGCCGTTATACCCCTCAACCAAACCAGCTGACTGGGGATGATTGGCGCTGTGGAATTTCTGATTAATTCCAAGGCCTTTACACACACTCTTCATCACACTCCCCACAAACTCACTTCCGTTATCTGACCACACGACTCTAGGCATTCCGTACCGAGGAAAGTATTCCTTCAGTAGGATTTTCGCAGTAGACAAAGCAGTATTGTCTTTGAGAGGATAGGCCTCAATCCATCGGGAGAATGCGCAAACCACAACTAAAACGTATTTCAGGTTATTGCATCGCTCCATATGGATGAAGTCCAATTGAATCACCTCAAAGGGACATGAAGGGGGAGCAAAACTGCCAGGAGGAGATGGGGTTCCCTTACCAGGATTGTACTACATACATACCATACAGTTCTTAACCAAGCGTTCTGCACATTTCGTGATACCATCATTCTTCCACACAGGAGATAACAACTTGCAAATACCTTTCACGCTAATATGTGCTAACCCATGCGCCATTGTCACAACAGCCAGCACATACGCATCAGGCAACATCCATCTTTTCTGATCCGATAAATCAATCCAACAACCATTCGCATCCAACTTTCCCGTACTTTCATTCCACTTCTTCTTTTCAGTCTTAGTGGCCTCGTTCTGAATTTCTTTCACACTCTCAATAGTGTCTTCACACATGCTTGACTCTGCAGGCCACCTAACCGAACTCGTCACATACATTCTAGTACTAAGGTTCCGGGCAGTCTCCTTAGCAATCTCATCCGCAAACGCATTACCACGACCAACATCATCCGTCACCTTACGATGTGCACTGCATTTAACAATCGCTACCTGCTTAGGCAACGTAAGTGCATCCAAAAGATCATTCACAAGCTGGCCATGCTGAATCTTCGTACCATGCAATGTCAAAAAACCTCTCTCTCTCCACAATCGTCCGAAGCTATGGGCGACGCCAAAAGCATATTGGCTGTCGGTAAACACATTCACACGTTTCCCTTTTGCTAACACACACGCTCTAGTGAGAGCGATCAGCTCTGCAGCTTGGGCAGAATTCTGATTTAACCTCGCAGTCTCAACAACAGTATTCAACGTTACAACAGCATAAGCAGTAGTCACATCGCCATTCGGCAACTTAAAACATGAACCATCCACATACAGCGTTCCATCTGGGTCTTCCAATGGGGTGTTTTTGAGGTCCACTCGACCTTTCGTTTCCTCTTCTGTCCTCAAATAACAGTCATGGGCTGCTATTTCATCTGACTCTGAACTAATTGGTAACAAAGTTGCCGGGTTCAGAACATTGCACCGTTTTATCTGAATATGACTTGCCAGAAGCGTCAACTCGTATCCGGACAACCTCGCACTTGTCAAGTGCTGAGTTTTCGTACGATTTAAAAGAGTATCGACTGCATGCGGAACCATCACCGTAAGCATATTATCCATGACCAATCCTGCTGATTGTCGGATGGACACCGCAGCTGCCGCTGTTGCTCTCAAACAACTCGGCAATGCTCTAGCTACCGGGTCCAAGGTCGAGGAAAAATATGCACATGGACGTTGCTTACCACCAAAAGGTTGCGTTAAGACACTCAAAGCACAACCTTCCCTCTCGTGAACATACAACGTGAATGGCTTACTGTAGTCAGGAGTACCTAACACAGGAGCCGAACACAGTGAGTCACGCAGTTCAGAAAAACTTTTCTGACATTCTTCCGTCCATGGTAAAGGAGTTGAAACATCCTTGCACGTAAGAGCCACCAATGGTTTCGCTAGCAATGAAAAGTTTGGAATCCATTGCCTGCAGTATGACATGATACCTAGAAAGGCACGAACATCTCTTTGTGTTGTTGGCACAGTCATTCGCGCAATTGCTGCAATTCTTTCTGGGGTCAACCGTCTTCCCTCCTTTGACAATAAGTGACCTAGATAGGTTACTTCTTGACAACAATATTGGAGTTTAGAAGGTGACACCTTGTGATTTAACTGGCAGAGATGTTGCAGCAACGACACCGTAGCAATTTTGCAAATGTCCTGAGTATCCGCAGCTACCAATAAGTCATCGACATATTGGATTAAGGCCGCACCAGCCGGCAACGTAAACGCATCCAGTTGACCCTTCAAGGCTTGACTGTAAATCGATGGACTCTCGCAGTAGCCTTGAGGAGCGCGTTTAAACCGGAAGCTGCGTCCACCAAGAGAGAAACCGAAAAGGTCTCTGCTCTCCTCTGCAATCGGGATGCTGAAGAACGCATTCTTCAGATCGATCACCGAAAACCAAGACGCAGATGCTGGAATCAGAGTCAGTAGCGCCGTGATGTCAGGCACAACAGGAAACTGAGGAATCACAATTTTATTAACCTCCCGTAAATCGATAACAAAACGATAAACAGGTGGTTTCGAAGGATCAGTACGTTTTAGAATAGGCAGTACAGGGCTGTTGCACACGTTTCCTCGAGTCTCTTCAATAACGTCTTTGTCGATTAAATCATAGATGATCGCTAACAATGCTCGTTCACCATCAAGAGAGATACGATACTGGGGAATACGTGGCAATCGCACATTGGATTTCAACTGAACAACATAAGGGGAGATGTCAGGCAGGCCCACATCATTGGGACCTGTTGCCCACAAAGATGCAGGAAGGGAGCTCAATTCCGGTGGAAGCTTATCAAGGGACAAGTACATAGGAGAGACAACCTTCTCTCCCAACGTAAGCTTTACACCCGCAGGAGAACAATATAGAGTTGCATACAAACGTTTTAGCAAATCCAAACCCAAGAGATTTTCACCACAACCAGTAGTCAAAATCAACGGAGCTTCAAGCTCACGTGGCCCAATTGTAAGAGGCAAAGGGCGTGAAACTGGATTGCTAACGGGGGCGCCAGAGAATCCAACGGAAACATTTGTTAAGCCAGACAAAGGTGCGCCAGGGAGTTTCGAATGCATAATGGAACGTTTCGCTGCACCAGTGTCCAACAGAAAAGGCTCAACGACGCCCGATGTAGCAACTGCGACGTAAGGCCCTCTCTGATCAACCGGAACTGATACCACTTCCTCTCCTTGTCTATGGCTGTCCTAGTAATTACTGTCGTCAGTTCCCTGATCGACGTAATAATCATCTACATTGTACTGCGCAGATCGTCCTTGCGATGATCCACGCTGATCAAAACAGTTGTTAGAATTCGATTGGTTATCTGAACGATCATTTCGCACACCACGACCCCTACCGCGTGATGTCTGTTGCGAACCACCACGACCTCCTCTAGATGAATTATCACTATTACGGTCGTTCAAAACAGGACAATTGAATTTTATGTGACCCTCCTGTCTACAATAGGCACACTGATTGTACCCTAAAGAGGATCTTTGGGAAGAGGAGTCATTTCTAGATTGTGGTCGGTTAGATTGCGGCTGCGATCTATTTTGTTGCGAAGCATTCTGATTCGAACGCGGAGGATACGCTTGTTGTAACAACACTTTGGTTTTAAGCTCTTTCGTCTTTTTATCAGCGCGGTCGTTCTCTTCTTTCTCTCTGTTCTCATAATATTGTGCTGTGGCCAATATCTGTGCTGAGGTTGAAACGGCCCACGCACTTTCCGAATTCTTCAATTTATTGCTCAAATCGGGCAATAAGTTAGAAACAAATTTATCCACAAACAACCGTTGGCCACCCTCAGTACCCATATCCTGACCACTATGGTCGATGAATGCCTCCTCGAATCTCGTAAAGAAGTCGGAGACACTCTCGTCCTTTTTCTGCTTACAAGCCGACAATTTGTCCCAATTTACCCTCATAGCTGGCATAAGAGTTTTCATTAACGTAATTATTCTTTGAGGAAGAGCAGCAATCAACTGCTCGGGTTTAGCACCACCAGTTTGTCGACCATCTGCCGCTAAAATGGCAGCCCAATCGCCACCTAATTCGTTCGGATGGTTTTCCTGACGGATTTTAGCCCAAACCGGTTGCGGTACGACATTGCCGAACAGCATATCGATATCAGCAAGGTTCATTATCGTAGCATCTACGAGCTGCGATAATTCCTTGTAATACCCTGTAGGATTTTTGCGAGGGTCAGGCAAAGATTGCTTCACCTGTAACACTTCAGAGCGTTTCCATGGGAGATGTATCCATACTCTCTGGAAAAACGGCAAGATCGGAGGTTGGGCTGCAGGATTACCTGGCATCCATACTGGTGGAACTTCACGCATAGGAAACTGACCAGACTCATCTGGCTGTCTTTCAACATCCTCAACAAACAAGGCTTGAGGTATAGGAGTGGGACGGAAAGATAGCAACCGCTCAACCGC
Source organism: Lissotriton vulgaris (assembly GCF_964263255.1). Classification (NCBI taxonomy): domain Eukaryota; kingdom Metazoa; phylum Chordata; class Amphibia; order Caudata; family Salamandridae; genus Lissotriton; species Lissotriton vulgaris. The sequence goes on from NC_141693.1 coordinate 771,886,145, forward strand.
ACGTCGAACGTTGGTATCTACTATCAGTCCATTCGAGAACTGAAGCTGTAGATCAGACAAAGCGGACAGCACCTCATCAGGCGCATCGGCAGATATCTGATCACGAAGGACCTTACACATTTCTTCAAACACGTATCTTTGGGTTGGTATATTAAATTGACAGAACGTATCGAGTACAATACGTGGTGGATTTCTAAGAGGATGTGTCATCCAACCCATCGCCATATTATATAGCGAAGCGCGTTCCCTATTACCGGGAAGCTGACTACGTCTCTGCGGACCATCTGAACCAGCGGACCCAAGAACAGGTCCGAGAGAATGAAAGAAGTTAGCCGCAACAGGAGAAGTACGACTACGAACAGAGGGAGAAGTATAGGACACAGGACTAACAAGGGAAGGGGTAGAAACAGAAGCAACAGCAGGAGTTAACAGAGCAGGAGCAGTAGCGGGAGCAGGAGTATGCGGAAGTGGAGGAGCAGTAGGGATGGCAACAGACAAAGGAGCAGGAACAGTCGGAAGGACGAGTGCAGGTTGAGGAACAGGCTGAGGAATAGGCGGTGGAACAGGTACAGGGGGAACCACAGGAGCGGCTGTACCCTGTACATATGGAGGTGGTGACTTCAGAAGATAAGACATTAAAGGGTCCTCAACTGGTTCTTCCTTCTTATCCGACTCCGTAGGCAAAACAGGATAGCATTTATCTATGGACATACGCTGTAGCCTATCGAACACTTCCTTTTCCTTATCTTCCTTATCACGCTGAAACTGCTCTGCTTTCTTTACAATGGTAGCAACACCATCTCTCTGATTTCATTTAGTCTGTCTGATTTCTTTCTGTCGGGCTTCTTTACGCCACAACCGAAAGGCATCAAACATGGCCGGCCTTGACTTTTTCGCAAATAATTTAGCCTCTAGATTATCTAAGATTGGAGTCTCAAAACTACCATGAGGTGGCCAACTAAGGACACCATCCTTCTTAGTATACCGAATCCAGTAATCATTAAAAGTAATCGGGCCCAATCCGTGCTTACTGTACAGTTCATAAGTGGGAGTTCCAACCGGAGGTATCGGACACGAGTCCTCCAGTCGGGAATCCGTACCACAACGTCTGAAACAACTAAACAAAGTACTACGACCAGGCATCTTGCACACTAGCCGAGTTTCACAAACTTCAAGGGTTACGGGATTTACCAAGTCCCAGCAAAGAGCGAAAACCCTCGGTTTTTGGCGTCTGCAGTCGTCAAATATTACAACAAAGTATCAAGAACCACAAATGCAATGGAACCATGCAACAACTAAGAACCACAACCAAGAACTCTGGGAGCGACCCACAAATACTTAACTCAAAGATCGATGGCGTCACCAGGAAGGCCCGTCGATCGTCTCGCTATACCAAGGTCTACGCCAGGCGCCAAAACAGGTCTACAGTCAGGGCAGCAGTCCGTCGCAGCCGTCAGGAGGCGGGAATCTTCGCGGGAAAAGTCTTCGGGCCACTTATTTCGACAACAGGATCGATGAAGCGGAGTGCACCTTCCCTCGGAGATTTCACACGAAGTTCCTCACGATCGTCGGGCTTGGACCGGTACCACTGATGCAGCCCCACGTTGGGCGCCAACTGAAGGACTGGGTTATTTAAGACCCAGCGGTGCCAGGGAACAACACCTGAAACCTTCGTGGGTAACCTGCTCCGGCGTACGAATCACAGAGACACGGGACACTTCCTTCGGCGTCAAAGATTCGAGCTTTATTTACTGCAGGGAACACAGGAGTCACGGCAAGTACATCATGTGCTACTTGTGGAGACTGCTTCAAATTGGTTCTGTGGATCGCTCCTTTTATACACATTTTACCCATAGGGTTGCATGGTACACAAAAGTTTATGGCTTGGTTCCCACAATTATCCCCCAGAGGGGTCACTTTGGTCACTTTGATGCACACAAGGTCCGGAACATAAGTGCGGAAACATTTGGCGGTTCCCAACTGTAAAAACCCATCTTCCCACCATTAGTACATTCCAATCAGCAGTAAAACAGATCGAAGAAGGAACAAGGACAGGTGTGGAGGAAGATGGAGACAGTGGGAGATCGGAAAGGGTGTAAAAGGGGAGGTATCGGGAAACATGAGATACAGGCATCTAAAGGACGTGCCTAATGAGATGCACGGCTGAGACAATAAGCCGGCCGCTCGAGATGAGCCTCGAGCGGCGCCATCTGCCTTACAGTATCATCCCCCTCATCATAAAGACACTTACAAAGAACATGTGTCTTCCGCAAATATCTTGGGAGTCCCAGGGTCGCGAAGCGGACAACGTCCGTTCGCTGGCTACTTGAGGGCAAGAGACAAAATGGATGCCGTATCTAAGATGGAACCCGTGGGTACAGATAGAAATACCCACGTAACAGACAAACGGTTTAGGTTAGCACAGCGAAACTGCGTACACCCACTAAACTCGTCATTTGCGGTTCATAGATACCAGACTCGACCATATTCGTGCGAGTCAAAAACACCACTTACAATTGTCACGGAACCTCAGTCCCTAAGAATTCCTTTATATGCCTCCTAAAGTCTCAAAGCTGATTCCACAGAATTTTCAGTTAAGTAGAGTTCCATATCTATTTGTATTTCTTGGGCCACATCCACATGCCTCAGGTTTCATGTGTTCACTTGTTGCCTTTTCCCTACTGAGACCCAGAGGGAGGAGGGTTCAGACAGCTTGTTCCAAATAGTCTGCCCAGACTTGCACCCAACCTCGTCTGGGCAGTCAAAGACATAGTCTAGTCTAGAACAGACCCCATGTACCCCAGAGAAGTATGGGCACCCCCTCTCACTAGGGTGGCAACACCTCTAAATGTCACCACAAAGTGCGCTAGGGGTGTGCTGGGCATTTGCGCAACGACTTGCCTAGAGCGTTCCAAGGCGGGTGCCAGCCTGTTGTTAAAGTCCCCTCCTATGATGTGCAGGGACCGGTTTGCTTCAATGAGTATTGAGGCCAACTTCTCTAGGTTGGGGGCCTGTAGTTGGGGGGTGCATACATATTAACCAGGGTAATGTCCGTCCTCTCTCTCATTTTCTGGACCCTGAAGTATGACCCATTTGGATCTATCCATGTCCGGGTGAACTGTAACAGCGGGGTCTTCCTTATCAGTATAGCCACCCCCTTGGTACCCAAAGTGAATCCTGTGTGTGCCAGAGTGGTGCATGCTCCCCTACTTAGAAATGGGCAGTGCCTCCCCTGCAAGTGTGTTTCTTGTAGAAGGACCACATCGGGCCTAAGCCTACAAATTTACTGTATTACCAGTCCCTGTTTCACCTTGTTGTCAAGTCCGTTGACATTCCATGACAATATTGAAAGCTGTGTGTCACCTAGGGACCTATCCTGCATCATGGACGTCATGTTGTCTGTAGCCTAATGGATGTCTTCCCCTAGTGCTGCATGCTAATTACTGTTCCTGCCTCTCATGATCAGTAACTCAACACAAACACAACAAACGCAGACACATACCCCCTAACTCCCCATCCAACCTACCACCACTTTCCGCCAGCACATACCAACTACAAGCAAAATATAACTGCTTGGCCTGCGTTGTTGATCACGGGGGGCGGAACATAAGGCCCTCGTTACCCCGCCTGATGTTAGGTACATCGCCAGCCCTGCTTATACCCTGTTGTGCCCCTGATCTTCACATTGCCTCGAGTCCCGATCCTGGACCGGGCTGGTGGGTCTCGTACCGCTCTGGTGCCGCCTCGCCCACCTGAAGTTAAGCCAGAGAAGGGCCAGAATACCAAGATATCTGCATGATCTTTTCTAGAACTAATTCACCGACCCATACTCGACTAACACCCCATACGCGTTACCACCAAACTTGTAAATAATGTTTTTTTCCCAGGATGTGTTACTTAAACATGGAGTAAGATACAGTAATTAACACTCAGGTACCTCAAATGCATACCCTTAGGGGGTCATTAGGATGACAGGCGGACTTTGTCCGCCCGCCATCCTATCAGATAACGGGACCGCCCGCCATAAGGGCGGGGGTCCCGTGGGGGGTATTAGGATGCGCCCGCCACAGTGGCAGGCACATCCTGCATGTTTAACATTGTGGCGGGCGGTGCTCTCGCGGGGTGCACAACGTGGCAGGCACTGCGCGGTGCCTGCCATGTTGTGCATGCATCCATAGGTACCCTCCATGTGCCTCCCCCACCCCCCATCATCCTGGGGGACCGCAACGGGCCCCCAAACAGAAAGACTGCATGCCTCATTGCCGCCACGGAAAGGCACCCTCCCGACCTCATCCTAATATGGTTGGCGGTGTCTCACAGACACGGCCACCATAGCAGACCACTTTTTCCGCCATCGACTTTGCGACCAGCGGAAATGCGTCCGCCGTGGACCACCCAGCCATCCTAATGTGGCGGGGGTCATTTTGTTGAGGATGGCGGGTGGATTGCCCCCGCCGGGCCGGCAGTAGCTACCGCCGGCCTGGAGGGGGCAAACCGCCCTCCATCCTAATGGGCCCTTCAGTGTCTTTAACGTACCGCTCCGGTGCCGCCTGGCCCGTCTGAAGTTAAGATACGCCGCCAGCCCTGCTGATACTCTGTTGTGCCCTTGATCTTCGAGTCCCGATCCTGGACCGGCCTGCTGTGTTCTTGTACCTCTCTGGTGCCGCCTGGCCCATCTCGGTGCGTCGCTGGAAGGGGAACCCACTTCCAAACACTGCCTTCCTTGACTGCACCTTTGTTCTTCAACATACCCGGGAGCTGCAGATGTTTATCTAAATATCTCTGCAGCCCTATATAAACTGCATCAGCCTCTTGCCTCAACCCTAGACTTGTTGAATGGGTCTCTATCTGCCTCAGATCTCCTGCCTGCCTTTCGTCTCCCTTCCCAACACATAGCCTTCGTGGGGGTAGATCTCAGAACTGCTCTTGCATTTCTTGTGCGCTGCCTATTTCTCACTTGGTCACTCTCTCCCACCTCAGCAGGTCTCCTGCTCCTTCAGCACTTGCATTTCTTGTGTGCTGCGTATTTCTCACTTGGACTCCCTACCCCACCTTCTTCTCCAGCACCAACCTCACTCTCTTACACTCCTGTGTGCGCTTAAACTTGCTAATGATTATGAATCTCTTGGCAGAGAAACATGGGCTGTTGATCGCCATTTAGGCTCCCCTCCCACTCCCTCCTGATTCATCCTCTTTCCCGTACCTTAATTTTTACCCTCATAACCTTCCTATAATCTCTCCACTCCTCAGCCACATCCCAAAATGCCCCCCCTTTAATCACGCGCACATCCCCCTTGACGACACTCTCTCCAGACATGGCCCCAACTCCTGGTCCATTGTTTACCCCCAATCTGTCTACAAATGCTAAGAAACATGTATTTAAAACATAAACTACTCATTCGTAACCCTGAAACACTTATTATTGATAACTACCTCAGCCTCTCTTCCCCCATAAAAACAAATACATCTTCTATTCCAAACGCCCCTCCAAATGGAAAAGCACTTTCCTAAGTCATCTCCCAGTCACTCACTCAATTAAAATTCCCTATTGATTTAAATGATCCACTACTCCCTCCCCAATTTTTCCTGGTGAAATCTACATCTCCATCTTCAAAATGGGTAACATCCTCATACAAGCCGCCAAATCACACCTCACTATCTTTGAGCACTACTTCTACAACTTGTCTCTCCACCTAGACAAGTTCCACCCTCAACTTCTGAATACCCAATCACTCAACACCCCCTCACTCTCTTCTTAGACCCACCCCTCTCTCCACCCTGCCTGCCATCCGTCCAATACTGTACTTCAATCACATACTCCCCACCCCTCCCCTATCATTTCTATACCCAATGACATCACCCAACCACTGTCACCCAGTTTATATCTCCCACCTATGATTCCAGCTCTTCCTGACATACCTACTGCACATTTCCTCTCCCTACCGCTTACATCCCACAACAAACTATCCCCCTCCACCTCTTGTAAAATAACTAACCCCCTCCTCCCCTCAGAGACATCACAGCCTGATTCCATACCTCTCCGCACAGGCTCTCCCTTCGTACCACCTCCGGCCCCTCCATCAACCTCTCCTAACCCTCCTTCGCAACCACTGAATCTCCATCCACCATCAATCCTGACACAGTCCTTCTTCACACTCTTTATGCCCTTATTCTATCTGTAGTCACATCTCCCAAGTTCTCAGATCTCTTGTCCTCCATCATGACACCTCCCATGCCTAATAACTTGACACCTCTCATGCATAATAGCCTTAACTCGACTTACTCCAACCCTATTGTCCTCACACACCTTACAAATAACCGCCCGGTCCACAACTAACGCTATCCATTCCCTCTCTCCCTCATCCCTCCAGATATCTCCCTCTCACCTATAATCCTGACCCTACATAGCATTGAACGCAATCTCTCCTTACTGTCAAACAAACTCTCCCGACTTAGAGCAGAGGTTAAATCCCTCAACCCAGGTATCCGTCTCTTGTGTGCCTTTGCCCCCCACCCCAACCGTTTAATCCCTGCCAACTACAAATGTCATCATTGGAATACTTCCCCCCTCCACAAACGTATATCTAGGCCTCGCCGCACCTAGAACCTCCTCTCCCCATCCGACCTCTCTGACATATGTAACTCCTACCTGCCTAGCACTACAGTTAACAACCCACCTCCCTCTTACTCCCACATCCCTGTTATAATGGGGACCAAAATAATTCTCTTTTGTTCTGTCCCCCTAGACCTCCCTCAACTCCCCTCCATCCACACACCCCCTTCCCAAAATAAGCACAATCCTTTTGCCTGCATGCTTGTTAACTGCCGATCCGCCATCTGACACGCCACTGAAATCTCCAAATCTATCTTTAATGAAGCCATTGACTTGCATTCCTCACGGAAACCTGGCTTAATGAACACTCAACAAGCATGCTTGATCTACTCACCCCCCAGATACTCTATCCACAGAAAAGACAGACCTGATAGAATAGGAGGCGGACTGGCCATCATCTTCAAAATTGAACTTCAGCTCTCCCTTGTCAACAACCCTGACCACTCCATCTTCGAATCCCTTAAAGCTGAGCTTAAAATTCTAAGCACCCACTTCATTCATCTACATACTATCTATCACCCTCCTGGTGATCTACACCCTTTTTTCGATGAACTCTCTGACCAGATCACACAATCTTCATTATTCAACTCTAAAAATCTCTTTCTTGGGGACCTCAACCTCCATTTGAAGGACCCCAATGAACCCACCACCACCCTCTTCACTAACCTTCTCGAGATCAACAACCTCAAACAACTTTGTCAAACCCCCACCCACACCAAAGGAGCCATCCTTGATGCCATCATTACTAATAATGACTTAGCCGTCCTGACCAACATCATCCCCATTGACTGGTCCGACCACCACCTCATACTGTTCTCCTTCTCCATTACACAGCCTCCGCTCAAAACAAAGTAATCTAATGAAATGGACAAGAAACCTAAAATGTATCCTTCCAGGAGAACTCGAGTCCAAACTCCAAGTCAACTGCTCCACACTCCTCTCTCACAAAACGTAAATGAGCTTACTGATCACTATAATAAAACTGTCACGATGTCCTTGACCAACTGACCCCTCCTAATCTTAAAACTCTAGGAAACATCCCTTAAAAATCTTGGTTGAACCCAGAACTTAACAACGAAAGACGCTCCTTAAGACTAATTGAAAGAACCTAGAGGCAACATCCCTCCCACTCAAACCTGACACTCCTCAGATCAGCTAGAGCTACATACAAAAAACACATTTTTAACGAAAAGGCATCCTTCTTCAGTACATAACTCAATCGGCCAAAAACAGACCTGGAGAACTTTTTAACATTATTCAACACCAAACCTCCTCAGCTCCCGCTAACCCGTTGGCCTCAACTGCTAGAAGTGAAGAAATTGCCCACTTCTTCTCCCAAAAAATCACCAATATAGATCAATCCTTCCTCTCAACGCAGATCCCAACTAACCCCCTACTTTCCATGATATCACCTCCAATTCACTCTCAACTCTCTTGATACCCCTAGCTTCCCCTTCACACCCATCCGTTACCTCATCTCTCTCTAACCCTTCTCACACATTCCTGCTCCTATTCCCTCACTAAACTACCCCGCTCACTCTCCCACCCTTATTCCTCTCACACCCAACCTCCCATATTCACAACTGAAAAACAACGCCACCTGGCATAATTTCCTCCCTATAACTGAGCACGAAGTCCACAGCATTATTAGTAAGCTAAAACCATCCTCCCACACTATAAACCCCCTACCTTCTAACCTTGTCCAAGACCTTAAGCACATCATTGCCCCTTCCTGGACCTCAATCATCAACACCTCCCTTGCTACGAGAAATATCCCTAGCTCCTACCAACTTGGTCAAATCTCCCCATTATCAAAAACGCTAATGCTGATACCAATGACTTAAACAACCTCCGCCCTATCACCAACAACCCCCTTCTCTCTAAAGCTCTTGAAAAATGTGTCTTACTCCAATTAGACAAACATATTGAAAAATCCACAATTCTTGACCCCTTACAATCAGGCTTCAGAAAAGGCTGCAGCACTGAAACTGCCATGCTAAACATTGTTGATGACATCCACCACTCCTTTGATAACGGTGAAACATATTTTCTTATCCTCCTTGATCTCTCCCCAGTTTTAGACTCTGTCAACCACTCTGCCCTCCTTATTGTGCTCAAAGATCACTTCGGCCTCAGTGGTATTACCCACAAATGGTTTGTCTCCTATCTTCAACATCAAACCCAATAAATTAAAATCCATGACTGTCTCTCTAAACCCACCCCAGTCAACCGAAGAGTCCCCCAAAGATCTATTCTCTCACACTCACTCATTAACCTCTTCATAGAACCCCTCACACTCATTCTTAAGCAAGTTGGTATTAACTACCATCTATATGCTGATGACACCCAACTCTATTACAAGATCAAAACACACACAGACATCATACACATTAATAACACTAAAATACAATCCTGGTTCCACCTTAATCATCTCAAACTCAACCCCAAAAAAAACTGAAATCATCCTCTTCTCCCCCCAAAACAACCCTCTCTCCATTCAAACCTGGATCCCCGACCTTATTACCCTCAACTGCTCTCTCTCCTTGTCAAATTCAGGTAAATCTCTTGGTATATCCATCAATAACAGCCTTAACCTCAACGTCCACATCAAAAATTCAGCTAAAGAAGCCCTCTTCACTCTTTGTCATCTCAAGAAAATCAAGCCCTTTCTCCCTACTGAAAATTTTAAATTTGTGGTTCAATCCCTGTTCCTCTTACGAATCGATTACCGCAATGCCATCCTCACTGGAATCTCCAAAGTCAACCGAGCCCCACTCAAATCTGTACTCAACCATGCAGCCAGGCTCATCACCAACTGCAAACGAACCACATTTCCCCAGCTCTCAAAACCCTAAAATGGCCCCCCATCGAATGTAGATCTGCCTAAAAAACTGCATGCATCACACACAAAGTCCTCCATCAAAATGCCCCACTTTACCTCGCCAATAAACTCTGTAAAGCGGGAAGCACTCGACCCCTAAGAAGCATCAAGGCCCTCCTCCTTGTCCCACCCGTACGAAAAAAGAAATCCACTTAATCCCGTTCCTTCTCCGGAAATGCCCCTCACATCTGGAATGCCCTCCCCAAAGACCTACAATGCATCCCTTCCTACACCAGCGTTAAAAGAGATCTCAAAACTCACCTCCTTAATAAATATTGGGGGTTTCTTCCTGCGTCTTAAATCTACCCATCCAGATCTTTAGGTTTTTTAATGCCCATCTCCTAGTACTTGCGTTACATGATATGTACTACCTCAAACCTCTTGTTATGCCTAGTCTTACCTGCTGTTTTTCCTATTTCTGATGCTGTAAATGTTGCTAATCTTGTTACTTCTGTTTTACCATGTATGCATATCAGCCTTGTTAAGCGCTCTGGTATTTTGTTATTCATTGATTCATTGATAACTTGTTTTCTCTCACTATAACTAGCTCTACCCTGTAAAGCGCTCTGATACCTGTGGGTCCAGCCAGCATGATATAAAACCTCTAAAATAAACAAATAAATAAAAATAACTACTGATAAGCAAGATCCAAGAGGTCTATCACACACCCACCCGCCCATCACTAAATACTATGAATTTAAAGAATACCCTCTCCCATTACACACCACACACACCAAGCAAGTGGAGGTCCTCAGTGAGGAACGATCACACATCAAGCATTGTACCTCCAGTGTCCACAAAGTGCTGCCCCAAGCATCTCCAGGTGTGAAGACGATAAGGTAGCATGTACTGCAACTGAATGGATCTCAGTTCTGCCTTTACTGCATCGAATGTCTTCCTTTGCTTTTACACCTTCCTGGAGTAATACAGGAACAATATAATGGCGAAAGTGTCATATTTGATTACCCCTTTCTGTCTTGCATCTTCGACGAAGCATATGGAGAAGTTTTCGACTGTAAAAGTACTCTCCTTCACCTTTCCCGTCGCCTTCCTGAGGGTGTAGGTCATGTCTTAAAGTACAGATATCCTATCTTCTGCGACTGTCACGTGGTCCACAATATTACGGAGGTCCTGCTTTGGGAGAGAGACCACAGACCGGAGTTTTCCAATTGTAGATTCCTGGACCATACTGGAGGTTTGTATTGCCTCCAGCAGGGCTGCTTTTCTGGCAACCTAGGTGCATTCAGATACCCCGGGAGGGGGTCAACCTTCTTTGCATAAGGGTCAATTTTACCCTGGCAGGGCAGTTTTGGGTCCTTGTCTTTTATCATATTTTTGAAGGGATGGTCTGTTCTCGAAGGCATACATTTCGGTAACTTTGCACAGAGGTAAGAAGGAATATTAGGGGAGGTGCCCTCGGTATGCCACGGTCCCCAGAACAATAGTGCTTGGCTACCCCTTCTTGTTGATTTCCCTCCCAAGTCTCCTGACCGTGATAGATGTCACACGGTGTGTGCTTCATCCAGCTGCAGGGGAGAGAATGGAAGGCAGGCCCCGTTACCCTGACGCAGCTGTCCTCTGACAGGTCACCTCCCAATGTCCTGTCTCAGTGGGCCCCCAGACGCCTCCAATTAAGAAAGGGCCAGGATTGAAGGGCAAAAGAAGTGTGGTCTGCCAGGGTTGTGGGTCGGGGAGCAGATTCCTGACCCCCCTCCTCTGTGTCGGAAGCAGTGGTTATACCTCAATGTGTGGGGCCCCCATAGCCAGGTCTCCCGCAGCTACCCTGGAGCTGCCACCTCATTCGAGGCCTGCACTATCCCTTGCTGGCCACACCCCACCCCGACTCCTTCATTGCGTCCTGCCCGCTCCAGGGTGTGCACAAGGGGGTCCACCGCTCACGATGTCTGGGTCATCCTCTTTGGTTTTGCTTTGTTCGCCCTAAGTTTGCAGGGTATGCCCAGACGTGGGTCCCTTGCTCACTTTGCCACTGGATTCAAGCAAGCCTGGCTGATGACGGCTGATTAGCCGGAATCCGGTCCCAGGATGCTTGTTTCCGGTCCAGCGAAGACATGGCTTGGCAGTTCGGGCGAGACTGTTCCCATGATGCACAGGGTCAGACTGATTTGCATATGGCCACGTCTGAACTGGGGTGACGGAGTGAGCTAAAGAATGATGATAGATTAAACACAGATCAGTTGATTGGGGTGAGTGTTTGCATTGTTCAACACTCCGTCCATCATCCCCTTTGGTTTTGCTTGGGTCAGGCGGCTGCCATCTTTGTTTCTTGTGGGCCCGTTCCTAGTACGGTCCGCACTTCAGCACATGGTTGCTACAGCCATTGCATGGCAGCAATATTGCAGTCAGGTCATACCCCATACTCCATTGGGCACAGAACACTAGGTTTGGGGGCCTGATGGCCCACCGGGGAGTCAGGATCCACTAAGGATTATTCAGGTATGGGTGGAGCTCTGCAAGGCTACATCAAGCCTACTATCTTGCTGCCACACCCCCCCAAACCAGTTAAAGCTATGTGTATATTTATATTTATACATATGTATATATTTATTCATTTGTAGAGCGCATGGTTACGCCAACGGTGTGTCCCCGCGCTGAGGTAAGGACAGAGAAGAGGTTATGGGAGGTGGGTACTTCTTACATTTTATCCTCCGCGTTGGAGAATAGTCAGGTCTTTAGCTGTGTAAAGTTACATTCCTTCTGCCCATTGTACTGCAGTAGAAAGATGCGTGTGCCTGCCTCACCCACGCTGGGCTGAGGGTGCGTACGTGATGGGTTTAGGTGCCGTACCTCAGTGCGCCCTGTAAGCAGGTACACTATATACCCAGAACGAGTACTGGCGAGCACTGGGAGGTAGCACTAAGTGTGCCACCCACCGGCTAGCCTGTCAGCCCTGTATCCGGTCTGCCATTGCAAGCCTGTGGCCTGCCTAAGGTTGACATCACTTACGCCTCAGTCAATCCTGAGTAGGTTGTCACCTACAATGAGGATGTCCCCCAGGGAAGCATTTACAGATGTCAGCAGGGTGGTAAAATGAAGACCGGGTAGGTCCCTGCTCAGGTAGTGAGGAACCCCCAAATTGGACTTTCCCTACATTGGAGTTTGGCTCTCCCCATGGGCCCATGGGGTACTCCAGGGGTGTTGCTGATTCTCTTGTTTGGCCTCAGGGCCTGGAGCAAGTTCTTACTGTCAGGGCAGTATGGAAGTGCGTGCGCCTTCCTACAAGGATTAGAAAGAGGCCCTAACATGATATTCCAAAACATGGGCTGGTCTGCCAATGCAGACCACAGTGTGAGCACCGGACCTTATGCTGTTTTGAATAAGTGTCCAGCCTGCTGTTGCAGGCTGGATGATCCGCCCTGGCACCTATGGCATTTGAATAGGTGTCGGGTTTGGCATCGCAGGCTTGTGAGAATATACCTACATCCCCGGTGTTTTAACCTCAGGGCCAGGCGTGCCGGTGCAGGCCTGTGACTGCACGCTTGCATACATGGTGCTATCGACAATGTGCCTGGTGAGCCGTCACTGGCTGGGAGTGTTCCATCGCCCCCATTAGGAGGCCCACCCATGTCTGGCTGGTCCGGCAGAGGGGATGTGCACACACTTGCACCAAAGGTGCTAGGGTCTGGGTAAGCCATGCGTCCAGCCTGTCCTTGCCAAGTAAAAAGTGTGCAAGCCCTTCCTATACCTGTTGGGAAGTGGCGCTGATTCAATGTTCTGAAACATGGGCCGATCTGTCATTGCAGACCGATGGGTGCGCACTGGCATCTATCGTGTACAAACTCACAAGCAGCTTGCTATAGTAGGCCGCTGTATGTACGCACCCGTACCCATGGTGCCCATGATTGCATGCACTCTGCCAATGCAGGCTTGTGCATGCGCACGGGCACACGTATTAATTAAACCTGTGTCTGATCTGCTGTCACCCTAAACCACCACTAACTTGAAAGACACACAACAGCATAACTAGGGAAGCCATCCTTCAGCAGAGGGGTGAGATACAGTTGTGGGGACGTGGGACTGAAGAACCCGGACTGCATGGTGGATATTGCCAGGGGACTTTGTTGTGCACATGGAGGACAACTGTCCATATAGTGGCTGGCCTGGGCCAAGGACCTGCTGAAGTGTGGCACCCTGAGATGAGCTCTCCAAGGGCCCAACCACAGGCCTGATCTCCTAGAGATCTCAGGGAAATCAATGATCTCCTATGAGGGACCTAAACCATCTACCTGTGACATCTGGAGAGCGGTGCCCTCTCAAGTGCTTACATTGGCTACTGAATTCCAACTGGTAGCATGGTGTGAGAGTGGAATTAAGACTTGTGTCTGGAAACCTTAGTTGAGCCCCAGAAATCTTGCCCGCATCTAAGACGGGTGGTCCCTGTACTGTAGGGACCATGACTCTCATAAGCGCCTAGTTGGTGGTAAGCGGATTCAACGGTTACGGACCCTGCGAGGCCAGTTTCGTTGATGGTGTTGCATCGCACTCGTGCGACACGGCTACTGCATGCTCATTACATGCGGTGTCCGATTCACATGGTGTGACTGTTGGAGGTGGATGTACCCGTAGTAGTGCCTCATTCTACCTCATGTGGCTCTGCTTGAATTTCGCCTGTGTGTGACCGGACTTGTCTGGTGCAACCTGTATCCTCATGCACGGACGTTGTGCTGCATTTCCAAGGTGGTACGGAATTGCAACTCTTCGCTGTGCGTGTGACCGGAAGTGCCTGGTACAACCCATCTCAATGTGCACTGGTCATTGTGCCTCATTTCCAGGGATGTGTGGAATTTGCAACTCACAGTGTTTTAAATTTGAAGTGTCAGGTGCAACTCATTGCAAAGCACGCTAGACAATGTGTTCGGATTGCCTGGGCAAGACCCGGATCATCGTATACCGATCGGAGCGCCTCTTCCGATCGAGAGGCTCCCCTGTGTTACTTACTATTCATCGGTTGTTCCCCTGGGACCTTCATCATGGCGGACCAACTGCCTTATCCACACCTGGCCCCTCCCGAAGACAACTTGACACCAGGTAGTAGCAAGAGAGATTGAGTTGGTTGAAGGAATGCTTCTGAGACAGTTTGGAAGTGGGTCAAGAGACTATGTGACTCATTTGTGTTTTGAGACTTGTGTGTGAACTTCCAGAGTGGCTTTTAAACTCCCCTTGTTTATGTCTACCTCCTAATTAAAACTGCTACATATTTGCTCCTGCCTCCTGAGGACCCAGACTAAGTGTGACTTTGGCGGTGTGAGGTCTAGTTTCCGGGAGGCTGGTTGGTTATCTTCCATTCGGGTGTATAGGACAATTGAGATGAACTAGAGTGTGGATCGAGGCTTGGGCCATGGAGTCAGCAGAGTGTGAACCATTGACCTGACGGGTACGAGTGGCACCACATCAGGGTGCTGAGTGCATATGTGTGTAAGAGCACTCCATATGGACTGGCTGATACCTGCAGCATTGTGTAGTGTTGCAGAGTGAGTGTGTGTGAGTGGAAGTGATGGTGTGCGGACCACCTGTGATTCACAACACTGGCCAGCAGTGTCGCTTGTAAAAACAAAATGTGACTGAAATTTTAATTTGTTGTTCAGATTGGTTGCTTATGTTAATATCGGAGTTAAACCTATTGGTGTAACATATAAGTGTTTACTTTCTTGATAATAATGTTCTTTTTGGAGAGGATGGAAAGAAAGTGTGGATAGATAAATTCCCTCCTACTATCTTCTTTTTATTTAATGGAGACACCCTTGTATCAATAATATTCCTTCTTTCTCCACCTGCAATTTTTCCATTTAACTTTTATTTCGTTTTAAATATATTTTTTCTTTTACCTTTTTTTCCTGTGCACCATACCAGAGTTCTACTACAACCTGATAATCTGATGTAGTGCAACAACAAAACAGTGGAGCCCACATTTATATACATTTTGGGGTCGAATCCGATTCGGGAAAAACCGCTCGGAATAGCCGTTCGGAGCGTTTTTCCCGTACAAATCGTACCCTGCATCGAATCCCCGTACGTTAGACGAAGTACGATTCGTACCAGGAGCTGGACTCCGGACGAATCGTACAGAGACCGTACAAATCAAATCCCCGTACGAATCTCCCTCGGAACCCGCTGTAGGCAACATCTGTACGGTTCACGGCTGCTTTTTCCGACCCGGCAAGTAGGATTCATGTCAAGTACGCATCGTACGACCTTTTTTCTACGGGAGCTGAAAGCAGCCGTAAAAGCAGAGTTCGCCCCAAAACAGGTACGGAATGGCC
The DNA here is from genome assembly GCF_964263255.1 of Lissotriton vulgaris. Classification (NCBI taxonomy): domain Eukaryota; kingdom Metazoa; phylum Chordata; class Amphibia; order Caudata; family Salamandridae; genus Lissotriton; species Lissotriton vulgaris. Next base: position 771,901,917 of record NC_141693.1, read on the forward strand.
CCCCGGGTACGGTGCGTATACCCCATGATCGCAGGGGTACAGTGCGTACCCCTGCGATCCCTGGGTGTACGCACCGTACCCCGTGATCTTCGGTGGTACGCACCGTACCCCATGTTCGCTCCGTACACCCTGCGATCATGGGGTACGGTGCGTACACCCCAAGATCACAGGGGTACGCACCGTACCCCTGCTATCATGGGGTGTACGCACCATAAGGTGTGTAAGTGATTGTGTGCTGTTCCGTATGAATCGCCCTTACCTGACGTGGACCGTACGAATCGCGTCCTCATACCCCGGTCCGGATCGTACTCGTCGGGTCGTACGCCATGTGTACGAGTCGTACGGTTCACTATTTCAGCCTTGCAATACGTACGGATCGCGACAATTCAGACGGATTGACGGAATACGGATCATACTACGCGACTCGGACGGACGGGTACAAATCGTACGGCGATGGCTCCGGACGAAAATCGTACGGAATTTTTTTTTTCAGGATCGGAATGTGTGCTGTGGTTGGTTGCATCTCAAAGATGATGCTAACCAGGGCAAAAAGATCTCTGAAAGTAAGGCAAAACAGCGCAAGGCACTGGTTTGCATTTTTCTGCATCAAGGGGTGTTCCATGGATTGTACATGAGTGTTACCATGCAACCACTCATGGTTTTTGACACAAAATCCTATCTACTAACAATAGTGGACAGGGTTTGCATCATAAAAAAATGCCACTATGAAACAGCTGTTACAAGGAGAAATGCTTTTATTTCCCCTAACTTTTCCAACTTTGCATATGTGCTGCACTGTACAGCACACATCCAAAGTGGGACAATTTTTTAAGTTTATCTACACATGGTATCTTGTACTGGAAACAGTTGTGGCCGCCGCCTACCTATAGTGGTAGAGCGGTCGCGGGTAGAGAGGGCGTTGGGTTGGGGAGTTGGAGAGAAAAATAAAATAAGAATAATTTTTAAAAAATGAACATGCGAGCAATGCTGTTTCTCTCGGCTGCCGATGGCCGGAAGGGGGATGGGCCCTCAGAGCACAGTCTCCTCACCCAATCCAGGCACTGCTCTCACACTTCCTTCCAGGCTGTAGGAAAAACATCAGATTGTAGTGTTAAATTAAACACCTTCAAGAGAAAATTAGCAACAGGATCCAAAGCTAATTGTAAACTGAATTTTAAGAATTTCAGAGCTAAAGCATAGACTTTGGTACAATGGTATAGCTAGAGAAAGAAGGATATGGTATATATAATTGCTATCAAAGTATATTGCTCACCTTAATAACCATTACAAATACAAACGCCATATAGCGTAATCATAAAACAAAATATAACATATAGCAGAATGCGAAGCATTCTTTGTCAATCAGCAAATAGAGCAGATCTTACACACATCAAATTATATGGTGGGTCTAGTTCGAATGCAAGTGCAAAGGTCATTTTGAGATATAGATTTCCCATTAATCATGTCAAGGTTGTGCAGTTTCGTTGATATATATGAGAGCATCATGCTTTCTTAAATATGCATCTTCGCCGTGAATGCAAATGTGCACGTGATATTCTAACCGTAAAAAAATACTACGCAGGAAAAAAAAATTAAACATTTATGTTGTTAGTATAATGTAAAGCTTATTAGCTGCATGTAAAAAACGAATTTTAAGTAAAATTAATTAGCAAAAATGTGCAAAAATATCTTATTAATTTACTTAGCAGCACTTTTAAAATATCTAAACGTATTAGCGTAGGTTTTATGCAAATTAGCACCAGTCCCAGACTTTAACTCATTGCTCGTTAATCTCATGCTTGATTGGTCAGAATAACAAAAGCGGTGAGGGAAGTTAGGTTGTGCAACCAGTAAATTCTCTAGTAGGTGGCAGGAAATGCCCTGTTGTTGAGTCTTTCTTTTCTACAAGATGGAATAGAGGAAGAAGCCAAGGCGCATCAAAACGCTTCTTGGATCACAGACGTCCACAGGCTCCATGCTCCAAAGGTTGTACTCCACTCTAAGGTGAACTGAAACTTCACCTAAGTAAGAGCGGGCATGATTAATTATTGTTTTTTGAGATTCGGTAATGAACTCCGACGAATGTGGGTAAACTTGGATGTAACTGAATCTGGACAAGATGGCAGAATGCGAAAGCCTGGTGTAAAATACCTTTGAGTGGATCTTTAGAAATGATGTACTCAGAGGGCAACCTATCCACTTCAGTGTTTTCAAGGGACACTTTTTTTCTATGTGTGTTTATGGCTTCAATCAGGGCAGCTCCCCTAAAGTAAGGTGCAACTTTAATGCTTGGTTTAGCGAGAGCCAGTATGTCTTCAGCAATAGCTTGTTTGTATACTGGCCTGTAGGGGGTTGCAGCAGAATTATGTCATTCAAGAGATGAGAAAATCTAGGCAGGTTTTGAACCAAGAAATAGACTGCTTTATTTCCTTTCTGGGGCCATATTATGGATAGGGCACACTTTCCCTGTTTGCTCCACATCGCACCTTAAAACAGGTGCACCGGGCGCAAACTGGGAAAGTGCGCCCTATTACATTGAATGCGAGGCCCCCAGGGCTGCCGTGAACTCGCGCTTCCATCGGGGCAGCACGTTCAAGTGAAAAATGGAGCGACTTTGAAGCAGCCGCTCTGTATTTCACTGTGCAGTCGACCACTTGCCTGCACTTTTAAGAGGGGAGAGAGATCTGTGGTGCATAAACAAAGATGCGTAGTCCAGGTGTAGAAGTAGATCCCTCTTATTAGCAGGTAGTTAGGTGGCAAGTTACAGGATAGGAAGTTACAAGGAGAAACCCCACCAGGAGAGAGCTACAAGCTCCTCAGCCTGAGATGACCAACTGACAATCTCCACACAGTAAGGCACTCAAACATTCCATGATGTCACAGGACATTCTGATAAAGTGGTAGAGAGGGAAAAGACATAAAAACCATTTACCACTGCAATCTACTTTCCAGGACTTGCCTGTATGTCACCCTACTTAGTTTCCTGCTGTGAAGCCTCTCATCAGAACTTTTGGACAATTCTGGCTAAGAAGACCTCGGGTGAGATATCGCTCACCGGAGCTGAATCCTTTTGTTTATTCTTATGCTTATGCTTCAACTTATTTGTTTTTCAGTGTATGTTGTGGGTTGGTGTGTGTGTTGGGCATAATGGAGTGTTCTATTTACCTTTGGGAGGTTGTTAGTATGTTTTCCTTTTGTGTTTTTTTTGTCAGTGGTTGTTTTATGCTGTACCCTACATCAGGAATTTGGCTTGGGTTCCGAAGGCAACGTCTTACCCTACGGTGTACCCTTATTCAGGGGAGGGCGTGTGGCTAGTCAATGCCATATTTTTAAACTAGGGCGACGTTGTACCTTGTGGGGTACCCTGTATATTTATATATATATAGGGGACGTTGTAGTCTTGGTCTCACAGGGTGTGTATCCTGTGTTTCACCCTGCTTGGGCAGCTAGGGTGTTTGTGTCTTATCAATGCCCCATCCATGTACTAAGGGTTAGTATCTATGGTTTACCCTTACTTAGGGGGGGTTGTGGTGCTAGTCAGTGCCTACATTTTGTTTCCTATGGTCGTGTTGCTACCCTTTGAAGAAGTTACGTTGCACACTTTTAACGTGGTGTACCCTTTTATTAGGGGAGGTTGTCTGCATGTAACTACAATGTTCTAAAGTTTCAAGGATTATTATCCTTTGTGTACCATTTTCTGGGGAAGGTGGTGTGCGTGGTCAGCGCCACCATTAAGTGATGTTGCGTTGATCAATTCTTACATTGTTCAATGGTGTACCCTTTTGTTAGGGGAGGTTGTCTGTCTTTGTCTAAATTGCATCACTCTTTTTGGGTACGCGGGGTGCGTGGTCAGCGCTACCTCTTGGTGTTGTTGTGTCACAGCTCTCAGTGTCTGGCCACTGTGTTCTTTCTTCCAGGGGCGTTAGTTTCCTCTGGTGTACCCTTTCCTGGGGAGTTGTTGTGTTCCACAGTTTAAGGGTTGCCTTTCTTGGTGTACCCTTGAAGGGGAGGTTGTTAGTGCGCATCATGCACTAGTCTTCATTGCAAGGCATCCCTTTTTCTGTGTAGGTTGCTTGTTCATCTTATTGTGCTTACTTCCATCTGCACACATTTTGTCATTTAGTTGTTAAACCCTACTTGGTTTGCCAGGTTCGCTACCTTGTTTTATTAAGGAGGGTGGATGGGCATGTTGTGTAATTTGCATTCTTGTGTTTTGTCCAATCATGACCATTTGTGCATCTTATGAGTATCTTTCTACATGCCTCTTTTTATGTTCCTTTGTTTCTGCTGCCACCCTTGAGTTTCCTGCTTTTCAAATTGTCTCTTTGACTTGCATTTGTGTCTACTGTTTCCTTTGCTTCCTTCTGCTCCGTCTTATCTTCTTACTTGCTGTTGTTCGCTAATGGAAGAGGATGTGTGGTAAATGGTTTCTATGTCTTTTCCCTCTCTACCACTTTATCAGAATGTCCTGTGACATCATGGAATGTTTGAGTGCCTTACTGTGTTGAGATTGTCAGTTGGTCATCTCAGGCTGAGGAGCTGGTAGCTCTCTCCTGGTGGGGTTTCTCCTTGTAACTTCCTATCCTGTAACTTGCCACCTAACTACCTGCTAATAAAGAGGGATCTACTTCTACACCTGGACTATGCATCTTTGTTTATGTACCACAAGATCCTCTTGCAGGCAGGTGAAGGGGCTTACTGCACTTGCCTGCAAGCCGATGTCTGGGGGTGTCCATAGGACCCCTTTTACCCCCACCAGAGGGCTGCCATCAGGAACACACTGACAGTGTACCACCTTTTAGGTGATGTACTGTCGGTGCGCATCCTGACAGCTTCTTTGCCTCAGTGCCTGCGTCTAAAATATGGCGCAGAGACAAAGGAATTCCCTCATTTGCATGGGGCTACACCCCCATGCAAATGAGGGAACCACACCTGGTGATAGCCCTGGCGCTATATATGCGCCAGCGATATCTGTATTATAGATGGGGCAGCACAATCGTCTGCTGTCCCTTCTGTAATACCAAAGTTCCCCCATGGCATGCAAAGTTGGGGCTAACGGCCGTTGCACGCCTGCATCACTTACGTAATATGGCCCCTGGTGTGCAATGGTATCTGCATCACAGGTGATTTCCTCTATTGAACCGGTGTACTATTCTAGCTATAATAGGGATTCCATGTGTCACGGATTTGGCCTGTGTCTATTTGTGGTCAGGGAAATTGGAGCTTTCTGCATCCTTTGAGGGATAGCATCCATTATTTTAGATAAACCTACCCCATTTATTCTATCCACAAATTAGACCAATATCATAACGTTCTTGTAGAGATCTATGAATCACACAATTAGGTTGGCCTACAAAGACTTTTTTGTATGGCTTTACAAAATGTATAGAAGTATATATGTTCATGTGGAGCAAATCTAGTTGAGGTAAAATCAAGCACTGGATGTAAGAGTAAAGTAGGCCGGTGTAATCGGAGGAACTTTGGAAACTTCGTTTTACTCTTTTGATGCACAATTATCGAAAATTCTGTGATCGCACCTGTTTGCTTAATTTTTAGTAATTTGGCACAAAATCCTACCACAGGATCCCAGGAACAAGGAACTTAGCATGCACGAGGGGGTGCTGTTGATTGTGTTGTTGCATTGTGTGCTATTTTGCCTTCTTAGGTCCATTTTAGACGAAAGGGTACATTTTGCACTTAGAAAATAGCGGTGATGCTGGGTTACACTCCTTGGGTCATTTTGCTGTAATTTTGCGTAATTACACTACAGCAAATTACACAAGTTATGCCCACTGAAAGTGTAGAGCAAAGTTCAGGACTGCATACACAAAAAATATATATAAATGAGGGGAGAGGGCATGAGGCGTTTTGAATATAGGTTGAGACTATTAGGCCAGAGGAATGTTATCTTTCATTGAAGGTGATTGAAATGCTACTTGAAAAGGTGAGTTAGTGAGGAAAGTTTGAGTAAGCCTCATGTGTGGTGGAATGGTGTTCCAGATATTGCTGGTGCTCTCTCTTCTGCTTCTGACCTCTAGCCTGGAGATATTGTTGCTTCTTATGTTGGGGCGGCCTTCCAAGGAGTTTTTAAGCCAGTAGGGTGTTGCTTTGGTTTTTACAATATTTTACATGATGCATGAGGCCTACAAGATTGTACCTAGGCTCAGAAATCTGTTGTGAAAATCCAAAGGGTCCAAAACCATGCAACCTGGCTTCTCTTTGTCCTGAATCACACAAACCCTAAAAGTCTTCCACTGGCATCTGTAATGATGCGGACGCCTTTAGTGTCATTAAAGAAGTAGATATTAAATGCACGGACACAGAGCAGTACGCTTGCTCTTCGTAACTATCAGCTACAACTGACTAAACCAGAACCCTTCCTACATTCCATGTGGCCATGGATACATGGGCACAATTCTATTTACTGACATCACTACATCTTCCCCTTTCTTGACAACACAAATATAACAAAAGTAAAAAGACTAAAAGAGCAAATAGAGAAATAAAAATACATTATTAGCATTGCTCAATCTGCCTTTGAGGTCTTCTTTGTGTTCTTTCTGTTCTTCTAAGAAGAATGCAAACATTGGCAGCACGATCCCCTTCTCTACACACTTCACTGGAAGGGCTAACACACTTTTTTAAATGTGCCTTATTCTGTATGATCACTTTATCCTCATTTTGAGCAGTGACAGCTGAACCTCTCACATTAGTAACTTCCAAAGGAGATGGGTGAAATCTGCTCATGGTCTTTCTTGTCTGATTTTGCCTTACTAGTACTAGATCCCCTATATCATAGCTTCCTCTGCGAGTGTACTTTCTATGCTGTGCATTCTGCTTCATCTTTTCTTTCATTGCCTCATCTCTCTTTGCAATGTTTTATGTTCTTTAGGAGTTTTCATTGACATTTGTGGCTAATGTGTTTGTCTATTCTGGCCAAATATTAGCTCTGACTGAGTTTTTCCAGTATAGCCATGAGGTGTATTCCTGTAGTCACGCAGCACTTGACACACAGCTTGATTCACAGAAATGTCTGTTAATTTCGCTCTCTGCACACTTTTTTTTAATGTGCCCATCACTCTTTCTACAATAGAATGTAGCTCGCCAGCTTTGGTCCCGAGTTATGTTTGGGCTATGCACATACAAGTTGAATTAATATGTTTGTCGTATGATGGGCCACATGGGCCAGGTACGGATGGCTATGAATAGTATTATAGCGTCTGTAACATCATGCTTGTTGCTTTTGTCCTTTGTCTCTTCTCTCCATGCATAGCCTAAGACACAGAGGCTTCACTCCCGATGTACGACCCGCTGGTTACTGTTGTTACACATAAATCCTGACCATTAGGTGAGCTGGGTCCGACCTGAACACTGCTGCTGCTTTGTTTTAACTGTACTCATCCACGGGGGTATGTTTCTTACTGTGCTCTCCAAGCTGAGTACTCACTTCTGGTTTTAATCACATACTAGCGGCACCCTCACTAATATATCACTGTCTGTGTAAGGTCACTTTGAGTATGAATTTTGAACCTGACCTGTTATTGATTTGTCTCCGTTGTCTCCCAATATAGGCAAGGAACAGTGTAAAACAGGTACTTCATTCCAATAATTGTAATGAGTCACTGATACTTTGAAAGATCGTGTTTTGTAGACAGTTTTCACCTCTATTTAGGTCCTGATGAATCGCATGTCAATGTACTGTTAGCGAGAAACATGTTGGCCACATCCTTCACTTTCTATCTAGGCTCGAGCTAGGAAACCTAATATCCCAGCGAGTACAGACTAGCCTTTGGTTTTATTTGAAGCAAGGAACCACCCGAATAAAGTTGTTTTCTGGTACCCTTTGCCTCATTTTAACTCACTTTTCCATCTACAACTTGCTGGCCCCTCACCCACACTTTACCTATAGGCAGTTGGATTAAAAGATCTCCGCTAAAGAGCCCCTCTTTGAGTTGTCGCCCGTTGGGAATTACACCGCCTACCCAACGAGGAGCATTGCCTATGATGCAGCATGATACCTGCAAAGGTGTGTGAGGCCTCTATATCCAACAAAATGGATACCCCTTGGTAGGTTTCCACCGAGCCTCCACCTCAACCTCACACCCTTGTGACCTGCTCACACACACTTTCCAGGAACAGCCCAGTTCTCTTTTGGAACACTTTACTTTTAATTTCCCAAGTCCTTTTGTTGAAACAGGAAACTCTTTTAATACATGTTTTTCTGTTGACACATGAAACATCATAGCTAACAGCCCCATTAACTGAGCTGTAACATTGCTTGGTAAACATGACCCAGTAGTTTATCCTTTCAACACATGTATTTCTCTTTTAAGAGAAACATCTCCATACGACAATTTTTTTTCAAATTTCCCTAAACATGCTACAGAGCGTTTTGCACCCCATTGGAAAACTTTGACGTTTGATGATATAAGAGGAGGCTTTTTTTCCATTTTATCTTATTCAGTCATGCACATAATATTACACATTGCTCCAAAGTCTAACACAAAATAAACTTTTTGAGACCCTACTAATATGTCGACAGAAGCTGTTTTTTCAATATCTTTCTTTGTTAACAAGTTCATTTTTTCACCTTCATTTCTTTCTGACATTAAATACAAACGCTCTTGTTCAAATTCATTAGTGCACGAATCATAAACACTTTCCACTTGCCTGACATATCTTGTGTTTCCTTTTACTTGACGCTTCCACATTTTTCCATTATAATTTCTTTTGAACCTACATACAGCAGAAAAATGATTCATCCTTCCACATTCTTTGCACTGTTGTCTGAAGTCTGGACATGCATTTACATATGGAAATGGTTGTCCACATCTATAACAAATTCTTTTTTCTTTTTTTAATTTTGTAAATGTGGTTAATTTTTCTACTCTGTTATAAGTTTTCTCATCCTTGTTTTATATTTTTCTTCACCTTTGCTGTCTTTCTTGGTCATTTGCTGAATTTGTTCTAAGGCTTTAGCTCTTCCTTGCTCAATGTTATTTGCAAGTTTGTTTGCTTGAGCATCAGTACATGCCATGCGTAGAATTTTTTTTAAATCATAGGTTTTTTCAATACTTTTTTCTGAATTCAACTAAATTACATCCTTGAATCTGATAGCTTCCTCGTTGTTAAACTTATCAAATTAGCAAAACATGACACATTTTTTTAACTTGATTATGAATTCATCCATAGTTTCATTGTCTTGTTGTCATATCATGTTAAAAGTGTACCTTTCAAAATCTATATTTCTTTGTGGGTCACATCTTTCACTCAAACTTTTCATGATGCCTTCATTTATATTTTTATGTGCATCTGGCGAATGTGACAATAATATCTTTCACTTTATCACCCACTAAATTGAGTAGTAAATCTTTTGCTTGCTCATCAGTATACTTTTTGCATGTGGCTTTAAGAAAATTTTCAAATAATCTTGTCCATTTTTCCAATCTTTGAGCAATTGTTTGCTCATCTGTAATATCAAATGGTAAAGGTCTTCTATAAAATCGAACTTGACACGGTCTCTTCTTGTTCATCCACACGTGTGTGTGTGTTTGTCGACACACTACTTGAACTTTCACCTGCATCTACCAGTATAGTTTCCATTCTATAGTGTTTATTTGCTTATTTATTTGGGTTTTCTGCTTAAAATTGTTCAAAACCGATTCTGCCTGACTTTAATATGGAGTTGCATAGTTTTTAACTGTAATGTCCCAAAAGCTTGCCTGATTTAAAGACGGCAGCCAAGATTTCTAAAGTCTCGAGAGGTTTTTTTTACCTGAATTTAAGATGGCCTCCATTTATGATGCTTCAGGCAAAAATCACGCGAGATTTGCTAAGTGCATGCGCATGCTTAATCTGAGGCAGTTTGTTCCTTGAGCTGCATTGCGGTAAGCGATTCCTCTTTTTTGCGGCGCTCTATTAATACGCGACCCAGGCAAATCATATTGGCACTAAGTTGTGGATCAAATTTGCTTTGATCCGTTTTCTTTAAAAATAATATGCAATTTCACGTGGGCTCGCATCTGTGCTCGTCACCAATCTGTAATGATGCGGATGCCTTTAGTGTCATTGAAGAGGTAGATATTTAAAACACGGACACAGAGCAGTCCACTTGCTCTTCGTAACTATCAGCTTACACCTGACGAAACCAGAACCCTTCCTACATTCCACGTGGCCATGGATACATGGCCACAATTCTATTTACTGACATCACTACATCTTCCTGTAAAGGAAAGAGCACATTTCAAGATGCTTTATCTTGTCCATAAAGCTGTACACAGCAATGCCTCTCCATCTGTTCAAGACATTTGTCCTGTGCCTCCTCTCCAGAAGTCTAAGAGGTAAGGACTCGAAAATACTCATTATGTAGCCATCTTTTATGCAGGACCTAAAGCTAGCCAACAGGCTGCCACTCCCTGACATCCCTGATGGACACTGGACAATCTTTGTCTTTGGCCTGCTGGTTAGATGCCTAAAACCAACCATTTCATACAAGCCCACTCGCTGACACTTCATAAGCCTTTTACTTCTTCATTTCAAATATTTGGTACATTTGATGTCTCTACCAATATTTAACACCCTCTATGCCTGTGCCATTGCTATCTGATTTACAGTGCTGCGGGCAACTCCATTGTCGTTTAGTGCAACAGTAAAACTTGTAAATAAATGATACAATTGTGATACAGTCCTTAAAGGGAGGATCCTTTTCAGTACACCTTTGGCGAGGAAAGAAACTCCCTAGCACACGTCAAAAATCAAGTTCTTTTCAGTTTTTTCAAAATTATGCATTCAACATTCTTGCAATCAGAAATAAATTGCGTTAGTATCATCCGGTTGTTTCTTGTGAAGTTTTATTCATGAACTCTCACAGCCAACACGTGTTTCGACGTAATGGGAATGTAACCCATAACTTTTTCAAGGCTCTTTGAAGTTATGCGGTCGTTTGTATTTTGCGGTGATACTTCCAACCCGCAGTGGGCTTTTGTAGGGGACGATCTCTGCGTCTCAGTAAAAATCGGTGAAAGAAGTCAAGGAGTGTAGCTTCTGAATTCTGTATATTCATATTATATGCAGGGCTTTCGCCATTCCAACGGTGTAATAATGTGTCCCCGGTCCTTCCGTAGGATACCAGATCAACAGTACGTTTCTTCTGTACCGTTTAAATTTCCCGGCAGTCGTGCCAATTCTCGTGTAGGTCACGGGTTCGTCGTTAGTCAACACGAGAGCCATGTGTGGCGGTAGAGCATCATCCCGGATATTATGTAGTTATGGCGGCCATCTCGATCTGGTATCCTACGGAAGGACCGGGGACACATTATTACACTGTTGGAATGGCGAAAGCCCTGCATATAATATGAATATACAGAATTAAGAAGCTACACTCCTTGACTTCTTTCACCGATTTTTACTGAGACGCAGAGATCGTCCCCTACAGAAACCCACTGCGGGTTGGAAGTATCACCGCAAAATACAAACGACCGCATAACTTCAAAGAGCCTTGAAAAAGTCGTGGGTTACATTCCCAATACGACGAAACACGTGTTGGCTGTGAGAGTTCAAGAATAAAACTTCACAAGAAAGAACCGGATGATACTAACGCAATTTATTTCTTATTGCAAGAATGTTGAATGCATAATTTTGAAAAAACTGAAAAGAACTTGATTTTTGACGTGTGCTAGGGAGTTTCTTTGTTTATGTATAGGCCTTTGCCTAATTTAGAGGGAGTTGTGGTTCCCTTTACCTTATAGCACCGTTCTTTGAATACTTATTGCACCATATTACAGTGGGATATTCTGATTGGCGCCTTAGAAACCTATAAACAACACCACTGGCCTAGTGTTTCCACCTTTGGTGAGGAGGCCATGGATTGTAGGTTACCTTTTATTGGAGCCTGTTTCAATTTAGGGACACTGAGAAGTAACAGAATGCAACCATTATGGGATAAGAAGAAAAAGGCTCGAACTGTGGTAATAATAGTACTTTAAATGGGCTGGTACTCACAGATACTTAGTACCGGCACTTCTAAATATTCTCCTCTTGCGTATCAGAACGTTCCCTTGGACGAAGAGAGTACCAGTACTTAATAGGGCGGCAAGGCAGGCTTAGGTATGTGCAGCAGCACAGGTACTCTTCTGTTGCTGTCAACAAGTGTGTTGTGTCTGAGTAAAGGGTCGGTGAAGTGGATATATGCAGCACTTAAAAGACAAAGACAAACAGCTCTGCTGATGCTGAGTCATCTATCAGCGGGTTCATTTACACCAATTCAGGGGGATTTGAATAGGCCTGTATCTGTTCATTGATGTATTGCTCCTGTACGATTAATCATTCTATAGGTGGGAGGTGCAGGGCCTTCCCAGCGACGGCCCAAACGAGTGCTTCATGTACTTAAAACTGTCAAAGAAAACACATTGTAGGCACCGTATAGGCTTAAAGTTTTATACTCTGTACATTTTCCAGAGTGCTGTACGGCCAAAAGGGACGTGAATATAGGGAATTTCCATGTCGCTTCTAGGGAGCTTTGGGAGGCACGGCCCTACAGTTCTACTTGGCTTTTTTAAACTGTGGCAGATGATTTCCCCCCTCTGTTTTATGCTCAACAATTATATATATACAATGAGATCGACCCTCCTCCCCTAGATAACAAAATGCTGACAAAAGGTTAACTTCAAGGACAGGTACCAAGGTTCGGCTTAAGGCAGAAACCTGGAGGAAACAGGTTAGCTCAGAAGATTAGTCATGTGCAGCTGTGGTGAAGGGTTGTATTAAAACCAATGGGGGCATTTTAGTCTGTAGTATTTTTGATTATAGCATGCAACAAGCATCCTTTTAAAAATACCCATATTGTTCAATGATCATTTGTCCAAAAGGAAAAATGACCCGTGGGAGAATGATAATGTCCTACCAATCGGGACTCAGACCAGGCATATGTTTTCAGTTCTGTTTTGGTAACTACATCCCAGTGACTGGTGTTATTTGATACCATAACAATAGTAAATCGTTAATAGGCTGTATGAACAGGCAGTCATCTGGTTTACAGCTATTCTAATTGTCAGCAGCTGAGGAGATTATTTGAATGTTATAGCTAGTTGAAAGAACCATGCTCAAACATTCAACTTTCTGCAGATGACATCTGTGAATCCTGGTTAGGCAGATTTGGCTTTTCATCCTGCCCATGTTGGTAGAATGACATTTGAGTATATATATATATAATTAACCCCTTGCATGAGTCGTCACGGTGGGCATGTGCGTCGGACGGCCAGGGTCCTCCGATTTGAGCACGCCTGGAATTCACCCTTACCGCGGGGGAATTCCAGCCGTGCCCAAAGGGTTAAAGGGATCAAACTGTTATATGAAGAGCTATTAATAAAGATACAAACTCATATTTATTTCCACTTTCTACGTTCCATTAGAAAAAGGCAACAAGTTTAGAGTATCTGGGAGCTGTTCGGAACTGGTTGGCAACGTCGGAGAAATCAGCATGGACACCAGAGCGCAAGAGAATGGCCTTGAGTGTCTGGTGTTTTGAGATAATCTGCAGTGACTCTCTGAACTCCCCACACAGTGGGCCAGAATAGAGCAAGTGCAAAGGAGGTTCCTGCGGAAATGGACTGGCTTGTGCCAGGTGCGTCTTGCAGGTTGCTCAGCGGGACGCACTCGCACAAGCAGCCCTTGTTGGCCGTCAGAGCAGTCTACCAATCCAGTGCAATGCCTTACCTGCCCAGTTCTCAGCGTTTTCAGTGTGTTTAGCACCCCTAAGCACACAACAGATTAGGAGAGACAGCAAAGGTGGGAGACGCCACAGCGTGCCACACAGGACATCGTAGAGAAAGATGCAGCACTCCTGGGACACGGCGGGTAGGCCTCCAGGATAAGTATCTATACCATAGCCTACTGCAGCAAGTAGGACTAGGATTCAGGAACCGCAATCCAACAGACACTGACAGCTCAACACTTGATATCATCAAGTGTATGGATCTTTCGACCGACGATCTTCTCGAACTTCCTGACTAAGGCTCAGCCATTCGGTTTGAGGTTGTCGGCCTCTTCGAACTTGATCCACGCCATACCTCTCTCCTCCTATTGGTGCACACCGGTAGACCCCTCTAGCAGTAGGTACTGGCCACACCAGAGGCGTGAACATGCACAAAGGGGCTGCAACTGCTGCCGGGGTCTAAACGTAAAATCAAGCAGGAACGTCCGTTCTAATTCAATTCAAGCCATACTTTCTCTCTCATACTGGTGTACGCCAATACTCCCCTCAAGCTGTAGGCACTGGCAAAACCAGAGGGGTGAACAGGCGTGAAGGTACCGCAGCTGCTTCAGGATTTTGTCCACAAACTTAAGCAGCATGTAAAAGAAGACAAGAGAGGCTAGCGCAGTGGGACCCTCCACCTGTATATAGAACTGTCGGCATTAGGACGGCGCAGCTTGCCGCGAAGGTGAGGGGACCCATGCAGAAAAACACCTTGGGATCTTATCCACACGACATAGAAAAAGGAGTTGTCAATCTTTCATCAGGTGTCCAGAGACAAATAATCATAAAATCCATTATCAGAGTGAAGTTGGATCCCATTCTATAAGATTTTGGTGAAGTTGTGGCATTCAGGAAATTATGAAGTATAACAGTGTATATGAAAAGACTGGGCACAGTCCAATCACAGAGAAGAAGTAAAACGTGATCAGCACACATAGGAGCACTGCTGGGATCACTCACAATGCCAGAGTTTTTCCCTTTATGCTTTTCATCTTTCAAAAAGGCTCAAGAAATATCTCATCAAGAAGAACATAGGGGCCTCACAGATATCATGAAGAATACTTCAGACTTGTCTGCAAACTCCAAGACTGTCGGCATTGAAGGTCTGTCAAAATCACGTCCAAAGGCTATGGCTCCTCAGAAACAACTGTGACAATATGCGCACCTGTAATGGATTTCACCCTCCCAGATATAAATATGAGCCATGTAATTACAGAGACGCTACAATTGTTCAGTAGTACGCCTACCATTCTTTGGACATAGTTGATCATTAATCTCTCTCTACCAATATTCCACTCCTTTTGTCTCCGGATCTCCAAAAAATAGTTAATCCATTGCGGAATCACTGTGTTCTCTGCAAAGTGTTATGGAAGCAATACTGGCATTATTAGGAAAATCAACAGCAATCTCTGATCATATTTTAGAAACCTAATCGGTAGTCCTCCAATTTCTGTTGGACGAGAAAAATTCCCAAATTTCTTCAAATGCAAATGAAAATTACAGTAAGAAATCATACCAATGCATGGATAGTAAATCTCTAACAGAGGAGAACGGTGACTTATCACCATCCGTAAAAACGAGAGCAACGCAAACACATAGTAAAAATAACCAAACCCAAAATAAAAACTCAGATCAAGTGGACATAATTTATTCTCCCAAAAAGTTTTTTGAGGAACTGAAGGAAAGTAGCTTATTAACTGTAACTTTCAAATTACCCAACTTTTACTTGGAAAAGGACTAACCGCAGATTTGCAAAAGCAAAACCTTGCAAAATAAACTTTTCCCAAAGAGGCTGGTTAGGCTCATACACACAGACAGAAGGTATACATTTAGTGGTGGACATGTTAAGTATCATTGATAATAACAACGTCAAGGGACTATCTCCTCTAACTTTACAGGCAGTATCATCAAGCCATCTAAATCCTCTAGCTATCAACTTCACAAGTAAAGGTGTTCAACAAACCATAAGCTTTCCCGAGCAGGCTGCCCTTGCTTTCGAGTCAACAGCTATGTCAGTAGGGAAAAGCCAAACCAATGACGCATACCTAACTTTAGAGCTATCCGATCTTTTTCCTGTAGGGAATGACCCATTAATTCAGAAAAGGGTACTTAACCTAATTCATACACTCCCTCAACTTCAAACGCTCTCATCTTCTGAACTAAAACTACTTTCCTTCCCAGACAAGTCCAACATCTTTATAGTGCAAGTTGATTTTTGGCCTGGTATAATTCCTGCAATTATTCTAAACAAAAGAGAAACCCTTCATAAGTACTTATTTGATGTGATGGGAGTCAGAAAAAAGACTTCTCAGGCTCTGTTGAAGATACCATTACTACCAGAAAGGGATCCTTTTCATATCTCCTCGACATTTTACCAAAATAAGCCTTCACAAAGTCCATTGTATCTCCAAGTCGATAAGTTAACAATCTGTGTAACAGATGAAGAAAGATCGATATGGAACCATAACCACCTTGAAACCACAAAATTAATTAAGGATAATCCCTAGTCTTCGCTCAGGGATAACTTAAATGCAAATAGGCAGGGACAAGGCGTAAAACTCCCTTTTTAGCAAAGACGCTCCTCTAACTGAAACAATCATTCTTTTATCATGGAACATTGCGGGCCTCGAGTCGCAAAAACTGCACCCTCTTCATAAAAGTTCGCCAGCAATGGTTTGCCTCCAGAAAACCTGGTCTCTTGGAAATTTTAGTCAAAAGGATTACTTCTCATTTGAAATCCCAGCAACAAGGGCAAAACGAGGTCATTCAAAGGGGGGTCTGATGATCCTACTGAAGGAAGGCATAACATGGTATTTCGAAAGAATTGTATTTGGGCAGTAATAACGTCCAATGTATAAGGATAAATACTGGCAACAAAAACTCGCGAGACGCCAATCCCATATTTCTTTTTAATATCTACATCCCACCAGGTCCTGAATTTAATTCCATGCCGATAAAAATACTTTATCAGATAATCTCAATATTAGAATTGTGTGGTAGACATCAAGGGCTCATTACAGGTGACTTCAATGCAAAAATCTCTAACCATGCGATAAAATCTTGTAGACATATAGATGAAGAAGATGCCTGGTCTATACCAACCCCTATTTTCCCAGATGACATTAAGGCAGATAAACGGGAAAATCCTACATAAATTAGCAACTGGAATTAGTGGAGTGATCATAAACGGAAGGCTAGATGGGGATATACCTGCAAGCTACACAAGAAAAGGAGTCTATGGCAGCTCTATATTTGACTATATAATATGTAACCCAGTGTAATTCCAAAAATGTAATCACCTTAACACACATTTCACAAGGTATAGCGATCATGCTATATTCCATCTGAATCTCAATATAAAACTTTCATCGGTTTCACCATGGACACTCTCTAGGATGAATGGTAAAACGTTCCTAGACTCTAAGCAGGGTTGAATAATCTGGAAACCGGCAAGCATAGATAAAATTAATGAAGTGATATCATCTCACCAGTTCTGGCTGCCAGATAGTACCCTTAACCCAATCAAGCAATTTGAGTAAACTCTTATTTCCACTACCAATGAGCTACAAAAGGAGGTCTCTTTATATACTTCTTCTCTCTAAGATCAGAAGGTCTCTGGAGGAGAGAATATCTCCACAAATCCAAAAGAAGGAATCATGTTAAAGGTCAAATCATTGACCTTCAACATGCAGGCAACTAAAGTCTCAGCGACCTGTTTTGGCATCCTGAGGATGGTTAAAAGAATCCTTCCGCTTCTTCCTTTTGAGGCCAGGCAGATAGTTATACAGGGCTTAATTCAATCTCGCCTTGATTTCAACAATGCTCTGTACCTGGGGGCGCCGGAGTACACTTTACAAAAACTGCAGCGCACCCAAAACTGTGCAGCTCGCACATTGCTTGGCATTCCCCGTAGAACCTCAATAAAATCTGGCTTAAGAGCGTTGCACTGGCTCCTCGTTAGAGAGCAAGTCAAGTTTAAGTCTATGTGCATCCCACATCAAGCTTATTGGAAATCTGGCCCAGAAATCAGCCACTCCTTGGTATCACCATACCAACCCACCAAAGCCCTCCGCTCCTCACATGCTTTCTTAGCCAAAGTTCTGAGGATTTATTGAGCGAGGGCTCGAGGTCGATCCTTTGCTTATAAAGCCCCTAAACTCTGGAACGCTCTACCCTTCCATCTTAGAGCTGACTCCAACCTGTTGAGCTTCCGCAAACAGCAAAAAACTTTCCTTTTCAATCAGTAGGGCTTTCCCTGCTCTTTTTTCTCTGAAGGCATTGGTTGTAGTCTTAGCGCCTGGACGCCTCAGGGCAGCTGTTAGCGCTTAATAAAATTGGTTTTCATTTCATTTCATAATAATCAGACAGCAATGTATCACATCATTTGTTTGTTATAAGCTGTACACATTTGTGACATCTATTTTATTAATGGTTTAAACTGAGTTTTTTAAATGTGTGTAAAATAATTTTATATGAAGAGATGGAATTATGTATAATTGTTGATCTCGTAAGAGATCTAAATCAATCAAATTGATTAGTATCTGAAGTAAACCAATGCATCATGTTTCTAAGTGGCTTTTATGTGCCTCCTTGAGCATGCATTGTAATAACTACAAAACATTATAAATGTTTACTAATACATTAGCATAGTATTTTACATTATAGCAGCAATTGATATATAGTGCAGAGACCTCGGTACACATGGCCTGTTGGGTTTATCCACCAATGAGTAAACTCCCAGATATTTTTACAGTCAGTATATTTCCCTATAGAGTTATCCCAATACCAATAACTAGTAGCAAAATGAATTTAGTATAATTGAGGTGACCTGCTACTTGCTTAGTTTGTGCACCGACTGCTTAGAGCAAGTAATGTTTATTATGCATGCAGACTGGTCAAGCATCCACTATGTTTTATGCTTCATGGTTACCATGTGAAGTGTGTTACCTGATTATCATCAAAGTACCCAGTGTCACCACAAGAATAATAGTAATATTTTACAAAGTGAATTTGATTACCTTTGTGAAAGCACCAGCTCTCTCGTTGGCACAACAGGCAAAGTGCTACTAAATATTCAAATGCAAGGACAAAAGGAATACTGTACAGGTAGCAGAATTATCTCTGTATCATAACACAAACCTGCACTTTTAGAAAATCTCAATCACATTAAATGGGTGCCACTAGCTATGCACCTAACTCCACCTCTAGCTCCACCCCTAGTTCACAGCTCAATTTAGTGAGTACCTGTACTTATTTTTTCCCATTTAAAGAATTTGGAATGAAAGTCTGCTTCAAGCCGGTAAGGTTGTATTCTCTCTAAGGGAGAAAGTTGGTACCACACTTTTTTGTCTTCTTAATCACATGGATCACCAATGAGAAGTTGGTGTGGATTATGAAAGAGAGGGAGCTGGCACCATCAGAGAGTTAAATAGAGATATGTTCCAAATTCATATTTTACCACCCTTCACCTTCCGTTTGTCTATTGCTACTGGTGATGTACATAAATCCTGATTTTTTTTAGATATATAGCATTTATAAAGCTCACTACATACCTGTGAGGGTCTCAAGGTGCTGGGGTGGGGGAAGCTGCTACTGTTTGAAGAACCAGGTCTTGAGGAGTCTCCTGAAGGTTAGAAGGTCTTCGGTCTGCCGCAGGGGGATGGGGAGAGTGTTACATGTCTTGGCCGCGAGGTGGGTCGAATGATCTGCCTCCGGTGGTTATTCTTCGGATGCGGGAATGGTGGCTAGGGTGGGGTTTGCAGAGCGGAGCTGGCGGGTGGGGGTGTAAAGGCTGAGTCGGCTGTTGAGGTACGCTGGTCCGGTGTTGTGGAGAACCTTGTGTGCGTGGTTGAGTAGTTTGAAGGTTATCCTCTTGTTGATGGGGAGCCAGTGCAGGTCTCTCAGGTGAATCACTGACAGATTATCGATTTCTAAAAAATCGACCTACTATAACATCGAGTCTCTAATATCGATAGCAATAATATCGACACCCTATACTTAACATGAAAACTACAATAATATCGAGCAAACTATATCAATGCACAAAATTATCGTCTACAGAAATATCGTTAGCATTATTTTCGAATACCATAATATCGACACTCAATACTACATATACCACACTACAATAATATCGAATACAAAAATTTCGATAGCACTATTTTCGTCAATACCAAAATATCGATAGCTAAATTAGACTCAATTTTTTATATATTACACCAATAAATCTATTCTCTAAGTAATACACACATTTCTAATGACTTCACTAATGTATTTTCAAATTATTAAGTAACATTTAGTATACAATATTGTGTTTGCGCAAACTGACGAAATTTGTATATAAACTCTTTGTAAACATACTTATTTAATACTTAGTACTCATTTTACATAATCTTTAATTATTACAAGACTTTTATTTTACATAAATATATCATTTCAAATCCTCTACATAAACTATATAAGAATATATATCTTAAATGTTTTACTTAAAAAAAATTCAAACTAACCAATAGTAACTCGTCTTTACATATCTGACCAATCAGATGGCAAACTTAATTACACATAGACTATATAAACCAATCACAAACAGCCATACAAGTTGCAGGAAATATTCTTCGTGACCACATACTGCCAATTTTGGGAGCACCATCTATATTCTTCTCTTCAAGAAAAATCGTCCTGAAACTACAAGTAAGTAATCATATAGCTCTGTGAATAAATTCTAATTTTTTTGTCTATTAATTATAGACAAAGATTTGTTACCTAATTTGTTATTTCTTTATGTACTTTACCTTTAAACAGACTCTACAAACAAATCAAGTTACACTTCAACTTCAAGATACAGGACACTTTAAATTTAAAAAAGGTATCTACATATGTTTAACATTTACTTAACGTTCTTTGCCAATTATTGGCCTAATTTAAAACTATATACTTTGTTTCTTAGCCTGAAAATCTTAATACATAGTGTGCAGCCAGAATTTTTTTAGGAAAAAAAGTTACAATGCTGTGTAAAAAATATTTTCTTCCTGTTCTTAAATATGTTTTAATGTGCTTTTACTCATAATACATGTGTCATCCTCGGTTCTTTTTAGCAAATAAGTAACAATGATTTATAACAAATGTGTATTATTTATATAACATATAAACGCATTAGTAATTTTCATCAACTTTCTCTCTAAACAGAACACAAAGGTACAGAAAAGAGATAATTCAAATCAAAGAACAAACATTCTGCTACTACTATAATTCTCTTGGTAAGATCATAAATAAAACATAACTAGTCTTTATAAACTCTATGGAATGTACTAGAAATAAAATGCCTCTTGTTATGCATCTGTTACTATAATCTTCCTGTTCTTAAATATGTTTTTTTGTGCTTTTACTTATAATACATGTATCATCCCCGGTTCTTTTTAGCAATTAAGTAACAATGCTTTATAACAAATGTGTATTATTTATATTACATATAAACGCATTTGTAATTTTCATCAACTTTCTCTCTAAACAGAACTCAAAGGTACAGAAAAAAGATAATTCACATCAAAGATCAAACATTCTACTACTACTATAATTCTCTTGGTAAGTTCATAAATAAAACATAACTAGACTTTATAAACTCTATAGAATGTACTAGAAATAAAAATGACTCTTTTTATGCATCTGTTAGTATAATCTTGGAAATTTCTCTTTTTAAATTCAAATAAACAAAACTATTTTTAGAGACGTTATAACGTAAAACAAAACTTACCAAGAAAAAAATTGTAACTTTTCCTATAACATACTTAATTATTTCTCAACAGACCGTGGCAATAGAAGAACAACATCTAACTGAACAAGCATCTACTTTCGATAAAAAGAACATTACTGGTGGTAAGTACATTACTAGAAGAATACTAGCTTAATTTAAAATCTTTTATACAATTCAGATTGTATTAATATTTGTATATTAACTTTTCTAGATACCAGAAGTAAAGAATGACTGATGATGCAAGATTTATTACATCTCAGAAAGGGAAATTTATGTTATGCTATATGGGCTACATTTATACTCAAGAGAAACAAAAAGACCTTAAAGTGAATTGGAAGTGTACAAAATATTACTCCAATAAATGCTATGGCCGTGCTACAACAAGGGAAACTAGTGTTATAAATACCACTGAACATAATCACCCACCAAACATCTCGGAAATAGAAGTGAGATCCACTCTTGAAAATATCAAGGAATTAAGTACCAGATCTGAACTACCTACCAACGTAATTCTTAAAGAATTACTACCTAAAGTTCCCAAAGAAGCAAGAGGTCAGCTACCATCTATTGCTACCATTAAAAGAACAATAGCAAGAACAAAAAAAGCAAGTAGACCCAATATACCAACTCCTAAAACTTTTGAAGAAGTCATAATTCCGCCAGAGCTTGTAATTACTCATAATGACGAGCCATTTATATTTTATGATAATCATAGCAAGGACAAAAGAATAATCATGTTTGCAACTAATAACAATATAAAAAAATTAACTGAAAGTACTACTTGGATGATGGATGGTACTTTTTCTATATGTCCAAAACCTTTCTACCAGTTATACACAATTCATGGGCAATATCATAATACCTGTATCCCCTTCATATATTGTTTATTACCAAACAAACAAGCCACTACTTACTCAGAAATCTTACAAAAAATTAAGGAACAAAGTTCTGACTACTTCCCAATGAAAATCATCATAGACTTCGAGCAAGCTATGATTAATTCTATTTTGAAAACTTACCCACACACATCCATTCAAGGATGTTATTTTCATTTCAATCAATGTCTCTGGAGACATTTACAAAAATCTGCCCTTAGTGTTGAGTATTCAACAAATATAAATTTTGCATACCAGATCAAACATCTCATTGCTCTGGCATATGTACCAGTAACTGATGTGGCGGAACATTACAATTTGTTAATTGAAAGTCCTTTCTACACCCAAAATGAGCAAAGACTCGCCCCACTTTTAGATTACTTTGAGGACAACTGGGTAGGAAGACTACATAGGTCAGGCCACAGACGCCAGCCAAAAATTGCAATTCCCTGGTGGAATGTCTATCTACCAACACTCAACCAAGAAGCAAAAACGAACAATGCTGTTGAAGGTTGGCACAATGCCTTCCTCTCTTCTACTGGACGTACAACACCCACATTACACAAGCTAGTCTCAGCTATACAAAAAGAGCAAAGCTTTCAGGAACTACGTATGCAGCAATCAGTCATACAACTGAAACCAAAACTCTCTAGACAAACTGCTCAAATGTATTTATATCTTCAACAGCAAGTCCAACTATATCCTACAACAAGAGGACTGGAATATTTAAAAATGATAGCCAAAACATTAAACTAATTGCTATAACTAAATTAATTCATAGAGATCAAACAATATCCTTAATTTAAAAAAACACATATTTTAATATAATAAAAAAATATTTATTTAGTCTAATTTATTTTTTAACACTATTCTAAAAAGACTAAATACATATATTATTATATCACAATATTTGTTTTAAAAAACGGCTTCCATCTAAATAAAATACCATAAATTTCTAACTTACCTTTAAATAGAACATCATAAAGATAATCCTTTACCGAGAATACAATGTGTAAATATCAAAGACTTAATCCAACCAATCATTAATTATGTTTTCTTTAACTCAGCAAAAACTATACATCATCCAAATTAAACGACTATTTAAATGCCATTTAAAATAACGACTGTTATCTTAAAGTGTGATAAATATTTCACAGAACTCAAAATATAAAGGAAGAACGTAAATCATCTCCATTCTAACAACTGAAACACACTTCCTTTCCCTTAAAAAAATTTAATCGGAAACGGAAATAGCTGTTTCAAAATACGAGAAAAAAAAACCAGCTAAACAATCCCACCGACATAACACTAACGAGTATCCCAGAATATATAAACATAACATTCCTATTTATTTATAATTTAATTAAATTATACCACATACTCATTAACTCCAACTATTTTAAATGGCTCAAAAATTCGTGACCGAAAATACGTATTGATTCCACTCCATTATATGTAAATAGTCATACTTTAATTCTCCACCCCAAAATAACAAAATATAACCTTTAATTATAATTTACAATACTTTAACAATATAAAAGTAGATTCGTACCTACTCAAAAGTGAACCTGCTTCCAACCGCGACTTTCCCTTGACCAAAATAACGCAAAAAGACAAAGAGTGGTTACAAAATAAACGATCCAAATTATATGTAACTGTGAAAAGTACTACTATAAATGTCGATTATTGTTATATATATGGCTCGAAATTATGTGTAATGTAAAAAAAATTGTATAGTATATTGTGAATAGAAAATGTTTTTGCCTGTATATTAATTATATATTACATACTTTTAATATTTATTACATTAAGTATAAAAATATAAAAATATTTAATGTAATATTTATTAAAATTATTATATAACTAAGTGTGTAATATTGTTTTTGTTTATCAGATTTAATTGTTTACAATATGACTAATATGTGAAAATTGTTATTATTAAAACGTATTTATTAATAATAATCATACATAAGAATATTGTAATGTTAAAAGAATCATTGATGATGATGTACATGTTCTAATTAGAATATTTATATTATATTATAATTTTAAAAGTATTCATATGTTAATATCATCATCAGTATCTCACTATATGTATAAAAAATTTGTGACTTATGTTTTTCATTACACATGTTGATATTTTATTAAGAAACAATAATAGTATTATGTATGTATAATATCATACATTGCATTATGTGAACTAACCATTTTTTCTCTACAAATTAAAAGTACTTGTCAAGAAAATTACTGTAAAATGTGATTATTAAAAGCACATTGTCCTCCATTTTTGTTTATATGTATACCAAAGATAGCTTAATAAAATGTATATATGTTCGTATATTTCAAGTGTTGAATAAAAAAATTTACATGAAAGAAAACTGGTGTCATTATTTTGTATTACCTATGACAAAATCATTTTTATGTATTTTTGCAAATGTATTATAACTGTAATGTTCTATCTATTTCTATATACCACATGTAAATAAATAACATACTATACACTGAAGTTATAAAAAATATTAATCATACACCCATATACATATAATATCAATATTTGAAAGACACATAATTAAATTTTTAAATATTCCGACTCCAATAACCATTTACTTTAGGTAATTGCTTCTCAAAAACCGTAATTAATTTACAATTCGAAATGCAATCACCATTTAATTATAGTAAGTGCAGGACACAGAACATATTAAATTTACTCTTCCAACTCCAATTAACAATTAATGTAAGTAACTACTGGACCTTAAATAATAATTAATAACTATAAAAATTCAAATGTTAAAAAATTAATAATGTAATATCATTAAATTAATTTGAATATAATAATTTTAATTTAAATAGAATCTTAATTTATGTTTTCCCTGTACCCCTATAATAAAATCTGACCCTGAAACCTAAAAATACCCCTTCACGCACAAACTAAAAACTGACCCTGAAACCTGACAAAACCCCTTCACCAACAAACTAAAAACTGACCAGAAACCTAAAAATACCCCTTTACCCACAAACTGAAAACTGACTCAGAAACCTCACAAAACTCCTTTACCCACAAACTAAAAACTGACCCTGAAAACTTACAAAACACCTTTACCCACAAACTAAAAACTGACCCTGAAACCTAAAAATACCCCTTTACCCACAAACTAAAAACTGACCCTGAAACCTGACAAAACCCCTTCACAACAAACTAAAAACTGACCCTGAAACCTAAAAATACCCCTTTACCCACAAACTAAAAACTGACCCTGAAACCTGACAAAACCCCTTCACCAACAAACTAAAAACTGACCCTGAAACCTAAAAATACCCCTTTACCCACAAACTGAAAACTGACTCTGAAACCTCACAAAACTCCTTTACCCACAAACTAAAAACTGACCCTGAAAACTTACAAAACACCTTTACCCACAAACTAAAAACTGACCCTGAAACCTAAAAATACCCCTTTACCCACAAACTAAAAACTGACCCTGAAACCTGACAAAACCCCTTCACCAACAAACTAAAAACTGACCCTGAAACCTAAAAATACCCCTTTACCCACAAACTAAAAACTGACCCTGAAACCAGACAAAACCCCTTCACCAACAAACTAAAAACTGACCCTGAAACCTAAAAATACCCCTTTACCCACAAACTGAAAACTGACTCTGAAACCTCACAAAACTCCTTTACCCACAAACTAAAAACTGACCCAGAAACCTAAAAATACCCCTTTACCCACAAACCAAAAACTGACCCTGAAACCTAAAAATACCCCTTTACCCACAAACAAAAAACTGACCCAAAAACATAAAAATACCCCTTTACCCACAAACCAAAAACTGACCCTGAACACTTAAAATACCCCTTCGCACATACACAAAAAACAGACCCTAAACGCACAAAATGTAGCTTTGATAAAACTACCCACCCTGATCTACTATAAACTCTACACCCCACTCCTAAAAATATGATACATTTATTTATTTAATATCTACTACCTTATATATTTTTGATTCTTTTTACTACATACACAAAATACCTCAATTTAGAACAACAACCTAATAGTGTTCATAATTTCGTATTTAAATAATATTTATATAAAATTTCGATTCTAAATTAAAATGAAATACAAGGCAAAATGTTTACTTCTATGATTAGAGTATACTTTGTTTATACACTACCCACCCTTATCCCCTTGAAAATATACATCCCACTCATAACATCATTAGACAAATATATAGAAAATATATAAAATTATTATAATTACTAATATATTTTAGTACATAGACAACAGCAAACTTAAAAAATAAGTACTATATTCGAATAAAATCGATATCATTTCGCAAATATCGAAATATTTATTGCAATTTTGGAAATTTCGCAAATTTATATGAAATAGCGAAATTTTAATTTATATAATCACCCTATATATTTTTAAAACACTACCCACCCTTATCCCCTATAAACTCAACATCCCGCTCCTAAATTTATAGTACAAATATTTAAAAATTTAATGTAATATTTTCATATTTATAATTATTTTTTATACATACACAAAAATTATTCATAATGTTTAATGTACTCCCTAAATTGCGATCAAATTTTGACTTCTCCCAAACAATTTTTTATAAATATGGAAAATTTGAAATCAAAATGAAATGCGAAATTTAAAATTTTACAATTTCACTATACTTTTTTAAAACACTACCCACCCTTATCCCCTATAAACTCTACATCCCGCTCCTAACATTAATATACAATTATTTCGTAAAAAAATAAATATTTAGATATATTTACACAATCTAATAATATATATCCAAAATCAAAGAACAAATAATTTAACAATACTCAATAATTTTATACAAAATTTCGCAATTATAAATATTTTGATTACAATTTCGCAAATTTATAAATTTACTTCAAATGCGAAATTTATTATTCCATATTTACACTATACTTTTTTAATACACTACCCACCCTTATCCCCTATAAACTCTACATCCCGCTCCTAACATTAATATACAATTATTTAGTAAAAAAATAAATATTTAGATATATTTACATAATTTAATAGTATATATCCAAAATCAAAGAACAAATAATTTAACAATACTCAATAATTTAAAAAAAAATTACGCATTTATAAATATTTTGATTAAAATTTCGCTAATTTATAAATTTACTTCAAATGCGAAATTTATTATTCCATATTTACACTATACTTTTTTAATACACTACCCACCCTTATCCCCTATAAACTCTACATCCCGCTCCTAGACTTCTAACTAAAAATAATAAAATTAAATATAAAAATTATCTTATATATAAACAACATTTAAATAAATCATTACTTAACATACTTTAAAACATCAATTTTACATATCGATATTTTTGATAATCGATATTTTCTGCATCGATATTACTGATTTCGAAATTCATGTCTTCGATATTTTTGACACACACATGAATCGATATTTTCTACGACGATATTTTTGTTTTCGACATTTCGGACCATCGATATTTTGGACTCGATATTATGGTACATCGACATTAACAACTCGATATTTTGACTGTCTACCCTCTCAGGTGGGGTG
Source organism: Lissotriton vulgaris (assembly GCF_964263255.1). Taxonomy (NCBI): domain Eukaryota; kingdom Metazoa; phylum Chordata; class Amphibia; order Caudata; family Salamandridae; genus Lissotriton; species Lissotriton vulgaris. Next base: position 771,929,883 of record NC_141693.1, read on the forward strand.
TGATGTGGCTGCGGCTGGGGATGTCAAGGATCAGGCGTGCGGATGCGTTCTGGATGCATTGGAGTTGTTTCAGGAGTTTGGCTGGGGCTCCTGCTTAGAGTGCATTTCCGTAGTCCAGTCTGCTGCTGACGAGGGCTTGCATGACCGTCCTTCTTGTTTCAGTGGGGATCCACTTGAAGATCCTGTGAAGCATGCAGAGGGTGTTGCAGCAGGAGGAGGAGACGGCGTTGACCTGCTTCTTCATGGAGAGGGTGGAATCGAGGATGACCACTAGGTTGCGTGCATGGTCGGTGGGTGTGGGGGGTGCTCCTAGTGCAGTCGGGCACCAGGAGTCGTCTCAGGCCGAGGGGGTGGATCCCAGGATGAGGACCTCCGTCTTGTCCAAGTTCAGCTTCAGTCGGCTGTTTCTCATCCAGTCGGCGACGGCCTTCATTCCTTCATGGAGGTTGGTTTTGGCGGTGCAGGGGTCTTTGGTGAGGGAGAGGATCAGATGGGCATCGTCGGCGTAGGAGATGATGTTGAGGTCGTGGTGTTGTGCGACATGGGCTAGTGGTGCCAAGTAGACGTTAAACAGCGTTGGACTGAGGAATGAGCCTTGGGGTACACCTCATATGATCTCAGTGGCTTCGGAGCGGAAGGGGGAGGCGGACGCTTTGTGTTCTGTCGGAGAGGAAGGAGGTGGTCCTGTCCAGGGCCTTCTCTTGGATTCCGGCGTCGCAGAGGCGTGTTCGTAGTGTGTGGTGGCAGACCGTGTCAAAGGCGGCTGACAGTTTCAGGAGGATGAGGGCCACGGTTTCTCTGTTGTCGAGCAGGGTCCTGATATCATCGGTGGTGGCGATGAGGGCAGTTTCGGTGCTGTGGTTGCTGCAGAACCCGGACTGGGACGGGTTCAGGATGCTGTTCTCCAGTCCGGGTTCAGGATGCTGTTCTCCTCGAGGAAGCTGGTAAGTTGTTTGTTGGTGGCTTTTTTGATGACCTTCGCCGGGAACGGGAGCAGGGAGATGGGTCGGAAGTTCTTGAGGTCCTTGGGGTCCGGCTTGGGTTTCTTGAGTAGGGCGGTGATCTCTGCATGCTTCCAGCTCTCCCGGAAGGTCGCTGTCTTGAAGGAGATGTTGAGGATTTTCTGGAGATGGGTTGCGTTGGTGCTGCTTGCTTTGTTGAAGATGTGGTGTGGGCAGGGGTCTTCCGGGGATCCGGAGTGGATGGTGTTCATAATCTTGATGGTGTCATCGTCAGTGATGTTGCTCCAGGCGAGCAGGCAGTTGGTGCGGGTGGGGGTCAGGGGGGCGGGGGTTTCAGCAGTTGCCGGGGTGGAGACGCCGGTGAAGCTGTGGTGGATGTCTGCGATCTTTCGATGGAAGAAGGTGGCCAGTGAGTCGCACAGGTCTTGTGACGGGATGCCGTTGGAGTTGGCGCTGGGGTTGGAGACTTACTTCAGATGTGTGGTTGTCAGACACTATTTTCAGACCATGGATTTCATTGCTTGCAAAACCTTTAACCCAATCAGGGGGTCTTCGTGGGCTTCTCTCATTTCTTAAGATGGGGTGCTGCATTTTTGACCATTTTGGTCCGTGCACTCAGCTAGTATAGCTCCATGTTACACTGGGCTAGTTTTTAAAATCAGTTCTTAACCTACACAGCATCCAACTTTATCCCTCCATCAATTGCTCAACAATTACTACATCACTAACCCACCTCCATTGGTGGGTTAGTTCATACATGGGGTGCTGAGAGCAGCAAAATCCTTTAAAGATGGGCAAAGCAATCTTCCATGCCTGGAAACAGCAAGACATCTCATACATTCCCATATGGTGGTACATTTTGTAATGCTCTTGGGATCTAGGTGCATGCCCACCACAGAGAAGATGTGACAAATCATAATTCTTGCTTATGAAATTTCAACCTTAGACTATGTGGGTTCATCCAACCAGTTGGGTTTGAGCTCTGTTGCAATTGCTTTAACTTTGAGGACATAAATGTCTTTTATGCACTAGTGTTTGATTGCCCATGGGGGGCTGGCAAATGCTAATTGCCAGTATTTACGCAGTCAAAGGTGGGTGCAGACATCAGACTGTGCTCTTCTTATGCCAATATGGTGTGCTTGATAGCATCTATTGTACTTCTTTCCTTTTTTTAATACTGCTAATAGTGATGAAAATCTATGGGTATCTCCCGACCGGAGAGGGCATTGGTATATATACTCAGAGCAGTGACATAGTCAATTGTTCAATGCTGTAATTAGAGCTTAATTTACAAGGATCTGACGCAGGACGGCGCTGCAAGCAATTAAGCAGCGCCACGTCGCGTAATTTATAAAACACAGGAGTGCGCTGTATTCACAAGAATACAGAGCACCCCTGTATTTTCCCTTGCACTAAAAAAGCTCCCTAGTCCCAACACAGACACCCTTGTGCCATGGTGTTTTCCATTTGGGGGCCGGACCCGGCTGCATTCATAAAGTGAAGAAAAGGATTATCCTAATACTACGCGGAAGTCGTCAAGAGAACAAGAGGGGACACTAGCATCTGCCGATTCGTGATGATGATACCTTGTGAAAATGACACATGTGTGGTAAGCCACCAAGTAAGTGGATGTAAACATTGTGAACAATAGGAACATTTAAGGTTAAAATATAGGACTGCAGTTCTTGAAGTATGGACTGTGATTTAACGACACACTGCAGTCTGGCAAAATCAAGCCCTGGCTTTCTGTGGTGCAACATTAACAGAGATTAAGACACGCCCACAATGGCTTTATTAACATGTGAGTCTAAAACCTCATAATTGACTGCTCACCTGTGATCAAGACAAAAAGCAGAAAGACATCGGGAAGGAAAGAACGAGCCATTCCACACTTCTGTAACCAAATAAAGCACCTGGTGCTTCAAGGATCTGGGTGTACAGCGTATATCTGTTACTTTGTGAGTAAACGGGATGCCCCATGCCCGCAATGCTGATAGTGCCCTGACAGAGTCTTGGGTCACCTCATGGGGGGAAGCCTTCATGGTGTTTGCCAGTTGGGTGCCTGACCTGCCTGGATCCACAAAGTGCATGAAGTATGGACTGTGATTTAACAATACGCTGCAGCCTGGCAAAATCCAGAACTGGTTTTCTCTGGCACTACCTTAGCACATTGGATTTATTAACATTGGATTTTAAAGCCTCATAATTGACAGCTCACCTGTGATCAAGGCAAGAAGCCGAAATGTGTTGGGAAGGAAAGAGCGAGCCCCATCACACTTCTGTAACCAAATAAAGCGCCTGGTGCTTCATGGATCTTGATGTACAGTGTACTTATGTTTGTTTGTGAGCAAACGGGAAACTCTGTGCCCCCAACACTGACACTGCCCTGAAAGGGTCTTCTTGGGCCCCCTCGAGAGGGGAAGCTTTCATGGTGATATGTATATACATATATATATTCAAAGGAAAACCAGGTTACACTAAGCACCCTCTTTGAAGTCCAAAGTCAAGGAACAAACATTATTTTTTTGTTTCCAAATACAAAAATAGATGTTATAGTTATTTTTCACCAGTTTCAACAGTCAGTTCATAAGTAATAGGGAAGCTTCAAAGCATGGATCCAAAACCGTATGTAGTTCTTTCAAGATCTTTATTTCAAACACATTAAAAAGTTTTTTCCAGCTTGGCTCGGCCGACACGTGTTTCGCCCTCTGGGGGCTTTTTCAAGGCAATCTAGATGTGGATGAACAGGTCTTATTTTCGAAAGGTTCTTGTAAATAGGGCGAAGCAGGTACGGTGTGGCTATATTAAGAATCCTATTAGTTCAGATGCTGACAGTTAAGATGATACAGGTATATGTTCCAGTTAGATTGTCAAGAGAGTCGCGTAAGTCACTTTGTGGAGATCAGTTCTTTATGTTCATGTAGTTAGGAGTCCCGTAGACCATGATAAGTCTTGTAAGTTCTGCTCGTATGGCACCGATCTCCACTGCTGGGCGCTACCTATATATATATATATATATATATATATATATATATATATATATATATATATATATATATATACATACATACATACATACATACATACATACATACATACATACATACATATATATATATATATATATATATATATATATATATATATATATATATATATTTACACATATATATACATATTTACATGGGCTTAAATTGTGAGAACTATTCTTATCATCTGAAACCCACAAGCATTGATAAAGGAACTGCTCTGAAACGTGTCTGTGAGTGGGTTCTTTAATTATTTGGAATTCCGTTGAGTGCTTTGATTTCTGTTTTGCCATATTATACTTGGTAACTCACCTCCCACGGCGGATGTGCCCGCTTTAAGAGTTTGGCAGCTTTGTGGAACGTTTCTCAAAGTTACATAATTGGCTGCCAGAACCACCATGAAGACATAGCACCGTCGGCTGCATGCTGTAAACTATACAAGTTTAATGTGAGAAGTAATTCTACTTTCACCTACGGCAGATTGATGAAGAAGTGGCGAAGTGGCAAAGGCGAAGGACACTTTTACCTATTGGCACGCTGTGAAAAGAAAGGCAAGTGGTGAACCGATGCAGGGTAAATCAAGAAATAAGGAAAATATATATATATATATATATATATATATGCACGAAAATTCGTCACGAGCCAAGGCAGCCGCCTCAGCCCAAAATTCCAACACTGACGAAAGAACGGACCCAGTTTTAGGTGCTTTAATCGTGGTGTTTTATTTCAGCAAGCCTGCCACCGCCATAACGCGTTTCGCCTTTCACAGCTTGATCACATATATATATACACTGTCAGCCACAGTAAATAAAGGTCTGCCATAGAGTACCCCGCTGTGTCCTCTGGTCTTTCTTTGGATCAACGTTCCCTCATTTCTACACGCGCTGGCCAGTAGCACGTTTACCGAGAACTCGCCATACAAGTGGCCCGTGATGCTATTGGCAAAGTCTACAAGTGTTCCAAGGGATTGGTTTATCACGTGCCCACCCCAGGATTCGGCAGAGCAAGTGGCCGCTGCAAATTGCAGTCCGTCACTGCACGGGGACGCAAGATCATTTACCTGTACGTCACGGCCCGGTTTGGTTCCCGTTCTGGTGGTTGTGGCGTTGGGGACCCACGGCGGCCTTCAGCACATTAATCAAGGTATCTACTCGCCACTGCTACGGTGGGATTTTTTATCTCTTATCAGATCACTATAGATCTAGATCCCAACTCAGGTTGACTGAACCTTTGTTACCTGTCATAGAGTAAAAAGCAATCCACTACTAGGTTAATCAGTTTAAGACTTTACACAACTCTGAAGAACCACTTACTACGAATAAGTTTTAATAGTTTTATTATAAAGCCAAAGATAACTGGAGATACAAACATCTCAGTATAAGGTTCAAAAGATACACTGGCATCAATACAAACATGAATTCTCTAAATGCTCTTAGGCGACAGAAGAATATCACCAAAACCAATTCGAAGATCAACAAGTTTGCAAGAATAGACACAAGTTGTAACTTGTGCGACATTTACAAAAGGAAGAAAAATCCAGATTAGACTGTCCCTACACTAGACTAAGTGACATCCCTACTTAGCAAGATCTTAACCTAAAAAAAAAGGTGTCAGCTGTGGTGACTTCCAAAGAAGATCACTCACTTTCTCTTAGTCTTTGTTGTAAGTCTGTGCATCGCAGTTCTGCCCTATCTGCCTACCCATCCGCTCTCTTAGGTTCCTCAGGCCATCTGCACTAACTCCACCCAGGGGTGCTGTCCCTAATACAAAATCACAATTACAGTTGAAACGCCCCTCAGAGACGCCCCTCACGTACACCCCTCACGTGGTGTCGGTTCTGGCTTTTTCCATGCTGATACTCCTCTGAGCTCCTTGTTAGCGTTGACCTTGCTTCTCAGGCTCTTCTCCGGCAAGACGGTACCCCCCAGGAAATTCCTGAACCCTCCTCCAGGCCTGTGCCTGTCTCCCAGAACAGAGCTCTATTCATCACTCTCTTGATTGGAACCCCCTCGCACCTGCAAACAGACACCCATGAAGTGGGCCCCAAATTCCAGCCTCCAGCTTATCTCTTGAGTCGTAAACCTTCGAGCATGGTCCACAATTTATGCTTAACACAACCTGATTCTAACTAGCACATCAAAAGAAACGACCTTATCTCTTCAGGCCTACTAGAATTACATGAAACAGGCCTGTGCACTCTATGAACCTTTATTTCTCAGCCTAAACAGTATTCTAACTTATTACACACTGATAATAAGGAACACTTCTATAAAACATATATTTTCGATTCTATGATCAATATTACTTTGAATTATAACAACAGTAATCCATATCATGTGAAATTGTAAAGGCACGTATTCTTTCTCAGTGAACTGCCATGAGGCCTACACATTTCTAAGTTTAGCAACATTACATTCTCCTCTGCAACGGCCACATAACATGGAATTTAATATCATTCTAACATCTCTAAACACTTCTACATTAGCTTTTCATACTGATATATGCACTCTGTATTGATTAAACACTCTTATATGTATGCACTCTATAAATTCGATACTCTTATATGTATGCACTCTATAAATTCAACACTCTTATATGTTCCTTTAACTAAACTGGTGCAACGTGCTTGTAAATATGGTGCACCTCTACATTTTACTTGATTTGCGCTCTCTCAGTTCCCCCCTTTGATGACCTTTAGAGGTCATCACCATCACAACACCATCCCTGAGGGTATGAATTGAATCAAACAGAACTCATTGGAGTGCTCCCTTGCTTCATCATCTCTAGAGCCCTCAGACTCCTGTACTGGTTATCCTGCATCGCAGCTAACCTCTGCTCCTGCTCTCTCATGGATCTTTGCAACCTATTTGATCTATACCATTGATACAGCCGCACCAACCCCCACAATGTGATCACACAAACCACTATTATGATGATAGGTTTCAGTATGTACCAAATGATACCCTTTCCTAGGTTGGCAAACCAACCTCCAACTTTACCCATTCCATGACCCACTTTTTCCCACACATTCACCTTTGTTAGATCCTCAATCTCATGATGAATTTCAGTGATGTTCTGTATATATTTTTTAAGAGGTTTTGAATTGTCTGGAATGTAAGTGCAACATTCCTGGACCTTCAAAGCCTTACAGACTCCGCCCTCTTTGGCTAACAGGACGTCTAGAGCAAGTCGGTTCTGGAGAACCATTGCCCTTATTGATTGCATCTCTCCCTCCACCAGCATTAGTGATCTTGCAGTGCTGGCGGATAACCTATCTACAACTGTTGCCAATCTCCTAATCTTGACATCATTCAGTATTAGCCCTAGAAGAGGGAACATAGCACCGAATACGTCTCCAATTACCTCATCATTGCTTACATCCCTTCTCCCTCTGGCTTGTTTTCTTCCCTCTATGATTTCTAGATCCTTAGCATGGTATATTTTGGGGAAGACAATTGCTAAATAACATGATCCGTACCAATTATCCGGTAGTTTCACGTATGCATTTCTTCCACAGACAAAATATACATTCGGGATCACCTGCATTCCTTTCAAAAAATCCTTTGTATAGTATTCTATTTGGAAAGCATGTTCACAACTTACTTCTCCCACAAACACATTCTCATAGTAGGTTTTACCCCTGTATATACATAGTTTCCCTCTTTGTACTCGATCTAAAGCTATTGGACCATTACTACCCTTCCTCTTGTGTGACTTTTCCTCCTCGGTCCAATCTGTTTTCCATTGGCCCGAAGCCTTTAGGATCTTCTGCCTCCTATATCGATCATCCACCTGCCCTATAAACTTCTTCTTAATTTCTGACACTTTACAAGTCAAATTATTTCTTCGGGCATATGAAGTATCCAGTGTTCTCCAAGGAATGAAAAATTTCCTCAATCTATCTTCACTCTTATAGTAGTCCCACTTATTCATATGCTTGTAGGCCGGGACCTCTGGTAAAACAGCGTCAAAGTTTGAAAAATAATACTCAAAGCTATCGCGTTCATAAAATATACTAAGCAACAAACTACATGTGATTCCATAAGTCAATGGAAGATGATGGTACCCAATACCTTCGTCTACAGAGGCTGGCAATTGCATGCAGACGTAACAGTCCTTTGCATCCATAGCATCAATGTATTCATACAGCAATTTAGCATATGCATTTGATTTGAAATGTCCTTGTGATTCATCTACCTGCAACCTACGAGCTTCTGCTGCTAGCAAAGCTTTATCTTTCTCTGTATTGTCCCCCCTTTGACCAGCAGTAGTAGGTTTCGGTGTCGCTGCAACTTTTGCTGCTTTTGTTGCCTTCTCTTCATTTTCATGTCCCACTATATATAATACAGTAACTACTAAAACTATAAGAAAAATTACTCCCACTATAAGTGTGCCTACTATGCATTTTGCCTTGCGGTTCGGGTTACCGGCCTCCATGATCTCAAGACAGTGTAGTTCTATTTTCTCTCGCAACACGAAGTCTCTTTTCTTTGTTCCTTCGACAGTGTTTTCCTTGCTTATTCGGTCTTTTCGAACCACACCTGGAAGCAGATAATCCCTTTTGCAAGATCAGTCTTTTGAATTATAGCAACAGACAACCCTAGCCCTTCTCCATCCACTAAATGAAAAGTCCCTAAATTTCTTCTTCTTCCACTTGGCGCTAGGTTATCTCTCAATCTTGTTTATTTACAAAGTCTTTAGCAGTCTGTAATCATGCGTGTTCCAGCGGCTCTAATCATGTATTCTAAAATTTCTAAGCGAAGAATGATCTCCTCGAGAGCTGGTATCGTTGGACCAAAAGTCGGAAATTCTACTCTGTTTAAAACCAGTTCTCTTATTCTACTCAGATATGGAGGATTGGGGACAGTGAGTGTCAGCAACCCTTCGATCTCAAGTCCAGGTACCAACAACACCACTTCCAACGTTATGATTGGGTCAGTACTGGTCACTGTCACTTCCCTCACCCTCCCGGATCTCCGTGCACCAGACATCTGCTGCTAGGTAGGTCCACTCAGGAGTGGCGTATCTTCTGCAGGGCACTCGCACCCTCCTTGATCTTCTTGGACCCTCCTGTTCTTGATTCTGTGCACCTTCGTCCAGATCTGAGTCTTCAGATATAGGAGCAAGGGTTCTCCCTGGAGTTGGCTTCGAGCTCAGCCTCTTCTTCCTCTCAGGCCAACTAGCTTCTCCACGCCTTGTTCTCCTATTTCTTGTCCTCACACTCGGTTCTTGATCACTTGTGACTTGATCAGTGTCTGAGCCATATTCACAGCAACTTTCTCCTTCTGTGGCAGCTTCAGTTTCACTGTTGTCTTGTCTTTCTTCCGAAATTTCTTCTGAAGCACTCCCAGCTTCCTCCGACACCCCCACAGCTTGACTGGTCCCCTCTAGTGGTTCGCCGTCCACAGCTGGATTTTCATCTGTGAGAGGAGCTGTTTCTTCCAGGGGTGCTGGAACTCTTCGAGTATGGGAGGCGTGTATCCAATTTGGCAGCCCTCCACACTTTACAGCAGTATTTGTTGTCAGAATTATCTGGTATGGCCCCTTCCAGCGCACGTCTAGGCAGTTCTTCCGGACGTGTTTCTTCACCAGCACCCAGTCACCAGGGCACAGGTCGTGACATAGGTCTCTGGAAGATGGAATTTCAGCAGCCTGCACCTGAAGAGACACAGAATGAATGACATCAGCAAGTCCCTTGCAATAATCCAGGATCAGATCATCTGTGATATTCAACAAAGCTGCAGTTGGAACAGATGGAAGTCTCATTGCCCTCCCCATTAGAACATCGTGTGGGGAGATACCTGTTCTCCTGTCTGGTGTGCTACGTATACTCATGAGTACCAATGGCAGGGCATCAGGCCAGCTTAAGGATGTCGATGAACACACTTTGGCCATTCTGGATTTTATAGTCCCATTTATCTGCTCCACAATTCTCGAAGCCTCAGGTCGACAGCTACAGTGCAACTTCTGATCAATATTTAATGCAGAGCAAAGCATCTTCACAACTTCACTGTTGAAATGCGTCCCTCTATCTGATTCCAAAGAGGTCGGCACCTCGAAGCGTGGTATTAACTCTCTAAGCAACAACTTTTCTACTGTGAGTGTGTCGCACCTGCGTGTAGGGTATGCCTCGACCCATCTGGAAAATATGCATACAACCACCAGAACATACCTGAGGCGGTTGCATTTTGGCATCTCAATAAAGTCTAATTGCATTCGATTGAAAGGCCCACCAGACCTCCCAATGTGACTCAATGTAACTGGTGTCCTTTTCCCTACGTTCAATTGCTGACATGTTACACACCTCTGACACACTGCTTTTGCGGCTACTCTAAACTTGGGATTGTACCAAGTCTGCCTAAATACCCGCAGCATGGCATCTCTTCCTAAATGTACTGGACCATGTATTTGTCGTGCCATTGGACTCACTAATTCATTTGGTAATACTGCCCTTCCATCTGCTGAAATCCACAAATCCATTTCACTTTTTACACAACCTGCGGTTTCCCATGCCTTTTTCTCAAAATCTGATGCGTTCTCTTGCATGCCTTTTAAGTCATCCCAAGTGTCAACTGTTTCTAACATCATGTTCAACTCTGTCTTTTCCTGTGTCCCAGCCACTTCCACTTCCGTGAAAGAGTATCCTTGCTCCGCACAGTAGCGAGCAACCTCGTCTGCATAACGATTTCCTTGGGACACAAAATCTGTACCTTTGGTGCGTGCTACACATTTAACAATGGCAATTGCTGCCGGACCTTGTAATGCTTCTAACAATAGTCGCACAAACTCCCCATTTCAAATTGGCGAACCTGAGGAGGTCATGTAACCTCTCTGAGACCACAATTGCCCAAAGTCATGAACTACACGAAACCATATTGGCTATCTGTGTAAATGGTGACTCGAATTTTACTACCTGCTAAACAGGCACGTGTCAATGCAATGATTTCAGCTACCTGAGCGGAGTGTACTCCTTCCAGGCAAGCGGCTTCCACAACTCCAGTAATGGTGCAAACAGCATAAGCTGCTCTCAACTGACTAGTATTGTCTCTTACACATGAGCCATCAACAAAGAAAATTTCATCAGGGTCAGTCAACGGCTCATCCACAATATCTGGTCTTGGCTTGGTGCATAGTTCAGTCACATCAAGGCAATCGTGATCATCACATTCCTCGTATTCTATATCATTAGGGAGTGGCATCAAAGTGGCAGGATTCAAAACAGAGCACCTCTTAAGGGTCACGTTCTCCGCAGCAAGAATAACTTGCTCGTAGCGCGTGAGCCTATTATTGGTCAAGTGCTGTGTCTTGGTCCTGGTCATTAACAGTTCTACAGAATGAGGTACATACACCACTAATTGATGTCCCATCACAATACTTTCACTCCTTTCAATGCTGACACCCGTTGCAGCAACGGATTTGAGACATCCGGGCAACGCTGCGGCTACTGGGTCTAAAGTAGCCGAAAAATATGCAACTGGTCTACGGGCATTTCCATGAATTTGTGCTAGGACTGACAAAGTACAACCTTCTCTTTCGCAACAGTAAAGTAAAAATGGTTTTTCGTAATCAGGTATTCCCAAAGCTGGACCACGGCACAAGTCCTCTCTCAGCTGTAGGAACGACATCAAACAATCCTTGTCCCATGGTACCGGATCACTCACCTCCTTGTGCGTCAGTTTTTGTAAGGGTTTTGCTTTCAGGGAAAAGTTAGCTATCCACTGTCGGCAAGAACCAACCATTCCTAGGAACATCCTGACCTCTCTTTGTGTCGTAGGCGAATTCATCTTCATGATCGCCTCTATCCTGTCTGGTGACACCTTCCGCTTTCCCTTTTCAATTCGGTGACCCCAGTACTGTACTTCTGTCAGACAGTACTGCAATTTGCTCGGAGACACCTTATGCCCATTTTCAGCTAAATGGTTCAGCAAGGCGATAGTGTCTACCTTACCAGCTTCTTCTGTTTCTGACGCAACAAGTAGGTCGTCTATGTACTGAACTAGAACCGAGTTCTGTGGCAGTACTAGACTTTCAAGATTCTTCTTCAGTAGCTGGTTGAAAATCGATGGGCTTTCTGTATACCCCTGTGGGATACGACACCATGTTAAGACGCGATTTTCCAGCTTAAATGCAAAAAGAAACTGGCTCTCCTCATCTAATGGAATTGAAAAGAAAGCCTGGCAAAGATCTATCTCTGTGAACCACTCAGCTTGGAATGGTATCTGAAACAATATCACTGATGGATTCGGTACCACTGGACAACATGAAACAACTATGTTATTAACCTTTCGGAGATCTTGTACTATTCTAAATTTCCCGCTAGGTTTCTGCAAACCCATAATCGGGGAGTTGCATGGACTAGCCACGATTTCCTTCAGTATTCCCTGCTTAATCATGGAGTCGATCACGGGTTTTATTCCTGCAATCGTCTCCGGGGTCAATTTGTATTGAGGCGTTCTTGGATATTCAAAATTTGGTTTTATCAGGATTTTCACTGGTTCTACTCCTTTAATCAATCCTATCTCTTCTCCAGTGAAATCCCATACTTCAGATGACACAGTATCCCTAAAGTCCCAAGGGAGCTCTTCCACCGTCAGGGTAGGATACAGTTCTACGCATACTTTTGAATTTGCAACTTTAAAGGCGGCATCATCGTCGTTAGTCTGTACCTCTACTCCCTGAGGCGTGCAGTATATTGTGCAATTTAGTTTGCACAATAAGACTCTTCCTGACAGACACACAGGGCTAGAATCACATACTACAAACTGATGTTCATCGCTGTAGTTTCCTATTCTCACTAGCACTGGTTCCGTCAAAGGGTTAGTCATTCTCCTATTTGCGACTCCTACCACTTTAATTGTTTCCCCCGACATTGGAAGATCTAGAACCACGGCTGATCTCAAAGTTGATCGAGTAGCTCCGGTATCTACTAAGAATGTCGTAAGGCACCCTGCCACCTTAGCCTCAACAAACGGTCCTCTTTGGTCCACCTCTAGGACTGCCCCGAGGGTACAGTCCTCCTCTCTACTCACACGCCGTCCAGTCAGTGGATCAACGTAGTAACACTCTTCTCCTCCTACTAAAAGAGGCATTTGTCTATAGGTCTTGCCCCCTGTCGCAATCCTTGGTGGTTGCGGGAACTGAGCTCGAGGAGCCGAAGTTCCCCCTTTTCCCACCTTACCCTTTGGTACTGTCACCCCTTGGACTGGAACGGTCTGAACTTCCTCCTCCTCTACTTCCAGTTCTCAGTTTTCAGGGTTATAGGGACACTCGCGTTTCCAATGTCCCACCTGGTGACACTGGTGACACTTTGTCGTCTTTTTCAGTGTAGCAAAGTCTATTCTAGGTCTCGGATTTTCCTCGTTGTCCCTATTCTGACTATTTGATCTCCTTCCCATTGTCCCTGTTCCCTGTTGCTGCTGTCCACCCTTTCCAGCCGACTGCATCTGAACCATCATCAACTTCTCCTTAAGTTTCTTTGCTTTGGAATCTATTTCATCACTGCAATACCTTGCGTATCTCAAAATTTCATCCAATGGTTTGTTTTGCCAGCAAATTAAATGTTGTTGAATCATCAAACAAATATCTGGTCTCAACCCCAAAACGAACTTCGATACAAACTGTCCTATGTCTTTGGGATCCATTACATCTAACCCACTGTATTGTTTGAACGTTTTCAGCAATCGCTCATAAAATTCATGGACTGTCTCTTTGGGTTCCTGTCTAGTTCGGTCTATTTTCACCCAATCTATATCTTGCGGTGGCACCTTATCTTTCAGCCATGTTATCACCTTTTCATATTTTATCATTACTCTTTCTGACGGACCATTGGTATGAGCATCTCTTTTTGGTTCTGTTGTGGGCCATTCGACACTAACTTTGCATGCTGTCCACAAGTCTCCTGGGACCACAATGTTGAATAAAGTGTTCAAATCAATCCACAGTACTTTCGAGATCTTCACAAACCTCTCTACCTGTTTGTACCATTCTACAGGATTCTCTCTTAACTTCGGAAATGAATTGGTAAACACAGCCAAATCTCCCCTACTCCAGGGCACATGTACATAACTCCCATTCGCTATTTCTCGCAAAGGGAATGCCTCCATCCGGCATGGCCCTCCCTCCAGGGACATCACATTCGCGCTTCGCCTGACTGTCCCTTTCTTGGACCACCTTTCTTCCCATTTATCCAGATCTCTCCATACTCTTATTCCTGTGATCAGTTCCCTTATGTGTGTTTTTAATCCGGTTGTCCTCCTCTCATCTAGGTCCTGCTCTGAATATTGCAACCTATGGTTACCCTGTAATGCCTTTGTTCTCGACAAGTCTACCATATACTTGTCAGCCAGTTCAGACAATTTCTCGTGAGTTGCTCTTGCCTTTCGAGTAGTATCCTTTGCTATAAACAGCAGCTCATCTTGCTCGTACATGTCAATCCTTTCTAAAGGCAACGCACCATCTATTATCTCGTCCAGGTCAGATTTTAAACTAGTCACATCGAGCCTTTTTGCCTTTATCATAGCTTTCAGTGCGCTGTCTCTAGAGAGCCCATTTACGTCTCTCCCATCACAGCTCTGAGTCCTACGTCTGGGCTCAGGCGTATTGTGGGGAGTCCTCCCATGTTCCCATCTCTCCAGGTCCCATGCAGTTCCATCCTCTCTTGGTGTATGGTGAAACACTGCTCTATTCCCCATAGTCCCACATTTCCCATTCTGCCTGGTATCTCTAGGTGCATGGTGAGACATTCCATTATTCCTCATGCTTTCGCAATTCCCCTGCTGTCCATGATCGCTAGACGCATGTCAAGACCCCTCGCGGCTCCCCATGTTCCCGCGATCCCGTTCCTGACCCTGATCGCTTGACGCATGGTGAGACACCTCGTGGCTCCCCATGTTCCAGCGATTCCAATGCTGTATGTTGTCGCCAGGTGCATGGTGGGTGCACTTAAAGCTATCCCTGTACTGTTGCGTCCTTCGGTCTCCCTCACTGTGAATGAGACGAGACGCCCCTCCACACTCTGTACTTCTACCTTCTTGCTCTTGCCTACTTCCACCGTGGATATGACGGATATCTCCTCTACTCTCCTGACTCTTACCGTCCCACTCCTGACCGCTTTCGCTAGCCCCGCAGTGAGACAATGTCTCATTGCCTTGACTTCCCCATTCAGCTTCCGCTCTTGACCTGTTACTCTGTGTTTCTGTGGCAGCATCCCATTCCCTCAAGTCAGCCCTCAACTCCTTAAAGAATTTCGGCCGTGGTCCTCTCAGATCCATTGGTCCTCTCTGACCCCCCTGTTCTGTTATGGGATCCACTGCTGAATCCAATGGGGTGCTCCACTTTATCGGTCTTGGCAATTGCCTCCAGGCATTTGTCATGTTGTTCCTTCTTTCCATTTCAGCCCTTTCTCTGTCTAGCCGTACCTGTTCTTCCTCTCGCACTTTCTCTGGGTTATAAACCGACACTATAGGACCTATGGTAACGTCTTCTTGAAGAGCATCTGGCAATCCATAAGACTCAACACACTCCGTTGCTGGCACCTTCTGCACCACAAACCTTCCAACTACCCTCTGTACAGGACTAGGTTGAGGTGTTTCCTCACCTTTGGTAGATACCCAATCTGTTATAGGGAGTGGTCTATTCTCCTCTATGCCAACCCTATCTTCCCTTGGGAGCTCGATACCTTCCATCTCCCTATTGTACGGAGGCAGTCTATCTATCAACAACCTATTTATTTGGCTATCCTCTGACTCGCTCTCATCATCCTCCTCTGGGGTTCTCTTATCTCCTGTAACCTCTATCACTGGGTACAACTTATCCACTTCAATAGTCTGTACCCTCCATTTCTTGGTTTCCGCATCCCATTTGGCATCTTGTACTGCTCTTACCGATCGTCTCACTCTTTCTTGACGTCTGTTCTGATTCCTGTCATGCGCCGCCCTAATCCACGCATTAAGGGCTTCAAACTGTGTTGGTCTGGGCAAAGGTCTCAATGAAGACATAACTGCTTTTAGCTGGTGCAACACTTCTAATCCAAACGTTCCGTATTTCAGAAAAGTCAGTTCCTCGTTCCCTTCTGTAATCTTACTCCAAGTGCTAAGCCACAGTATAGTATGCAACCCAACATTCGTAGCCATATAATGAGCTGGTGTACCCTCTGGCGGGGCCTCTTCCCCGTAATAAGATTCTCTCCTTTTTCTCTTAAAGATCGCTCTCAAGCATTTAAAACACTTCATGATCAAATCTACAATTTTCTATTTCCCTGCGTTCGTTTACTTCCTGGTGACAATCCACCAATCCCAGCGCGGTTCTCGCTAACCGGCCTATCCCAGCGCGGTTTCACACCAACCGGCCTATCACAGCGCGGTTCGCGTCAACCGGCCTATCACAGCGCGGCTTCACACCAACCGGCCTATCACAGCGCGGCTCTCTCTGACGTCACTTGTCTCCCCTTCGCAGCAGTTCCCCTCCTTTCTCAGCTCGTCTCCCGGTCATGCATGCGTCCCATTCATACCCTGAAAAATGATTACTTCCGACCAAGCGATCACTTTCCTTGACTGTACGCCCACAGTCTAACTAATTGTCACCTTAACTGACAAAATGTCTTTCCGTGAACGTCCAGACAATCGCCTTAACTGATAGGTTACTTACACACAGTAACTTCCGACCTGCGTCCGTTACCCATACACTCACTCTTGCGTTCCCCCTATCACGGTCCTGCGGGCGATCAATGGTACCTCATGACCCCCTTTACAATGGTCGACAATTACTCTGGATGTCCGATACACCCGAACCACTTAAGCTCTTCTCTGAACTTAAGATTTTCACCAGGTTGCGCGCGCTCACAGCCCTCCCTCAATCACACTACAGGCATTCAACTCCGCATGACATTACAATACAGATACAACACAAAACACCGCAATCTGACAACGCATGACCCTTATTATACTCACTCTTGACCGACTCTGCTGCTTTTCTCTCACACCGTCAGCACCTTATTCGGCAGGTGATTCTTCTGCTGCTCATCTCTCGATCTCTAGGGGCCTCGGGGTAATCTTAACCTAGTCTAGATCACCTTCCTCTAGAAGGTAACCATCCTACTCTGCTACCAACTGCTACGGTGGGATTTATGATCTCTTATCAGATCACTATAGATCTAGATCCCAACTCAGGTCGACTGAACCTCTGCTACCTGTCATAGAGTAAAAAGCAATCCACTACTAGGTTAATCAGTTTAAGACTTTACACAACTCTAATGAACCACTTACTACGAATACGTTTTAAAAGTTTTATTATAAAGCCAAAGATAACTGGAGATACAAACATCTCAGTATAAGGTTCAAAAGATACACTGGCATCAATACAAACATGAATTCTCTAAATGCTCTTAGGCGACAGAAGAATATCACCAAAACCAATTCGAAGATCAACAAGTTTGCAAGAATAGACACAAGTTGTAACTTGTGCGACATTTACAAAAGGAAGAAAAATCCAGATTAGACTGTCCCTACACTAGACTAAGTGACATCCCTACTTAGCAAGATCTTAACCTAAAAAAAAAGGTGTCAGCTGTGGTGACTTCCAAAGAAGATCACTCACTTTCTCTTAGTCTTTGTTGTAAGTCTGTGCATCGCAGTTCTGCCCTATCTGCCTACCCATCCGCTCTCTTAGGTTCCTCAGGACACTGCACTAACTCCACCCAGGGGTGCTGTCCCTAATACAAAATCACAATTACAGTTGAAACGCCCCTCAGAGACGCCCCTCACGTACACCCCTCACGTGGTGTCGGTTCTGGCTTTTTCCATGCTGATACTCCTCTGGGCTCCTTGTTAGCGTTGACCTTGCTTCTCAGGCTCTTCTCCGGCAAGACGGTACCCCCCAGGAAATTCCTGAACCATCCTCCAGGCCTGTGCCTGTCTCCCAGAACAGAGCTCTATTCATCACTCTCTTGATTGGAACCCCCTCGCACCTGCAAACAGACACCCATGAAGTGGGCCCCAAATTCCGGCCTCCAGCTTATCTCTTGAGTCGTAAACCTTCGAGCATGGTCCACAATTTATGCTTAACACGGCCTGATTCTAACTAGCACATGCAGATCAAAAGAAACGACCTTATCTCTTCAGGCCTACTAGAATTACATGAAACAGGCCTGTGCACTCTATGAACCTTTATTTCTCAGCCTAAACAGTATTCTAACTTATTACATACTGGTTATAAGGAACACTTCTATAAAACATATATTTTCGATTCTATGATCAATAATACTTTAAATTATAACAACAGTAATCCGTATCATGTGAAATTGTAAAGGCACGTATTCTTTCTCAGTGAACTGCCATGAGGCCTACACATTTCTACGTTTAGCAACATTACATTCTCCTCTGCAACGGCCACATAACATGGAATTTAATATCATTCTAACATCTCTAAACACTTCTACATTAGCTTTTCATACTGATATATGCACTCTGTATTGATTAAACACTCTTATATGTATGCACTCTATAAATTCAACACTCTTATATGTATGCACTCTATAAATTCGACACTCTTATATGTTCCTTTAACTAAACTGGTGCAACGTGCTTGTAAATATGGTGCACCTCTACATTTTACTTGATTTGCGCTCTCTCACCACACATTTGCCCCTCCCCTCCCTTGTTTGGCACATCTGAAGCTCGGCTCCGCTAAGGACACTACCTGACTATTGCATGCAGGGATTCGAAGTCCCTCAGTATCGGACTACAGCAGCTAGGCGGAGCCTGGGTTGTTCCAGCCAATGGGAATGCTGCATGAACTATAAGGGAGGGAGTGAGAGACACCTGGTGGAGAAATGCATCTGAAGAAGGCTCTTTTACGAAATGCATTATGGCAGTCATCCACGTAAGTACACCGCTGTGTCCTCTGGTGTTTCTTTGGATTGACGTTTCCTCAGCTTCACCAATACTGCTGAACTTCCTAAGGCAGGTGCTCCATACACATACCACAACACCTACAAAAAAGAAGGATGGGAACTCTCGGGGTCAATACAGGAATTTATTGGTTTAAGATGAGCAGGTGCATTTTGGAGACTTTGCCTTTATCAGTGCTCATAACGATAAAATACACACATTGCAGTTCCTTGTAAATTTCATTAAACCTAGCTCCCACTGGAGGATGCAAAACAGGTAATGAAGAGGGGCTGGCCATCACAGTTAAATACTTATTTTTGAAGCCATCATATTAGCATGTTTATAAGTCATAGATACCTAATGGCAGAAGTTGCGTGATTTTTGAAAAAAAACCTGTTTTATATGCATGAGGCGAACATTGGTACATAGCGTACATTGATACTCATTCATGCGCTTTAAGTACATTTATTATTACTAGAAAAAGATCAAGCCCTACTTCTTTTATGGTCCTGCGAGAGTTTGGCAAGATTGTAAACTTTGTTTAGAGGAAGAATTTACACTTACATTTATTAGAGTGCTTATGCCTTATAGTCCCCATTAGTTATGTGTTGGGAGAAAGTAGGCTCTCAAATGGGACCTTTTCACAGTATAACAACAGTGCACAGTAGGGTGTAGGAGACACTGTGATTTCACTGACACCTCTCCACAGACTAGCAATTGTGTTTAAAAGACTATGGGGAGAGGCTGGCCTCTCTCCGGCGAGACTTTGAATGAAGATAACCAGTGTGTATACTAGGGTGTAAAGAGAAACTGCCTCTCCACTCACACCTTTCCTCAGGCTCAGCAGTATGCATAGTAGGTTGGGGAAGGTACATACCTCACATGTAAGACATTACTATTCCATAGTAAGTATAACACGCACTGGCCTCTTCACTAAGCCTTCTCCCCAGAAAATGCCCATATATAGCAGGGTATGGGAATGGATATCACTGTCTAGTCGCAGCTCTCCCAAGGATGACAGACATATACGGTAGTGTGCAGGTAAACATTCTCCTCTAAACTAACACTCACCTCTAAGACAACCTCCAAGACAACATCAATGTGCAGTACAGTGTTGGCAAGGAGTGGCACCTCTGATGACACCTCTCCCTGGTCCAACAGGGATATGCAGTGGTGTCTGGAAATGAAGTGACCTGTCTGTTAATACATCTTACCAGGGTGAGAGGTGTCTGTTGTATGGTTTCAGGAAATGTAATTTTGCTGCTCATACCTCTTCCCATGCTGTCAGGTATGCATAATAGGCTGTAGAGAGTAACTGCCCTGTTCACTGAAATATCTCCTTGCATGATAAGTCTGCATAGTACATTGTGGAAAGAGACTGGCCTCTCTCCTGTGACTAGTGCCATGCATGATGGGTGTGAAAATTAGGATGTGAAAAGGGTCTTACCTCTCTGGTCACAGCTCTCCCCAATATGACAGTTATACAAGTGAGGTGTAGGGATGAAATTACCTCTAAGGTAAAAGTCTGTCTTACAAAACAACTATAGAGACTATGGTATGGAAACGCACTGCCCTGTCAGCTGAGACATCTTTCCGGAGTAACATATGTGCAAAATAGACTGTGGGTAGAGACTATCCACTCTGTCCATACCTCTATAATGATGAAGGCTCTTAGTCGAGTATAAAATGGAGTATCCTCTCTGTTGAAAACTGTGTCTTGCACAACTAGTATCCATATTTGATGGTGGGGACATACTCACCTCTCTTTCAGACACCTCCCAATGGTGAAGGTTAAACATAATACTGTGTGTATAGCAGCTGATAGGAGTGCATATTACAGTATGAAGATGCACTGCTGTCTGTGCCAATGCCTCTCTCTTCTATCAGGGGTCCATACACTACAGCTTGGACAAGGACTGATCTCTCTACTGACACCTAACTGTTGCATGACAAGTCGCCATACCTGCATAACAAAATAAGTGTGTTCTCCAATACATGCAGCAGCATATTTATAGTACCTGGAGGTGGAACTGGCAGTTTTGGTGAATATTGCAATACTGAAATAAAATTTAAATTTATAATACGTGTTGAGCAAATAGATCAAAAGTAACTTTAAACAATTTCACAACAATACAAACCTACAACATCTGTATTAACAAACTTGGGGCCCGATGTAGGTAAATGGCATTTACCGATTTGTAAATAAAGAATTTTACCGATTCGGTATTTACAAATCGGAAAATGCTATGTAGGTATTTTTACCGATTTTTTTACCGATTCTATAACATTCAGTAATTACAGAATCGGTATTTACAGATTCGGTAATTGCCATTGATTCCTATGGGCCTTGAGGCCCATAGGAAAAAATGTCAATTACCGAATCGGAAAAATACCTAATCGGTAAAAATACCGAATTTACAAGGGGGACAGGGTGTCACTTTGACACCCTGTTGCACCCCTGTTTCTGGCTTGTGTGCCATGTGACACACATACCTGCCCTTAGGGCAGGTATGTGTGCCACATGGCACAGGTGTACATGCACAGATGTGCATGTACACAGGAATTCGTTATTTACCACCCAATAGTATTGGGTGGTAAATAACGAATTTTTAAGGGCCTGTGGCACTGTTTACTGTGCCACCTACATATTGATTTACAGAATCGGTAAATTTACAGATTCTGTAAATTTACCAAATCGGTAAATTTACCGATTCTGTAAATCAAAGGCCCCCTACATTACAAAACCCAAATACCGGTCGGTAACGGCCGAAATCGTCCGTTACCGACCGGTATTTGGTCTCCTACATCTGGCCCTATATGAACAACTATTAAATAAACAAAACAAACAACTATATAACTTATAACTATGCCTTTTTGTACACTCATCAGAAGGTGCCAAGGTTTCCCCCCTTTTTGCTTCATTTGCCTACTAGATTTTGATTCACATAACACAAAAATTCTAGTCTTTTAGCTACTTTACCCTGCCATAGAAATAAAAAGACTAAATAACAAAAAAGATAAAAAATACATACCGATCAAAAATTCATAACAGTGATACATCACTATATTGTTTAACCTATACTACATTTTTCACCTGCAACACACATATTTATATATAGTGCACCAGTAACTTGTTATTCATTTCTCCTGAAAAAATGCCATGCCCTCAGTCAATTTTCATATTTTGCAATTAAATTATTACATGCCATGAACTCTGATTCCATAACAGTTTCTAAATGAACACAATCATCGTGGCACACCTATGCTAACAGTCATCACAGTGTTTCACTCTAGAAATAGCAATATACCCACTCACATATATCCTGGGGTTAAAATATATGTTTGAGGTTCATAAGACCAGTAGAGCTTGTACATTCTTTGTTTGATAATTTAAGAAACACTGATTCCTTTACTTACAAGTATATACAGTTGAAACGCTTACTTTTTCAACACAATCGTCAAACCTTGCTCACATCTCTCTATATTGTAATTTGTACCTCTCAAAAACTATATTAACAAATCCACCTTTTCATTTTGTACACATGGTGTAGAATATGTTTATCAACATTAATACAATTACTGACACTTTAAGGCAAAGTTTATAAAACAGTTTATTAAATGCCTAACCTTGGAATTATTTCTTAAATGAAGTTGAAGACACCAGTCTCCTTCAGCTTCAAATTAAGTCACATCTGCTGAGCACAACTCAGAGACTTCCTTCTCCTCCAAAGCACCAAGGACAAACGGAGCTATCTCTGGTTCCGCAGCCAATGGTTACCAATGGTAACTCTTGGTTGAGCCTTGGTTCTTTTTTCTTACTTCCCCCATACGATCTTGTCATACTCTTGCAGGAAAGAAAAACACCTCTTGGCAGGCCCAGTAATTTTTCATGAGGTCTTGCGAGAGGCTCGCAGGATTATAAAGACCCTTGTGGCAGGCTCAGCAATTTTTCATCTGGGTCTCGGGAGTGTCTCACGGATTGCATGAGCCTGATGTGGCAATCCTCTCTCCCTGAAGCTTGCATTCTACTCTCACGAGACTCTTGTGGGATCTCAGCATGTCTGTAGGGAAAAAAGTATATGGGAAACACTAGCCTCTCTCCTGAGAGCCCTGAGTTGGATAATGAATACACAAACTGTAGTATGAGAAGGAACTACCCTCTGCCTTCAAACCTCTCTCTCACATGATAACTGTGCATAATAGGGCATGTGCAGGGACCGGACTCTCCTTTGGGACCTCTATCTCAGATGAAAGGTGTGAGTAATAGTCAGTGGAGCGGGACTGGCCTATCCTTTGAGACCTCTCTCTCTCAGATGATGGGTGTGCGTAGTAGGTTCTTGGGAAAAAGATTGGCCTCTCCTTTGACACCTCTCTGTCAGATCATAGGTGTGAGTAGTAGGGTATGTGCATGGACTTGCCTCTCCTTTCAGACCCTTCACTCAGATGATGTACATATTAAGGTGTATTGCATGTACTGGCCTCTCCTTTAGGACCTCTCTCTCAAATGACAGGTGTGCGCATTAGAGTGTATGCATGGTCTGGCCTCTCCTTTCAGACCTCTGTCTCTGAGATGATGGGTGTATGTACTTGGATGTGGGGAGAGAGACTGGTCTCTCCACTAAGACCTCTCTCTCAGATGTTGGGTGTCCATGGTAGTGAGTGGAGAGGGACTGCCTTTTCCTCTCAGACTTCTATCTGACATGACAGGTGTGCATATTAGGCAATATAAATAGAATTACCTCTACTATCAGACCTCTCTCTCAGATGATGGGTGTGCATAGTAGGATGTGGGAGGCAGACGTGCCGCTCTTCCAATACATCTCTCAGATGACAGATGTGCATAGTAGCGAATGGAGAGAGACTGCCCTTTCCTCTCAGAGTTCTCTCAGAGATGGCAGGTTTGCGTATTTGGGTATATACATAGACTGGTCTCTCCTGCTATACCTCTCTCTCAGATGACAGGTGTGCACAGCAGGGTGTTTGGAGATGCACTAATCTCACCACTAATACCCCTGTCTCAGATGGTGGGTGTGCATAGTAGGACATGGGAACAGAACTGGCCTCTCTGCTGAGACATCTCTTTAAGATGATGGTTGTGCATAATAGTGAGTGGAGAGGGCTGCCCTTTCCTTTCAGACCTCTCTCAGAGGTGAGAGGGGTGCATAGCGCTGAGTGGAGAGAGGCTACCCTTTCCTCTCAGACCTTTCTCTGACAAAATGAGTGGGCTTATTAGGTTGTGTACATGGACTGGCTTCTTCTATCTGACAGCTTTCTCAGATGACGGGTGTGCCCAATAGAATGCTTGCATGGACTAGCCTCTCCTTACAGACTTCTCTCTCAGATGACGGGCCAGTGTAGTAGGGTGTGGGAAGACAGACTGGCCTCTCTGCTAACACATCTCTCTCAGATGACGGATTTGCATAGTAGTGAATAGAGAAGGACTGCCCTTTACTCTCAGAGCTCTCTCAGAGATGACAGGTTTGTGTATTAGTGTGTATAGTGTGTAGCGAGAGACTATTCTTTCCATTCAGACTTCTCTTTCAGATGACAGGAGGTATGTAGTAGTATGTGGGGAGAGTCTGGCCTCTCCTTTAACACCTCTCTCTCAGATGATGGGTGTGCATAGTAGGGTGTGTGGATGTACTGGCCTTTCCTTTAAGAGCTCTGTCTCAGATGACACATGTGCATAGTAGTGTGTGGGAAGGACTTGCCTCACCTGTCATACCTCTCTCTCAGAGTACAGGTGTGAATAGTAAGGTGTGTTGACAGAGACCAGCGTCTCCACTAACACCTCTCTCTCAGATGACGGGTGTGTGCAGTAGTGAGTGGTGAGGTACTGTCCCCCCTGCTAACACCCTTCTTTCTAATAATAGGTGTGTATAGTAGGGTGTGGGAAGAGACTGTACTCTACTCACAACAATTAATAAGCCGATAGTCATAAATAGTAGCCTCTGATGAACACCATTTCCAGTAATACTCCTTCCTTACGTGTGCATACTACAGTGTATTCAAAGAACATCTACTCTTATGAGTGGCTGTATGGTTGAGTTAATGGTTGTGTGAGTGGCTGTACGAGTGAGTGGGTGTGTTAGTGCCTCTCTGCAGGAGTGAGTGGGTGTGTGACTACTGGTATGGGTCTGTGAATGGGTGTGTGAGTGGTTGTGCGGGTGTGTGAGTGGGTGTACAAGAGTTTGTATGGGGATGTGAGTGGATGTGTGAGTGGTTCTGTGGATGATGTCCTCAGTGATGTTATCAGTGATATCATTTGAGATGTAATCAGTGATGTCATCAGTGATTTCACTGACCATGTCATGAGTGACACAATATGTGAGGTTATACGTAGTGCATTGAAGGAGCGTAAGTTATTGTTATCTCAGGTAACTATAACTGCTGAATTTTACTGGTTTTGTATGACTGAAATCTGAGCCTAACTATAACATCCTTGTAACCTTTGGTTTTTACAGTGGATTTCTAAAGTTTTTTTTTAATTTTATGTCCTAACTATAATGACCCTGTAACCTTTTGTTTTTCAAGGGAATTTCTAAGGTTTTTAATTTTTTTTTCCTAACTATAACATCCCTGCAACCTTTGTTTTTTTTAACGGAATTTCTAGTTTTTTAGCTAGTAGTCATGTTTGCTGAGTGGTGGAGGGAAGGGCAGGGGCCTCCGAGTAGCTCTCAGGAACCCTGATGTGTCTGAATTACTGGAGGTAACAGGAGGGTTTCTGGGCCCTCAAGAAACCTCAGCATCCAAGAGGATTTCATCCCCAAACCAGCAGTTCACCAGGAGGTGCCTTTGCAGAGTGGTAGAGAAAGGTGGCGTGGCCTCCGAAGACCTCTCAGCAATTCCACTGTGTGGAACTTACTGCAGGTAACAGGAGGGCTTGGAGGGCCCCAAGGACACTCTAAAGCCAAGGAGACCTCATCCCTCCAACCAGCAGTGCACCTTGGGGTGCCTTTTCAGAGTGGTGGAGAAAAGGGGTGTGGTCTCCGAAGTCATCTCAGCAATCGCACTCTGAGAGACTTACTGGAGGTGACAGGAGGGCTTGTTGGCCTCAAGGAGCCTACGTTTCCAAGGGGACTTCATCCCCCAACCAGCAGTGCGCCAGGAGGTGGGTTTGCAGTGGCAGAGAAAGAGGGTGTGGCCTCTGAAGACCTCTCAGCAATCCAGCTGTGTGGGACTTACCGGAAGTAGCAGGAGGGCTTGTTGGCCCTCAAGGACCCTCAGCAGCAAAGGGGACTTCATACCCCAACCAGTTGTGGCCAGAAGCACGTTTTCTGAGTGTTGGAGAAAGGGGCTGTGGTCTCCAATGAAATATCAGCAATCCCGCTGTGTGGGACTTACTGGAGGTAACACGAGGGATTATTGACCCATAAGGACCCTTTGCAGCCAAGGGGACTACATCTCCCAACCAGTTGTGTCAGGATTTGCATTTGCATACTGATGGTGAAAGGGGCGGGGCCTCCGGCCTCTCGACTGTCTTTTATATTTTATTTATTTATTCCCTGGGCCAATTTTGGCCCTGGGGACCCCATCCCCTGGGATCAGGCCTATTTTGAATGGGGGATGGGGGCCACACTGCCCCCATCCCTGGGCTGATTTTGGCCCAAGGCACCCCAACACCTGGGACCCGGCCTTTTAAAAATATATATATAAACTTCAAGGGAGGGGGCAAAATCGCCCCCCTCCCATGGCAATTTAGGCCCGGGACCCTATCCCCTGCAGCCTGGACCCTTTTTTAATTAAAAAAAAGATAATAATAAATAATGGGACGGGGCCTCCGGTACCCTATCCCCTGGTGCTGACCTCAATTGCGAGTGCCCTGGTCCCACCTAGGGCACCTTCTCTGTTGGGGACCGCAGGGAGCCTCAAGGCCCCAGCAGTCCGTGAAGACTCCCCACCTCCTGCAGAAGCCGAGATTGCTTTTACAGAGAAGGAGCTGCTAACATGCAGCTCCCTCTCTGTCAAAACAATTGTGCTCTGTTTTCAGCAAGCAAGAGCATTTTCACTGCTCTTGCTTGCTGAAAGCGAGCACAGTTTGCTGTGGCATAGCAAGAGTGGTAAAGCACATGCCAAGCTACAGCAAACAGCTATGTCCCAGGGGGGCACCACAGGACATACCAGGAGCCGGCCCTGAGGGATGGTTGAGGTCCCCAAGACGACCTATAGCTCCAGGAAGGGGGCCATGTGGACCCCTCCTTTATTATTGTGGGGCCTACCCCTGGGAGGTGGTGATCCCCAGTGCTGAGAACGGCCCAGGAGGGTGGCTGTGCGGCCCCCTCCCATTAAAAAACAATGAACTTGGCACCTGGATGGTGGTGTCACCTAGGGCGGCTTGAGGCACCCCCCCATAGAATGCATAAGCCCTGGGGAGGTGGTGGTCCCCGGGGTACGTGGGACTTCTGGCCCCCCAAATTGATGTTGATGTATGGCCCCGGGCAGGGGTCGCCCCTGGGGCCCACAAGAGGTCCAAGATGCCCCCCAATTATCATTTAACAAGCCCCAGGAAGGTGGTGGTCCTCAGGGCATAATAAGCCCTAGGCGGGGGACTGTGCGGCCCCTTCTTTAGTTTTAAAATGCCCTGGGAACTGGCCCATTTGGGGGCCAATAACTAACGAAGCGCTGGAGCCTGTGCTTCATTTTTTGTAAAATTGTCAGCGGGATCCGTGGATCCAGCATGGCTCCCGCCAAAATAATTTTTTTTAAAATGCTTTTTTGGCCCTGAGGGACCTCCTGAAGAGGTCCAGTGGGTCAGGATATTTCCACCCTGCCCCTATTCCTTTTTTTTGTTTTTTCTGGGACTCGGCTCAAGTTGAGTCCCAAAATGGCTGCCAAAACTTCTTGTTTTGAAGAGTTGGCAGCCAATCAGATCTCAGCACGAGACCGGAAGGGGCTGTGGATTTTCCCCGTCCCTAGAAATACAACTGGAAGTTTCTATACATTTCTCCACAAATACTGAACAGATTTACACTGAATCAGAAAAAGACCCATCCCTGAAACAACATCTACTTTCCTGACAAATTTGGTTTAATTCCGTTCAGCAGTTCGGGCTGTAGCCATGTGTAAATTTCATATGGAAATTAACATGGGGAAAACAAGTTTTTGGGCTCCCCCTTTTTCTCAGCCCCCCACTTGCTGGATCACCCAGAAATTTTTAAGACAGCAACTAAAGTGAGCATCAAAGTAGTTTTGAAAATTTTGCAGGGATTTGTAAAACGACGTCAAAGTTAATTACCTACTGGTGATCGACAGTAGGTACTTATAGTTAAGACCTAGTTTCCACAGGAAGAGTGTTCTTTCATTTGCCAATAACTGAAAATGAAAATCAAAAACTGACCATTATAGCTGAGCTTAGCTGTTTGACAGTCCTAGATAAGTCTTCAGCCCTAGTACTAGGTACAATTGCATCCCAAGTCTAGTCATTTTGGTTTTGGAGAATGACATTTGGGTTTGCGTCGACTGTAGTTGCATTCCTACACATGATGCAGTGCATTCCAGAAGAACACCCGAATGTATTGTGCTTTCTAGATGATCAGCTTGTACATAGCAACACTGTGGAGAGTCATAATTCTATGCCGATAATGCCGTTAGAAAGACTTGAGACAGACCTTGCCATCAAGAGAGATAAGTATCAGATTGGGATGGGGATGGTCAATTTCGTAGGATATACAGTATCCAAGGATGGAACAAATATTATTTAATTGAAGCAGAGATGTAAGCCTCAACACTTGTTAACAATACTGAATCATTTCTGGGTCTAGCAGCATATTATTTCAAATTTGATTGGTTTGCTGCTGACATTGTAGATCCCCTGTGTGCATCATTGGACAAAGGAGTGTAGAGGGAATGGAGTCCAGAGTTTTGAAGTGATTTTGAATTGTGAAGGATGTCATTTTTAACGTGCCATTCTTTGTAAATTTTGGCAAGTGCACTGTATCGAACAATGATGCTAGTTCCAAGGACTTAGGTGCAACTTTGACACAAATGCCATAAGGTAAATTTATTGTGGCAATTGCTTTGCATGTCTTGGGAGGCTCTAAGTGTAATTACTCAATATTATAACACATGACTATAGATGTTCCTTTGGGGCATTCTTTTTATATTCAAGACAGACCATAAACCCACGACATTTGCATTTACTTAAAAAGGTGTGGAACAAGTCAGTCAGAGACTTTCTCGTTAGTTATTGGGTCTAGAAGATATCATTTCAAAGTGGAGTACCTGCTGGTTTTTAGGATGCCTCTAGAAAATGTGATGAAAAAAGGATTAGTTGGATGAGTTGGTAGCCTGTGGAAGTGACTGGTCCCCATAAAAATGAACAGGAAGGAAAGAGGATGATTTTTAAAAGTGGTTCAGGAGGGAATACACTGAGGGAGTCCAAGAAAGTGTAGTGACTTACCTGAAGATGTAAAAGCTTTTGGGAAATAAAGCATGAGATTGTGTTGTTGATAGTAAGATCTTCAGGGGTAATAGGTGTTTCCACTCAGCCTTGCCAATGAAGAGCCCTTTAAACTTAAGTTTGACAAAAAGTATGATCTAAGATTATTGGTGGCCTGGCGTTGATTCATTCCTGGAGCAGAAATTTAAAAACGGCGTTTGTTGAACTTCAAGTAAAAAAGCGAACTAGTAAGAACTGTTCCCCTTTCCCAGGTGAAGGTTCCTGACAAACCAAGCTAGATTCCGTGGAAAGTATCTCTTAGTCTTAATCAACTATCATTCCAAATTCAAATTTATTGTTTGTTTGATTAATTAAAATCATTACAATACCACCCTAGTGCAAATAAAAGAATTACATACACAATTTATCATATATAAAAATACATATCATTTTTTGTTAAAAAATTCATAACAGTAAAATTTGGATATAAAAGATTTTGCGGTTGGCGGCTTTCAAACTTTGAACAACAGAGTTAACAGAGTGACTCCCTTGAGAAGGGTATTAATGTCATTTTGCAGAAATTTATTTGAGGTCTCCGTCGTCTTGCCGTAGACGTCTACTAACTGCGTTCATGTATTTGACTCCTCTACATGCCAGGATGTATGACGTACCCTCTAACCAACGTATCACCGCTTGCCTGCTTAACCGGATGTTCACGTCATTGAAAATTGATTCATGTGGGAAGGGACAGAGGCAGCACAGAACATCACTACCAAAAACTAGCAAAACATCAGGTGAGAATGTTGCAGTTAGCCCCCACCTCTACTCTTAGCCCATCTTGTTCTTTGGATGACAGATTTTTTCTGTTGATCTCTTCAGAGTACAGTAAGCTGTGCACTCAGAGGACAGGGGATCAGGGACTTGTTTATCAGAAAGACAGTGACCTGAGGTTAGTGGCTTTCACAGGAGATATACATCTAAGGACAGAGGGGCATGAGGCCTGCTGCCTTTGAAGACGCTCAAGGCAGTGTAGACAATTTAGCATGACCCTGTCTTATGGGGTGGCTGGGACATTTGAGACTCATTCTTAGGATGTCGCCAGAATGGTCCTGGAGCACTATATGGTAAACTTAGACCCTGCTTCAACACTTATTAGATTACTCAGAGATTTTTTCTTTAATTTTGCATTCTTAGAAAGCACACAAGACCAAACAATATTAACACCACTAGGTACTCAAACAACATAATGCACAGGAGCATATTCTCAAGGAGCTATCGCTGAGTTAACAGCACATTATCGCAGCCAAAGTCACGATAAATGTATCGCCTCATTCACAGGCTGATGCTAACAGCCCATAGCACCAGTTCACCTACGATAGCAGCCGTAAAAAGCATCGCCACAGATGACCCCCGCAACTATCGCTAATGAGATGCAGAGTAGGCGTTCCCGAGCAAAAAGCTGCGACAACACCACTCCCCACCATTTTCGACGAACAGCCAGATCGGCGATAGGATCACAAAACATGCGATAAGGCGCGTTAGTGGCAGGAAACAAACACCTGCTCTGTCCAGGTGTAAAGTCAGACCACAGCCTGCACCCCGTGCTGGTATGTAGTGCAGTACACCAGGCCCCACATCTAAGACAGACCAGTCATCTGAAACAGAGTCCAAATACCTGAATGGCAAAGTACATACAATTGCACGCAACATCATCGCCTGTCCGCCCCAGCACACCCAGGCAGCTGCACCTCAGCCCCTCCCACCACCCAGCGGTGCATGCCCGCCCCTGCATACCCAGGCCTCACTGCTCACCTTCTGCCACCGGCATGTAGAAATGAGGGCCCACCACGTGCAGGTGCAAGAGGACATGTCATGCGCCCCATCATGCAGCTCTGCTCCTCAGGCCCATGGTCTCATATTTGGTGCTGGGTCTTGATTTCTTCATGGAAGAGGACATACCAGTGCACCTGGCATCATGGCATGCTGCACACACGTTCAGCCTCATAGGTGCCACTAACTCTGTGATCCAGTAGGCAACGCCGTGTGGCGATAGGCCCGCGCTGCCCGCTGGCTCAGACCTACACTGCAGTCCAGCAGGGCACACAAAACCTGAGCCGTCCGGACCGCCGGGACGGGGCATCATCGCAAGCTGCACACCTGCTCACCACTTAAGGTGCCCCTACCTCAGTGCACCGAAAGTCACTGTCCCGTGGCGGTGTGCCTGTGCCTGCCGCAGTGTATCTGGTGCCACCAAGTCTGTGCCCCGCTAGTCATGGACCCTCTATGATTGGGTATTGTGGTGCGGACGCCATCATGTCACCTCTGGGCCTGTGAATGTGATATTACAGGCCCCTTGGCCCCCATGCCTACATGCACACCTCACGGATATACCCCAAGAGAGGTTGGAAATGGTGTTGTGCACATTAGCCCGGCCCTTTTTAATGGTAGGGTCACATGTGCTGTGACGCCTGTGCTGGATAGGTGCGGTGTGGGTGTACACCAGCCGTGAGGGAGTGGCCGTGGCATGCTGACAACTAGACCTGTGAGCAGCAGATCACTACAGGGGAGTCATGTCAAATCTGGCATTGTTGTCCCCCCTGGAGCATAAGCTTAGTGGGCTGGCCTGGCGTATGCCAGTCCAGTGTAAGGGTTTGAACAATGACCCTGGGGCTCTGGGCGTGGTTCCGTATGGGGCTGGACAAGTAAGACACAAATGCGTGTGTCGTTGTTGCGTCGGCACCACCCGGACAACATTCTGCAATGGGTCACCTTGTGACCCAAGTCCAACGACATGAGCCACATGCACATAGGGGGAATTCAATGGCCCTACATTTATAAATACAACCACACATGAAAGACCATAGACACAACACATCTTTGTGATTCGAAATGTTTAGTGCACATTGAGTGGAGTGTTGCATCTGGAGCAGTACAGGGCCATGCAAACCCCACTTTACAATGTTGGCCCTTGGAGGGCCAGCCAGAGTCCTTCAGGGAATGACAAGTCCAAAGGAAGAGGAAGAGTTCAGTCCACAGTCTGATTGCTGTGTCATTGGCGATCACCAGAATATGGTAGTCCATTGCGAGGTCCAAGGTGAGTGTTGCAGAGTGTATCGGGGGATAGTGGAAGGTGATGATGCAGAGGGCAGTACCAAGCTGAAACCGGCCATATGGCAGAGATGAATGCTACTGCGTCCTTCTTATAATGATGGCGCTTTCATCAGCCTTTCAGTCCTCTGCTGTTCCATGTGCCTCACGTGTGGGTAGTACTGGCCTTTCTCCGGCACTATGTGGCAGTGACACCTCAGGAGCTGGAGGTGAATGTCTGCCACACTGCGTGGCACTGACACTTCATGGGGGGGAGAGGTGGATGTAGTGATAGCAGCAGCATGCATCAGTGCCAGGCCTTGTGGCAGTAATACCATGAGCATGGTTTTAAGGTCCTTGAGGAACCAAGCTACCACTCGCTGGTTTGCAGCCGTGTCAGTCGCTCTCTCCGCATTGGCCCGCTCCATGGTCTGCATGAGCCTCCGCATGTTTCCCACCTCCCGGGCATCTCGATGGAGCCACTCTGACTAGTCAGTCATTCTTGTCTCTGAGTCAAGACTCTGGCGATATCAGCCATGGTTCATTGGAGAGCATGGAGGGGACTGTGGGTGTCCGTTAGGGACTGTGAGTGGTCCCTGATGTGACGTAGACACCCACGTATGGCATCTACTTTGTCTGCCATGCGCTCGAAGCCCACCCTCACCTGTTCAGCCAGCTGCTCCTGGCATCCCAACACACAACATTGGAAAGCAATGTTTTCTTCGTGGGGGTCCTGGGAGGCAGCCGTGGTGGTGGGTGCTGCCTTCTGTATGGTCTGTGCAGGGGGTGGGGTCTTCTTGTAGCAGCTGGGCTGCCATGCTCCAGGGAGTGGACTGCGGAGGCTCTCTACGAGCCGTTGGAGGGCATCGGAGTCAAAGTTGTGGTGGGCCTCTTCATCATCAGAGAAGAGAGGTTCAGGCTGCTCTGCAGGTGTTGATTATCCCTCTGCAATGTGAAGGGGAAATGCAGTTTAACAATGTGTTCACATGTGGGTTGCCGCATTGTTCATGTTTACATACAGACTGCATGACTGTGTACATCGTGGCTGTTCGGGAGGAGCTGCCTATTTGATGGGGGACAGAGGACATTTCGACAACAGACGTGTGTGTTTGTACTTGTACATTGTCATCTCACATGTCCCTGCAATGCCACTTGTGATTGGCCAGTGTCTACACCCTGTGGGCACCAGTTGTGTCCTATGTGGACGTGTTGCGGTTTGTGCCACATTGTTGTCAGTGTTGATGTGCTCTGCATGTTATGTGTGTGTGCTGAATTTCGGGGGTGGCCCCTGCTGCTCTGTTTTGCTGACCCTTATCCCTTTTCTGCAGTGTGCCTTTGCCTTCTGTGCTTGTATAGTGCTGAGATGTTGCATACTTGGGTACATTGGTCTCTTGGTGGGAGTTAGGGTCTGGGGTATGGTTTGTCCGCAGATGTGCTCAGCTCAATTGTGCATGTGTGCCATTGTGGCCATCTCCCCCCCTCCCCCAGTCCTTGGTTGTTACTCACCCTGTTGCTGTTGTGTCTGGTCTTGTTGAGCAGTGTCCAGTTCCCCGACTCCAGTCACCATCTCCCCACTGATGACTGTGGACACCATTCCCTGCATGTCGTCCAGCTCCTCCTGTGATACAGAACTCCCACCTCCAGTCTGCATTGCTGCCTTCTGGTTGTTTGCGAGTTTCAGCTTGGTTTTGCGCTTGACGTCATTCCAGCGCCTCCTGACCTCTTCCATTGTTCTCTTCAGCTCTCCCACTGCATTCACCTTATCCACGATGGACTGCCATAGTCCATTTTTAGTTGCCAATGACACAGTGGAAGTGACGAACAGTTCTTGATGGTGTTCGGCTACCTCCGTTATCAGGATTCTGTTTTCCTACGGACTGAAGTGCTTCTTTCTACTCTTCTTATCCTTGGCTTCCCCTGACCCGAGGTCACAGGCAGGTCCTCCGGGGGGCTTGTGGGGATCTAGTTTTCCTCCGTAGTTGCTCCAGCAACATCCATTGTGCTTCGCTGTTGTTTGGCATTTGTTTGTCAGTTTTTTTTCTACTTTTATTGTGATTTTTCCTGGCTGACGCGTGTGGGTTGCAGGTCTGTCGCTGGTTTTCACTGACTATGTTGTTGCGATTGGCCTCATCGCAGCTTTTTTTGTGCTTGCGTTACGCATGTTTGTGGCATGGCGTTAGTTTTAATGCGGTCAGTTGCATGGTACTTTCGCATGGTACCGCTGTGTTGAGAATGCTTGGTTAACACAGCGTAATTTTCCCGTGATATACTGCAATGTTGGAAGTTGCATTAAGTAACTTTTGCGATGGTTATCACGCGTTCTTGAGAATACGCCCCACAGTGTTTTATGAAGAAGAATTAATCTATACAACGTGATGATAACCACGTGGAACCAACTTTGGGATCAACATAAAAGTGTGAGTATGGAAAAGGGTTTGAAGGGGATATAGAAGGGTAAAGAGGAACACATGTCATTTAGAGAGAACTAGCCATAACAGCTAACATTAGATTACTCCAGATTTAGTTTGAGCAAGAGCATGTTCATATTAGTTTCCTATGCAACTCTAGTAGTGATTATGCACATCTTGGATTAACCAGGAGAGAGTTTCATAATGGAGGCAAGTTAGAAATGGGATTTCTGGTTGGCTGAGGCTTGCGCCAAAGCCAGGCAGAAACGACCACTCTAGTCAGAGCAAGGGAGATACATGCCAAGATAACCCCTGCTTTCCCCCTTGGCAGCTTGGCAAGAGCAGTAAGGCTTATCCCGGAGGCAATGTGTAAAGCGTTTGCGCAACACACACACACAGCAGCAACACACTATGGACACCACAAAAAGGAACTCCACACAAGGTTATATATAAAAATAGCCTTTGTATTCTCATAAACACATTAGATCATAATCACACAATTACACTGTGCCAACTGGCACTGGGCAGTATTTACAGGGGATTATTTACACCAGACAGGGCCATGCGGGCCACTGTCAGAAATAGCACTTAGTAGAAATAGCATTTCGTAGAAATAGCACTTCTAGAACATAGAATAATTGTAGCACAAAATAACACTTTTAGAACACAACCAGTAACTACTGGTAAAAGGAAGGAACACACTACGCAAGACTAATCACCATAGGCATAGGTCACGCAGTAAAACATAAACTGACTAGCATAAACTATACTAGGCAAAACAACCTCCTAATCATAAAAACACAGTTAGAGGTTTTGCAGGCAAAAAGGCATTGCACATTACGCATAAATCACATTAGGCAATTATCATCACAAACACAGTAGGCAATCACCTTGCACAAAAATCACATTAGATACTGACCCCAGGCCAACTGGCCTTCCGTGGGGCTCAAACGCCCTTTGTCCCAAAAGTCAGGGCTGGCCGCGCACGCAGCCAAAAGAAGAGTGCGCAACAGAACAGGCCTAAACGATGCAGCTGCCCACTACTTGCTGGGCAGCAGTAAGATCACCAAGATGTGCACAGCCTAAACGTTGCAGCTGCCCACTAATTGCTGGGCAGCTGTGGAACTGCGCATGGACACCAGCGTGCCTTTGGGCCCTCCTCTGGGATTCTAACTTCAAAGGCCCCAAAAGGAATGTTGCAGTTGCCCACTGTCATGCGGGGCAACTTGGAAAATTGGTGCGGGCACCACTGGCTGGCGACTCTTAACACAAATCCCCCCAGCCTAGAGACTCTGAAACAAGTATGCCTCCCAGAACAATTCAAACTCAGTCACCACTGTGCCCTGAAGCCCCTGTGGGACTGTTACTACGATGTGCCCCTGGTGGAGCCACACAAGGGCTCTGAAATAGATAATATGCCCAGAACGAGGGAAATGGGCATGGGCCCCTCGGGACCCCTTCCCAACAGTGTACTCCTTGTTCGAGCGGCCCGCTGCCAAGTGGGGCCGCTCGAGACACCAACAGGGCCAAACGTCGGAGCAGCCCTCTGTAACGTGAGGTTGCTCGTGGTAGAGGCACCAGAGGGGTGCGCGACCTCACTCCACCCCCCAGCCGGCTTTTACTCACCGGCTTTCTGCGTTCGGGATCTCTTCATCCACCAGGTCTCGCGGTGGCGGCTGTTGTGCTGTAGCGCGGGGCTCTCCTCTTCGCCCGGTCCCTCTTCTGGGACCGGGATTTCAACTGAGCCGGTGAGGCCCCTGGCGGTCTCTTGTGGAGGTGGGGTGGGCTCCCGTCCTCCTCCGCACTTAGAGGCGCTTCCCCTCACTTCTCTCTCACTCACCGGAGCGCGGGGTGGGCTCCCGTCTGCTTCCAGCTTTTGCTCTTGGGGGATTTCGTGGGCGCGGGGCTTCCCTCGGGACAGTGGAAGTTCCGCCCCACAATAGGCAATGCGCCGCCTGACTTCCGGTTTCCCCGGGCGCGGCGGTGACTTTGTTACAGGCAATATTGCGGCAATGAGGGGTAGGCTCCCTCCTTCTTAAACCTATAACGCGGGGTGGGCACCCGCTCGAGGAGGCACAAAGGTGAAGGAATCCCACTATAAAATGCTCGCAGCTCTGGGATTTAACAAAAAAAAGAGACGCGCTGCTCCTCACAGTCACAGGCTGCACAAAAGCGCTCCCAGGTGCTAGATTCCAGGGGGAAAGAGTGGAGCGCTCTAGCCATCAGGCACGAGCAAAGCGCTCTTTCGAAGTGAGTTAAAGTTCAGGGAAAGTCTTCTGGAATGCAGGGGGGCAAAGGCTGGGTCCAGGAGCCAGCTCTCAGGGCCTTCCAGCAGGGAGGCAGTCCCCAGTGGCGGTTCCTCCTGGCGCCCAGCAGCAGCAGGCCTCCCTCAAGTCAGGAACAAGAGTGAGCATTTTTCATGGGGTCACAGCCCCTTTTTATACACATTCTCCTTTGTCTCCTAGCACAGGGTTAAGGGAAAACCAGATGCAACTGGTTTTGGAGCACTTTGTTGTTCTCAGCCCCACTCCCTATTCACAGGGCAGGCTAGGGACATCAGACGCACCACAGGGGGCGGAGCCAGCTTTGTGGAGGGAAGGCACATCCCTATTCAGGTCCCAGGTGCAACTCCTTCCCGCCATCAACATGCAGATCTCCCCATTCACCACCGGGCAGGCCCATCCTGACTCCTGGAGCCACGCACACCAGCCAGCTCCAGCCAATCACAAGCCAGACAGTCAATTCACATTCACTGCACAGGCATGCCAACTTCTAGAAGCGGCACTTCTCCACAAGACACATTAAATCTGTGCACACCATCACGCAGCATTGAATCTCACGAGTTCGCACATACCAAACTCGCCCCTGCACTCCCCGCACATCAGGAACTACCATGGACACACACATTCCCCATATATTCCTATGGGAGGGCAGGCCAATCTCACAACATGCACTCAGAGTGCGCACGTACTTTACACTGGGACACAGTGTTAAAGTGTGCAGAAGCCACAAACAATTAACACCAGGTCACATTTAAAAGCAAAATGTTTAGGGGTAAACCTGCCAAAGAGGGCCAAGTCCAACAAGGCGCCACTCCTGCGAATGCTTACCTGACGGCTTTTCATTATGTTTTCATAAAGGGTGGGGGTGCACCAGAAAGACTTGCCATGGACAATGATTGACATCGACAACAGCATACAGTTACAATCACAATGTGTGCATGGATTCCACCATATATGGTTAATTGTTCATTTGTAAAACAGCATTAAACTATCCTGGGGAAAACGGTCTTTAGAGCGTGTGAATTGCATTATTTACAAACGTATTCACTGAGCATGTGTATCTGGTTCATCTGTACAAAGAGCAATTAAGGATATGTTGTAGTTGTCCTGTACCACTCCCAACAGTAACATTAATGACTCCATTTGTGTCCATTAAGGTTAGGTGAAAAAGGCATGAAGATGCCACCAATGTGGCCTAATGGTAGCAAACCTTCTATGAAAGGGTGAGGTATGATTAAGCACTGCTCAAACATCGTCAGCAGGGTTACAAATGAGGGTATGACAAGATAGAAAGGATCAAGAATTCAATGTTGAGTGTAGGCTATCTTGTTCAAGTTACACACCTGAGCTGAAACCAATCAAAATGTCTTTGATTTCTGAACCTCTAAAATTTCTCAGGGTGAGACAATGTAGAGAAACTAGAAAATTGGAAAACATAGAGCATGGATAGACTGGCAGAAGTTCCCTTTCTCCAATGTATGGAAGATGCCTCAGCACATTCTTAGCCACCTCTGGCTGATTCTAGCTTCAGAAAAATCATGAGAAAAGGAAGCCTGCATGGGCGATGAAGGTACTATGTAACTGAGTATTATCCTACTGTGGATCTACTAAACAGAGGAGGCGTGTTTTGTTCTCTGTAGTGAATTTGACTTGTATATTTCATTAATCGAATTGTCTGCAGTGAATTTAATTTTGTGAGGTCTTCTTCCCTCCTCTTTCCTTTTCTGATTTTCCATGCTCCAACCTGGTATTCCCTCCTCCATCTGTTTGATTGTGCTGTAACATTCTGCTATGCTGACTTGAGAAGGTGCATGGCGATGACCCGTCTCAAATAACTCTTCATGTTGTACCTTGCTTGACTTATTGTCTTTTACAGTAATCTTAACAAAGAGTGAGCCCAGGCAATAAGGACCCAGAAATACATTCAGGCCCAGGGACCTACGGAAAGGGTGAAGCTGGACACTCCACTGGAGAATGGCTTGCAAGCCAAAAACCCAACAAAGACAGCAGAACACACAGGTCTAAGCAGGGACCAGGTGAACCTAATCCACCAGCTCAAAAACCTAGGGTCCATGAAGGGATAGACCACAGCATATATAAGTCAAAGCACAACACCTTCTGAGTCCAAATCAGGACCCACTTATTGATTTAAGGATCGGGATGAGGCACGGTTGAGAAGGTAATCAATTCAGACTCTCATCAGGGGTCTGAAGCAGTATACAAATGTAACTACAGGTTAGTCCTAGTAGCTCAGTGTAGAATGTTGAGCCATAAAAAAATATTTTATCATTAAAATGCTTACTAAATTATTACTATCGTTCATTTTAGAGTTCTCACTTTTGGAAGTACAGCGATGTTCTTTTGATTTATAGGCACTAAGATTCGATCCAGAGATGTGACCAGAGAGTGCATTCACCAATCAAAAGTGATGTCCCAATAAAATTCCTCTGGCATATTCATGTTAAATTTGCCTAATTTGTGCTGGTGCTGGCAGGTGCTGGGCAGCAGCACTCAGTGTTGTGGACCAGAGCTTATTTTTCATCATCAGACTTTGATCCTGACCAAAAGCAAGAAAGGCATAACAGATAGAACAAATGAGGGTGTCAAAGATTGGAAAACAGCTGCAAAGGAAGAAAGCTGGGATGAAAACGTTCTTGAAAGAATGAGATAAAGAGACAGAAGTGTAGTTTGCTGAAGAAAGCAGTAGGAGATGGATCTAAAGTAGGCAGCCTTAGTACTCAGCAATATCTACGTTCGACAAGTCAAGTGGGAGGTCTGTGCACTTCTTTTTAAACAAAGACTCTTATACAACGCCTCTGTTTATAGGTGCTGTATTTGAAGAGGAGTACAAAGGGAAAGGGGTCCCAGGATAAAATGCGCTGTGCGCCTGGATTTGGGGTGTAGCGACGCCTCGCTCACTTTATAGTATTGTCAATTTCCACGTGGCAAAGGGCGGACCACGTCATCCAGAGAGCACGCCAAGAGGTCTAAAACTGTGATACTAAAGAAAGAATGGGTCAACAGCCAAAGATA
This sequence comes from Lissotriton vulgaris, assembly GCF_964263255.1. NCBI lineage: Eukaryota > Metazoa > Chordata > Amphibia > Caudata > Salamandridae > Lissotriton > Lissotriton vulgaris. The sequence continues at coordinate 771,969,947 of NC_141693.1, forward strand.
TGGTGTGCACGGCAACTTGCGTAATGATTTTCAAAACTACTGCCCACTCGCACGTAGCACCCACTAAGAGAAAGAGCAACATAAATGACTGATCTAAAGATTCCGTTATGAAATACGCACGTGAAAAGCACATCTTTAATGCTGAAGGAACTTGCTTGGGAACATTTATGCTATTGTGTGTATAAAATATGATTATGAGCATTATGAACTACTGTTTCAAACGTGGTTTGATCATCCATCCCTAGAATTGGTTTAATTGTTGAAGAGTATGATTTAGTCAAACGTTTTTTCGGCGCATATGATAAGAACCACAGGGTGGGCGGGGGATAGCGAAGAATCAGTTGGGACAGTCACGTACGGGTACATTTTACCGGGTTTCAAGTCACAGAGGTATTATGGGGGTTGTAGGAGGATAGCGCTGAGGCGAACTATAGGCTGTGACACATGAGATTGAATAGGCGGGGCAACATCATAGTAGTTAAATACGTGAAAGAAGACGGCGTGCGGTTATTCGCCGCCATCGTGTGTACAAGCGAGACTTAACGTTACAGGTATGGAGATGTAGTTAACTCAGGGTGACTAATGAGGGGAGGTAAAACGAAGATCACCGGGGTGGCACATTGGGCCCCCGTTTACGAGGCTAAGGAGGGCTAAACATCGTCATAAGAGAGGTAGTCCAGAAGATTCTGTTTTATTCAACTACAGTAGCGTTTTCGCTCCGTTTTTCCGAGGGCAGCGCCAATTACGTTTACAATTACGGGGTGATTTTAAAAGCTGTAAAACCATGTTATTGGGTTATGAATTGTATCTAAAGATCGCCACTCATGCAAAATGTTTATAGCAATGTTTATTTATTTCACAGTGAACCCCTGAGGAAGGACTTTAAAAAGTTTGAAATGCATTGGGTGACATCATCATTGTATATTAAGGATGTTAAATGTTCGACGCGTGCCCGGAAAAAGGCCTGTGGCATATCCGTGGTATGAGAAGAGTCCTATAACATTGGCTAACCATGTGTGGATATTAAAGAATCAATACAACTGGAAATACGGAGTAAATAGATTTATTAGCGAAAGAATCTGAAAAAACGAATGAATATGTTTAATTTTCATTGAACACCGCTGTGCGCCTGGATTTGGGGTGTAGCGACGCCTCACTCACTTTATAGTATTGTCAATTAGCTAGTCAACCATCTGATCCTGTGTACTCAGGGCGTGCCTGTCATACATGACGGCATAGGCGCTGAAGTCGAACAACACAGGGGTATCGTTATAGAATCCAATACAATAAATCACATTCTACAGATTATATATGAGAAGAAATATGGCCCTTTTTCAATGCACTTGTCTTGCAGGGTAGTAAAGATACATTAGGGTCAAGCACATTTGAGAATTAGTGATCTGCGTGTCAGTGGCAGTAAGACAGCTAATCAACTGGCAATCAACTGGTGGAGGAGTAAAGGATCCCAAAGGGGCATATTGGGGCTGGCAGGGTGTTTTAGTAGCGAATAACTATGGGCATATGTTTGCTAATTAGGCTTAGCTACTATCCCGCTCATTGAGTCCATTGTCTATGGAATCAAGAAGGGCCATCCACTTGGATTCTCAGATGTTGAGAATCTGACCAATATTGCCTTCCCTTGGTCCCACTGTCGCCTTTTCAAAAACAATCCATTTGAAGCTTTCCAGTGTATGGTCAGTTTGTTTAAAATGTTCTACCAATGGCACGCCAGCCACCTCGCAGCATATCCGGCTGCAATGTTGTAGTATCCTCGCCTTGATGTTTTGTTGGGTCTGACCTATGTAGATTAGATCACAGGGGCAAGCAATTCCATAAATTACATTGTTTGTATTGCAGTTGCTGTGCATCTTCAAGGTGATCTTGTGTTGTTTGTAGTTAAATTCCTTTGCTTGGATCGTATTAGCACAGGCCTTGGAATGCCTGCATCTGTGGTGCCCGATGACAGGGGGTAAATTCCAAAGGGACAGTACCGTAGGTGATGTGGGTGGGTCCAAGAATGAACGGACGACATGGTCCCTGATGCTCTTGGCATTTTTGAATGAGTGCATGGACGGTGCTTCCTGTGTGATGTCATCAGAGACAAAGTTCCAGTGCCTATTGATAATTCTTTTTATGGCGTTGCTTTTGGTGGAGAATATGGTAACACAAATCAATCTCTCTTCCTTGAGGTTGGAGTAAGTGTTTACCTGGATTGAACCAAGCCTGTTTTCTTGCCATCTTCACCAATCTTTTCGGGTACCAACGTTCAATGAGGCGATCTGCCAGATCTTCCGATTCACTCATGTAGTCTTGTTTGAGAGAGCAATTCCTCCGGATACGGAGGAACTGCCCATAGGGTAGATTGTCCCTAAGGCCTCTGGGGTGATGGCTATTGTACTGAAGGAGTGAATTGTGTTCTGCCCGCTTGCGGTACAATGTCGTCCTCAGAGTGTCACCATCAGCGTAGATAGTCAAATCAAGGAAATCAATCTTATTGGCATCAGAATGGAGTGTGAATTGAATATCATAAGACCTCTGGTTGAGCCAGATGTGGAAAGAGGTTACCTAGAGTTTGTCACCTGTCCAAATTAGAAGGATATCATCAATATAGTGCATCCATAATCCCACATGCAATAGGAAAGGGTTAGAGCTGTTGAAAATGAAATTGCTTTCTAACGCAGCCATAAAGATAATAGCCAGATCCATGGCGAAGGTCGCCCCCATCGCTACTCCTTTGGTTTGTAGGTAGAGCCAGTTCTGACAGATGAAAAAGTTCCTCATCATGGCAACCCTCAGTAGTGAAATGATAAAATCTGTGGGCACGGTGACTGGTGCCTCCCGAAGGTTTAGTGCTGTTGACATGACATCCAGAGTGGTTTCCTGTAGGATGCTAGTATATAGCGATACAATGTCGCAGGTTACCAATAGTTGGTGAGCTGGATCAAAAGGGCGACCATGCACAATGTTAATGGTCTGGGTAATGTCCCGAAGGTAAGTTTGTGTCTTCTCCGCAATGGGTTTCAAGAAAAAGTCAATATATCTGCCAAGTGGCTCCAATATTGAGCCGCACCCAGACACAATAGGACGTCCGGGTGGGTTGATCATGTCCTTGTGTATTTTAGGCAGAGTGTAAATTTTGGTAATCTGGGATTTTTTTGATTGAGGTACTGGAATTCTTGCTCTGAGGGGAACCCTGGTCGCGACCTTCTTGGGTAAATATAAGGATCTCAATAGCTAATTCTTTAGAGGGATCCCCGGGTAGTTTCTTGTAGCTCACCCCATTGATCAGTTGCTTGAAGATCTCCTCTTTGTATTTGGTGACGTCCTGTACAACAATAGCTCCATCTTTGTCGTCGAGCTTGATAATCACTTCTCTGTTGTCCTTCAAGGCCATCAGCGCTGTTCTTTCAGTTTTGCTGATATTGAACTTGGTGTATTTGTGTTGACCTAAAATTTAATTGGCATCTCGCATAACCACATTTTCATAGGCCAGAATCTTGCTAGTCATTGCGTAAGAAGGTGTTACGAAAGTGGATGGAATGCGTATTCCAGTATATGAATTCTGGATTTGGTAGAGTTCCTGAAGTAGCAGCGAGCAAAGCCTAATCTTCCTGAAGAATCTGTAGAGCTCAGATTTGATAGCGAATTGATTAGGTGGTGAAGTAGGAACATAAGATAAACCCTTGCTGAGAATCTTGATCTCATCATCTTTTAAATTGTAGCAGGAGATATTTACCACTGGGTTCGGTGTGGTTCTCAGCCCCTGTACACCTTCCGGCGGGTTGATCTCTCGCCATGTTCTTCCGGTGTGAAGCGCACCTGTTTCTGAGCTCTGCCCCTGCCTCCATCCCCGTCCATGTTGTTCAGGTGGTGAAGTAGGAACATAAGATAAACCCTTGCTGAGAATCTTGATCTCATCATCTTTCAAATTGTAGCAGGAGATATTTACCACTGGGTTCGGTGTGGTTCTCACCCCCTGTACACCTTCCAGCGGGTTGATCTCTCGCCATGTTCTTCCGGTGTGAAGCGCACCTGTTTCTGAGCTCTGCCCCTGCCTCCATCCCCGTCCATGTTGTTCAGTTGCTGGCCCCTTGGTGGTCCCCTGGGCCAGTTGTTGCCTCGTCCCCTGGGGGGGGTCTCCATTGGCCTTGTCCTAAAAAGGGGGGGCCTGTGGGGGATAACTGTAGTCCTGGTATGTATAGGCGGAGCAAGGGCTGGCCTGTTTGGCGTCACTCTCAGAACTGTACGAAGAGTCAGAAAAGGTAGTGTAATTCCTTCTTTCCTTTGGAAACCTCCACGTCCACGATTGGTAAAGCACCCCTGATTGTCTTGTCGATAATAATCTTCCTGCAGGTAGGGATAGGATTTCTTCTTGTCATAGAACCGGACGCCGCGGGCCATTTTCTCAAGTTTTTTTGTCTGTGTGTTAATTTCAAAATCCTTCAGGGTGGCATCTAAACATGCCAATGCTTCCTTTGAGTTGACCAGGGTAGAGTATCCTGCAATCTCGGATTTGAGGGCCGCAATCTCGCTGGTGAGAATCTGGACTTGCTCTGCAGCCGTTTCTACTCCCAGCACCATCCAGTGTCAGGAGCAGTTATTTGCGACAAAGCTGAAGCCTCCTCTAAATTTCGGGACATCGACAAAGATTGCTGGTTCAATTTTGATTTGGAGTCCCATGGGAATTATGTTAAAGTGAAGATATTTGGTGAGCATGTGGCCATGCAGTTTAGTACCGATTAGCTTTTTCTCCAGAGGTTCCAAACGGGCTACCTTATCATTGAGTGTAAAGTCCATAGCTGGGGTATTTGGAGATAAGAAATTGTTGGCTGGGTCGAGTAAAGGTTGGTTTATATATTCCTCTGTATATGACAGAAGTTAATTCTCCACCATGTTTGTAGGTCAGAATTAATCTGAACAAAGGAAAACTTTGCAGGCATGCGAAGGAATTAGACGGATATACACCGTGACGCAAATCAACTTACTCAGAGATGCCGTCCTAAGCTTGTTGGATGTATCAGGATCCGGCACGGGGACAAAACAAGAAAGACACATAGAGCTGATTCTAAAATTACTTGAACAGTGGCTTGCATTTCAAATGAATTACGGCATCTATCCATTTGGATTATAAAGGGGACTTATGCACTTATTTGGGAAACATAGAGAGCGAACACACCCAAACTACTAAAGTTTATCTGCATTCATCTTCGGGCAGAGATTACTCAGGGATTAAATATTTTCCGTGAAACCTTGAAACTCTCTTGATTCAGCTCATCACCTTAAGCCTTGGAAAAGCCCTGTGGGCGAAACGCGCGTCGGCTGCTGCTGTATCACCAATTATTTAATTGGAAAATAAAAAACACACAGATCTGATTGAAGAGTGTGACTGGATTACTTCCCCCAACTGGAAACTGTGGGAAATTGGATTACATTGTGAAAGGACTAATTTTGATGTTTTTTCTGAGCGTTAGTAAGTAGATGTGAGGATTGAATTGGGCAAACCGACGTTTTGTGTTTCATACATGGTGTAATGGTGAGGAGAGCGGTGGAAAGTGAATTGATATTACAATTACCGTGGGTCTCGAAGTCTCCCACTGGGGTAGGGGGTTTGTTTATAATTTTGTGAAATGCAGTCTGTATTAGATCTGCAAAATAAAGGACTCAGTGTTACCTTAAAAATGGGGGAAGGGAAGCCTTAACGCCTGTCCGCTATGACTAGGATACACTCAAGTAACTTCGTACACAGAATCATTTGGTATCGCTAGGGGAGTATGACAAGGCTGTGTCTTGGCTCAGTTTCTCTTTACGCTCTGTATTAATGATGTTGAGATTACATTGTTAAGGGAGTGTAAGGATATGCCGATGGTGTGGAAAAGATCAGTCCCAGCACTGTTGTATGCCGACGACGCAGAACTCCATTGGCCATGCAAAGTATAGTCACCTCCTTTGCAGATTTCACTGAACTGTTTTTACTGTGCATTTTATCCTGGGACCACTTTCCCTTTGTACTACTAGTTACCCAGGTCCCAGTGACTCTCTTGGGTTCACCCATTTGTTGTAACGTATTTGAAGAGAAGGCAGAGTACAGTGTATTTGACCCCCCTGATGATATTGCCGGGTTCTTCCTCAAAGGGAACTGGTATAAGGAGATCAGTCACCCCACCTGGTCCCACCACCAAGGAAAGGGCATCTTTTGAAATAGTGATCAGATGGGTGGTTGACAACCTTGACTTTAAGCTTTTGATAGTGGAGGTGAAAACTAACTTATTGAGACAGGTACTTCTACCGGGGAAGACAGGCTCAAAAGCCACGCTCCCATTTAATGAGGCCCTTACGGACATCCTCCTGGGGAGCTGGTCCAAGCCCTGTTCAGGGGTTCAAGCAAATCGTCCAGTTGTCCGCTGCCATCGCCCAGTTCCCATATTCCTGTCCCAGCATCCCACTCCAGAGAGTCTGTAGTTGCAAGATTCCTCCTCTGCTCCTTTGAGCAGGGAGTCCAAGAGGCAGGACACATTCAGGAAGAAGCTCTTACCTCAACCAGCTGGGCCCTGCAGTCGGTTAATGCCACTTGTCCTCTGGGCCACTATTCCCATACTTTGTGGGATTCCGTGGTGCATGTGCTTCTGATGGTTTCGGATGAAGCCAGAGCACCTCTTACCCAAGCCTGGCACCATCTACCAGCACACAGAGGTATTTCTTAAGATTTTCCAGCTCCAGCCTGACACCTGGTAATATTCTACAGAAAGGAATCTGTAGTTAGATATAGTCTCTACCTCAAACGGTGTTACAGAAGGTAAGTAACTTGTTCTTCAGGATTGTTCTCAGGACTCGATTCAGTTATGTGGAACAGAATGCAACCACTTCGTTGAACTTGAAGATCAATATGCCAGACAGTAAATTAAGTGCTTTATTCTTGTTACGAGAACCAGTCGGAACACTGTGGTCTAAACAATGAGTGTTTCAACTCTGCAAGCCCTACCACGCATGCTTTAACCACACATATGCCTTAACCACGCATATGCGTGGTTAAGGCAATGCACTGTCTAGTTGTGGGCTGCTGCAGATGGAAGCAGGCAGACCTTGCAGGAAGCGGTGAGGTTAGTGGGGCTGGGTGTGGTTCTGGGCTGGGGGTGGGTTGGGGGTTGTTTCCTGAGCTTGTGAGCTGGTTGGGGTGGTTTTCTGGGCTGGAGGGTGGGTTGGGGTTGTTTTGTGGGCTGGTGGTGGGTCAGGGAAATTATCTGGGCTGGTGGTGTTGGATGTCGTTTTCAGGACTATGGAGGGGTTCGGGACTGGTGTTCAGGGCTGGGGGGTCAGGGTAGTTTTCGGTACTGGGGTTTCGGGGGAAGTTGTCAGGTCTGGGGGTTTGGAGGTAGTTTTCTGGGGTGTGTTCGAAGCTAGTTTTCAGGTCTGGGGTAGTTTTTACAGCTGGGGGCTTCAGGGGTAGTTTTCAGGGCTGGGGGGTTGGGGTAGTTTTTAGGGTGGGGGAGTTTGGGATAGTTTTCGGGGCTTAGGGTGTCGGGGTGGTTTTTAGGGCTGGTTCGGTGTAGTTTTGAGGGGGTAGGGGCATTAGGACCTCGGGAGGGGCAGGGGGAGTTTGTAGCTTAGGGTGGTGGAGGGGAGGTCGTGACCTTATCCACACATACCCGTTTACCATTCATTCCTTTACCACAAAATTACATGGTAAAGGCATGCATGGTAAAGGAATTTCGTGGTTAAGACGCATTTGTTGTTTAGGTTGAGTGTTAGGGGCACGTGTGGTTTATTCGCTCATGGTTCTATCATACAACCTCTTTTTACACAGATTTATGTTATGCTGACAATATTTATGAGCCTTTATACTATTGCAATCCGATTCCCTCGTCCAAATTCCCTTCCTTTTTCTTCCCTTCTCTTTTCCAGTCTATCAAATGTTTAAACTTTCCTCCCATGTTCTTATCTAGTTTTTTTTATCTACAGCAAGCATAAACAGTATTTTATCCAATTAGCTGAAAATCCTTACAGTGCTAACGGAATTTCAAATTAGATTGAAAGATAAAGAAATATTATCCTATTTCGATCATAAGCACTCCGACTTGAAAAATAAAGCATCATAATGTTCGAATCCTATTTAAGGAGCCAGTAACTTTTTACAATCACAATTTGGAACGGGTATGTTGTGGCTGTCCCTTTCAAATTGTGATTTGGTAACATATATATAAGCATTTACAACCATTGAAAAGTTTTCTGATCCTAAATTGGGGTTGTAAATACATTTGCAAAAGGTAAGGGGACCCCTTTGGACTTCTTCCCTTTTGTAAATGTGGGAATGTTTCTGGGAAAGTAGTCATTGGTCAAGGAAACTACTGCCACTTCTCAAAGAAACATTTTTTTAAAAAAAACTTTTTTTTTAAAAAACGATTCCTTTGAGGAAATTAGACAGATTTGGGAAAAAAAGGTTTTCTGTGTATAACAGCAGTCACAAGCATTGTGGTCAGCTGACCCTTGCAGGCCGCCATCCTTGTGATTGTGACCGATCCTAGAGATTCATGAAAGCTGACCTGCCTAATGAACATTAATGAGGCAGCACGGTCTGCTACATACTCCGACTCATCATTTTGCAAACTGACCTATTAGTACATGGGTCGGTTTGCAAAATCTGCATTGATTGCGCAAAACGTCTATGCACTTTTTGCAATTGCTTCTTGTGAATCGATTCTTAGTACACCCTGCCCGTTGTCCCTTGCCACTGCCACAGTTTTCATAGAACTATCATTAATGCTTTTCAGGTTTTGACCCAAGATCATACTTGACACCCAATGGTTCAGCAGCAAGGAAAGCCTTGCTAAAAACAAATACTATATTGATGCAATATAAAGCTAGGCTGCCACAGTGGTCAGATTCAGTGGCGTATGACATACCTTACGGGTGTCTTGCGGGCAAGGGTGGAGACAGCAGGGGGACCGTGGGGCACATTTCTAAATAAAAAAATACACTTGCTTTGCCGACTTATCCCACGTCCCCGCTCCCCTCTGTCTCGGACTACAGGAGAACAGGCAGGCTCCCCTGACCAATCACAACGCTGTAATGCAGCAGGAGGGCAAAATAAAATTATGATAACATTACTTTATTATCGTTTTATTTTTTCCTTTTTTAACTGCTGTAAGGCAGTGGGGCGATGGAGCTGCCCCTGGTCAGATTGAAGTGGGAAGGGTTGCAGTGAAGGAGAACTTTGTTTACACCTCTTAAGGGGGTACCTGCAGCTCCATGCGTACAGAGAAACAAGAAACTACCAATCTGCTCTTCCTATCTGTTTCAAAGAACGCAAATAAGTCATTTAATAGATATGCCACTCTGGCTAAGCCATGCGCTCAAAACACAAACATAGATCGAATTATTTAAACAACATTTTATTTTTGTTTTACTGTTATTCAAGGCAGACAATTAAGTGAAAAGATCATGTCTTTACGCAATAAAATCTCTACAACAATTACTATGGCCTAAAATGTGGTGAGTCCCTTGGACTACCTTTCACACAGATCATTCATACATTCTCATACTCAAATAGAATCATTCAAACCGTGAAAACACACCTAACATTCATCACAGATTATACCTAATTATAATTCAAGATGACTACAGGGAAAAACCAACAAAAGGTTCCTCCTGGTGGAGGAAACGCGAGCATTTCCTTGAAGGTCTCTGGACGCTAATGGATTTGTGGTTGGGAGGTGGGGATTACTAAAATGTTTATTGTTTTTACTCTCATGGTTAGGTTTTGTTTCTCATCTCATTCCCCATTCCTTTTTTCTCCACGTTGGTGGGTGAAGGTGATATTGTTTACCCTTTTAAAATGCAATAAAAATGTACTCCATAAACAACTACAGCCATTAAGAAGTTCAGCTACAGAAAGAAAGAGGTGAAAGGCATCCTGTGGGAATAACAATAACAACGATAATAATAATAATAATAATAATAATAATAATAATAATAATAATAATAATAACAATAATAATAATAATAATAATAATAATAATAATAATAAAAATCATAATAATAATAATCATAATAATCATAATAACCATAATTAAATGAAAAATATAATGGCAATATTGATATTAATAATAATACTAATAGTAATAATAATAATACTAATACTAATAGTAATAATAATAACAATAACAATGATAATAATGGTAATACTGATAACAATAATAATGCTAATAATGCTAATAATGATAATGCTAATGATGATGATAATAATAATAATAATAATAATAATAATAATAATAATAATAATAATAATAAATAGTAGGGAAAGAAAGCTGGGTATGTATAGAGTGTTTCAAATCCGCTGAATTTGCCAAAATGTGGCTTGTCAGCAATACATGTAAAACACTAAAATAATAAAAATAAAAGAAATAGGTGATGCATGGCAAAATGTTTCTGGGGAAATGGGACTCCTTCTTTCTTCTTTCAACACCCAAGTGAACAGAATAAGATACAAATGTAATTTGAAATTGTGAGCAAAGTTTCTCCTTGTTCATGAGTGCTGGCGCCCAGGGTGCCGCTGCGCGCGGAGGCTGCGCGGCGAAGAGTGACAGGTGCACCCTGACATGCCTAAATGAGGGGAGCCAATGATCAGCCCGCTCCCTGCTATTGTTGTCATCTGCTTCTTGCTCACAAAAGATGAGTTTGATAGACAGATGCATCAAAGTTCACACTTTATTGGTTTTTGCAAAAGAGCCAGATCTGCCAATTTAGACAGGGGAGTGACACAAAAGTTTCCATCTAAATGGGCTAATTTTACTACAGGGAATTCTCAGTCGAGGAGCGCGGATGCAGGCGGGATCCTGTTTTATTTTTAACAAGGTCTGAATGACAAATATAAGCGACAGTTCGGAGGCTGATGGCACATCAGCGTTTGACACTTCACAGGGGAGCTGTGAAATAAACAATAGGCAGAGAAATTGAATTAAATTCATGTGAGTGCTATCAAGGCGCTGGAGAGATGCTCATACACAGGGCGTGAAGTCGCAGAAAGTGCTGCTGTTTTATTCCAGGTGTGAGATGTTCCTGATGTATCTCACCCCCCAAAGGGCCGTCCAATAGGCCTAGCTGGTTCAAACATTTATTTTCAAACGAATATAAATATAAAATTCTGTATGGAACTTTCTTCAAGCCAACGATTTGCCACTTTGCCATAATGGGCTTGGTAGAATGTATTCAATGGGTTTGATTTTGAGATGTTGTAAGGTACGCTGACTATTTGACATTTATTGGGTTAAACTATTTGTCATACTCTAGAGCATTTCACGAGACATGGGGGCATATTCACAAGAAAATGTTGGAGCATGGAGCTGTGCTAAATTTGGAAGCGCCACACTCTGGCATCCTCAAAACGCAGGAACTCGTCGTATTCACAAGAATACAGTGCACTCCTGTGTTTACCCTAGCGCTGCCGCAAAAAAGTTGCCTAGCGCCAGCACAGCACCCTGCTGCTATGTAGCAAGGGTGTCTATAGTACAGGGATAATTGTTTATGTGCAGGAAGGGACCCCTTCCTTCACTTAAACAATCAATAATGGCGATTTGCACTTTCTATGTGTGCTGCAGAGAGCAAAAAACAAGGTGAAATTAATCATTTATCCTCGTTGCGCTATTCGAGTGCCTGGTATTCCATGACATTCATTTTTGGCGATGCCCCAAACTTGTAAATCTGGGGCAGGTGATTCAAAAAGCAATGGGTGTTGTGGTAGAATGCCCACAGCAACCCCCATTACATGCCCCTTTACTGCAGAGGACTGCGGCGGAAAGGGGCATATTTACGAGGCGGTGTTAAACTATGCAAAGTGGCTTAGAGCCACCTTGTAAATATGGGAAATGGCGCTGCGCCACCGGAGCGCCAAAAAAGTGGCATTCCGGTGGCTCTGAGGGCTTGCAAATATGCCCCGTATTGTAAACCTAAAAATCTGACACTGGAGTGAAAAAGTCGCCCAGGCGTCAGGCTCAAATTGGGTAATCCTACATGTTTAAAACGAAGTAAAGTAAATTGAGGAGGTCTCTGCTGCAACCATGATCACTTTGCGACCTGAATAGGATATACTAGGTTCTCTTCAAATCAACACTTGTTAAGCATTCAACGTAACCAGGGTATTCAATCGTATCTAACGTATAGTTTGACCAACTATGAAAAATATATGTTGACACGGTTTAGATTTAATACTTTCTTTCGCCTGCTTACATTTCCAAGGAGACAAGATTGGTCTTCCTCAATTACTAGGTATCCATGCGATGGTACCTCGGAACAATCTAACATTCATGTAGTACTGTTCTGTAAGTTCTATGATTTACCACGCAAACGCTGGTAACTGCCAATATTGTTGACTCAAGGTTTAAGGAGATGCCGACCCGCGTTTCTGGTTTTACAACATCTAGAAACTGCATCAAATGCCAAAAGTATTGCTATGTTTCTTAAAAATTGTTTTAAAATACGATGTTCTTACGACCAACCATAGTCTCAATGTTGTATTATAATATTTTTCCCTGGAGTCTTGAACTGTCTAATTGCTTCTGGTGCTGAAAATATACCATTAACCGGCGGTACCCAATCTTTTTATTTCTTCATCTGTAGTTATAATAGACTCTATTCGGTAATCATAACTAAACTGTTTAATATCAATTTTAGCTTGTTTTTATGTTAAGTATGATGAAACTGTATAACATGTTGATTGCTTTTATGATTTTATCCAGTTCTAAAATCGAATAAAGCTTTTTACCTACCTACCTACCTCCTAGGTTCTCTGAACAGCCTAGAGCCACACTGATAAGAAATACCTCAATAACTCAGGATCTATGTCTTTACTCTGTTCATCCTTCTTACTTTGTCTCTAATCCAATTTTTTGAGAGCCTTTGAAAAGTCTGCACATCCTAAAAATAGTTTGGTACAATGTGTTCAAAATTACATCATAAAGTTGTTGACAAGAATAAGATTCTCATGCAAATAGAGCTGGGAAACTAGATGGAGGTGCAAATGGAAGTTTGTGGGATTACCAGAAGTGTGAAAATACCACACGTTTTCCCCTGCACAAATATCACCAGTTATAACCTAGAATTCTACATAAGGATGGATGCATTAGTCTACGCTTTGTTAAGAGCCGAAGCTGCAGAATGTTTTGTAGAATTGGTCTAAGTACCCATCAGGGCCCAGGGACTTATTTGTTTTCAATTTAGTTACACTACTAGTTACTAGTAATCTAGTTACACTACATTTGCTGCTGCGATCAGATGATCAAGGTGTGCCTCTTGGTCAGGAGTGCTGCTGTGTAAAACGCTTTAAATGCGTCCTGTGGAGATCTTCGCTCGCACAGGTTTTCAGCTACTCCTAAGTGGAGCTCTCTGCCCAGATGGTCCTCACCAATTCAATGTGGAAATCTCTACCTATTACTAGGATTTATGAGTCTCCCCGATATATCAGGAGGTGGAGCCTCCTGACATTGACATTATGACTATGTAGTAAATTTGAGGTGTGATTTCTATTACATGTCTGTTTGGGGAGTTCTTTGTCCTGGAGGAGGAGATCTCACCGAAGTGGCAGAAATCTCCGCCACTGGCTGGTTAACCCCACCTCTGGAGTTGAGAACTCCAAAGGGAAGGGAATAGTGAAACGCCTCATACTTGACCCAAAACCTGAACACCTCACATACACAAAGTTCTCAGACACATAAATAAAGCACACAAATTAGTCTCTGTCCTTTTCCCATTGGACTGCCTAATTAGGAGCACAAAACACAACACTTACAGATTCCAAGATGCTCACAGCCCCAATTAAGAGGAACACCACTGAAGGGAAAAAATGCATTACAGTTACCGTTGTAGTTGTTCATTACGAGAACCTACATGGTCTGCTTCCGCAGCTCATCAGTGAAGTGGAGAAAATGTCCACCAGACAGGAGTTGTCAGACTATGTTAATGCTTTGGTGGTGGAAGTACACACAGTGATGGGAATCAAGAAAAGGTTGGAGGAGGTGAGTAGGCGGTGGAGAACTTCTCTTGGATACAGGCGGAAAATGCTCGGCCTGAGGCTGGCCAACATCCTGCCTACGTCGCCTCCCTTTGAAGGAGCGTACCCTCATCACCATGCACCTTGACCTGCTCTTTGGTCTACCTGGGTAACTGAACTAAAGACCCGGCTCTTGCAACTAATTCTTGTAAAACCACTCATGTAACCCAGTCCCATTCCCTTCGCTTCACAGATAGGCAGACATCACACGCACACACCCAACAACCGCCACCCCCACTAATTTAGCCATAAATATTTCGCATTTCCCCTTGACCCTTCACCAGGCAGAGATCTCCGGCCGTAAATATGGGAAGTAGTTCTAGTGGAGTACTGTTTTCCATTCTCAAAAATGCATTTGTGATTAGGCCCTCAGTGTCCAACCAAGAGCACTTAAACGTAGCAGGAGAAAAATGTCAAATCTATGGCCGTGCAATTGGTGGCCTTTCTGTATATGTATCCTCATCTCTAAAAATTAATTCAGTACAACTACAATCACCGGATCCCAGTATTCAGCTAATCAAATTAACAGATCAAAGTAATAACTGTAACAAACCAACAATACTGGTTAATTATTACACACAACCAAAAATCAAGGCGAAAAAGCTAAAGAATGAGACATTGTGCAAAGTCATAACGGATCTACGGTCTACTGATCCACTCGCCAACCTCATACTAACGGGTGACTTTAATTCCAACGTGATTGTAACACCTAAAGACGATGATAAACTATTATCCGATAATATCTACTGGGGAGTCCCCCAACAGTGGCAAGGAGGTGCTGGTCCACGTAAAGACAGTCTAGCAATCCAATTAGTGACTGAATTGGAGTTTCTGGGATTGCGAGTATTGAACGGGAGATATTCCGAGGATAAACCCCCAGGAAAACATACTATGGCCCTCATTCTCAAAATACGTTGGACTTTACAATGGTTAGTCTGTCATTAATCCCCCTGGTGATCAATTTTAAAATAGAGTTTACCCTGTTGAGCGACCATGCATTGCAACATAGCTTTTTTAACCTGAATAAGGAAAGACTACAACCGTCCCACTTACCAGAAGGCCAGTTAAGTACTGTTAATTTGAAACGGATAAACTGGTCCAACACAAATGATCATGAGTGGTTCACTACAATGAAGGACACACTGATTGAGATAAGGAGTTCCCCAATGAACGCTATCCAAGGATGGTCTCTTTTTCTGCTAAAATTAAAATCAAAGATGAAGCCGCCTATTATGAAACCTGATCCTGATGGACCAGGGAAAAAACACCCGAAAGAACTACGAGACCTGCGAAGACATCTTAGAAAAACTCAAAGGAAGCTACAATCGGCAAATCATGGTCCAAGCCAATGGGACAGTTTTAGGGCTCAAAGAAAAGAATATAAAAACATGATCTGGGAATATAAAAGATCAACAAATGACAGCTTTTGGTTAAAACTAATCTACAGCTCAAAACTACAGAATTCTAATATATTCTGGCAAACAATAAACCAACTAACAAGACCTTGTAACGTCCTGAGTTCTAATGTGCAGGAATCGGAGTGGGCAGCATTTCTGGCATCTAAATTTTCGGACACTCCGGAAAAAACACAAAGTAGTGACCCATGCACTAAAATAAACGGTGTCATGTAGAAGAAAAAGAGGGTAAATCGTTGTTTAGAGACCATAGTGAATTAATAAGCTCGGCCCCTAAGAATAATCCATATACGTAAAGAAATAATTAAAAGAATCAAAAAAGGAAAAACAAGTGGGGCGCCAGGCCCGAATGGCATCTCACAAGCGGCGTATAAATATGCTCTGGAATTCTGGGGACCTTGCCTGGTGGAACTGTTCTCAGACGTACAGAACATGAACCAAGTACCAGAGAGTTGGAAAGGATCAATATTTACGCCGATTTATAAAGGTGGGGACAGATCCTTAGCAAACAACTATCGTTTGATAGCGTTGCAGGACATCGAGGAAAATATTTTGCTTCTCTACTCTTGGATGATTTGGTCGCATGGTCTAGTGAGAAAGAACTGATTCCCCTAAATCAAACAGGGTTCAGGAAAGGGATCGGAACAACAGCAAATATCCTAAACATAACTATGATCGTGGAGAAGTGCATGAGTAGAAAACAGGATCTGACCATGTGTTTTATAGATCTTCAGGCGGCCTTCGACAGTGTGGATCGTAATCTGGTGTCGGCGAAATTGAGATCATGGGCAATTCCTGAGTGTATCCTAAAGGGTTTGCTGCTATTTTATTCTGATACTTGGTCGCAAGTAAAAATTGGTGATGGATCACGACTGTCGAGAAAAGTTCCAACAACCATCGGCCTCAAACAGGGGTGTGTTCTTGCGCCACACTTATTTAACCTTTTTATCTCAGATCTCTCTGCGAAATTGAACCACTGCAATGCCCACCCACCAAAACTTGGCGATTTACAGCTCACGCATTTGGCTTATGCAGACGACATTGTCCTCCTGAGCCTAACAAAGGTGGGGCTAACCAGATTTGTAACGGAACTGTCGGACTTCTTGATGGCAAACAAGTTGTCATTAAACATTTCAAAAACTAAAACCATGTTGATCACTAACCGCCGTGGATTGCATCATGATATAAGGTTAAAAGGAAAACCTCTAGAGAAAGTCTCGGTTTACAAATATTTGGGATTTTATATAGATGACATACTTAACCTAAAAGAACAGAAGAACTATCTGACACAAAGAGCGGGTGCTCTGATATTTGGACTAAGTACCTTGGCAAAAAAATTTGAAGGGCCATCACTCAAACCCCTTCTAACCGTAATGGCAAATAAAATCTTCCCAAACCTGACCTATGCAAGTGTGGCAATGCACGGAAAGGACGCCGACCTACTAAACATCCTGATAACTAAAATATACAAAAAAGTATTACGTCTCCCACGCACGACATCACCAGCACAATTGCGACTTGAATTCGGACTAAAAACCGAAATACCGGGGAGACAATATTCTTATATTAAGGTCTGGTATTAGATCAAGCAAAAAGCAAGTAATAACAATCTCAATACCTACCTATGGCAAGAGTTTAAATCCCAAAAGAATTCCAAAGCAAATCAATTTCTCATGCAAGCTTTGGAGACAACCTGCTCAAAAACCCTATGGGATAATAATCTGTCATTTGTTGTTCTAAAAGAGACCCTAAATAAAGTGGCCAAACTTCATTCGTTAATCTTGGACAAAGAAATGTTCTCCCATCGTTCGCACTCATGGGCTGTGATAAATTGCAATAAGACATTGACAGCTGCACAATACCTGGAAACAACTTACTCTATTTTTATTAAGAAAAAGCTGATGGCGTTGAGACTTGGTGACTTTCCCACACGAGCAAATGAACCTGCCTGGAAATTGCTTGACAACGTTTCTTGACGACTGTGTGGTAGCCCTAAAGAGGACCTAATACACATAATTTGTCACTGTAAGATGCTATCCAAGAAACAGTCACACCTAAAGGAAAGTTATCGGTCCATGAAACTACGAACATGTACATCAGCCATTATTGTAAGCCTGGATACTACTGCTCCAAGAATACACTGCAAGCTGGTGAAGTTCTTGCAGGCATTTGAGAAACGTATAAAAACAATATGAACAATTAATGCTTTGAATTTTTTTACATTGTAACATTTTTTAGCAACAAATTTATAAATTTTATATGTGTGTGTGACATTCATCAAATTGTTATGGTTTTAATTAACTAAACAATAAAGTTTAAATTTCACTTAAATGTAAGTCTTTACACACTGGGAGTCAAAAGATAGATCACAAAAAATCTGTAGAAGATGAAGACACTCACATGAAAAATGCAATCAGACCTATCAGCACGTGAGGTGATGGAAACAAATAAGCATACATGACTTTTGGGCTAAGAGATATTTTTTATTTACAGGTTTTAATAGTGCAATGACCAGGCCTATGGGTCGTTGAAGAAATGTACACTATAGAGAGTCCGCAAAAGACTGGGAAAAGAAATAGAAAATGAAACTGTACTTAAAAATATAAAATACATTGGCATATTAGTCATGCGCAGAAGGGTTCACCCTAAGACATTCATGTATTCCAGTTAATCAAGCTATATATCTTCATACTAGGTACCATCTCTCTGAGGAATGCTTTGAGTTCCATTTTGAAAGCATGATGGTTGTAGCCAGTGCTTTAAATGGGAAAAAAGAAGTGTTGCTACTCACTAAATTGAGTAGGAGGCGCCTAGGGGCGTGGCTACAAAGCAGGCATTTATTTGCATCAGAATGTTCTTTGTGTGCATCCGAAGCTGGTGATTTTTTAACTAAATAGTGCAGTTACCAACATAATTTTCACATAAATTTACAAAGAAACCATGCGTTCTCATTGGGCACTGTATAAACACTTATAGCATAACAAAATGTTAAAGATGCAGCATTGCAGCGGGGATGTATTTTTGAGGATAAATTGTAATCTGTTTAACCAAGGGACCCACATTCTAATCCCGATTGTCTGACAGTCCCAATGTGTGTGCTCATAGTCAAATCATGTTATCTCTCAGAATGCCAGTTCCCTCTGCTGCCTCAGCTGATGTTCAAGGAAGTAGACTGAATGAACCACTAAGAGTCACCTGGTCTATGGAACGTCAGCCTATTTGTGCCAGTGCCACTGCTCTATGAACAGAACCTGCTCACTTATGTATTAACCCCTTGGGCGCGGCCCCGATTCTGCGCCTGTGCGGCAGAATCGCGAGGGGGCGGGTTTATGACGGCCCCCAGCCGTCATCAGCACGCACCCACCGGAGTGCATGACAACTGAGCGCCGTCATCAGCATCGAAGGGGTTAAAATGTATCTTGGATTTCGCACTTTTTCCTTTTTGTATTTGCTAACGCTGCATGATCGTATTGTTTGCTTTGATACTAAGATATATTTCTACATCCCCTTCTAGTTCGAAACTGAGAGAGTTAGAGGTGGTCCAGTGTCCTATGCAGTAAATGCCCATGCTCCCATTAACAGTTTTGAAGACCTAGATCACATCATTGTTTAAATATATAATAATCATGTTCTCTAGCAAACATACTAAAACCACATATATTTCTCCTGATGGCAATTGGGGCGGAGCAACACACTGCAGTGTGGCAGGGGGGCTGCAAGTCTGCACAATAGGTCTTCATGATGGTGCAGATAAATTAACTGACTGAGTCATTTTGACTATTAGCTCTGGGAGCTGAAGACCCATCGGGGCATATTAGCCAGGTCCTGCGATAATTATCGCTCAGCGCTGTTAGCACAAGGATAATTAACGCAGGCTAACGCTGGATTCTAGCGCGGAGATAGCATGCTATCAGCAACGCTTACCTCCCAAGCTATAGGAATCCATGCGTTAGCTGGAAAACAGTGTCATTATCGCTGGAAATCCAGCGATAATCACACTGCAACCAGCGAAACCTTGCTGATAGGGCAGGGTGACATTAGCCATGTAATCCACCTCCCATTGGATTACATGGCTAAGTCAGATTACAGGCAGGCGTTAGGAAAGTAGCGGTAACTGTGGTTAGCGCTACTTTTCTTAACGCTCTGCTTGTTTGCATGCAGCTTGATAATTGGAGAAATGTCGGTTAGCGACATTTCTCCAGTTATTTTGGCACGGAACGCCCACTTTCCATCTCAATAGAGTTGCAAAGCTGGGCGTTGTTTTAAGGGGCGCTAAATCAGCAAAACACGCGATAGCATGTCTTTGCTGATAAGGCGATAAAATTATCGCTGCTTTTCAGCCGAAAACGGCTGCAAAAGCGTCGATAATTTTATAGCGCCACCTTGGTAATATGCCCCATAGTTTTGCAAAGGGGCAATGAATGCTCCATAACCAAACCTGAAACCTTGACTGTGGTGCTCTACACCAGTAGGCTTCTGAGGAAGTTCTGCACAAGAAGAGTACATGCTTTAGAGCATTTTGTACAAACCTTTTCTTCAGTTACAGCAAACCATATCATATAGAAAATCTGAACACCCCAGTGGATCTAAACAGCAACCTTTTGTATATTATATAGCGCTTTTTACAAATGTCTTTGAACTCTACAGTGCTGTTAATGGGCATTATAGTTTACTATAGATAATCTCAGTAAGGATTTGAACAAATTCTGACAAATGAGAGCTACCCTCTCAGAATTTTACCTAAGTGGTTCAATGAACATTTCTGCAGCAGGTGACCGAACCCTATAAGATTTCGAGCCAGCAATAATGCCTTTTGCAGCTACAGAATAATAATTTGGATTCACTGTGAATTGTGAGACATGGCGGGTAAAAAAAACCCTGTTTCAAAAGTTGCTTGAATAACTGCGCAGGTTCTAATTGGGACCTGCGCAGTAGATTAAGAGTGCATTCCTGGCACTTTCCACTCCCTCCCCCATGAGATAATGCACATCAGAAGTTTTCCGCAGCGTCTCAGCACCAGGGCTGGACTGGCCGTAGCAGGCACCGGGCATTTCCCCGTAGCCCACCAGGGCAGGGGCTGGTTTTGGACCCCTGTAAAAAAAAGTGGCAGCAGTGAGACAGGAGTGGTGCTTTCCACTAGCACACTCCTCCCCTACGGGAGGCTGACCGAGCTGTTTGCCCGGGCTAGTTTCGGTTCCCAGTCCAGTCGTGCTCAGCACATGGATAAAGTACAGAATGGCACACAGCTCTCCCACAGCCTCAATGTCCACTGCATTTGCACTATACATACTAATATATCGGAGCCTGCTCGGCCTACACCATAAGTACCGGTACTCTCCTTGGCCAAGGAGAATTTCCGGTCGTCAGGAGGAGAAACTGGAGAAGGGCCGGTACTCAGTACCAGCGAGTACCATCCCATTTAAAGTACTGGTTGTAGCTTTTCTTGTAGCGAGTGGCAGAGAGATCGAGAGTTATGGGCAAACTTTTGAAAACATGTTTGGGGGGGGGGGGGTGTTTATGACATTTGGAGTTTGTATGTGAACGCTCTTTTGCTTCCGGAAGTGCGTGTGCCAGACATGGTATTGTGCATTTTTGCCAGATATTTAGCAGTCTTCAAATGTATTACTAACGAGTCAAAATATAGTTTTGTCCAGAGCGCATGACAGGCAACATTTCATGATTATTCACATATTCATCAGCAGTAAGCACACTATAGTGCAAGAGGGTGTGGTGATGTCTAGCATAGGTTTTGTACTGAAAGGGTAGACAGAGATTAAAACTTTTACACATTGGATGTAGACTGTCCAGTACAGAAAATATGCAACGTTAGAGAGGTTAGTAGAAATGAAAGCATTTCTCCTTTACAACACCTGACTCGAACATTTTTAGTATCTAGGGCTTTGCATCAAACTTTGCATCAAACTCCATTGGTTGTGCATGGGAATGCCAATTTACCACCCACGAAACTCCCCTTGACGATAGGGCTAAATCCAGCACAAACAAGTTTTGCACTGGAAAGTAAATTTACTATCTAGTGTGCATCAGTATGCATCACTTTTGCAATGCAAACCCAGTGAAAAATGTTAATAAATATGCCTCGACATTTCTAGACATCCTGCTCTCACAGGCCTTCTAGTCATAAGTATGTCATCTTCAAAATCTTTGGTAAATGTGACGAGGCAATGCATATTGACAGACCCATGTTTTAGATGATATATTGCTTCTGACACCTTGAAACAACAACTGCTCATCCCTGATCAATTCCCCCTTTGCTTTGGAGCAGACTTGGAGACTGAGCTTTCACTTACATGACAGCCAAAATATGGAATATGCTGCCTCCTAATCAGTGTAGCATCTTACCCAGGCCGGATACTTGACCATGACTATGCCACACATGGAGAGTAGTTATACACGTCTTTATACTTTAGTGTGTAAGCAAGAACTCAGCGTTCTAATCCTGCGTTCACTTCATTACCCTCCATTACTTACTTTATAGGTCTCCACAGTCCATCAGGAACCAAAAGAGTTCAGTCATTCTTTATTTACACAACACCTTTGTTAAATAAAAAGTTACAACTTTTTACTGTAAAAAAAAGGAAATACATAAATAATTATTCATACACATGTACTTATAACTCTTTAATGAGCCTTTGTGGTGCTTGGATCACACATCTTGATTGGGTCATTGGATACTGGGAGTTGGCAGTCAAATAGTCAGTGATCTGCATAGTTGAAGTGGAAACAACAGCAGTCACAGGATCATTAACTCTTTTTGGACCCAGTCTCTATGGTGTCATCGATGTTTGATGAGAGATCAGCCACATGTCTGAATAAGAAGAATCTCTAGTAAGGGACATCACAGGATATTGGGCAATCACCATGTGTCCTTTGGTGGCTGTGAAAGTAAAGGGCTCAGACTCGAAGGGTGCATCAGATTTGTGTTCTCTGGATGGTCAAACTAGTAGTAAATCTCCTGTCCTGAAAGTGATATCTTTCACATGAGAGCACTTGTCAGCATAGATTTTTATTTTTTGTTTGCAACAAGAATCTTATGTGCAAATGTCTTTCTCAGTCTTTAATCTGAGTTGGTCCATTGGCGTAACTTGGTCATCCTGGCTCTCCCAAACATTAAGGTTGCAGGGCTTTCCCCAGTAGTCGAGTGAGGGGTCAATCGGTAAGCTCAAAGAGTGGTATTCAAGACAACCTTGAGGTTGAGCTCTTTAATGCAGGACGCTGCACAGCTCTCTTTAGAGTACCCATGAATCATTCCACAAGTCCATTGGCCTGGGTCCAAAGAGGAGTGCTTCCCTGATGCCTTACATTGAGATGACTGAGAAATACTCTGAACTCTTGACTATTGAAGGACGCGACTGTGTCAGATTTCAAGATCACAGGGACACCCCATGTTGCAAAGATGCAATCTAATCTTTCAATAACCTTTTCTTGAGTGATAGGTAAAAGATCTTCTACTTATGGAAAAATGGGAGTGTTCATCAGAAATTGCCATTAGATGACGTGCATCCTCAAGAAGATTAAAGAAATCAACAGCAGTCCTCTCTCAAGCATGTTCTCCCAGGCATGGTTAGGCAATTCTGAGAGTTCAAAGGGCGCTGAGTAATGTGTGATGAGAGACAGTTACATAAGTTACAGCCCTTTCACTTAATTTAAACTCTTTTGTCGAGATGAGGAGACCAAACTCTGTCTCGAAGAGCTCTCTTTGTGGCAACTAGTCCTCAGTGTCTCTCAGGGGCTACTTCAATTACTTGTTGTTTTAGACTGACCGGAATGACAAGTTGTGTACCTTGCAAGATGAGGCCTTTTCGATTAACAGACAGTTTAACTCTGACATTTCTGAATTTTAAGTACTCACTGTCACTGGTGAGTGGTTGAGAGTGCTGATTTCAAGATTGGTAAGCAATAATGTCTTTCAATTTCAGCAGGTCACTATCTTGGCTCATAGCAGTGATAATTTTCTCTAATAACATGGCAGCCTTTGTGCTTGATTTTACAATGAGATTTATGTAGGCTTTAGCTGTCTGAAATGGGTACCAGGGCATTGTAATGGCACTCTTGTAAAAGAATCAGTATGATTTGTATCTTTCCATGGATGGTGAACAATTGTGTAGCTGTATTCTTGTAATCTCAGACCCTAATGTTCAATACGAGGAGGCATCTTGACTTTAGGATTGCCAAATATTTTCAATAGTGCTTGATGATCGGTCACTGATGTGAAAGGCTTTCCATAAAAAAACATATGGAAATATTCACTAGCCCACACCACTGCCAAGCTTTCTTTCTCAGCATGCTCTTGAAAAAGAGGAACCAGGAGATTGGTAAAGTGCATCACTCGCTCCTTCTATCAATAATCTATTCGTAAACAGGGGTGTGCAGTTCCTCTTGGAAAATGGGAGGGGGGGACTAATTGGGTTCCAGATTAAAGGAGTAGGTACAAATAGAAACAAGTGCCCTCACAAACCCGAAAGATGTCATGCTTCATCATTTGGGCAAGATCTTCATTGGAACGGCGCTGCAATGTCCCATGGGCACCCGCTAGGGGGCTCTTTGCCGGAGATCTTTTTCTAGCCATATGATGAGATGTGGGTGTGTGGGTTATGTTGTGTGTGTAGTGTGGTGATCACAAAGTGGATTACAATAGGTATAGTGATGTTCAGTATCAGAGTATTTTAATATAAAGCTCACTACCCAAATTAAAATATGGGGTGCTCAATTTAGGGTATACTGGTCCTAATGAGCAAGATGAGTGATTAGTTTATAATGAGATCAACATGTTTCTTGCCTATGCTTGTCCAAAATCGATCAATTGGCAATTCTTCAGGACCTAATATGAATAACCTGCACTACTTAGTGACTCGATTGAGTGGTTTGTGTTAAGTGCTAAAGTAATCAATTAGCGGTACAAAAGGGGGTGGTGAAGGACAGAGCATCTGAATCAATCAAACACTCACACCCAGTCAAAAGATCTGGTTTAATCCATCACCGTTCTTTAGCCCACTCTGCCACCCCAGTTCAGACATGACTATATGCAAATCAGTCTGACCCTGTGCCTCATGGGAACAGTCCAGCCCGAACTGCCAAGCCATGTCTTCCCTGGACCGGAAACAAGCTTCCTAGGACCGGTTTCTGGCATTCCAGCCGTCGTCAGCCCAGCTTGCTTGAATCCAGTGGCAAAGTGAGCAAGGGACTCACGTCTGAGCATACCCTGCCACACTTATGGCGGCCAAAAGCGGTACAAAAGGGGGTGGTGATGGACAGAGCATCTGAATCAATCAAACACTCACACCCAGTCAAAAGATCTGGGTTTAATCCATCACGGTTCTTTAGCCCACTCTGCCACCCCAGTTCAGATATGGCTATATGCAAATCAGTCTGACCCTGTGCCTCATGGGAACAGTCCAGCCCGAACTGCCAAGCCATGTCTTCCCTGGACCGGAAACAAGCTTCCGAGGACCGGTTTCTAGCATTCCAGCCGTCTTCAGCCCGGCTTGCTTGAATCCAGTGGCAAAGTGAGCAAGGGACTCACGTCTGAGCATACCCTGCCACACTGCCACACAAAGTGCAATTATACCTTGACCTGGAAAACAATCCTCAATAGGGCAGAATCAGACCCCAGGAGGATTGGGCAGAACGAAACACCTATTAGCGTCTCAAGCGTGGTGCAGCGTCTGCCTTGAGACCTACCCCAGCTCTGCTTCCTAATGAAGCCTACTCCTTTAATCTGGAACAAGATTAGTCCCCCCCCCATTTCGATTTCCTATAGGAACTGCACACCCCTGTCTACGAATGTGAATAAGCCATAATATGCCTTTGGGCTTCTGGTTGTCTATTGTGCAGTGCAAGAATTGTGCCTAACCCGACAGGGCTAGCATCAACCACAACCTCTGTATGAAGCTTGGGATAAAAGAAGGCCATTTAAGTGGCATTTTCAATTACTTGCTTTATTCTCTTGAAACTTTCCTCTTACTCACATGACTATTGAAACATCACAGTCTTTTCCATCAATTCTCATAACAGTGCACTGGCTATGGCAAAGTCTTTAATGTATCTAGAACAGTAACTGGCCATTCCAAGGAATGAACATAACATAGAAAAGTCCAGTGGGGGATAAGCAGTAGATAGCACTTGAAATTTAGCTGGATCAGATGTCATACCTACATCAGAAACGATATGGCCAAAGAATTTCAATGTTGTCTTATGCAATTCACATTTGGCAGCATTCAAACTCACACCAGCATCATGTAGCAAAAGAGATACTGCAAGAGAGCTTTGTCAAGCTATATCTAAATAGCTTCAAACTCTAATATGGCATCACTATAATTGAAGGCATTTACAACAAGATGCATGATATGTCGGATGACATCTTGGAAAAGTTCTGTAGCAGGCACTCAGCCGCTTATATACGAAACC
Source organism: Lissotriton vulgaris (assembly GCF_964263255.1). NCBI lineage: Eukaryota > Metazoa > Chordata > Amphibia > Caudata > Salamandridae > Lissotriton > Lissotriton vulgaris. The sequence goes on from NC_141693.1 coordinate 771,995,825, forward strand.
GACCAATGTGTGTAGAAAAGGTTGTAATGTATCTGCAATTATCTTCAAGTTTCAACTGTTGATATCCTTTGTCTAAGTAGGGTTGAGAGAAATCCTTTGCACCATTCAATTGAGTTATCATATTAGCAATGTCTGGTCTTGAATGTCATTCTTTTTTTATTGCCTTGTTGGCCTGACGCATGTCAACGCATATGCTTACAGCTCCTTCTCTGTCTTTTTTAGGGACTTCTACTATGGGAGAAACCCATGTCGTTAGACCAGTCGAGCGCTCAATGGTATTGTGTTCCAGCAACTCATTAAGTTCTTTTTCAACAGCTTCCTGTAAGCAAAATGTAATTCGTCTGTGTCTTTGAGCAATAGGACTAACATTATTGTACATTTGTAACTGTACTTTTATAGTCTTGAGCTTCCTAACCCACAAAATAATCAAGGAAATTGACTAACTTTTTCATGATGAGCATCATATTGTGGTTCACTGATATCAGCCTCATATCAGCAGCGGTGTTGAATCTGATCAGACAGGCACCTGAAGCTGTACTTTGAAGTACACAAATAGGCCCCTGTATCACTGTTTTATTGTGTGCCATCATGTCCACAAATTAACCTACACTTTTTAAAAGTGTTGACGCTTTCCATGTATATAGTTTGATTTCAAATGCGTAAGTTATGGTAAGGGAGATAATTCACAATACTTCTCCAGAGGCATAATGTGCAGCAATACACAGCTATCAATAATAAAAGGTATCAAACACACATTTATCTTCAGGGTAATCTTCGGTCAATGTTTGTAGGTCTGGTGCTTTTTCATATCGAGCTTTCTTTCAGTTATGTTTTTCCTCACTTTCAACTAGTCCCACATGTGCATGTCTCTCTGAAGTCAGCATCAACATTGCAAAGTTATCATTGTCACTTTCACTTGAAAAAGACACTGAAGATTTGGATGATGATTGACTTAGTTTGGTGTTGATTCGACTCAGTTGGTGTGACCGATTGGTCTTATGGGAGCGCATCCAACGTCATTGATGCAATGCTCGGTTTGCCATTTTGTTTTTACGCTGTGACACACCTGCCTTTCTCTTCACCTTGTAAACCATCACAAAATGGTTCCCTTTGCCAAAGTTGTTGCAAATCTGTTCATAGATGGGACATCTACTGTTGTGTGTAAATGACAATCCACATCTGAAGCACATTTTCTTTTTCTGTGGAGACATCGCTTTCCCTCACTCAGGTGTATGCTTTGACTTACTTTTCATCTTCATGACTGACACACTCTGGACACCTCCAGCATCCATGTCAGCTAAATGTCAATTAGCACGCTCTTCAGATAGAGCATCCGCAAGGACTTACTCAAAGCTCAGAGTTTCCTTCAGGATTCGTCACTGAAAGGAATCTGGCAAACACCCATATATAACTCTGAGGTGTGTAGCTTCCTTATCATTGAATTCATTTAACTTACATAAAGTTTCTCAACAAATTCTTCAACGATTTTACCTACTACCTGGCGTATCTACATTTGGCACTGGATTGAACTTTACATTCAGGACTGTTTTGATGTGATTGTATATCACTTCACCATCCTGTGGTATCTTTTACACCTTCACCAGCCATGCTCTACTGATACCTTATAATCATTTTGTCATCTGTTTCATCAATTGTGTTTATAAAGTTCTCAAAAGTCTCTATCCAAGTTCATCAGTTGCCATTATTGTGTTTTTTGGCTGTATCAAATGATGATCACGTTTTTCTTTTTGATAAACAAACTCAATTGAATTTTTGGCTAAAGAACTTGGCCATGTGAAAAGCATTCAAATGCGGCAGTTGAGTAGTACATTATGAACCAGCACATCATGACCAATTGCAGAGACAGCGTTCTTCTATTAAATTGCAGACACTGCACACAATACTCAATGACGTCAAACAACAGTCTAATTACAGAAGTAACCCAGCCATTTCCCCCACACTCACCCATGTTTTTGGGGGGCAAACCCGTGACTCAAAGACCATGTGCTCCTGTTGAGCGCACCAAACCTCTCCTCCTGTGTGCGAGGGTTGGGGGGCTAGGACTTAACCACTTTGTGGCTATGTCACGCTTAGCTATCAAGAGGGCTGTTCCCAGAAATGCCTTCTCCGCTTGTGTACCTCCAGTGCCCTTCATTACCCCGAGAAGAGTTTATAGAGAGGAGATATGGACCACCCATCCCAAAACCTCATAGAGGTCTCTAGTCACTGCATACCAGAATTGCGGTATCTTCGTGCATGTCCATACCATATGATAGAAATCGGCTGGGCCAACCGCGCAGTGCGGGAAAGTAGAGTGGGGACAGAGGCGAGCTCAAGGAAGGTGGATGGGGGGTATGCGGAATACAGGTAGTATGTCTTCACCAGTCTTAGTCTGGAGGAATTTGTGAGCATGCAGTGGGCCAACAGGGCATCACGCCAGTCTTCATCCTCCAAGGGACATACTCAACCCACCCACCTAGACTTGAGGTGATCAAATGAGCCAGGTGAGTTAATAACAAGGAAGGAAGAAGAGATCTCCTGCTGGCTGCGGGCCATCCCTCCAACAGACCGACCAATGCAACTATCTGCTGTGCCCGGCAGACACATCCTCCAGATGACATCATAGAGACACATGTCTCCTTCAAGTGCCTATCGTCTGTTATGTACTGGTAACCTCTGACAGACCCAGCAAAGGCGCCAACGTGTTTGATTTCAAATGGTGCTGGTGTCTGTATCAAATATATGGATACAAGACCCTGCTAGTTAGACATTAAGAACTGTGAGCACAACACGGAATAGTGAAGCACCAGAGGAACATTGAACTGTGGAAATAGACTATATTTAGCTACATGACTACCATCGCATCTAGACCACCTTTGATCACAACAAGGGGTGGCAGACTGATGCAAATGACAATAGAGGTGCAAGAGTCAACATTGGTGATAGTTATACATTTATTGTGGACAGGAATGGAAAAGAAGGGACAAATCCAGCTGATTGTACCAAAACCACCACTGATGAGCGAGTTGGTGGACTTGATATTGCAACAGCTTACATTTCCCACATTTGGCAGCCAAGCACCATCCCAGGAACTGGATGCCAAGGGACGCCAAGATTGCCGGCTCCTGGAGGGTGCGGACCCTCGCGAGGGCTCCGTGAAGTCTTCTCAAATTGAGGGCGGTGTTACGGTGTGGAATAAAACCCGACTGGTCCGGGTGCACCAAATCGGCTATTGCTACAACCAGTCGGTTGGCTAGCACTTTAGCCAAGATCTTGGGCTCAGCATTCATAGCGAGATAGGACGGTACGACCGACACAAATCTCTGGGCTTTCCTTCCTTGTGAATGACCATAATGGTGGCCAGCCTCTGGTCGGGGGGAAGGGCACCAGACTCCCGCGCCTCAAGGAGCATAGCCCGCAATGACGAAGCGACGAGGTCCGGCTTAATCTTGTACAGCTCCACTGGGATACCGTTGGGGCCTGGAGCCTTGCCGGATCGCAGGGAGCGTATCGCTTGAGCGATCTCGTCCACCGCGATGTCTCTATCCATATCTTCCTTCTCAGTATCCGATAGGCACGGGACCTCTACGTCTCGCAGTAAGGCATCAGAGTCCCCTTTTCCCCTTTCGACATCTCGGAGGTTGAGGTATAAATGGACGAGAAGTAGTCCGCGAAGGCAAGGGCAATGGCGCTGGGGTCGGTGACAGCCACGCCACCTTCCCCCAACTCCGGGACCACGCGGCTAGCCCTCTCCTTCTTGTCTAGCCAGGCAATAAGTTTACAGGCTTTGTCCCCGACCTCATAGATCCGCCCCTGCTGCTCCTTACCCATGGCCTTCGCCGCCTCCGTAACAGTGGCACGATACTCTGACTGTTTAAGCGAGAGCGCGTGAAGGAGATCCGGCGTCGGGCCGGCCTCCAACTGAGTATCAATTGCCGCTATGTCGGACTCGATAGTCACCACATCCACGTCCCTGCGTCTCCGCACTTGAGCGATAAGGGAGAACGCCTCCCCCCTCAGGACAGTCTTGAATGCCTCCCATAAGGAGACAGTGGAGGCGACCGAGCCCGTGTTTTCGGAGAAGTAGAGCTCCATGGCTTTGGCCAGGAGTCCACGAGTCTTGGGATCACGAAAGTATCACAGGTTTATCGGAGCCACCCTTTCGGCCGACCCAACATCAAAATCAAAGGACACCCAGACCGGAGAGTGGTCCGAGATACCCCGCGCCATCAATCTGGCCTCCGAGACCGCCGATGCGTGGGCAGCTAATGTAAGAACATAGTCAATCCTGGAGAGGCTACCGTGAGCCCCTGAATGGAACGAGTATTGGCGCTGGGTGGCATGCCGCAGTCTTCAGCAGTCAACAAGTCCTAGGGTGTCAAGGAAGTCAGGAAGCCAGGTCTGCGCACCTCGAAGGTCTCTGGATGGGTGCCGATCTAACGTCCCCGAACCCACTGCATTGAAGTCGCCCCCCAAAAGAAGCAACCCCTCGGGAAGACCTAAAATGGCGCCTCCAAGATCTCTGAAGGTGTCCGTCTGTAACCCAGGGGGGACATGAATCGAAACCAGAGCCAAGTTACGCCCCTCCAACCTCCCCGTGACTGCGACGTAACGTTCTCGCTCATCGGCCACCTTCGAGTCAATCTCCAGGGGGAGGGTCGAGCACACCATTATCCCCACCCCCGGGAGCCCGAGGAGAACCCCGAGTGTGCCACCATCTTGAAACCCTTTCTATTAAGTGCGTAGCATGTGTTCCCCACCAAATGCGTTTCTTGCAACAGTATAATATCCGGCACACACCTCTTGAACATTTGCAGTACAATACCCCTTTTAATACGGTTCCCCAGCCCTTTGACATTCCAGCTTAGAACATTCAATTTCCTACCCCCCATCATCGAAATCCCCACCCATCCCGCCCCCGACGGGCACTGCCATTATGCGAGCGGAAACATACAGCCAATTGCCTTGCTAAAAGGGAAATAGAGAATAAGAAAAGTCAACCCATGAACAAAAACAAAGAACCCGTCCACCCCCCACCGTGCACCCCTGCATCAGACTAAATAGCCCACCCAACTTGCAGTGTGCCTGTCGCCCCTAGAAAACTAATCTACGAAAAGCCCCCGAGGAGAAAGGAGGTAATCCTATCCCCCCCATCCTCCAAATAGAAAAGTACAGGGGAAGCCCCCTTATGCGAACAGGATTACCGAACCAGACAGCTGATGGTAAACCCGTTGTCCAAAAAGAATCCTATAGCAAATCCTCATTCCTGCCGGTCTTGACCGCCAGTGGCTTCTTCCGAGCGTTCCTCGGTGTCTTCACGTCGCTGGGGCAAGGTATCAAGCCAGTCCGAGACCACCTCCGGCAAGTCAAAGAACAAAGCCTTGCCACCATGTTCGATACGTAGTTTAGCAGGAAACAACATAGCGTACTTCATGCCCATGTCCCGCAGCCTTCGTTTCACTCCCATGAAGCTTTGTCTCTGTTTCTGCACGAACTGGGTGAAGTCCGGAAAGAAGTTGATGGCAGCGTTCTGGAACTGCAGAGGCCCACCACTCCTCGAGGCCTGTAAAATGGAGTCACGGTCCCTAAAGTGAAACACACGGGCCATGATAGGCCTTGGGGGGGCACCTTCCTTCGGCCGACCCCCAGGCATTCTGTGCGCCCGCTCCACGGAAAAGAACTTACTAAGTCCCTTAGGGGCTAGATGGTTCTGGACCAGGTTTTCAACAAAGAGGTCCACTGCTGAGTCTTCGGCCCCTTCCAGCACACCAATAATGCGGACGTTCTGCCGCCTAGCCCGACCCTCATAGTCCTCGAGCCTCCTCGCAAAAATGTTGTTGGTCGACTTCAAGTTGCGGACCTCAGTTTGTAAGTCCGAGATGACCGTGGTTAGGCTAGAGGTCTTAATGTCGAGCGACTTAACTCGCTCGTTCGTTTTGCCCAGGTCCGCTCTGATCAGGTTGATGTCAATCGCCAGAGTGTCCACCTTGTGCGCCATCACTTCGTGCTGCTGGTGCATCTCAGCCTTCATGCCTTCAATGGCGCCCATTATGTCGCGGAGCGTGGGTTCTTGAACCTCGGACGACACCTCCCGATGCAGGTCCTTGGGTCTCGTTGAGGCACCAGGTGAGCCCCTCGGCTGAGCGTAGTGCTCCATGTTGTTCGACTGCGAATACGTAGTCTTCCTACTGACCCGAGGCTGTGCTTTGTCAGCGCCACCCTTGCCAGCCATGGTTGATCTCCGGGCCACCTCGCCAGTCAACACAACGGGCCTCACCAGTTCACCTGCGTTTGGAACGATGAAACCCGCACTCCATCCAGTATGCGCTCACTCCGCCACTACGCTAGCTCCGTTGGGAGCCGGAGCAGCCAGATCCGTGCCTCGTCACCTCCGTCTGGCACTATCGCAATCACAGGCCCTGGCTCATGTTACGGTCCGCTGCAGTCCACAAATTTCCACACGGTGTAACTTCACCTAGGAATGTCGGATTTGGAATCGGACAACGGGATCCGTGTCAGCGTCGGTTCATCTTCAATATCTCATGAAACTCTGAGAGGATGTGTGACAGGATTAGTACGGAGGATCGGAGGGTCTTCGGAGCTCCGAGCTCACGCGGCCATCTTGGTTGCCCGCGAAGCTCCTCCCTCTCTTGATATTTCTTAATTGCAAATTCGCAAATTGCAAATTCGCAATTAAGGAATACTTTCCTATTCATTTCTGTGGGCCTCCTGGCCCATAGGAAGGAATGGGAATTTATTCTCAATTTGCGATTCGCAATTTGCTAATCGCAAATTGAGAATAATTTCAAGGGTGCAGGGGTGTCCAAAGGACACCCTGTTGCACCCCTGAAATAAGTATGGGTGCACATGTGGTGCAAATACATGCCCTAAGGGCATGTATGTGCGTCACATGGCACTTTGGCACTTTGAAAAATGCTGAAATGTGCATTTTTCAAGGAAATCGCAACTTACCACCAACTAGAAGTTGGTGGTAATTTGCGATTCCTTAAGGGCATTTTGGAATTTTTTTTGCTTAATACATTGCATTTAAGGTATCGCAAAATTTGCGATTCCTTAAATGCAATCGCAAAATAAGGAATCACAAATTTTGCAATCCTTATTTTGCACCCAAATTCTTTCATACATACCATTTTGCGAAAATTAGTTTGCAAACTCTGAAATTCAGCGAATTTCGGCGTTTGCGAACCCATTTGGCCTTGATACATATGGCCCCAAGAGAGGCAGATTGGCTATAATATTGCCAGCGTCCATTACAAGCAACCAAGAGGTGAGCAATGATGGACCTAACAACGTTTTAACCCCTTGCCTGCGGTCGGAATTCCACTCCTGTGGGGCACATTCCGATCGCGGGAGTGGTCGTTACAGCTCCCGGCCGTCATCAGCACACGAGCACTGTGTGCCATGACGGACGGGAGCCGTCACCAGCATGCAAGGGGTTAAAGGAATCTTGCGTCTGGAAGTTACTAAAGAGGTGACTTCTGTATTACATAAATTACCCTGTTAATCCAGCATATTTGGCATTCTTCTCTCAGAGGGATTTGGAGACAGATCCTAGGAGTGAAATGACTGCTAGAGAATAGGAGGTGATGCATAAAAAGATTTTCAAGTCAAACACAGAATGTCGGTTAGAACATCAAGCTTTTGCTGGTGGAGACTTCCCTGGCTTCGCCGGTGAATATCTTACACTGAATGCCAAAAGTAGTTGGGGCAGTCAGTTTAATCACTTCAACCATCTGTCCATTTTTTGGGCTGAGTTGTCATATAATTTTTTATTGCGGGACAATCAGAAAAAGCCTGGAAGATATGAACATAACAAAATGACCCCCAGGGCGAGGTCATTAGTACTTTGTTTTTCAAAAACAAACTCCCTCTTTCGGAGCTTAGAAAACTTTTAGTGCCTTCAGAGGAGCAGATGTGGTGGCGGCTCCTCTGGAGGCATAGAGATCTCTGCAAGGCAGGCAAATCTTTAAATATTGTGGATGGTCATCTTCCAGGGTGGCAGAGGTATGGCATCCACCCCCTGGTGGGTGGCAAACCACACACCAGAACTCTAAATGATGCCCATAGTTGCTGCAGCTGAACCCTTTTTGACAGCTATTGGAACTCAAAGAACCATGATGTGGAGAGATCAGACACTTATTGCATTCAAAGTATGCGAGAAAAGCTTAATGATCTAAGATTTACACTTTATGTTTTATATGCTATTACTAGAGTGATCTTTCTAAGGATTATGAACTCTACCTTGCAGTTATTCTTTCATAAGAAGAATAAAAAGAATCCTCAAATTACACAGACTTTGGGCTAGATTTACTAACCTTTCATGCAACACAGGAAATTGTTTGTACCCGGACAAGTTCTACTAATACTCACGTGGTGTGTATTGCCTTGTTAAACATTGATGGTATCTAATGCACTAGTAGATGTATTGCTGTCTTATGCACATTTAATGGCACTTTACCGTACTAATGAACCGGTTAGGGCAGTGTTCGGATTGTTTGAAAACACAATAAAAATGTGTTTAAAACTAAAATGAAAATCATTCAAAGCACAAATAAATAAAAAAATCATAGAAGATAGTAATCATATAGACATGAACATATTTTTCAGGTATTTGCTTGAATCTAATATAGATATACGTTCACTTTGTGTTTCATCGTTAGATAGTTCCAGAGTTTCAGCCGCCTATAAAGTTAGAAACACGAAAATTGTCACAAAATATATCAAATTAGAGATATTAGGGTGATTGAATTGGAATTTAAATAGTGAAATACTGAAAAAGTTATTTATTCTTTTAGTTAACAGTGCTTCTACAGTCCTTGTTTAGCCCTGCAGTAGGAACAGATATCCTGGGTCATATTTATCAAACGTTCAAGCAGCTCAACGCAGCCAACCACTGTGCTGTGCTGCGTGAAATGGAAAGGGCAGGAATGCGCCATATTTAATATTATACATTGCATTCCCGTCCCTTCCATGCACTGGACCACTTGCACCTTGTTTTTGTGCAGGAAGGGACACCTTCCTGCACAAAAATAATCCTCAGAGGCACTTTCATATTTCTATGATTGGGGCAGAATGCAGCTCATGTAGAAAGAAGAAAAACTAGGAGAAATAAAGATATTTCTCCTTGCTAAACCTCCCATGGGGGAGGCATAGCATTTTGAAGCATTTCCAGGTCTACCAGTAATGGTTAATCTAGGGGTGTGCCAAAATACATCGGTGGATGAATGGGAACACCCACTTCCACCCATGGAACGCCTCCCTGGGGCAGATTAACGCAACATAGCGATTTGCACTGCCTTGTGTTACTCCATCTTTATCGAGTCATGCAAGTCCATGCAAGGTGACCTTCAGTGGCTTGATAAATCTGACTTTAGTGTTGTGTCCCCCTTATGCACCCCCCTTGCGTGGTGCACAGGCAATGCAGCACTATGATAAATGTGCCCCCAAGTGTCTCTGTTTATCCCTCTTCTCGCACTACCCTGTCCCTGGTTCCGCTGGCATAGCTAGGCCTTGTGCCACCCTTGGCGGTCACTGCGTTTGCCTTCCACGGCGGCCGCATGTAGGAGCGGGTGTATGGGCAATTCATGCGATTGCCCCTTCAAGATGGCCGCAGGTAAGAACGAGGGGCGCCGCCCCCAAGACTCATGCCGCCTGGGGCCTACTGCATCCCTTGCCCCCTCCAAAGGGGGGCCCCTGGTGGGAAACAGCAAATAAATCAATACAAGGCCTACAAATGTCCTTTGTTGAAATGGGGTGAATCTTCCAGTAGGTAAAATGCTATTTTTTCTGTAGTGTCCTCGTAGAGATCCTGTCAGCAGCAGATCTACAGCCACAGAATACGATGGACCTGGAAGCCAGTTATCTCTTCTTCACTGAGAGGTATTACACACATTTCACATTCCCCAGGAGTGGGCAACAGGGAAAGGAATGAAGAAAATCAGCAAACAAGTAGTACAATTAAATGCTGTCCAAAAGACCCACAAATGAGCAGAACCTGGAGCTTTTGACAGTGCAAAACAGAAGATGCAATGCCTAAGAGAGGCACTCGAAAGGATATCACGAATCCGTTGTGGCAGCAAAAAGGGTCTACCTCGCCAACACATTAATGAGGCCACGAATCGCACAAAGGAGCTTTTCAACATATTCCAGGACATACCCAACCGAGAAATCCTGGAACACACAGTGTGGCAGCAAACGCAAATACATTCTGGAGGTCTTTCAGGCCACAATTTCAGAAACATTCTCTCTCTCTTTCTCTCTCTGTCTCTCTCAATATGTCTTTCTCTCTATCTCTATCTTTTACCCCTCCCTCCCTCCAGTACTGCAACCGCCTCGTACTGGGAGAGAAGTTGTGCAGAGCCAAGAAAGAGAGTAAATATAAAGATTATGTAAAAGATGGGGAGCTGTGCATTACGCCACGGGGACATTGTTAAAAGTGATGCTCCGGTGGTGCAATCCCCTTGTAAATATGCCCTTTTGTTTGGATTTTCAATCTGTTGGTGGGCACTCACACACTGCCTCCCAAGGAGAGGGGGGAAGGGGTGCCAGAATCAGTGGACTGAATATTTAAAGCTTCCAAAATATTACAGGAAAGTAATACCCAATCAGAGGAGAAAAGGAGGGAGCCCATTAACTTGCTTCATTATGGCCCATGGCATCCTTGCTACACCCCTGTTGTAAGAGGCCTTCTGAAAGGGACAAGAGAAAGGACTCGAAAGTAAGAGGGAAGGAGAAGAGACCTGGAAGCAGAACAAAGCGAAGGGAAAAAATGAAAACATTGTAATGGATTAAGTGGGTTGGAAAAAAGAGGAGTAGGAATGACAACATGACCGGGCAAGGGATTATATTAGGAGTGAGCAAGAAGGGACTAGGGAGCATAAGGAAAGGTTAGAGATAGATAAGGCAGGGAGAAGGGAGGAGGTTGAGAGAAAAGGTGAGATGAAAGGAAGGGGAGAGGTGGAAAACTTAGTGTGAGGACATGAGCGAAGAGGGAGGAAATCAAAAAAGAGAGAGAGGTGGGATAAAAGAAAGGATGGGGTAGGTGGTCGTAAAAGGAAGAAGGGAGATTGAGAAACGATAAGCATAAAATTATAGAACGGGAATCAGAGGTTAAAAAACAATGACAAATAGCGGGATGGAGGAGAGGAGAATGATTGGAAAGGACATGGGTAGAAGGGAGAGAGAGAGAGGAAATTATGTAAGGGGTAAGGTACGAGAGAATGGGGAGAATTGCAGAGAGAGAGGTAACAGACATCCGGTGACATAGAAAAGACATAGAAAAGACAGAAAAGGGTTGGGGTGGGAGTGAGGGAGTGAGTGTGGGCAGTAGAGCAAATGTAAAGGAGACAGATGGTAGGAGTCGAGGAAAGAGAAACTTTGATGTGCTCTTGGGGGACATGGGCCACACCATCAGCTGAATATTGGCCTCCATAGGATGCACAGACTGAGAGAGTTGACCTGTAAAAATCACAAAATACTTCCTTGCATTACGCTGCAAAATGTAGTCAACCCTGCTGCTTAACTTAATCATTCCGTGTTGCATAGTTCCAGTGGCCCTGATTATAGCCCTGCTGTTACCCCTCAGGTTCTAAACTGATAAGAGAGAAAAGTGTGAGGTGGAGAGAGGGGAAGGTGAAGCAGAGGGATGAAGGGGTAGTAGGAAGGAGGCTGAGGCAGGAGGGAGGACAGTCACAAAAAGGAGGATAGAGAGATGGAGGGCCAGTTGGAAAGACAGAGGAGAGTGAGGAACAGAGACGGGGAAGAAGAGAGGGAAGAGCGAGGAAGAGAGAGACGGTGAGGTGGAGAGAGAAAGATGCGTTGGAAATAGAAGGGTGAAGTGGAGCGAGAGTAAGTTGACGCACAGTGAGAGGATGGCGAGGTCGGCAGAGAAAAAGTAGGATATGGTGGAATGAGAGAAGGGTGAGGGGAGAGAAATGGGAGGGTGAAGAGAAGAAAGAGAAGGGCACAGCGCAGAAACAGGCAGATAAAGTGGAGAGGGAGTAGGATGATTTGAATATAGTGAGGTGGAAGGCGGTAGAGAGGGAGGTGGAAGTAAGTAGAGTGTGAGGCGAGAGGGGCAGCACTGTGAAGTGGACAGAAAGCAGGCTTAGGATGAGAGAGAAAGGAAGGTGAGATGGTGAGAGCAGAAACGATGAAGCACATAGGCTTAAACCTTGAGACCCCTTGTGCCTTCAGTCACTCACGGGTGAGTAGTGGCACTTTACTAACCCCTGAATGATTGATTATTTGAAACCTCTAGAAATACAGTCTAAAGTGGGAGACAGAACCCAGCAGTAGGGTACCGTATGCAGCTCACACCCGTGCAAGACCATGCAGCATGCCTAGACCCAGCTCTCAGACACCCCGGGCGTCTCTGGACGACCCCATTCATCTTTATGGCCCACCCATGCTTCTTCATGGCCAACCTAGATCCAAAATCCTGGAAACTGGCCCGTAAACGTGTGGGATCCTTCGGTCATGAAGAGTACCAGGATAGGGAGCCATAATCATTCTTTTTGGCTATATTAAGTTCTGCTAGAAAGGTACCTCTTGAAAGTGAATGTTTGAATTTCTTTAGGGATAAAAACTCTCACACTGCTGGACAAAGCTCTGTCGCGAGACTGGTCCACAATATTCAGCCACTTAACAAGGAATACAGACCAGCAGAGTTTAGGCCTACATCAAATCATGTATTCCAAAGAAAGAAAACTTGCCCACAGGATTCTTTAGAGATAAGGCATTAATGACTTTATATGGCAGTCAATACGTGGTTTTAATTGCATTTCATTACACATATGTAAAAATACATTTGATGCAAAATAATACTAGTATCACATTCATATCTTAATTTTCATGTTCCTACATATGAGATAACGCTGTAAACATCTTATGTGGAAACTTTGGCAAACGATAGTAAAACATAAGGAAGAGAAGAAATAGGGTAAGTTAGGGAGTGGCTGGGCATACAGAATCAAATGGCTAGATGCAGTTAGTTCTGAAGACACACTTGCCTTCAGTGAGCCAGAATAGTGAGGTCAAGCCATTTGGTGCTTGACACCAGAGGGAAGACTGCTTGAATTTTAATAAAACACGTCACATTTTTCGGAGGGCTATCAGGAGGGTGCTAAGATGCTGCCTTCTAGTAGGTCTGAGTGACGTTGTCTAGCATGACCACTTGCAACCTCTTGATTTGTTTCCAAAACTGTGTGAGCTTTGCCAATTGTGATACTTGAAAAGTTCAAATAAAAAGAGAGGCAGCTTCAGTAGCCCTTCTTGGTAGCAGGATGCAATTCCCTCTGCTTTGAGGGGTACAAGAGGACTGCTACCACTTGGTGGCAGTACCCTGCTAGAATGCCTATTCCCCAGACACATTCCGTGCCCCAGAAGATGCCCCTCACCACGTCCTTTGTAACATTGCCCTAAGGTCCTTGAGGGCTAGACATCCAGCACAGTCGCCCACACTTAGTATCGCGTTTCCCCTAACAGTGTATCGCTTCACACTGTTTAACTCTCTCTCCTTTTAAGGGTCCATATGGGGCACCCTACTACGAGCGCTTCTGTGCTTTCGGCACAGTCAAACCGTTCCTGACCAAAACCCAGCTCCCGACTTGCCTTCTGCCACATTCACTGCAATGTCCCCGCCATATCGCTGTGGAGGCCATGTTGGTTCCAGGACGCCGAATGGCCTGCCCTTCATGTATGGTACCTTCTGTGGCTGGGAAGCAGCCTTGTTATTCAGACCACATGTAGTGGGGGCAATGGGAATTGATGTCTGGCTTCACCAATAGCGAGTTCTCAGATTGACCACAATTTTAATATGAATGAAAATATTTACTCACCGCAACTTTTTAGTCACTTAAAATAACTTTGTGGCACAAGAGGCAAAAATTCAAAAAGCAAAAGTATTACTCACAGAAAGCGCATCCTGCGTTATTAGAAGGGCGGTGAGTTGAGACTTTTTTCAAGTCACGTCTCAGGTGCCATTCAAGAAAAAAGTAATTTCATTAAAACCATAGGGGTAGTGAAGGTGAAGCTTATGCAGTGACCAGGTTGATTCATTTTAATTTATTTTGAGGCATTCCCAATGCTTGATGTGTGTCTGTTTTTTGGGGACCAGGACTTATTTTCCTCACCTGACTATGACCCCGAGTGAGAAAGTGAAAGGCAGAAAAAAGAGAAAAAAGAAACCGAAAGAAAGGAAACCAGTGGCAAATTGAGAGATGGAAAGCAAGCATGAAAAAGAACGCGCAAGAGATAAAGAGTCAGGAAGTGTAGGGTGGTGAAAGAAAGAGCCCTGGGATAGAATCAATACCAGGGAGCATGGTTATCCAGCAAAACCAGCACTTGGCAACACCAGCAGCAAATAATAACTTTGGGCTGCTCCAAAGTAAGTTTCCAGAAACCCCTCCATCTTACAGTCTAAATGGAGGTTGGGTGGATCTGTGCCTTGGTGTGGAAGCATTTTAAGACCAATAAGCACATCCTAGCCTAGAAGTGCAGTGATGAATCAAGTGTGTTATGTGTAGACATTGGGGTGAATTCTAGAGAGGAGTTCACCTTCAACATTGTAGACCATGAAATAGATGGTTCCTTACTATCCTCAGAAGTAGTTCTTCTGGAACTCGTGTTTTTTTCATACATCCACCATTCATGTACACCCCCTTTCCAGCATATTATGTTTATTCTTAACAATAGTTCTTAAAATGCCAGATCATAAAGGAAGATGTTTGAATGTCTGGAAGAAGCATAACCACAATTCAGCAAGGTTACCTGATTCAACTTTACAATGAAGTCAGATTATGAGCACAAGGCGACCACTTCTCTAAACTCTAGGGGCATCCCTATCAAAGATTTGCCAGATGCATTTTAAACAATACAGCTCGGCTAGATCATGTCTAAAGCGTTGACTCGCATAAACGCTAATGGAGTGCAAAGAGAACAGCGACGTGGGAGTGTGTTCTTCTTCAAAGCTATGATGTCTACACAAATTGTCAGATTGACACAGGACTGCAAAATGTCATCCCTCATTTAGACTCCAATCTGGTACACCACAAGCCGAGAAGGGCAAACACCCCCCAAAAGGCCACGTCTAAGTGTTCAGATACTTCCCCGGACGGGCTTCCTCTGGGGATCGCGAGTTGTGCTTTCCATGCAAATTGAAGCATCATCCTCAAGGTAGAGAATGCCAACAATTATGCCAATTAGTGCCAGTTCTGATGGAAGTATTAGCCATGGAGACACCTGCTCTCCAGGAATTAGATGACACTCACCACCCCATGTTTCATGTTTGGCCACCAGCTGGAGGTGTCGTTGCGATGCTAACCGACATCGTTGGATCTGAGCCAGAGCTTCTCGAGAAGAACAGCTCTCTAATTGTCTGCCACGTTATTTAGTCATCCTTGTTTCCAATCAGAGATTCCCTGCTTCTTACATGTGATCTAATGATAATCAACAGGATCAAATTATTTTTAATTTTTACAACTTGCAAACTGGTTGTGAGATGGTCATTTTAGTCTAAATTTCAGACACCACTTTGTGATTTGCGAGCCACAGTGCAATCAAAGTACATTGCAAGATGCACATTCCATTGGTCAGTAGTGTAACGACGTCTTTTTCCTTGATGGCACTCATTCCACTAAGAGGGTCAGTGAAATCTTTCTAGTTGACGTTCAGACATGGTTGCCCTCTAAGATGGATTTTTTTTTTATTTCTTCCTTGGCCTTGTGTATTTTGGCTGGGTACACTGACTTCGGATAGGGCTAAGTGCAGGTAGTGATTTTACTGTGAATCTAGTTCACTTTGATTTCTTGTGTTTCACAATGTTAGTGTTTGCAGACACAGAGCTATCATAGAGCAGGCCCACTAATGCCTTACCTAAGTGGTCCATGAATACTCTAGCAAGAGCCTAGGATATAAAAAATAGCATTCGAGCATCAGGGTTAAAATCTCAGTACTGTTTAATATGAACACAACAAATGGTATAATGTGTGTGATGGGTGGCAACCAGGCAAAAGCACACGTATTCCACCTAGCAAGAGCTCTATTTAAATTGCAAAATGCAACATGGATGTAAACAATATGAAATCAATGCACCATATTACTATATTGTGTTTAGAAGATCTATCTGAGGAACTATCCCAAAAAATCAAAAAGACAGAACACCACCCTGGAGGAGAGGATGCTGATCATTTAAATATCTGCAGTAATTGGCTCCGATGAACCATAACTACACTGGAGATTGCTGTGAAGAGTGAACATACAGAGAGCGCAGACAGCAGAGGTAGCAATGTTTAAAACACCAGAGAACACGATGAAGCAAATGTATTGGTTAAGAAGTGTTATCATGTGCCGTTTCCTAAAATAACACCACCCACCCTTGAGCCAACAACAGGTAGGGTGCGTGCCGCATCAGCTGAAGTTACTTTTTTAAAAAAAAATGTTTATTTATGGTACTTGCATATATACATACAATGAAAGTGGTGGCTAAGCGTGCTGCTGCATTTGCAGTATTTCAGTGTCTCCTAGAGCGCCAGTGCAGCAACACCAGGTGTCGCAAAACAGCATTTCCTGCATCCCTCTCATGTGTTGGATACAATCAGAATATTTGCAAATGGCGAAACCTGCATACTTCTCCATGACCGCTTTTCTACGTCATAAGCGCCCTAGGCTGTACACCTCACATTTGTACCACATGCACACATACAGAGCATACACACGCTCCATAAATGTACAGGCTATGAGCCAGGCTACACAATTGCGGTACCTACGTTTTCATTGTGGATGAACGACCCCTACGCAGGAGGGCACATTAAAATATCTCATTGATTGGAACGTGGGCTATACAAACAAAGGCTTCTGATCACTCTCCATCATCCAAAATGCTGTACAAGTCAACTTATCCTTCTTCCTGAGTATGTAGCACTTGGGTGGGGTTTACGCCCTGGAGTGTGACTCAGCATAAAAGCCACACGAGGTCTGGACCACTCTGCTTGCATTTGAAACTTTTAACCTTGAGTCAGCCACATCTCTTCAGGCTCTAACCCCTTGGACTACAGACCAGCTGAGCCTGGTGCTTTACCCGTGTTTATGGAGCAGTTCATTGTGCTGTCCAGTGTAAGACGCTATGACTCAACAGCTCATAAGGAGAAACAGTTAGAACAACGCGGGCAGAGCCACGAGTTGTTCCAACTACGCAAGCGCTACCATGTTTGCCTTAACCACGGATATGCGTGGTTAAGGCAGTGGGTGGTCTGGCTACCAGCTGCAGCTCAGCGGAAGCAGGAAGACGCCAGGAAGAGAGGACGCAATGAGGTAAGTGGGGCTGGAGCCAGGTTTGGGGGTTAGTTTGTATGTGTCGGGTTCATTTTCAGGGCAAGGTCAGGGTCGTTTTCAGGGCTGGGGTCGTTTTCAGGGTTAGTGGGTCGGGGTCGTTATCAGGGCTGGGAGAGTCAGGGGTCATTTACAGGGATGGGTGGTCGGGGTCGTTTTCAGGGCTGGGGAGGTCAGGGTAATTTTCAGGGTTGGGAGAGGGTCAGGATAGTGTTTTAAATTAGGGTTAGGGTATTAGGCCTAAGGGCACTTAAAGGGGTTGGGGTAGTTTTAGGGACAGCGCGGGGGATGGAGGTGGTTGGCGTAGTTTATGTTAAGGGGCAGGGTTTTAAGCCTCAGGGTAGGGGAGGTGAATGGTAGTTGTATTGTTTTTAGGGCTTAGGGGAGTGCAGTGAGTTTTTTTAGGGATTAGGGGGTGAGGGCTGGGTAGATTTTTGAAATAGGGGTTAGGGTTTTAGGCCTAAGGGTGGTGGAAGGGTTTGGGGTAGTTTTAGGGACTGCGTGGGGGTGGGAGGGGGTTGGGGGAGTGTACATTATGGGCTAGGGACAGTGTGGGGGTGGGAGGGGGTCGGATATTTGGACCTCTGGGTGGGAGGGCAGGTAGGGGTTTGTAACTTAGGGAGGGGGGTCACGACCTTAGCCACGCATACCCCTTTACCATTCATGCCTTTACTACTAAAATGTGGGTAAAGGCATGCGTGGTAAAGGAATGCGTGGTTAAGATGTATTCAGGGCTGCGTGGTAGTGGCACGCAGGGTTTAGCCACGAGTGCCTCTATCATACCGCTCATAAGTTCTAGTCTCAGCACCCACTTCAGTGTTCTTTCTTCAGAACTTTCTACAAAGTAGATATCCAAGTAAGATGGTGTGTCAGTTTTATGTTTGATGTGTACAAGTCAAAACGTAGGCTCAACAAATCCACTTGTCACAAGTATGCTTGTGCACATGTTTTAAAACTGCGCATTTGTGAGACTTTACATGCGCTAATATTCCCTGTGCAATGGTCAGTATGCACTGTATGTTGCAAACATTATCAGAACTTAGAACGTTGGGAGCTCTATTGAAGACAATGGAGTGCTCCAGGCTTCTAATGGCTAGTAAAAGCCCGGAGCTCCAACACACCAGTGTTGCTGTGAACAAAGGTCTCATGGAGCCCGAGGAATTTTGAAACCCCTCGGCCTCCCCTTGCCCTTTGTTTCATTTGTTAGAAAATTCTGCCCTTTAGTGGTGCAGTGTTCTAATAGCCATTTAGCCCGCTGTAGCTGGGTTATACCAGCCATTAAAGGCCTGCTCCCTTGTCGAAGGCCCTAGCAACACTGGAGTAGACCTTTCATGGCCTGTCTAGCCCGCTACGGTGGGCTATACGGCTATATCAGAACATTGGAATGTTGGGCGCTCCATTGAAAACAATGGAGTGCTCCAGGCTTCTACTGGCCAGTAGAATTACGTAGCTCAAGATTCAAATGTTGTTGTTCACAAATGTTGCTGTGAACAAATACCTCACAGAACCTGAGGGAATTTCAATCCCCTTGGGCTCCGTCAGGTCTTTGCTTTATTTGTTAGAACATTCTGCACTCTAGTGGTGAAATGTTCTAATAGCCTTATAGCGCTCCGTAGCTGGGTTAAACTGGTATTAAAGTACCACTCCCTTGATAAAGACCCTTTGGCTTGGGACTTTAACACTGGAGCGGGCCTTTAATGGCCAGTATAGCCCGCTACGGTGGGCTATAAGGCAATATCAAGTTACAAATAGTGAATCAAGTGAGGCTTTAGGAATACATGTGTGCCTTAAGACCACTGCAGATAATACAATACAGTGAGCATTCCTAATGCCCTACTTAAACAAACATATAATGATGTACTATGTAAAATGCTACAGATGTCTGGCAATACTGAAATTCACTTCCAGATGCTTGTATATGTTTTAGTACAGAACTCCCAAGATGGTATGTGACCTGATGTTGGTATGTTGCACACCTAACAACCTTGCAGTATTAGGTGGAATGCGAGTTGATGAGCATACAGACACGGAAGAAGACTAGAGAAATGCTGATGCACACAGTCCACAAATAACTTGACATGCATGATGGAAGAAGATATGTGATTGTCTGTCTACTCACCGAATAGATTATCAGTTTTATCGTTGCCACTGTGAATTCATCTATGGGTACTGCCAGATAGGGGCTACTATGGTCATGCCCTTTCAGCATTTATAGAAGTGACCATTTTTTAATGGGAAAGTTGCTACACAATTTGACACCTAGTTTTTCACCTGCACCCCAAAACATTGCTCGCCACCCTACAATCTCCGATCTGCCAATCACAACTTGTTGTCTACACCCCTTGTCTACATAATTTGTGAAAGAATTGGTGCTGGGGCAAAAACGTTTGCTCAAAAGCCCGTGGCCAGCACTACTGAATGGTGGCATGAAGAAGATTGCGTAGTCTTGATTCCACCTCATGCTTCTTTCTCCCACCACGAAACATTCTCTGCTTCTTTTTCTTACTTGTGTAGGGGCTTTTTCAGTCCTGCTTTCTGTCTTTCTCTGTTTTTCCAAATTTATCGTCCTCCTTCTTTCCCTGTTTTGTGCTTTTCTCTCTGTTGCTCTGGATTAGAGTATATTGAGGAAAAATATGAGTAGGTTTTCAAAAATGAGTGCTGGTGGGCCCTACCTGCAACTATCGGCTCTAACTAAGCCATGTCAACACCTACAGCACCCTGTGTCTCTTCCAGCTATTGAGCCTTCTACCTCCTCAATTCCACACGCTACCAACTGTAACTCGGGCCTCGTCGTCACCACAGGGATTCAAAACTAAACATACAAAATAATCTTCTACAACAGGAGAAGCAAACAGGAAAACTATTTTGATGCACATAGATGTATAGTAGACCAAAAAGCATGCCCACAGCTGGATAATGTCTTCTCCTCTTACTCCCAGTTTTTGCTGTTATTCCCTGCCACCTACCACAGGTAAAAAGTATTTTTCCCACATTTACACTGATTGGCATGTTTACAGTTGCAATCTGCTTTACCCACCATAGCAATGCAATGGTGCTATAATAAACAAACAAAAAGACAGACAGACAGTCAGTCAGTCAGTCAGTCAGACAGACAGCAGGACGTTCCTTCTGAGACTCAAGGTCTCAAGGCAAGGAGAGGTTCAAGCCAGGCTGCTGCAAGTAGCCGAGGCACTGCAATTGACACAGAAAAGGTCACTTACTGCTGAACTAGGAACCTGTAAAATGAAGCTTTCATCTTTCCTGTGACTCGATGGAAAACCTGTCATGTGAAATACATGTGCCAAAATTGGTTAACACGTACTAGGGAAGTTGGCTAGGTACATTTAGAGCCCTTCAAGGTAATGGAATGCTAAAGTGTAAGAGAAGAGATCAGCTGAGGCACGTACTAAACAGAGGAGGGATACTCTTCTAGCTATTGCCAAATGACCTTCCTGGCCTCCCAGGCTTCTTCCAGACAGGCCAAGAGGAGGAAGCGAGAGGGTTCCTTCCATCCTGATGGCAGTGGCATCAAGCACTGTGTGTCACTCTGCAGGAGAAGGGAAAAGAAAGCACACAATGAAATCTGTTAAGGGCAGGTCGAGAGTAGTGTCAATGTGGTATCCATATTCGCTTGAGTCCTGATTGAGGTTATCTTTACTTAGTAGGGGAAGAGCAGAGGAATGAGTCAAAAGAGGACTGTGGCTTTTGTGGACTCTCTTCAGGTCTGATCACAGCAACTCTCTGACTCGCGGACAAATCCAATAGATATTTACTTTGCTGTGGACTCTAAAAGAGGGGATCTCCTGGACATCTCTACTATGACTGGTTCTGTTGTGTTGTGTCATGAGAGGTATAACAACAAGGAGGGGAGAAGGAGGATCAATTGTGATCCGGTAGGGCTAAGATTACCACTCAAAAAAGGCGAATGGAATATCCAGCCGCAGTCGTGGCCCTGGAAAACGTGGAAAACAAAGAGGAGGCTGGGCTGTTCCTTGAGGAAGAAAAAGAGAAAGACGGTCACTAAAGTGAAGAGGGCTGTACTCAGTCGAGAATTAACCCTGGGTATCCATTGTGTTGGATATAATGGCCTCACACACCCTTGCGAGTGTCATGCTTCATCATAGGCAATGGTCCTCGTTCAGACTACCCGGGCCCGGCAGTGATGGGTAGGCGTTACCGGCTCTGAATCAGGCAGTACGAACCTTATTTACAATGGGTTCTCCCCTGATGTCAGACCTGCTGGGTACTGTTGACACCTATCTACTTTAACTATTAGGCAAGAGCAGGTGTTAAACAGGTAGTACAACTTGTATGCTTTTTGTAAACTGACACTCTTGTAGGTCATGTTTCTGTAGATAGTAGTTTTGATATATTAGGTCCTGAAGAATCGCAGTTAATGAACTTTAAGCGAGAAACATGTTGACCACACCCTTCACTTCTTAGTACTGTATCGCCTTTAGAAACTTAAGTTCCAGCGAGTACAGACTATTCCGGATTTTACTTGCGGCAGAGGACCACCAGAATAAAATTGTTTTCCGGTACCTTGTGCCACATTTTAATCCTCACCCACACCATCTACTCTGTTCTGGGCCCTCACCCACACTTCACCCATAGGCAGTTGGATAAAAGATCTCTGACAAGGAGCCCCTCTTTGAGGTGTGCCCGTTGGGTATTGCACCGCCTACCCAACGAGGAGCATTGCCTATGATGAAGCATGACACTCGCAAGGGTGTGTGAGGCCATTATATCCAACACAATGGATACTCAGGGTTAATTCTCGACTGAGTACAACCCTCTGCACTTTAGTGACCGTCTTTCTCTTTTTCTTCCTCTAGGAACAGCCTAGCCTCCTCTTTGTTTTCCGTGTCATGAGAGGCCACAGGAGAAGCCCTGCAGACTTTACTTGTTGAACACAAGCACCCTGAATGTGGTGCAAGCCTTGGTAGATGGGCATTGCATGCAGGGAGAACAGTGTGGCATGAAGATCCTTGGGGTTCAGCTGAGGAACACTTCAGGTCAAGAGACCAAACCACTGTGGTTGGGCAAGGGCAGGTCCTATAGCTAAACTGCTGATAAGGACAATAAAGCCGTAGTATTAGGGTCTGTCGGGAGACTGCAGGAAATTCTCCCCAAAGTCTGGGGACCTGGAGGCCCATTGGGGAGTCCAGGTGGCTGGAGTTGTCACCAAGAGCAAAACACTTCAAATTGCATGTAGAAAGGAGCAGCAGGGTCTTATATGTCTGAAGTCCAAGTTGCTGCTTGTGTGCGGAGTGAAATACCTTCTGCATGTGCCATGGAGGCTGTAGCACCTTTCTGCAGAAAATAAAATCCCAACCACGTTCAGCAGGTTCTTTGGATTTGCCTTTTTCTATCAGACGGCCTGAGGTTGTCCTTGCATGTTTCCTAATATTTGGATTCGAGGTGGAGGCCACCTGGGAAAAAAGAACGCTGCCCCCTTGCTTCAGGGAGAACACGGGCCTAGTGTATGTGCCCTTAAGTGAAAGGTCTCATTGGGGCACTGGGCTTCTTGTCTGCTCCCTGCACCAAGGAGGAAGGCAAGAGGACAGGTGGGAGAGCAGGAGCAGTCAATGTCCCCTCCCAGTGGCACTAGGAGGGCTGTATGCTCCACGTGCCTGTGTAAAGAGACATGAGACCAGCAGTGGACGGCTTCCATGCCTGGCACTGGACTGAGTGTCAGATGGTAGGGAAGCCAGGTGGGGAGCATCAGTGAGCAGGAACACCATCGTGGAAGAGCGAAACACCTGCATAGGTATAACAAAAACACCTGCATCTAAAAAACAACACTTAAGGGGCTTAAAATGTAAAAAAAAACAGTAGCACACCCCATTAACCCACAAGCATGGAAACAATCTGCATATTTAGAAGAAGGTTCTCCATAGGGACTGGATCACATAGCTGGAGACAATGGAAAACAGTTGTGTGGTGACCGAAAGGCATCTGCGTGTCCCATACAGCCACAAGTAGAGGCAGAAAGTTAGTCACACTAAGTCTTCACGAAAGGTAGGGCATTTACAGCAAGAGGGGGACTGGGATCTCATGTTGGAAGGTTCTGGGGTAGCTGTCTCCTTGTGTTGTTAAATTTAACTACAAAGTGACGATCCGATCAGTTAGACTTTTATTTGAAATTTGATTAAGCTGCACAATCGAGAATTCTGAAACTATGACTTAAGACTTGTATGCAGATTATTGTATTGATAGAGCAAACCATCTTTATGCTTTAAGGTAGGGTGAGCGGATTTCGACAGCAGCTAATCTGGAATGTCTGGCTCATTCACTTTATTTTTAACTTTGCTCAGAAATAGAATGTCATATGTATTTTTTTATCGATTTTATACCCTGTTTAATTGTATTCATGATTCATTTTAATATAGACTAACTTGAATGAGTTTCCGATTGCAAAGATTTGAATTAATCACGCAATAAAGAATTTTTGTACCTTTGTGTTGGGGGTTCTGAGACCGACCGCTAGGCAACCCATGGTGTTTTAGATCTCTCTATGGGATTCCATTTACGTTGTATAAGATGAATGTTTTTAAAGTTGTGGTAGAACTTGCTAATTTAAATCTTTTTTGTCATAGGACTGTTATGTTAATTCTGAATACCCTGAATAAAGCCAGTAGGCATGACTTTTGATTAGAAGTAAGCCATATATGTTTTTGCAATAGACCTATATGGCTGTGTTGTGGGTTTTATGATTAGGGCCTGCCGTTCTGTACATTGTAACATTGTACCTAGATTTATGGGGATAGTTTCATCGTGTGACATTTCTTTGGGGTACATGATTTTCACCCTGATTATTATGCTAAGTTTCTTTGGGAGGGCTTTCGATTAGTAATTATACCTGAAAACTTCTAAAGATTTGTAATGTTGTGAACAGTTTTTAGCTGTGTGCATTAAAGTACTTTTTCTTGTTAATGACAAAGGGCCCGATTCACAGAACTAACTTAAGACAAAATCCTAAACTTACTACCATTTAAATATTCACAGAAGGCACTTACTCATTTTGGTATTCACAGAAGTTAGGAGTCCTAACTTTAGGACTCCTAAATGCCTTCTGTGAATACCGAAAGTCTTAAAGTTAGGATTTTTCTCAGTTTAGGAGTAGTAAAGTTAGGACTCCTAACTTTAGGACTCCTAAATGCCTTCTGTGACTACCGAAAGTCTTAAAGTTAGGATTTTTCTCAGTTTAGGAGTCCTAACTTTACTACTCCTAAACTGAGAAAAATCCTAACTTTAAGTCTTTCGGTATTCACAGAAGGCATTTAGGAGTCCTATAGTTAGGACTCTTAACTTCTGTGAATACCGAAATGAGTGAGTGCCTTCTGTGAATACCAAAATGGTAGTAAGTTTAGGATTTTGTCTTAAGTTAGTTCTGTGAATCGGACCTATGGATCTGGCTGGACAAGGACATACTGAGTGCAATTATGTCTGTTGCTGAGTTCTGAGTTTCTATACCAGAGGGCCATCCTTGGACTGCTCGGGCTTATTACCCCAACGAAAAAAGTACAGAAAGGAATATTTGGTCCCCATTGTCAAAGTCGATTGTACAGGGGCCCCAGGGCACGAGAGGTGACCGACCCTTAACGATACAACTGGGGACCAGAAACATCTGATTGCCATGGGACCACCTGATCGGGATTCCACACAGTGCATATGTACATTCCAAGGGATCACCTGATGTGGATTTCACACAGTCAATATGTACATTCCATGGGATCACCTGATCTGGATTCCACACAGTGAATGTACATTTTTACAATCTGCAAGTTATGGAGGCATCCACATTTCTG
Source organism: Lissotriton vulgaris (assembly GCF_964263255.1). Lineage (NCBI taxonomy): Eukaryota > Metazoa > Chordata > Amphibia > Caudata > Salamandridae > Lissotriton > Lissotriton vulgaris. Next base: position 772,020,985 of record NC_141693.1, read on the forward strand.
GAAAATGAACACAATACATTTTGTAAACATTTACTGTATTTGTTCATAGGTTCACACGGCTGTGTGCTGTGTGAGTAACTTTGAGCTTTCCCCAGTGGACCGGTAATATTACATCAACAACTGAACGTGTTTATGTGCAGCTCAAATGTGCCAGTGAACTTTTTGGGGTTTGTGCCATGATATGTTGTTGAAAGAACGCTAAATCATGTGTATGTATAAGAACATCAGTATGAGTGTGCTGTGCTGTACATGGGTGCCTGGGTGCCCACAGTAGTGTATGATGTTTGCTCAGCCAAGTGGGTTGAGTTTGGGCATACTGGGTTGTTACCTATGTCCTCTGGTGCAATGAAGGGTGTTTATTAGGCTCGGGTGAAAGCTTAATTACAACGGCGGAACATTGTATATGTTCTGTCTATTCACATTATGCTTGTTATGTGAAATGCCACAGACTACGCCATTAGTTCGTGTCACTTAATTCAAATATTGCTCAGGTAAAAATTCTATTGCATGCAATTCATGTAGTTTCACATCATTTCTTGGGCATTTCATGTAATTTTCGCAAAGGAGATTATGCAAATTTCACGCAGGCCTAGTATTTATAATTAGAACTGTCTGCACTTTAAAGCTTGTGATGTTCTACATAATATTTAGCAGTGCTTAGCTTAATCCTAAGAGGCAGCATGGCTGATTGTGGTCATTGAGATGAAGCAGGTTGAAGCCACCTTAGTCTCTTAACGTGGCCAAAGTCTCTGATTGGCCTTGAAAGGTCGTTTTGGATATTGGTGATATTGCGTAGAGGGACATCCTTTTCGTAGGCACTCTTGCTAGGTCTAAATCGGTGTTTCAATTATGGGGGGATGTTAGAATTGTGGTCCCTGGGGTGGAGTTTCTTTGTAAAAGAAGTGTTGTGGCCAGAGATCTGGTGTTAGAATGAGTAGAGACGTGGGGCTTATTTACAATGAATTGACGTAGGGTAGTGCCGCGAGGCTTTTTGCTGCGCTGGCCTATGACAATTTGAAAGGGCAGGAATGCACCGTATTTACAAGATATGATGTATTCCTGTCCTTTCTGCATGCGCCTGTGAACACTTTGGTGCCTAGCGAGAATGCACGCACCCTTGCAGGGTGTCTGCATAGTTGGCAGGATTGTTTTTGTGGAGGAAGGGACACCTTCCTCCACAAAAACAATCTAAGTGACACACCCGTGGCGCAGGGGGCTTGTAAAATAGGCCCGAGATATGTTGTCTTATATACTTTGGGCCAATTTGCCTATGATGTGAATGAATGTGGGGGTGGAGATTGTGTGTTAGGATATATCTACAGCATTGTGGTCAGACATAAATATTCTGTCCTAAATATAGTTTACAAAAATGTCCCAGCAGGAGAGGAATTTTTGTTATTAACTCAAATGGGATGATATTTTTGTAAACTATATTTAGGACACAATATGCTAGGCAACATTCTAACAATGAGATTCTGGTATCATACTATCTCAATGAGGAGTGAATGTCATGGTGTGTGTTACATCAGTAAGTAAATATTCCCTTTATCCTTCTTCGATAATGTTTTTTGGTTAGGGTGAAGACCAGGGGCCGTACTATCTGAAGTTCCACCAGGTCGAAATAGCCATGTACCCTTGCTTTTTGCAGCCCTGGGGCACTTTGGTATTTTAGAAAGAACCACAGACATTTCTGTGGCCCTACCAGTAATAAACAGATTGTGCAGGCTAACATGTAGTTCCTGTGTGATCTCAAGGGGCATTCCTTCATTTGTATGGAGGAGTGGCGCCACACAAGTGAGGAAACACTTGACCTCAGCACCCGTGCCTTATTATAGACTTGGGTGCAGCGGCAAAGGAGCTGTCACGGGGCGCACTGACTGTGTGTCACCAAAAGGTGGTGCCTTGTTAGTACGCCCCCCTGAGGGTACTCTTGTAGAAGGGCATTTATTAGATACACTCAGGCATCCCTCTTCAGGTTGGTGCAGTCACTGAATAAACTACCTGCAGGGGGAATACTGCCCCTTTATAGTGCGGACCTGTTGCCTCCTGCAGTGAAAGGCAGACCAGCATTGCAGTTGTACTGAGTGCAGCAGATTCATTGGGATAGCGCGCACTCATCTGGTCTGTACTTGGTGCACCCAAATAAATGTGCACTTCAGCACAGACTGGGGCAATGCACGGTATCTGTTATAGAAGCCCCAGTGACTGAGCAGGAAGCAGACTGGCTTCTGAAGGGGATCACATACTTCTGACCTAATTCCCTAAAGCAATGCCTTTCAAGTAGAATTATGTCTACTTGTCTTTCATACACAGCCTGATAACATACATTTTAGCACTGCGCTCTAGTTTGGGACAGATGGAAGTTTGAGAAAACACATCAGCCGTCTTGGATGTAGTGCTAACTTATATACACTTGTTTGGTGTAATGACCCCTAGGAAATCTGTTTTCTGTGATAAAAAATATTTGGCCTGGAGGATCTTTACATTTCTGTCTTTAAATTATAGAAATCAATGAAGGCGTAATAAAAGGGGTCTTAGAAATGTGTGCATGTTTGGGAAATGAGGGGTGAATCTTAACACCTTGGCTGCTAGAGAGATTATCCTGCTGTGCTGGGCCCCTATGTAAATGGGTGTGGCTGTGACGGAACCATTCCGTCATCAGCAAAGCCCAACCGTGACTGATGACGGAATGGTTCCGTCACAAGCATCGAATGGGTTAATACTGTCAGATGTGAGAGATGTGTCTAAGTATGATATTGTTCAACCTCCAGTGTTTGAATTTGTTGACTAAATGTTAAAGGGATAGGTGAGCCCGCATTACACTAGATTCCAAAAATGTCAAACTAGATTAGGATCTCTCTCCATTGAATATATTGTATTCGTTGTAAGGTCAAAAACAATTAGTGGAAAAGCAAGCTTATGGAGAACATACCTTTAAAAAACATTTTTTGTAACTCTTTTCAGTTAAAGACTTTTAGTCAAACTACATAAACACTTCGAAACATTAAAACAATCACTATGTTAACGATGGAAGGTTGAACGTAATTAAAAAATAACAATATGAGATGGGAACCATACCAAGGATCTGTGACAGGCAACTTGTTCCAAACACTTTATGTCTGGATATATAATGAAAGTACATTTAGTATCAGTATACTGAAACCAGTAAGTAGTCATAAACACAATGTAATATTTATTGTTACATAGTGAAGGGGGTCATTCTGAGGTGACAAATTCCTTGCTCAAAATATTCCAGGACAAAGACTGACGTAGCAATTCATCGAGTACACGAATATTGTTGAGGTGGATTGGACACATTGTGAATTAAATACTTTCAAACAAGAATGTGTTGAAAAGTACTAAAATGGGGTTCTTTTTCCCATCAAATTGCATCTACAAAAGTAATTCTAAATTCACTAACACATCATGATTCTAATATGTGCCATTATAGTAAAATGGGTTGGATTCTATAATTACTGAGACCAAGAGAAAAGTGAAATCCCGAAGGATAATATACAATATACTTCTTAATTTCCATTCTATGAGATTTCAAAATAGCTTGAGTAAAAATGCCATCAGCAGAATGGGACTACCTGCGGGAGCCGAGAGATAGCAAACAGTGGGCTTTATGGAGGCATAGGTTCCCGAATGCCCACATCTAGATGTATTAAATAGATACAGGATAAAAGCCCAAAAAAAGACAAAATTGAAAGGTCCAAAAATGCAGTCTAGATTCTATTGCACCACCTCACTAGCACTACCACTACCAAGGCATGGCCATTCCCTTAACTACCTTGGCCTCAAATGGACAAATTTAGTATTCTAACTCCACTCTAAACAATATGAATGCTAGAGTCAATCCACAATTATTGCACGTCAAAAAAATGCTATGATAAGGTAGTGGTTTTGACAAGGCTATGGCTGATGACGCAATAATTGGTCAAAACAATTAATTAACTAGAAAGACGTATTCAGGCAGACACTATACTCGCAATGAGATCGGAATGAAAACCAATTTTTTGATCAACTGAAAGCAAAAGAGAGTAGTGAATGTGGTTCATAAACCACGATTTGTTATCTAAACACGCAGAGGCAAAGAAAGTAGCTCTGGTGTTGGCTAGTAGTCTTCTGACTTTGTCAGTGCTTGTTTTTTTTGTCATGGTTATTGCTAAACTTGTTAGGATGCTATAGAGCCTGGTTAATCTAAAAACCATTAGCCAAAAGCAAAATTATTTTTTGGTCTCAAAAGGCACTAATTTCCATAGTTTTGCCTAGCACTGAAGGGAATCACTTTGTTTGTGGATGTGCTCCTTGTGAAAGGGCAGAATGCTATAACCCACCATGAAGTTGGCTAATGGATGAAATAGGCTAACCTGCGGCCTCATGCAGTATGTATGCTGTGGTGGGTGCAAGAAAACTGGTATGACAGAGCACCAGACCAATGGGTGAAAGAGGGTCGCCGAAGGCCCCTATAAGTGACAATAACATACATGTTAGTTTAGTAAAATCAAAAGGTGTTGGCTAACTCCAGACTCAAAAACAAACACTGTTATAAAGATGAGTTGTAAACTGGTATATAAATCCTGCTGAAAGAGTGTTCCTGATGAACAGATGTAGACCAAAAGTTCCACCGTAAAATAAGGCTGAATATCACTTGGCAAATTCATAACCCCCTGAAATGCAAGACACTTCAAATGTACTTGAAATTCTTGTCCTCCTAAGAGCATAGAAATGCATCAGTTTATAGAACATATAGGGCTTTCTATCATCACTATGACAGCATTCAAGTTTTCAATCTGCTTGCTCTTTTTGTACAGTTCTGTGATTTTCATTAATCAGTTATGTATTGTTTGTGTTTGGTTAGTACAGATGTATTAAGAGTCTAGTTTAGTAATGACTTGGGTTTGTCAATATGAAAGTGAAAGTATTTTGATCCTGCTAGAGATCTTTGCAAAGTGCTACTTGTATGGGAGTTGTCATTGTTCGTTGAGTTAGTTGGTTAGTTGTCCATTAACCTATGCATATTGTTTTCCATGCTACCTTACTAGCCAGGTAAGTTGTATGTTTAAATCAAGTGTATGAGAATGGTTATAAGATAAGTTGTGATGTGATGCAGGACGACTGTTGTTGAGTTGATAGATTGTTGCCAACTATATGTCCTTGGTGAAAGTTGTGCACGAGTGTCTGGAGTGTGTGTCCCATTGGAAGTGTGGTTGGAAATGTGTTGTGAAGTTAGCATTGAAGGATGGAAGAGGTAGGTACTGTTGGATAGTGCGAAATAAATATATGGCATGCGTTAGATGTATGCGAGTACTTTTGTTCAAAATGCTTCTACGGGTGTTATTTTGTGGAGTGGAAGGGCGGAAGTACTGTTGTGAGCATGATGATAACCAACTATAAGGCAAAACATAATATCAACATTTAAGAAGTGGCAGAAAGCCATGCATATTATTAAACTGAGCCACAAAAAAAAATCTGGCATGTGAATATACTTTAAAGGTGTGACAAAACCGAATTAAGTGTGCTTGAAATAGTACAAACATGTATTTTGTGGGTGTCAATGTTTGAAGCATTATTGATCAGTCACCCTAGCACTTTCCTTTCCACTAAATGCCATCTCACCCTTGCGGCTCACCATTTTGTCCATTTTCTCTTGGAAACCCTGCTGTAAGTATGGAAATTGTAATGTAAGTACGATTCTGTACTTTTGGGTGACATTTCTTGAACATTATTACATTATCTATTTTCAACCTCAATCAAAGCTACAGTTAATATTTTGAATAGGTTCAATGAAACATGCCTCACAAGGAAGAGAGGATGTAGAATTTAGGGTGCACAATAGCTGTGAAAACCCTCACCCACCACAAAAATGGTTTATACATAGTTGCAAAAGCCATTAATTCCTCTCATTTAGATCTGCACCACTAACATGTGCATTGATTGAAAAGAGACTGAGGGCCGAATCTACGGGGTGCAGATGACTGTGACATACAATTTCCCTATACTGAATGTTGTTAGTGCTGAAAATTGACCCTTATTCAGCGTCAATTTGGTGTGCTCCTGAAATATCAACCCCTGTTAATTCATGCAAAAAAGGGATATATATGAGTGGAGGATCAGTGCAAACAGCATTATATCTTCCATAAAGCATAGCCAACAAAACATATGCTGACCATCTTTGAGTGAAAGCTTTATGCCAAGTGAAACAAGGCAAATAAAAAGAGGGTACATTTTATATGTTGTGATATACCTATGTAAGCATTTCCACAAAATAATACATTTTACATGATACTTTTGTGTACACATGTTGAAATTTGTACTGGAGTGTGTATCTTGAGTAAAAATCCAATATTAGACACCGCTGGCTCGCAGTTGCACCAGAGCACAAGGATGAGTATTGGACAGGCCTTTTAGTACGAGCGAATGGGATAGCTTCATTGACATGGCCCTTTTTTTTTATTTGGCACTCCACAATTTGTATCCTTCCAGCAACAATTTTTCACACAATGCTCCACTGCATGAAAGATATACACTGTAAGCCAGGAACTTCGAACCAGCCGTATAATTTGTTCAAACTTCCATAACTAAATTAACCAGATAACTGAACAGAGATAGTAACAATACCATGAGCCTTCAGAGTGACATACAAAAATTGTTTATTTCTCAGGTGCACAAAGAAAAAGAATCAAACAGAACTGAAGCAATGATCAAAGCTGGGCGGCTTCAGCCAAGGACCATCAGATTGCATGTTAGAGGAGAAACATGTCATCCTAAGCCAGAGATGGCCCCTTCTGTTTGTGTCGTAGTCTGTGGTTGCTTCATTTGTGCATATCTGTACCTATATTTGTCTGTATAGATAAAGATATTTATATAAATACATTTGCATGTGTCCCGATTCCTGTGTTAAGTCACTGTCTCTCTTTGATTCGTTCAGAATCGGCACTTCAGTCATGGAAACGCCAAAAGTTGTTCAAGAAAACCATTTCCGTTTCCGGGTTCATTCTGTACAGTTACTGTACAAAGTCTTCTCTGTCCCAGCAAGGTGGTCCAGTGTCGAGCTACAATACCAGCGCCTCTTATTCCGTTCCTTCAGTCTACCTTTCCGAAGGTCAAAAGGGCATCTGATTGTTTTTCATGTGGTTTCATCAAAATGAAATTCTTCAGTTAAAAAAGTGAACTTTTTTTCTGATGCAGGAGTTCATTTTCTTTCTTTTCTATGTTTTCAGGTATTATTTCATCCAGCTTATGTTTATTTCTGAAGCCTTTTATTTTTCATATTTGGTCACTATCCATTGGGTAATCAAGTGTGATAAAGCATGCAGACTTGTCCACAATAGAACCAGTTGGTTCTTTGCCACTAAAAACATTTAAAGGTCACAAAACCAATCACTTTATTGGAGGTGTCCTTGGTGTGGTCCTCGCCCCGTCTCTTATGAAGTACCTCCATACCAACCCCAAAGTGGCGTTTACCTCACAAACGAATGCAAAATGGAGAACACAATTATGATAGACTTAGGGACCAAACCCCCGGGTTCAGGTCAAAGGTTATAAAACACTGTGAATGTCATTCATTCTAGCAAGCAAATATTACATAGCTTTTGTTTTTAAGCTTTTTTTGTGTTGTATTTCGTACATTTTTTCATACAAAAGAAAGTGTGATTTTTTTGCTTGATCCAATATAAAAAAGAGCACAGTGATGTAAAAAGATTGAGAGAAGAACAGAAAGGAAAGGAAAAACAATAACGCCAATAAAAGACAGTCACCATCTTGTATGAATGTTTTGCATAGCAATTTTCCCCTTAAACCATCTATTGTTAAAAACAGGCAAAGAAAAGATGCAGTGTGCAAACCCTATTGACTTTGGCAATTCAGTGGGTTTTTTGTAATCGTGCTGTATTTTATTTTAAATAATGTAAATACGTTTTTTCAAAGAACACATGGAAATTTGCAACATTGAGTGAGTTTCCTTTACCTATAAAACGAGGACAGCTTGACAAACATGGAGATGGATTTATTTACAAGAGATTTTTCCTTCACATTAGAAATATTTGTTCATATAATGCAGCAATGACTGTTGGGATTTTTTTTGCAAATAATGTTACATTAAATAATTTATCATATTTGGATTTCCTGCGCCGACCAGTCAAATGGAATGTGTATGTCAATAGATGGGTCTTGGAGTAGATGTGCTGTTTGAGGACTTCCAATACCAGGTAGTTTATTTAGCAATAATACTGTGTCATGTAGAGTAACTTCAAACCACATGAAGAGGGAATACTTTGGCAAATGCAGTAAATGCATTCACAGAACAGGCTGGCTAGGTAAAGCATGGATGAGGAGTTGCTGGAGGAGGTCGGATGTACTGATGTATTGTTTGTTGCCTTTTTTGGTGTTTTGGGAAGGTGGCAGCTGATTTTTGTGCTAGCTTAAAAATAAAAACTGTAAACTGCTTTGTTTGAGGCAAAGAATTAACTACACTCATCTTTTTCACATACATTCTAGAACTAGTGAATTGTTTCCTGTGGCACACTTCAAAGGGTTTGCACCTAATTAATTCTGTCATTTTGTTTCAAGGTTTATCCAACAAATTATTATTATATCTGCTACTAAGAACACATGGTCTGATTTAAAAACATTGTTCCTTGAGTAAGCATGACTTACTCCCAAGTTTCCAATAGGCAGTCAACTAGAATTCAGTTTTGCTATTTAATGAAGTGTCTGAAAAGTCAGTAGCAATCCTATATATATACAGTTACAAAGTCAGTACTGGCTATGCCCCTTATATGCCCATCTCTTACTATGTAGATCCTTCTCTTTTTACACATGCACCAACTCCTTCTGCACTGCCATCTTACACACTTGCGTTGTTGTGTGCAGATGTGAAGAATGCCCGATTTTCTTGTCTATATTATTAATAGTAACCAGTGAAAATGGGGTTGGCTCACATCATGATCAGTGCCTGGATGGATGGTCCACTGTAGACATGATGCAATGATTACATGACAATATGTGGTTGTCAGTGTTTTTTTCTTGGTCTAGATCTGTAGACGAGCCAGCTTCTAACAATAACAAGCTCCACCCCTTGGCACTGTAAATAACAGGTGGATCTATTAGCCAATTTAATGATAATCAATTTATCTTCCTACAGAGGATGAAAAAGCTGGATTAGATTTCCCTGGATTCAAGTCAAAAACATGTAGGTCAACACATATGTCAGTGGTATGCATTTAACTCAATTAATGCTGCCCTGGTTTTGCTTATCATCCACTGACTTAGACGGTGAAGCGCGGGATACTGACTCAGCTGCTTCTCAACTATGTATTCTTTATGTGGTATTCCATTCTCCCAACAAGTCTAGAAAAAATGCTTTGCTCCAATGCGCAAAGAGTGTAGTTCTCCAGGATCCACCTTGGTTGCATTTTCCACCTCTACTTTATGTGACCATGGCGCAACTAACCACACAGCACCACTAGCTGAAGTCTACATGGTCTGTGGAGAAACCAGTATTAATAATCAAAGCAGCTAATAAAGAAATAGTGAAGAAAACACTCAATTTGATGAAGATGCAAAAAGACTTCAAAAAATTTCCTCTCCATCTCCGCCACTAACACAATTAGAAAGGTGTCTTATAAACCCTCAGGATCATTAAGTGCCAGTTTTCTAAGTGTTGTATTTGTGTTTTTAAAATGCAATTAAAAAAACCAATTATACAACATGACATACAACCTAGCTTTAATTTTTTGATGCTATTTTGTGGTTGGCGTTTACCATTAGTTTTAATTCCACACTGCCGGATCAGCTATGAGTGCTGCCTTGTCCTCAACAATCAAACAATAGTGCAAAATTGGGGGGGGGGGGGGACAAGAAGAAAGTGTAGGAGGCAAACAATACAATAATTGTCTTCAATTTGTTGGTTTCTTTTCTTTTTTTTGAAAATTGTTTTGTTGTATTATTTTCACAGACCTTCATGATAAAGCATATAAATTGGGTATATTTATATATATTTATATATTTATATATTCTTATTTTCATTCTCAGTTTCTCTGTTGATTGACATTGACATGTCTCCCTGTCTTGTTCTTGTAGCTGATTGTGTTGTAAGAGACATCACCCCCTTCACCCTGGGTGACGGTGGTGTGCTGTGATGCGCTCTTCAAGTTAAAGGATGAAGATTCGGTTTGGGAGACTTGACCAAAAATAGTCATGGCTCAGAAGGGATGTACAGAAAGACTTCTGGAAACTGACTGGAACTTTAAAGAAATCTGAGATTCTTATCCCATGTGATCCTCTTCCAGTTACTGAAACATAATTTGTTATTTTACGGGATTCTCTGCGCCTGAATTGCCATTTATGAAAATAAAAAAAGCAATGACTCCGTGTGCATCTTCTTCCTCCTCCCTATAAATAAATGGTCCTTTCCATAAAATGTGCAAGTTGATTATCTGTTCTGCTTTGCTTAGCTGTTATTGTCTTTGGAGTTTGTAGGATGCCTTTATTCATTTGGAAGAAGGTGCTGAAACTGGGTTTTCTCTTGGTGCTGCGTTGGGAGTGCTAGCATTAGCAGGTCAAACTGGCCTGATGTCCGCTCTTCACACCACGTATGAATCCTATGGAGATGTGGCAGATTTGGATGGGTTTTAAGCTCCGCCTGTGGTGTATTTGGGTACTTCCAGTGTTGGCGGGGAGGGCTGCAGGCTGGTGAAGTGTGGAGCAATCTTCATCCCACAGGTATGGAAGAGGTTGGTCAGACAGGTACAATATGGAGGCCTAAGCTGTCGCCTTGCAGCTTCATGTGATTTCCATGGTAACTAGTGGCGGTCATAGGCAGTGGCAGCAGTGGGAGGTGCTGAGCCCCTGGATGTGGCACTATAATAATAAGGGGAACCTGAAAGTTAACACAGGAGAAAAATGGACTGGATGAAAAGACAAACAGCAAAACAAACGAAAAACACAAGTAAAGTACTTTTCTGGAATCAACTGACTACATTTAAATAAGTTAATTTATCATACAGGGCGTGCACCGTTTAATTAAGGGTATGAATAAAACAATTAGACAGGGAAAGCACTGAGTAGTAAACATATCATTTAGGACTGTAGGCAAACTATGTTTCAGTATGGGGCACATCACTGCCATGAGTTGCAGATCTTTATACAATTGGCGAATGTGATGTAAATCCTCAAAAACATGCAATAATGTTCTAAATCTCATGTTACTAAGTAAATTATTTTGAAACGGTTAAGCCTGGGTCACACTACTCTTAAAACATTACAAAGTATGGTTAAGAAACTATACTGAACTAAATACTCTGAAATATTATTACACGCTATTACAGTACCGCAAAAGGTATTCCATTGTTATATCAAGCAATAAAAAAACATAACGTGACTGTGGATAAAGTATCTATAATGCCATTTCATGGTTTCTGTGACCGTTTACAGAGCTCTGCATGTGTTCTGTTTTTTTTCGAATGAATAGAACCCTTCGGTGACATTGTGGTACAGTACTATATGCTATGTATATTCTTTATGCACATGTATGCCATTGTTGGTGGGAAGAGAAATGCCCTGTAATACTGAGATCAGACGAGAGACAGCTGTGTACCCAATGCGCGGGGAACAGAGGGGAAGTGTATTTTGATTCAAGCTATATGTCCACAGGGCAAGTTTCACAACGTGGTATAAAAGGCGAGCAACACAGTTACTTCTGCTCATAGTCTCTCTTATGGAGGGCTTTCCCTGTGTTGCTGTTTGTAGCCCCTGTGGAATGGGTTATACCTTTTATGGTTTAAACCAATCTACTTTTTGGTAATGTCAAAATAAATGATCTTTCGCTGTTGCTCGCTTTAGTAACACATTGTGCATGCTTGCTACCAGACATTGTTTATTGCAAGTGTAGCGTGGGTTGCCAGTGCCCGGGGCAGGCAAGTACCCTTCCACTTTTCATTTACATTTTTGCCCCCCTAAAAATGTTGTGCCCTGAGCCTAATTCCCATCTCGATGGCTCTATATGAAGAAACTCGAAAGTCGGGTACTCTCTCACCCACCATGTAGGAGGCTTTTAACATATCCCTCCTAAAACCGGGAAAGGCGGTGGACACTTGTGAATCATATAGACCATTATCATTGACAAATTGCGATGTGAAAATTTTAGCCAAGGCTCTGGCTAACAGACTTGGCCTCCTTATAAGCTCTTTTGTGCTGCCTGATCATTCCGGCTTTATACCGGGTAGGGCAACATCACACAATCTGCGTACCCTCTTTTCACTATTATAAGATATTGACGCAGACCTGGCAGCGGTGGCCGTCTTTTTAGACAGTTGTGTGATGGAACCATGGTTGTGTTTGCCACGCATGCTGGTTCCATGAGGTCTTTACAACGCAAGTCTAAACCATGAATATGCTTTTGCCACACATGCCTTTACAATAAATTATGCATTATTGGGCCAAGTATGTTAAACACATATCCACGGTTAAGACTGGACAGGTAAGTCTTAACCCCCTGACCCCTGCTCCTGCCTTGAGTCCTAAAACTACCCTCCTCCTTACTGAAAACCAACCCCCTCCGCCAGAGCCATAGAAACTTCCCTGCCTCCAGTCCTAAACACTACCCTGACCACCCCTGAGCCCTAAAAACTACCCTGCACCCGAATCCCTAAAAAGTGTTACAATCCCTTCCCCTCCCAGAGCCTTAAAACGGCCGTCCAAGTCCCCTACCTGACATCTAAAACTACCCTCTCCCTCCTAAAAACACCCCCAGCCCTGAAAACTACCCGAACCAGCCCTGAAAACGACCACGACCCCCCCAGCCTGAACAATACCCCGTACCACACCAGCCCTGAAAACTAACCCCAGTCTTCCAGCCATGAAAACACCCCAAAACGCCCCAGCCCTGAATAATACCCGAACCCCCAGTCCTGACAACTACCCCGAACCCCCAGCCCTGAAAACTATCCTGAACACCCCACCCCCTGAAAACTAACCCAAATCCCCCTGAAAACTACCCCAACCCCCACAGCTCTGGAAACTACCCCGAACACCCAGCCCTGAAAACTACCCTAAACCCCTAGCCCTGAAAACTATCCCGAACACCCCACCCCCTGAAAACTACCCCAAAACCCGCACCCCTGAAAACTACCCCAAAGCCCCCACCCTGAAAACTACCTTGAGACCCCCCATACAAACTACCCTTCCAAAGCCCGGCCCCCGGCCCACTTACCTTACTGCATCACATCCTCTTCCTATCCTTCCTGCTGCTTGGCTGCATCCTGCTTCCGTCCCTGTAGCAACCAGCAGCTAGACTGCGCACTGCCTTAAACAAGCATATGCGTGGTTAAGGGATATGCGCGGTTAAGGCAAGAATGGTATCGCTTGCGTAGTCGGAACACGTGGAACTGAAGCCGCAGTGATTCTACGGTTTCCCTTTTTCGGGAGCCACCAAAGCTTTGACTCCCTGGAATGGAATTATCTATTGGCAATATTGAGGCGCATGGGATTCCCCTCGCTATTCCGCTCTTGAATAGAGCTCCTATAAAGTCAACCGAAGGCGAGAGCATAAATTAACAGTAAATGATCCTGCACTATCCTATATCCCAAGGCACTAGGCAGGGGTGTCCGCTGGCCCCACTCCTTTTTCCCTGGCAGAGGAGCAATTAGCTGCCAAGCTCAGGCAACATCAACGGGGATATGCCACACAACACCCGACCAGACACCTATTGTTGTCCATTTACGCTGACGATATCACCATATATGTGCACGATCCCCAAGTGAGCCACCACCCCAAAACTCCCAGAATTTATCATCTATTGAGGGCGCTCCGGCATAACGAATAATTGGAAAAAGTCTCTGATTTTCCCCCTCACCCCCAGTACCCGAGATACATTCCAGATTTTCCTCTGAGTTGGTGCGATTCGGAGATCAATTACCTGGAAATAATCATCTCCAGAGGTAGGGAGGCCCTAATCCGAGCAAACTATGGAACTGCGCTAGACACCCTGACGGAATCTAATACACAATGGATCTCCATGCCACTGTCACTAGCAGGCCGCTTAGCTTTCATTAAAATGGTTATATTACCCAAACTGCTCTATCTTTTCATCAACATTCCCAACTCCCGGGCGACAATTTTTTAAGCTACTTAAAACACAACTTATTTGCTTGACCTGGGAAGGGTAACAACCCAGGTTCCAATGGGATGTACTGGTGCGGCCTTTTTCACAGGTAGGTTTTGAAGCCCCAGACTTTGAATTGTACTTCCTCTGTGCAGAAGCCAATTACACGGCGTACTGGTTCGCCCAACCACCCTACATGCCACACCTCGCAATAGAGCAGGCATATATGGCTCCTATTCCGATGGCTGCCTTCTTGGGAATTAATTTGCAGGAGACAGGAACCAACGCCACTACTGTTGCCTGTACTACTGTTGCCTGGTAGGGCCTGGCCAAGAGGCTGAATACTCCTATGCTATATTCCTCACTCCTGCAACTGAACTATCTCATCACCCCCAACTCCTAGTGACACATGGAGCGAGCTGCCGACAGATGCTCCTTAAAGCCGGAGTCACACATGGAGAGATCTGTATATTGTGGGGAACTTCCGGAGAAGGGAGTTCTTCTTTGAGGGCAGGGAGTCATCCCCAATGGAGATATTTTTATACATACGGCTGAGACACAACATTAAGGCCTCCACCCCTGAATTCCCCAGAGAGCCTCGGACACTTGCACACACTACTGCAAAACCCAACAGTCCACCCATGTAGTTACAATGCTATACCAATGCACTCAATCAGAACAAGACGCAATAGAGGTCGGGGCGAGATCGGGATGGGAGGCTAAGTTGGGAACCAACCTTAGTGATCAGCAGTGGTCCTATTGCTGCCAGCAGACTGGGAAGATAACAGCTAGTAGCTGGCTTCGTATAATAAATTATAAATTCATACATCGTGCATAATATACCCTGGCCCGGCTCTGTCACTACTGATTGTGCCCCAACGATAGGTGCGACAGGTGCAGAGCGGAGGGAGCAGACTTCTTATATTTAGCAAAGACATGCCTCAAGGTTAATAGATATTGGATGCAACTAGAAGATGCACCATCTCAGATGACAAACACACAACTACAGCTTACTTCCCTTGAGGCACTTTTGGGATACACTGGAAAGGTGGATTTGACAGCTACATGGTATGTTTCAATTGGTTCACTCATGGCCAAACTAACGGTGGCATTCAGATGGGGGCTCCTCAGTTTAAAGACTGGATCAATGATCTGATATTTTACCAGGAACAGCTGTCTATATATTCTGAATTGATGCCACCATACTCCAGTCTGAGAGATATTTGCGAACCTCTAAAATTGTATATGATGCTACATCCACTGGACACAGGGGATACAAACGTTTGAGATTGATTTTGAGGCCGGACTGCCATGACAGCATTATACAGAGCAGGATGAATGGTGGGGGGCATCAGGCACCCACTGAACTGCACTGGGAAGACCTCTGTTGAGACTAGCAAACGACTTGTTCCATAATTCCTTGCCCTCCTGCTACTGAGGAGTGACCATGGGAGGCCATGTGTGGGAAGAAGAATAATGTTGGTGGGTAGGAAAATAGACAACATGTATACATTTATATGAGCTAGCTTTTTCAATTGCTGACGTGCTGTATTTACAAGATTGCACTTGTTGAAATATCAATAAAAAAGAGTAGCGACTCCTCGAGGGAGTGCTGTGGGCGGTGGGGCAGAGTGAGGGAGGTGCAGGGTGAGGGGTAGTAAACTCCGGCATACGGCCGAATGGAGTTAAGTAAATAAATAAATAAATAAAACAAATTACATTGCGCGAGCTGCAATGCCAAATGGCGATGCAGCATGCGTAATATAATTCATTTTATTTAGTTATTTGCTTAACTCCCTTCGGCCATATGCTGGAGTTTACTACCTCCCACCCTGCCCCTAATCCCCCGGCACGCAACACTCCCTCGAGGAGCCGCTACTGCTGGCAAAGCTTAATTTGTGCTCAAAGCAAAAACAACATTGACTTGGAGCTTGAGATTTGACTTGAGACTTCTGAAATTTCTCTGAGGACTTGAGAATGGCTCACAATGAAAATGAGCTAAGCTTAATCTGTCCAATTTATGTCTAATGACAATGACAGGAACAGAGGTACTCTTGGCTTCAACTGAACGCGTCTCCCGAATGGTATGTAAGAAAGCTTGGTGATTTCTTGTTCATGCTTCTGAACTGAGCAACAACTAAAACATCCTATATCTGGAGACTATCTGGGAAGGGAGCATGTGTAGTTTGTTAGGTTTGAGTATGGAAACACTGATCCAAAAACATTGTCTTAAAGGAACAACACAACCAACAATGAACTTTCTGTTTCTTAGCACACACTCTTCACATGTAGTAATCCTGGCGAGGTGAAGAATAACAACGGAGATACTCACTTAGTAATGCAGGATTGCTGAATCGCCAAGCTTCATTGTAAGTTGTGTACTGTGGGTGACTGTAGGGGTTTCCTGAAAATTCACTTCCTAGAAAGACAATGAGGTTGCAGAGGTCATCAATCACTTCCTCTCATTTTCCATAAAATCTATGTTCTCAGGTAATGATTGTATTCTTTTAGAACCCCAATATATTTGTTAAATATCAGTATATTAATAAAGCTAAGTTCTGCTTGTATTTTTTCCTGCTGTGAAATCAATTCTCCTTTCTTGTTATATTGCAAAGCTTGAAGATTGTAGCTACTTCTTCGAACCCCCTATTTTCGTAGACCCCTCTTTGGGGACAACAGGCAAGGAACTGAAAAAGCATGAGTCCCTCACCAACGTACGGAGATGATTTGCTCACTGCTTGTGGATCGAAGTCGGGAATGTTTAATTTAGATCCAGGAGGGCCATGTCCACTCAGGAGTTTAGGATAACCTCTAACGATGTACATATGTTTAGTTACATGATTTGTAAATTTATCTTATGTGGCTATCTCAAAAATCTGGCAAGGATCACACACCCGATATACAATTGACACCCCAGATCCACAGATTAAACTTACAAGATGATAAACTTCTCAGGGACCATAACAAGACTGGTATAAATGCACAAAACAGATGGTACAGAGATAAAAGTATGGATCGATCGAAGTGGACCAAACTCTGATCATCACACTGAGACCATCAACTGAGGCAAGAAATTGAGTATCTGGTGTCAGGGTCTTTGATCACAACTAAAAGATGTTTTTGCAGACACATAATTGGCAACCATCCCAGGCAATGTGCAGGGGCGTAGCTTGGTCATTAAGATTGGGTCGATGGGTGAGCTTCCGATTTCCCGACAAGCATGCTGGCATATAATGTTAAAATACATTATACAACAAGAAGGGCACAGGAGAGGAGCTTACGCGACAGTGGAAAGGGCGAGAAATGCAGGTTGGTTGGAGTACTAAGTGAGAGAATCATAATATCTTGTAACATAATCAACATTTATAAGGACTTTCAAAAGAGAGATGAGGGAGTGTGTGCTTTGGTCAGTGTGTGCATGAAGAAATCCGAAGTGAAATCCAACAGACACCTCACCATACCCGACTGAAAGCACTGGTATCCAACTATTCATCAGAATACATTAATTCAGGGGGTTTAACATCCCTAACACTCCCATGAAGCTACCCCGCTGGTGATGTGGCTTCCCTCTTAAACATATCACTCGAAAAACTAGTTATAAATCCTCAGTACATATGCGCCTGGAGATAAGGTGAGTCTTTAAATACTTCTAGTGACCTACATTTTTATGTATCATTTTATTGTATAGTTTTGCATACAATGTTAGTTTGTTGTTTTGGTTTGTAGCCCCTTAGAGTACTTGTAGACCTGCATTGTCTGCTCTCCTCCAATAAAAAGTTATAAAATACTCTCTCAAAATTTGCTCTCAAAATATCTTTGATCGGGATGCTTTTTTCTGTTAATTATCCAGTGTGAAGTCTAAGTTTTTGCAAAGATGAAAATTCATGAGCTGCTCGGACGAGGGTCTGTCCCACAAATAATTGCGGGTCTGTGTGTCCTTTAAGCTTTCAGGTATCCAGAGTAGGTATATCTATGTTATGACTTTAGACTCATGCAGCAAGTATTGCACCTTTGGCCAAAAGGACTAATACCACAGCAGGGATGTTGTTCTTTACTGGTCTGGTACTGTTGGAGCAA
This sequence comes from Lissotriton vulgaris, assembly GCF_964263255.1. Taxonomy (NCBI): domain Eukaryota; kingdom Metazoa; phylum Chordata; class Amphibia; order Caudata; family Salamandridae; genus Lissotriton; species Lissotriton vulgaris. Next base: position 772,039,170 of record NC_141693.1, read on the forward strand.
CAAGTGCCTTTACCGTGATATGTTTTTGCTTATTCTCTCTTATTACATGATGGCGCCCAACTCATACTGAAGGGTTGGAGAGCTGTATTAATCCAGTGTAAGATACACCTCTGCATGTGTACATGGTTACGGACAACATAAATACATATTAACATCTGTTCCCATGTCCCTATACTGTTCATCAATAAAAACAGCGATAGCGATCGAAAAGACGAGTGAGAATTTTGTGAAGGAAACAACCAATGAACAGGCCCGTTGAAAAACTTACAACACTTCATTTGCAGGATTGGCAAAGCAAAGGTTCACTCTCATGTCACATTAATCGTCATGTGTATGCTTTTGAGAGGCAAATCCTTAGTAGCTGATCAATGATATGCAGCAGATAAACAGGGCTGTTTTTGCATCATATCGGCCCCTGTAACAAAATCGGCCCAAACCGGCCCTGGCAAACAGCTCGGCCGCTCCCCCAACCCCATCCCCCCATTACCACCACTCCCCCCCCCCCCCCACACCCCACCCCCACCCAGGGCCAGTTTTGGTTCTCAGTCTGGCCCTGGTTAAGAGAATACCCGAGTGCTCTCTGACCTTTAATTACTGCAGTGCTACAAGATTTTCGTGATACCCTTTTTTGGGGGGGGTTTGCTCTTCAGAAGATGATAGTCAGAAATATTATCTGACATAAACATTGTGTCCTAAATATTGTTCTCAAAAATATAATCCCATGGAGTATAGATTTTCTAATATTAACTTGAATGGTGAATTATTTTTGTAAGTGATATTTAAGAAACAATATTCATGTCAGACAATATTCTGACACCACAACACACCTTTCTGTTTATGCTATATAGATTGGTGAACAATGTCTGCATCTTAGACACTATTATTTAAGATTGGTGTAGTGTTTGCTGCATATCTCCCATCGCTAGTAAAGGAATGCACCAAAGCAATTCTTCTATAAAAAGTTATTTTTTTCTTTAAAAAAACTCCGGTGTGTATGTTTATAATTCACAAACTTCATATAAGAAGTTTACAAAGTTTAAACAACTTTTGGAAAGTTTCCTTAGAGGGAGACCAACAACCCAAGCCTACAAAAACAATGTAGATTTCAGGAATTCAATGCCCTGTATTAGCCAGGAAGTCTCGAAGAATCTATTTACTAATACAGCCAGATACATTTACCTTAATTCGCTGGGTTACTGTGTTGGCCAGAGAACATTAAAGTCTGAATAATTTTAGCACTTTTGTCTGAGAAAATGGAGACAGGAAGAAAAACCCAGAATTTGCAATCTTTTTAAAGAGGCCTGGGCGAACATTAGATTGGGGAATTTTGTGTTATATGTGTTACACATATTTTTCCAAAAGTACGCCTTTATGTGATTTTGAACAATTAAATGCCATTCATGGTAAAATTTTACCTTGCACATGAAGTTCACAGAAAAAAGTTACTGCAAATGCATGGGAATAAAAATGCCAGTATCTCTTGCCCACGGAGCTTTTGTTTTTTTGCACTAATTTGTTATTGTCAAATGTGTCCTCACGTAAAACACTGACGCAAAGGCGTACTTCGCTTTTAAATATAGACCAAAATAATGTCTTTGCATTTCACATAATTACGTGGAATTTTGTCAAAATTTCAAATAATTACGCGAAAGCAAATTACATGATTTTGTACAGACTTAGGGGGTCGTTACGATGGTGGTGAACCCGCCACTGACAGGCTATCGGTGGTGGGTTCACCGCCATCGTGGGGCAATTTTCTGCCCGCCATATTATGATGGGGAGCTGTACCGTGCCGACAGCCATATATCCGACGGGCTCCTTGAGCCCGTCGATGCTGCAAAGGCGGTGCCTAGCATTCAATGCGGGTCAGATCACGATGCTGGCTCCCCACCAATCTTTCCATGGCGGTTCCCCGCCATGGAAAGGCTGGCGGGGATGGCACTTGGGAGCCTGTTGCGGGCCCCCTTGTGCAGGAGCAGTTTGTTTTGAGCCCCCATACATTTCCCTGCACCTTTTGGCAAGCACTGCGTGGTGCCTGCCACTTAGTGCAATGAAAAGCAAAAACTGCCTTTTTTCCATTGTCATTTTCCGAATGTCTATGGTACTACCTCACTAAGTTGTGTTAGGTTTGGCATCAGTAAATCTCTTCAAATGGTAGAACCTTCTCAGTAAACCTCTCATCCCTATGGAAAAGGTTAACATCTTGGTGTGTGCAAAAAAGTCTCGTAATTTGCTTTCGGCTAATTACACGTATTTTCTGAAAAATTATGCACAACTACATGTAAATCCATTTATTTGCGATATTCTGTTGTGTGAAATGCAACTTCATTCCAATTTTTGGCATAAGGATGCCTTCAAACGAAGTACAGTGAACAACAGCTGCTCACGTTCAATTGTTCCTGAGGATTTTTGGTAAATGTTTTACCACGATTGGCACATAATTAGTTGAAGTGGTGTCATTTTGGACATTTTGCATAAAAAAACATAGAACAAAATCCCCAAAATTATGTGAATTATACCAGCATAAATTGAATTTTACTCATGCCTCCTATTATCACACCTAATATTATCACAGCTGAATCCATAATTCAGAAAGCATTACCATCTGGCTCCTAAGGAGCATGTATTAAAACATTTCAAACAACAAACACATTCACAGTTAAAGCCCCACCCCTCCTGAATGCTGATGCGCATAGTAACCATCTCCTATAACTCAGCCAATTTTTAGATACATTCATGAGATTGTGCTCTTACATGTTCTAAAACAAATATTACATTTGTGTGCACTCATGCATGTTAAAAATTCACTACGCAGTACATTTAAGAACTGAAATACTCCTGAAAGGACTAACCAATGAAAAAACGTAGAGAATGTAAAATGAAAACAAGAGCTCAGATTGTGTGTATGATGAAGGAGAACACAGAAAGAGCATTAGTTCCTCCTGGTCATCTGTTTAGAAGAGAGAGGAAATTTCTCTTGCAGCAGGATCTCTGTCCTGTGATCCAAAACTGTTTACAGTGAACCTAAGCCACAGGTTAAGTAGAGGAGAAAAAGACACACTGAGAGCAGCTGCGGGAAGCGAAGGTGGAGGGTGGGGGGCGGGGGATGGCGGTGGAGAGGTGGGTTCAGCCGGATAAGACAGCGACCACTGAAAAGTGTTTATTGACGAGGAGTGAAAGCATGCATGCAGCAGGATAATGAGCTTTTGAGCTCAACTGTGACCAAAAGGAACTGAGCTATCTCCTTTCCCAATCACTAATGAAACAAGTGTAATTTCCTCATCAGCATTGAATTTTGTTTAACTACTCCTATCACGATCACGTCGGCTCCTCGCAGGAGCTTACTCTCTGCAGATTTGTGGTTGCCTCACGCTGACCCTCTTTTCCCGGATGATCACCCCAAGGATATGACCATAAAACACTATGGGGGGAGAAGAGGCCAATAGTTTAAGGATTTCAGCAGAACAATATCTCGGCGTAAAAGTCATAGTGGGTGAGGGCAAAGCTAGAAATCTCAATCCGGGCATGTTTTGAACGCTGTATATTGTCTTTGGGATCAGCTATCATGTTCAGTGTTGACGCCTCACATGTAAAAATGGGGCAGACCAACAACGATGATCCAGAGCAAGCTCATGATCAACATACGTTCAAGGGAATTTCCTTCTGTAGATATGTTGATTATCTCCTCGCTGATCAGAACGGGTGCAGTAAAATGAACTACCCCCGCGCCCCACCCCAAACTTTTATTTTGTCACCTATTTCTTACTGTCATGAAGGCAAAACCTGTTGTTAATGAATCAACAACTGGGACTCTTTTTTGGCGTTCATCCATGATTATGAGGAATTGTGCACCAAACAGTGGCAGAGATAGAAGTGAGGCATTAGAAATGTAAAGAAATTATCCATCAAATGGATAAAAATGTAACCATGTTATTGTCGTTTTAGGGTCTTCTCATTCAATTAAAATCAGCTTCATTTGGTCCCCATGTCATGAATTATTCTGTAGCCTAAGATTTTTTTTGATTATGTCTATTGAGAGGTGTTTGTGGCACTTTGTAGTATACTTTACTTGTAAAGACATTAAAATAAAATATAACTTAAATGAATATAAAGCTTTTTAGTGGTTTACAGTGAGCGATCATGTATAATATTGTTCAACCTTAAGGATCTTTGCCAAATTGACAAAAAAAAAGATCTGTGTTCCAGAAACTATTTTATGGGAAAGTATGCTGTAAATTAAATAACAAAAAGTAGTAGAAGTAATAATTCAATAACAACATTTCCTTAACTATGGACTCAAATTTGAATGAAGTTATAATGTCACTCCATATGAACTATTTCTTGAAACGTGGACTCTTACCTTAATTATGGAGTACCCAGCTGTGTTTAGACAGGCATACTCTTTCAGGGGCCGGAGGGGCCCCCAAAAACAGAATTGGGTGAGACAGTTGCTTTGTCAAGGTCAACAGGGCACAGAAGAGAGCAGCCTCACTTAAGAGTGTTCACTGCATAGCTGCCTACGGGTCAGGTACTACAATAATGCACCACTAGCAGCATTGTGGTAGCCACAGAGGCAATCGAATAAGCCTATCACCACTCCTTGTTTGTGCAATATGCACAAAGATCTGGGTTTCTCTTGTGGTGAGTGTGCCAAATGCACCACAAGGGAGAAAATGAAATGCAAGTTATACCAGGCCTTGAAAGGCCTGAAGTAATTGATTGAATTCCAGCAGGGCAAGCTCAGCGCTTCTTCTTTTAGATCTGCATAAAATAAGTACCATTAAGGGCCAGGAGAGTACATTTGATTATGATTATTCCACAGGTTAGAGATAATTAGGAGTGTGTTTCGGACTTACCAGGTACCATTCCTGCAAGAGTTGAGGTTGGATAGCTGCCTTGTCCAGTGGGTGGAACGTGAGGGGGATAACCGGGAAGCGTTGTACTTGCCATATCACGACCTGAAAACAAAAACAGAATCAAAATATTTTGCGACTGTTATTTTAACCTTAAGTTTACTTTAATTTCTAGTGCCCACAACTTTTAGAGATGCTCTAGTATTTGTCGATGAAAAGTGAAGTAAAACTGTTATGTGAATTGCCATTAATCCCCACATTAAGGATGGTTACCTAGAGTTAATTGAAAATAGTCATTCAGTCTTAAGAAGGCAAGGTAGCTTACTTTGTATTTTGGTATCTGTGCATAAATTTAATTTTAATAAATGTATTTGTTCTAATTCAAGCGTACACGCGCACACACACACACTTACATACACACATGCATACACACACACAGAGCATGTCGGCAAAGATTAATGTGGCCAACCAATATGTTATTTACTTCCACTCATTCATCACTACATTGCAAAGGTCACATTCCATGTTATTACCACAGTACAGCTTAACTGACTTGATAAAGAAATGCTTATGATCTCATTGATCCGTCCGTGGAGGAAGTGTTATCCTCCTTCAGGAACTGTAAGTATGGGTCTCCAACGGATCCAATACCCCCTCATATTCTAAGGTCCATCCTAAATAGTATTGCCCCAAATGTCAGCAGCTATTTGCCATCTCCCTCCACTCAGGGGCCATTACAGAGGATTGGAAAAGAGCTAATTTGGTTCTCCTGTTGAAAAGGCCAATGCCGACCCCGAATCTCTGGTGAATATTAGACCTGTCTCTCCGCTCCGAGCAGCCTCAAAGGTCCTAGAAAGGTGGGTGAATAAACAACGTACCACCTCTCTGACTGAGGACAACTTGCTCCATCTCTCCATCCCTCCAAATCAAGGTTCAGAGCCCGCCACAGCACAGGGACCAAATTAAAAGATGCCTTTGAGTCCATCAAAGCCAGATTGGTCTCAAGCCTTAATATGGCTCTGGGGCTGTTGGACCTGTCAGCTGCGTTTGATACGGCAGATCATAACATCTTGCTGTATATATTGCAACATCTGGGTGTGACAGGTTCTGCCTTAATTTGGCTAGGGTCTTTCCTTGAGAGACGTGAGCAGGTGATCTGGATGAAACTGTACACCTCAGGAAAAAAGAAGTTGATGTGGGGGAGCTGAAAGGCTCCTTCCTAAGTCCCATCCTCTTCAACATTTATATGCCCCACTGGCATATATAGTTGAATCATTTAACATCAAGGTCATCTCATATGCAGATGATACACAACTCCTGCTCACATATGATGGGGATTCTATAATTGTGAAGGATGCATTTGCTCGCTGTATGGTAGGCTTGCTTGCCTGGCTGAGGGTCAACAAATTACAATGCAACCCAGACAAAATGGAAAACCTGCTGTGTGGATGGAATCCCCTACAAGGATGGGTTGGAGCTTGGCCCGACACAATCCCCCCCCCCCCCCCCAACCGCGGTCAGGATTTTGGGTGTCATATTTGACAGACAACTTTCATTTGATGCACAGGTATCAGCAGTAGTGAAAACGTGCGTCTGGATTTTTTGCATTGCATGCTGAATAAGTTTCTTTACCTGCTTCCGCAAAATGCTCAAGTCACAGTGGTCAGGTCACTAATCCTGTCAAGGCTGGATTATGCTAATGCATTATATCTGGGCCTTCCTGAATATCTGATTCAGAGGTTACAAGTTGTGCACAATATGGCGGTCCATCTACTGTATAAAATACTGAAAGATTCGTCAGTATTTCAGGAGATACTCCACTGGCTACCACTTCGGAAAAGTATAATGTACAAAGCACTAACCCTGAAGCACAAAGTCCTCTACAATAAAAAACCTGCGTACCTGAACTAAAGAATTAAGAATTACAGCCCTGGGAGACCCCTGTGCTCTAGCAATGCCTGTGTAATTGTGGTTCCCCGCTACAAAAGGCAACGGAGGGGAGGTTCCTCCTTCACTGTTAAAGCAGCCAGTATGTGGAATCAACTGCCTGAAAATATGAGGGCTATTCCAGATGAAGTCAAATATAATAAAAAGGAGTTGAAATCTCTTCCACTCAGTCTAGGATAACAAGAGAACAGAGGTCCGTGTTCCCTTCTGCTTTGATCACCTAAACAGCGCTGGGGCACTCTTTCTGAGTAGCTGTGCGCTGCAGAAGTACTCATTTGTTTAATCATGCATTCCATTCTAGAATCAGTGGAGAGAAAAAACTGTGCTGTGCTCACAAAAAATACTTATTTCGATTGTATCCTCCTATTCAGATATAGGTATATACCTGTTCACCTACTTTTCCCCTACTTCCCACGAAAAAACATCGTGGCATAATCATACATACAGGTGTGCAGATTGTAATATGCGATTTATTATCATTATGGAAGGATGTGAGGGGATGGGCATCATGAGCCATGCAAGGCACTATCTATCTATCTATCTATCTATCTATCTATCTATCTATCTATCTATCTATCTATCTATCTATCTATCTATCTATCTATCTATCTATCTATCTATCTATCTATCTATCTATCTATCTATCTATGTATCTATCTATCTACATATCTAACTATCTATCTATCTACATATTTCGAGATTTACACACACACACACGGAAATATATGACTTGCACGGTCAGTAAAAACCATGGTCACAGGAGCCAAGTGGCATAGACTAGAATACTTGAAACTCTCACTTGAAAAAAAAACATTTATTTCAGCCTATTTTCACCATGTTTTCTATTTCAGCTTGCTTCTGATGTTTCCCTTTACTGCAGGTTAATGCAACTGTTTTAGCTGTTGCTTTAGGCTGTGGATCTTTCATAGTAGAAGGCATCTATACTGGTACCTGCCCTTTACAAAGCACTGTACTTGCCTAAAGAATGCAGATCTCAGGATAAAGATGGCAGTGGCAAATGTTTTCTATGATAAGCACTCTTGCTCCATGGTGCCCATACTGACTCATTTCTAAAAGTATGCGTGCAGAGAGACGCGTCACAGTGAAGCGTGCATATCTCTTGGAATATGCTTTAACAAAGAGTCATAAGAAATATTATGTTGCAAGGTCTGCCATGACATGTTGCATTCTCCCAAATGAGACATTATATACCTCCCAGCCCTCTTGTGTGCCTTCTCATCTTCGAATCCCTGTACATTGGAGGTGGGGCCAGGCGCTGACACTGACACAACACATATGAGCTTTTTTAAATGGAAAAGTCTGTCAACAAAATGAGCACATTGGATGTTTTTAATAACCTTATATTTATTGACAGAAGAGGTATCCCTCTGTGACAAGACAATGTTAAACGCTGATAGCACACCCTTCCTATTAACCAAGTGACTCGTGAACCTTAATGAAGAGTTGTGACTTTGAACCATTCGCAACGGCGAGTCAAAGCCAATCCTCTTCACATGGTTTACAATAAAAACCAAGAGGGCCTTTCAGTCGTTTCTATGACATCGCCTTTGAGCAGCCATGTTTGGACAGGCACCTGAGACATGATGGCTAATTTATCTTGGAAGACAGTGGGTTTCCACATCCATTCCATTCAATTATCCTACAGGCAGCCCTCACAAAAAGGCAACTCATAGGGTGTAATGTGTAGTCTGCATCAAACTGGCCCTTAACAATTACTGGAGAGAAGAACTTTGAGCGGGGCTGTTCAGTGGGCGGGTCTTTACATTACACCTGTGTTTGCTGGTGGTATGGTTATTTGGTATTTGTACATTTGTTTTGCCTCATTGCATATGGATCCTCAGCAATATCACTGATCAAGCATCGGTCCAGTCTTAATGCTACAAATTTGTTCATGGTAGTGCTGATGTACCAGGCGCACTCTGCCGGGAAAGCAGCATGTCCACTCTACAATGACATCAGCATGCACTCAACTTATTCCATTTTTAGGCTTTAACAATTAAGGAAATTGATAAAAGGGTGAAATGATATCCCCATTACAGCGATGTGGAATAAGTGTGATATTACATGGGGCATGGCAGTTTAATTCCTGCATGTGACCCTTCTGTATAGCAGTTAAGGGTATGCGGCACAGAATCGTATTACTTATTACATATTTGATTATCACCCATTTAATTAAATTTCGCACTACACTTAGATTTGTCATCAGCAAACAAGTTAATTTCATCGTATTCATTTTCGTAAAAGTGAAAAGGCCATTTGTCGTTATGGGTGGTGGCCTTTTGGGTGGCTGCAGAAGAAGGAACTTGTCAGACCATAAGACCTCATGATTTCTGAGAGTGTCTAAGGTGCCTATTCTTTGCCTGCTAAGACATTTAGGGACCAGCTTTATTTAGCTATCCATCTATCCTCTGGAACAGATTTCTAGATGCCAATGAGAAGCTACGAATTACACTGCCTATCACACCACAATCGCAAAGCCTAGATCTGGACCAAATATGGAGAAGCTAGGAATTTGTTTGAGGAAATCTTGGTATATTTACTCCCACACAACATCACAAAGATGCTTAAAAATGGTCCAGGTTTGCAACAGAGGAGATGCTCGGTACATAGCAACCAAGCCATACTTCAGCTTTGAGGAGCATGGGCAGTGCTTGAAGCTGGTAGCATGTCCCTGCCTAAGATTCCTATATTGGTTAGCAACGATGGTTAGTTTGGTACCTGCGATCAGTGGCTGGCTGCCGCACTGCCCATACGAGGGAGCGTGGTGTGTGAAGGCGCTGTAGGTAGGCGTGGACGCATCAATGGAGAGAGCCATCTGGAGAGACTGAAATTCGGCCAGCCCGCTGTTGGCCACTGACGAGGGGGTGAAGGGTGTGCAAGAGGCTTCGTGAGGCTCTTGTTTAACACAGAGATGAGAGGAGAACGCGTCTGTGGGGAGATTGGGGATGGAAGGGTAGATGGCTGCACGGACAGACACACAGAGACACAAGGAGAAGAAATGGGGTGGGGTGGAAAGAAAAAAAAGTTGAATGTAAATGGTGTGATTGGAAAAAAACGAATGAAATACTAAACTTTGTAGAATGGTTCAAAGATTCTGCCTAGTGAAATGTGCGAATTTGAGCCCTGTCATAGTCATCAAGAAAATAAATCCGTTGTAGCAGCGCTCCTTTTCATAATGTTGGTGGCGCTTGAAAGGGCCTGGGTAGAGGTGCTACATTCACAACATAGGATCTTTTGTAAAAAATGACATAGCTTTTGAGGGGGTCATTTAAAACTTCTAAGGGAGCCTCAGGCAAGGTCTTTCACTTAAGAATGGAACACTGCCCAAACAGACTTTAAATCCTGGAAGGCCCAAGTAAGGAGGCTGCCATATTGTCAGATTGAAAATGTGTTAATATCTGAATGCCAACTGACTTCCCTTTGTCACTTGGGGTAAATCTCTGAACCCTTTGATGTTTTATGGTAACCACCAGGAACCTCTTGTGAGGCAACATTTTCAAGTGTCATCATCTGAGTTGGGCTTGGATAGATTACTTTAGACCTCAAGTAACAAGTCAACCAAGTCAAACATTAACCAGACCTGCCAACTCACAAAGTGCGACTGTATCTCACACACTACAGGGTCACTTCCCGTGGTTACCTGCCTAAGAGCTGCTATCCCACGGAGAGAAGAGGGTAAGCTGGAAACCTTTACAAACTTCATTAAGAGTTTGGTATCCTCCCCAGAACTTGGGGGCAGGTTCAAAAGCCTTTGTTTTTGTGGTATTAAGAAAAGCCTTCCTGCGCCCCCCCGAAGTCTTTAGGCTGAAAACCATGCCCATTCTTCAAGCCCTTCTGCTCTACCTCCTGGTGTTAAAGTTATGTTGGTTTTGTGGGTTGGCATGGCTGTTTGATGGTTAGAGCAGGAAAAGCGAACGCTACATAACGTGAGAACAAGCTGAGGTTCCACATTCAATCCAGCACTACCATGATGGCTTTGTGAGGTAATGGACCACCACAAAAGAGGAGACAGGCTTGAGCATAAATGTAGAATAACCCATTGAGAGATTAACTATTCCAAGTAGAACAATGAGAACTACTTCCAGTTAGGCAACAACAACCCAGCACTTTGGTTTCAGTTAATATAAAAGGGGGAATTAGTGCAAGTGGCAAAGCAACAGATGATTAATGCAAGATGCCAAAAGCTAATGTGCTGCTGTTAGGCACCACAAGTGTGACAGGCACTACTGTTTTGTGCATAAAAATACATATTTTTTCTACATAGTGCTTACCTCTGACTTCAGCCTGTCCTTCCTCTGGCGAGTCTTCGAACTATGACAGTTACACATGATTCAGTATTTTAAATTTGGGATTCCCACTAAAGGCTCTAAAGACACCCCACAGCTAGTGTGAGTATCATCCAGTTCTGGATTTGTCATTTCTCTATGATCTTGTTTTTTTATTATCTAAATAGCAAATTTAGAATTACCATAATTCAAATGAAAAACCCAGGACTGGAGGACGTGCTCACAAATGATACGGTACTCTGATGAGACCTCTTCAGACATGAAAAAAACACTGTCTGCAAAATTGCATTATCTCACAAATGTGGTAAATTTTTAATTAACAAAACTCTGTATGTGGGTTGACAAGTTTAAATAATACTAAACCGATTAAATATCAACTGTGTTTTGCCTTCTCCTGTTCATTACAAGGTGTGACAGGGTTGCTACTTTCTGGAACTGCCCTGCCTCTACTTGTGGGCAAAGCCGGGGGCGGGGGGTGGCAAAAGCAGACTTAGCATGCTTTTTTTTGATAAACTCACTACAAGGCAGGTAACATGAACTGCCATTGGGTGTCGCCATAGAAGAAAAGAACAGTCCTGAATCATGTTTGTGACTGAGTCCCACCAAAGCTTCTGGCAGCCCTGGGTGTGTGGTAGATTTGATAGCACATCCACCTTGCACTGCTGGCCTTGGGTTACAGGTGAGTAACTTTTCATGGGCACTACAAAACTCTAATGCATCTGTTGAAGTAAGAGCTACCACAAGATACCTAAGAAGATCAACTCCATGGAGTCAAGGTACCCAGCAGTTAGCAGACAACTACGGGTGGGTGCTCTTCCTTAAAATTGTGGCCGCACTAGCATCATTAATTACCGCCATCGCTCAAGCCCGGCTGGCCTCAAAGCTGTTAAAGTGTAGGCGTCTTTGAAACTGACAGTGACACCTTAAACTGCGTGACAGATTTGTAACCAGTATCCTGCTTGCTCCGCTCTGCTACCTAAGAAGACATGGTGAAAGTGACTTGTGACACACTGCAGCAGGTTCCTCTGTCTCAGTTACTGACTATCGCCTGCATCACAATCCAATCTACTTACTACCTCCTTTCACCCCCCGTTCACATCCGTTCCCTAAAATCGCTAGAAAATTGGATCCAAATGGCATTGCATTGTGCGACAGCCTTATATGCTACTTCAAAAATAGGTGTGGTGGAAGACGTGGACCAACGTCTAAACTGCCAACTGCAAAACCAAATTTCATATTTCACCAATGCTGTTATGCAGCAACATTTCTGGGTTGTGTAAACTGCAATAGTGCCATTTGCACAAATGTTTGGTCTGACTGATTAAAGCAAAATAATGTTTTCACATACATTTTTGTGTTACCACTATTTATGTAGTGAACATCTACACCAGTAACTGGACAATCAGTGAATCCAGTAATATTGGTGCACAATTACAGTGGCATTTGTGCAGTCTGTGCAATACTATCTCATCAATCCTGATGTCTGGTCCTGTCTTCTCCACCTCTCCAAATGTTGTGATCCTGTGCAGATGACTTTTTGCCAATTCATTTTTTTCTCTTGCCCGACAAGAACCAGTAATTGCCAACAACTCAACCTTGCGCATCAACAGTTTGCGCAAAAGAGAACAGGAACAGATATTGTGATTGGTCTATTACGTTTATTCAGTACACAATTCTCGAGGTTTTGATGCTTTTTTTCCCAGAGGTTATTGCAGTTATAAGTAAAATCACATCTGTGCGATACAGGCTGATTAAAATTCATTGCCAGGGCAGGAGAAGCAAGTTGAAAATCCCCTGACCAAAAAAGAAATGTTTGAATGACCACCCCTGTCCTACCACAAAGAGGTAAATTCACCAGGACGTAAGAAATCTTTTGGCCTGGCAGTATTTTGCAAAGACAGACGGAAGCGCTGAAACAAAAAAAAAAAGCCTCAAGGACAGTGGGTGTGAGATTGGCTGTTAATTCCTTCTCTCTGCTGCGAGCGCTGATTAGGAGTTAAAAGGAAAAGACGCTCCACGGCGACCTTCCACCCTTTTTAAGTGATAAAGGACAATTTTGTTACAGAGGAGAACCGGGGAGACGCGTGGCACACGCTCGCGGTCTGGCGCCATATTATAAAAGATGGCTGAGAAGGGGGCATGTTAGACACACAGAGGGTAGAGGGCGGGGAGGAAGGGCTGTCGAGCAAGGGGAGTGTTTGAATGGCTGGGCAGCGAGGAGACCGGGATCGCGTGCACCAGCAGCAGCGTCATTTCTTTTCCTGCAAGTCCAGTTTCTTCCTTTGTCTCACAGAGTGATTTTTTAGGGCTAATCCTTTTAAAACCGCAACATTTCTCAGGTGCGCGGCGTGAGTGAAGCTCTAATCCCGGGTGAAACCGAACTGTCTCCTTAAGCCCCTTCAACATTGGGATAACCCCCGGTGGCCCGTGGATTTCCTCTGGGCCCATTCTGTGGAGCTGGGATTTCTGGCTGAGACATGCAGGAAAGCTCGGGCTATTGGAACAATAGAAGGGCCTGGCCTTGTAGAGCCTATGGTTAGGACGTGCCCGCTTTGGCATCCTAGTTTTAGGCCGGTAATACTTTAAAAGTCTACTGATCATCACAACGAAGCGATATCTCCCCGTAGACATGGCAGCGCCTTACACAGAAATCAACATGACACTTGGCGCAAAGGGGGACCCACCAATGTTCTTAGAAATTTGAATAACTTTCTCTAAATGTGAGTTGTATGGACTCTGACACCCAAGTCATTCATTATTTTTTGCCACTCACATGTATTTTCGTGGGTTATAGGTGGAAGTTACTTAGTTCTGAGAAACAAAGATCGGGTCCTTTATCGTGTCCTGACCCAGGACTTTTACATGATCACGTACAAAGTGGTAAACAAGTTATAAGCTTTTCTACACACACAATTGTCCATTTTCTCAATAGTTAGAACCCTACCTCTTTTTTCGGAAAACTAAACAAAAAAAAATCTACATCTCTTTACAAACGTTGGTCGACGTGAAATTCCTGCTAGGTTAAAAAAGTGGTACTTTGCCCCAATAGAAAAGAAGCACAGCCAGATCTACTGGTTATGAATTAACTTACTTTGGAAATTCCGCCAGTGTGAGTGAAAACCATCACCCAGAGACGCCCATGTGAATGTAATACATATGTATGCATGTTGTTTACATTTTGTTGCAACAAGTTTACATGATGTTTACGTTTCCATGTTGTAGCCATTATGTAATTACACACTTGCTCCCCTAAATTGCTTTTTGTTTTATTTCTGAATGGAATACATTGTAGTCTTGTCTGATTAGCAGCTGCATTGGAGGCATGTGTACTATTGCAAGCGATATTTCCTATTTCCAAAGATTTCAGCCACATCCTCATTTGATGGAGGAACCAGTGAATTTTATGTGAAACGTTCGAATACATTAGTAAGGAAAACATTTATTTCTAATTAAAAGGTTCATTTGCAAATGGTTAAAAATTGCCCATTTATGTTGAAACTGACAGTAGTTCAAATCATTTTGTTTACATCGAAATTTAGTTTCAATTTGTTTTCTTAAATTTCCCTTACTGCTAACTAGATTTGTAAACCAAAACCATCCTATAACTCAAAACTCTGGAGCGGCTGGTGCAGGTAAGCATGTTGAGGAGGAGAGGGGGAGGAGTCGACAGACATAATGAGAAAATAACACTGAAAAAAGAAAGTCACTTACCTTGCACTCGCAAGCGCAAGGTAAGTGTTTTTATTTTTTTTAAATGTCATTTTCCCTCGTTGTCGTCTGTCGATTCCCACCCCACCCCGCCCACCGTAGTTACCTGCACTGGCTGCTCCTGTCTAAATTAATCCTAACCTTAATCTGAGCTTTCTCCTTAACTTTAACTATCACCTTTACCATAAACTTAATTCTATACCCACAACTTTAACTCTAAGCCAAACCTCCAGCATAAACCTCGCCTTATCCCTCACACTAGCCCTGCAAGTAACTTGAAATACATGACTTGAACTAGTTAGTGACTACAGAGAAGGATGCCCTACAAGAGCATCTGCAGTGGTCTTCAAAGGCAATGCCAAACCACCAGTGTTAAAAGAACTCCAGACTATCAAGGTGTGCAAAAGGGATCTATAAAGTTGAGTTTACATAGGCATACTTGTATTAGTACACAATCAACATTTTTAGTAGCCAGCCATTCGCCTGTGGTGTTAGAAGCTAAATAGGGTCCTACAAATGTCTCCCAAACATGCCTGCCATTCACAAAGTGGTAAAATGTAGGAACAGTAACATTAAGCACAGGTGGGGCTTCTTCACATGCAATGCCGCTCCATAATCGCATTACGGGAATTCAGACGTGATCTGTCAGTGTCTTGTTGGCATGGAAATTTCTTTGTAATTCAATCAGAAATTAAGTGGTTTTGCTACCCTAAAAATAAGCGGAAAAACCTCTGACCCTCTCCAGTCCTCCTTGAGCTTCCAAAGGGTTCCCGGTAACAGGCGATGAAGCTGTGGTCGTTACGAAAGGCAGGAGATGCTGAAAGAGAGGGGATCATAAGCGTTTTGGGGGACTCTGGAAAACCCCTAAACAAGGAGGTTCATTTCAAGAACTCCTGATTGCACACTTTCACAATATGTACATAAAAATACACTCCCCAAACACATCCTCTTTTCTCTTTCCATTAAAACGACTGCCGAAGTGAAGATCTGTGCAGACACAATGACACCCACCAACTCGGATTAACTGAGGCTATTGTCATGCTGTATCTGCTACTTAATGTAGTATCTTTTGCACCTTCCTAATTTTTTTTTCCCCAGGCGGGGATGGCGATATCTTTTAAATGCTTCCCATTCCGGGAAGATGTACAAGTCTACTCTGTCCACGCAGGAATTACATTATGCTCTAACAGAAAGAATACCCAACCAAAATCCATCTTCCCAAACCAAAATCACTGTCGGTGAAAACATTCTGTGACATCAAAACAGAGCCAATGCAAGAAGCCAAGCAGTGATGTCATCAAAGTGTCACAGCCTTCTTTGGCTCTGAGCTTCATGCTTTGGGAGCTGCAATTCTATAATATATATTGCAGTCAAAAAGAGAAATTTTCAAACCTACGCAAAGCATGGAAGAACACATTTTCTTTTGCATAAATCTCCGTTGGATTTTCACTATTTTGTGACTGAAATTAAGAAATCAAATTAACCCCACAATCAAGAAACCTCCAATTGTCTAGCAGCATTGGCCATTGCCTCTCAATACACTTTTATATTGAGAAGGTGATTTTATCGGTACTACGACATGACACTGATGGTACCTCCCACACTGGAGGACTTTTACACACAAAACTAAGGGGCATCTTTATGAACCACCAGAGAGTCAAATCTTGAAATCATATCTAATGAGGTCCCATAAAGCCACTTTGTGTGGCTTTGAATGTTCTCATAGACAAGGCAGCACAAATCATTGCGTTGCAGTACTTTGCGCTCAAGAGGAGTTCCATGGGCTTTGCAGAGGGGGTTCCCACGCAACATCTATGGATTTTGATGCTTCCCCAGATTTATAAAACCATGTACACCTGGGGATGTGCAAAAACCTTACGCCTCCCGATGTGAGGAGTAACAAGGAGAAATAACTTTATTTCTCCTCGTTTTCTCCTCTTTCGATGTGTGCTGCATTCTGCAGCACACATGGAAAGAGGAAAGAGCAGCCCAGGATTGTTGTTTGGGCAGGAAGGTACTCCTTCCTGCATAAAAACAATCCGCCTGACAGCCCAGGCACCCTTGCACCATGGTGCAAGGGTGCCTGCGCTGGTGCTAGGCTGACGAAATGGCACCAGCACATGGGCAAAGGACAGGAATGCACCATATTGGATTAATACGGTGCCTTCCTTTGCTTTCCCTTTGACATAGGGCAGTGAAGCAAGGTGACGTGCTGCGCTGCCCTATTCCAAATCCCCTTAAATGAGAGCCTAAATGTATTTATATGAAATACACATTGGGTCTATAGTCTTTCTTCCTGTAGGTGTGCTAAATTAATATCTCGATTTGAAAACGATGATACCAGCTTACCACTGACCCAGAAGAAGTATACGTTCGCATATCAATGACATCATATTTTGGCTCCATTGCTAGAAATGGTTGAATGATATGGGCAGCAAAACAGTTCACTCCAGTTTGGGGTCTTATGCTACGCAAATATACATTTATCAAATTGTGTAGTATGAGTTCAATTAAAATCAATCGCAAATCTTGAATGTGATCAGGTTCTGACTTTTCCTGTGATTGGTGGTTTTATAATCTAGCACAGATACATTCTGGACCAAGACGCTTATGGATTGCATGACAGTGGAGGCACTGAATGCCTTGCAAGTGCAGGCAGCCATCAAGTAAGCAAATATATCACTCCACCAAGCAACACAAGTGAGATGCCTGAAAGGAATGTAATGACCTAGTGGTCACATCAAGTGACAAAAATAATTCACAAAACGTTTGCCAATTTACTGGTCGTTGCCCAAATACCTCCATGATTCAAAATGTGGTGCCACGATTCGTGAAGATACAATGTGAGATGGGTGAGTACACATAAAGGTGTACCCATGGATTCAAAGATAGAGAACCAATCCTGCTTATTTATCAGTCTGTTTTTAAACCGCACAGCAACTACTTTCGCAACCTGTCTTTTCACTTATAATCTGAAGACACACCTACTCCTGCATGAAGACATATTTGTGCATAATCACTATTTCTGCCAAGAATTGCTTTATGCTACCCTGGATCCCGCCCAGTTATTACTTTGTATTCCCTTGTTCAAGAGCCAATGCTTTTTCATATTTCTACCCCTGACATATATAAATGTCTCTCCTTTACCCCGCCTCCTCAAATCTCTCTATAGGTCGAACTCAAAGCAGTCCTGCTCAATAATTTATGAGGCCATCCATGGAAGATCAATTCCGGTTTTCATGTTTCTATACATCTCTGTGTGCTACAGTCCTGTGGCTGAAGTGGCTTAACAGTGAAGGATGGAGTATGAGCAAAACCTAGCAACCCTTCACACCTGGTCTGGTGAAAGTTGCCAGTTTATATTTATGAACCCAAGTTCTCTCAATGCACCAAGCAGATAACTGAGATTTGGATCTTGACCCCCTAAATCGAATGACAAATAATTCCTTAGAAGTCCAAAACTCTTCTTTAACCAGATCACATAGGAGGTTAGTTAATGACTAAATCCTCAGACATATACTCCAGGCCACGCCCCTGTGTTTTTCATACGTGGGGTCCGCCAGTTTAACTTTAGAGGAGATGTTAAAGATGTTGAAAGATGTCTGAATAGGATCCCTGTCCAATGGCCATCTCATAAGCAAAGCTATCACTCTGACACCTAATGGGTGTGGAAGCCGTGTTCAGATGCCCTTGTGCAGACAAGCTTTCATGTCGACACTCCTACGGGCTTAAAAGCTCACCTTGTCTCCTCTCTGTGGACATCCTTGCTTTAGAGATTAATTTCTTGGCGGCCTTTCTTCTGCTGTCTTCATATAGTGGAGCAGATTCGCTGTCTTGCCACCCAGCAGGGGAAAGCGAGCTGAATGCGGCTGCTCACCTTGATGGCACTTTCCACATAATAATGACTTCATGAATCTTTCATCTTTAATAGATTATGCAAATCAGGGGGCATACAAGCAACAAAGATCGATAACCGCAGGCGTTTAATTGCTGGCGGAAAGGGGGGCAACAGATTTTTAGAGTGAACATAATCTGCAGCCCTTCTTTTGGTGATAGGGGCACTCATCCAAAAATTGGATCCCGTCCTAAGTGCCTTAAATAATTCCCCCCTTTCCTCCTCTTCTTGTTGTTGTTCTTTAATCTCTACTTTCAGATGTTTGCCTTCATTAGTGCTGGTGAGGAGCGATGAGCGTTAATAGCCCTGCCTCTGCTCTTTGCCTGCTCCCCCTGATTAAAACACTGCATACAGATGAAGATGTTAGCGGTAAGGTGCCACTAGGGATTGTCAAGCTGGGCTGGCAATGAACTTTTTTACACTCGGATCCTGGCGGATCAGGTGGAGAGCTCCCGAGGCGCGAGTCTGCGGCAACATGGAAGCCTGCAAAACCGTGATTTAACAACTCTTTCACAAGCAGGCTTGATTTTGTTTCCTTAGCTCCCCACGGTCAGACCTCCTCAGCCCCATGCCCTTGAAGATGCCCTGTCTTCCCTATCCATGGAATGGAATGTGGCCTTGTGTTTAAAGTATTGACTGTGGAACCAGAAGGCTTGGGTTCTGTTCCATGCTTCCCCAGCTTATATGAACAAATATCTCTTTGGACGCACTACCCTATCTGATGAAATTACGAATGCCTGGAAGGAAAACTACACGCCTGCAGTAAGACTGTCAGGATAGTTTAACGTAGGTCCAAGAAGGGGGGATACATGCCGTTTTTTTAGGATCACCATTTTCTATACCATTGAGATCAATTTAGATTCTTTGCAAATATATCTTATACCTTTATCTAGGAAAATATGGCAACGATCAAGCCCTCGAGGAGGATATATATATAATGGGCACTCCAGCACTATATGATTAGGCATCAGAGCATAGGTTGCAGTGGAGGGTGACTACAGTCTAGCATCTGTTTCCTTTACATTGTCAAAGCTGTGACTTGCAAATGATGACAGCACTTTCACGATCAGTTATGCTACAGTGTTTACATCCCTGGACCGCTGCTATCATTGGGAGGTTAATGATGTATGTTGTAGGGTTTCTCACTGATTTCTTTGAGATGTGGGTCCAACTCACTGGTTTCGTGAAGTTAAGGGTCAGCACTGATTTCCTGGAGGTGAGAGTTCCTCACCATCTGCCCCATTCATAACCAGTCTGCGAAATCCTGCCAGTGGCCAACTGGACATGAGGATGATTTTTTAAGCTGCCTCCCTGGCTCGCCTTAAGAGCTCCATTCTGCACATCCCCGGTCTCTCTTTTTGTTCACTGTTATTCATCCTCAAACTCCCCCGACGAACCCACATCACACCCCACCTCAGGCAACTCCACTGGCTCGCTGTACAGAAGAGATACCAATTCAAGCTGCTGACCCAGCCACGCAAGGCTTTTCACAACCAAGGACTTCCCTATATTAACCACCACATGAACTTCCAGCAACTGTACAGAAGATTACTCTCTGCCTCCCTATTCCTTGCCCACCCTCCCCACCTCTACAGAAGCAGGAGTGGAGGACGCTCCTTCTACAACATCGCAGCATAAACCCGGAACAGCCTCCCCATGCAGCTCCAGACCATCACCTCTTTTCCAGAATTCTGAAGGACCCTTAAGACCTGGATTTTCGAATGAGCCTTCCGGGACCTGCAAGGACCTGGATACCCTATTGGGTGAATAGCTGCACTTTATAAATCCCGATTGATTGTTGGTTATTCACACCTCATCCTTTTACATTGTTCATTATTCCTCCCTCGCTCCTACATATTATTTTCTTTTTTTCCTTTTCACACCAAATACACATATTTGGTCGCAATTGTGCACATTCCACAAGCAAACACCATCAGGGTGCTCTGTCTTTTTACACTCTGACCCTTTGTATATCAGATAACTGTCCCTAGAAAATCTTGCTACCTTAATATTGTGGACCAATACAAGGGTTAATACTTAAAGAAGGTGAGGGCAATTAGGCAAGCATATAGTTGCTATTCTTAACCACACACACACATACACACTCATTGATGTTTTCCCCACAATATTATGATACCACAGTATTTTGGATGTGATATCCTGTTAGAAAACCAACTCTTCACCACTTTTTCTTTTACACTGCTCAACATGTTTACCCACACAACTTATCTCTATCTCTGTCTACCACTCTCTCATACATACAGACACAAGTCGACAGAAAGAAACTAACAGACACCGCACAAAACACACACGGACAAATGACATAAACACACCTACACACAAGCTTAACCGTGGTGGCAATTCCACAGCGGTGCGGTGGTTTAATTGAGTGGGCAGGCCGCGTCGGCCAACGGATGCGCGCAGCACTACGGAGGTAGTGCTTGCGACGGCTGTTGGCCGAAAGGCGCATCGAAGGGGTTAACCATCTTTGTTTCACACAAAGCTCCTCTTCCTCCATGCACCCTTCTAAAGATTTCTTCTTCCCCTGTTTCTTTTCAGCCCTCTCAATTACTCTCTTATGTACAGTTTGTTCCTGTGTCGCTCAAAATGGATGCTTAGGTTGACGATGAAGGTCAGCTCTGTCACTGCACTATTATGGGCCTCTAGTTTACCAAGTTATAAAATGCCTGGCCATGGCTGCCGACCTCAAGGATCATTTAAGAGGCAATGGGAGTGTTATATGGAGATCCCTTTCCAAATCTTGAAATAGCTTGGGGTCATTTGAGGAAACGCCAAATGGACGGAAGGAGCTTTGGAAACACCCACCTGAGCCCTTCCAGTTCAACACACATAGATCCCAGTGCTAAACGAGGGTTGAGAAAACGAAATCCTTACTATCCACAGGAAAATGACATGTGGAAGGACAAGCATAGGTTAAAAGGTAGCAAACAGAAAGAATGCCACTAAAGCACCTCAAATGTAATAACAGAAATAGCTCTCGCAGGTCATGGTGGCTATAACTGATTGGTGCAGCTCTGTGTGACTTCAAGCGTGGTCTACTGACACGGGGTAAACGGGGCGTCATTACGATCATAACGATTTCCAAGTATTCTTACAGCCTATACCTACAGCTGTAGATGCTTTATACCTAAATCATTGAGAGTACAAGACAAGGGACTTTTCACACCACATAAATAAAGCACATCTAGCGATGACAGCATACTTCACACATAACCAGTGAGCAAGTAAAAATACCCTACTCTCTTTCAGAAAAAGAAATGTCTAGGAGGTGCCAGCATGTGGGAAGCCTGGTGTGAAGTTTCCCTAGAAGTGTGCCTAATAATCCTGAACAGACTCTTCTGCTGTAGCTCTAACTTGGGCAGAATGTAAATTATTTCAGTGGGACAGAATGTTTCCTTGCCTGGCGGGAGAGGCATTTGCTAGTTTCGGTGGACGATCAACACCCACCTTCTGCTTGCCTTTGAGTACCTATAGGCGAAAGCAATATCCCATCTCTCCAGACCAGATACAATGACTCTCAAGAGAAAATAAAACCCAGAGGCTAGTGTTGCCTTGGAACTCCGCTTACCGGTCACCACAGGATATGTCTGGGGTCCTGACACGTTGCTTCCCAGGTCTTGGTTGGCGGACGCTGAGAGGCTTGACTTCACTTCATCCAGACCGGGGGTAAGTGCGGGCAGAGAGTACTCGTTAGCCTGGAGAAAAGGAAACAGAGACACTTATCAGTGGTGCGTTGCAGAGGGGACATATGTAAAGAGCATTGTGGGTCAAACGCTATTCCTCAGAGGGATATGGATGCCCCTTTGAGAAATCAGTGTTGGAACAATAGCTCTGCATTGCAAGCTAGGTCAGGTGATTTTGCATCAGGGCTATGTTTACGAGAAGCTGCTAGAGTTGGGGCAGTGTCAGCCAAACCAAAGGCAGCGAGAAGCATGGGTCTGTTGGGAAATCTCTCCATGTCTTTGCTGTGGGTTGCATAAAATCCATGCGCTGACCCTGTGACGCAGCCCTTCGCCTTCATGGTCGCTCCAGGAAGTGGCAGGGCTTGCTTCACAGGGCCTGAATCACTGCCTAGGAAATCGCCCTTGTGATGTTTTCCGGGTTAAAGGGCTGAGTTAGAAACTGACAGCTCGAGGATTGAAAAAAACACAGAAGTGAATGGGTGGCCAGCCTTCTTTCTGGTTCGCAACCTCCACCGTCAAGGTGTTTCTCTGGTGTGAAAAAGGTTATGAGCATAATTTGGTAAATTAAACAGACTGGAGTGCGTTCTTATTTGAGGGCTGCGTGGTTAGGAAAGCATTGGACAGCTCTTCCCAAATCTCAGAGTGGTATGGCGAAATATCCTTCCAGTCATAACAAAGCACGGACCCCCCCCCACACACACACACTTCAATCCACCCCCCTCCTCCCCACTCCAAACATCAGTCTTTCTTCTGCTACTTCTGTGTGCATTGGGGTATGAAATTGGGGAGGGGGCCAGGCCGCCTGGCCAGCAGACGGGTGGGAGGGGAGAGTCATTGCATCTGAAAGGGGGTCCCGTCCCCGAAACCATGCCGCAAATTGCCTTTTTATTATGGCGTTTTTCAGACCCAGACCGTGGGCCCTTCACAGCTGCTTTTTCAAAGGGCGTAATAAACCGGCGAAGACCAAGAAAAAAGGAAAAGTGGGTCTGATTAATATTACATTAAATTAAAACTGATTTTCTGCTCTTTCTGGGTCCGTTTTTTTCAGCCCACGCCCCCCTTCTAACCCCCACCTCCTCAGCTGGGCCCGATTGCCTAGTCATTTCCAATTCCTTTTCGTATTGATCTTGCTGTAGAAATCAGTTTTGTAATTAGCTGCAAATTAGGCCTTCTTCTGGGGGTGAGGCTGCCCCCTGATTTATCACCGGAGTAATTTGCTGTGATCGGAGAGAAATTAAAATGAACTCAATTAGACTGCGGGTTTGCTTTATGGGCCCTGCTCGGAGTTTCAGGGGGAAAAATGAGTGTGCTGGCGTTTAATAGTCTAATGAAAGTAAATAAAGGTTATCCATTGTAATAAACCCTGGGACTCAGGGAGAGAAGGAACACTACTCAGAGGCTAGCTCTGGTGTTTTATGCTTTGGGGGAGATTCGAGTGGTTTTTATTTTGCCTTTTATTGAGACAAACAGCCTTCAAAGACAGGAAGTTGCATAGGAGGACTGGATTTTGTAGATTCTGGAAAAGCCAAGGCTGGGCAACCCAAGACATCTTTTGAGATTGGGTTTGGGGCTGAACCTGGGCAACGCCAGACAAGCAGAGTGAAGAACATTGGAGCATCTGTGAGGAATAAGTCACAACATTGAGGATTGTATAAATTATGTTTTTCTGTGTTTGACTGACCGGATTGGAAATTCATTCACTGTTACTACTATCAGTCTGAAGTGGACAATCGGAGAGCCCGCCTGGAATCGACGGGAATTTGTAGGACCTGGTGGTGCGTCACTTCGTTGTGTAGCCCTTAAAAGGAGACAGGCTGTGGCAGGAGGTGATAAAGTGGGAACTGTGTTTAGCTTCAATGGGGGTCATGGGCTGTGGTGCATGGGGGCAGCTAAAAATGATGCCTGTGCTCGGAGATCGCTAGAATTTACGGATTCACATCCAATTATTGACTAGCATCAACTAAGATGGTGTCAACTGGAAGAGGGCCACTCGAGGGCAAATGGGAAGCATCCATTCTCTCTTGTAGAGCTAATTAAATACATAAAGCACAGATGGCATACAAAGAAGCAGCTTTTTTTCCAGTAGAAAAACGTCTTGGAAGGCAGGCCAAAATAAGACAAGCATAAGTTGTAGGCCCGGAAGTCGACCAGTGAAATATTTGCTCAGAGAGTACATTATCGAGGCACACCACCACCACCCAGCAAAGGTGGTGGACACATTCATCACATCAGGCACAAAAACCTGATCCACACATGTATAGGGACCCTTAATGGAGGTGAAATGGGAGATGGGCCAGAGGTTATGTGAAAGCCAGAGAGGGACACTCTGCTGACTGAATGGGTGAGCTGGGCTTTATTCTTAGTCCTTCCATAACCTGAGAGTTTGAACTCAGCTAGCACTATTGGCCCAAGTGAGTAAGAGATGCAGTTTCATGCACATCTTCCATTCCCACTAGCCAACAGGAACCCCCATGCTCGCTCAGTGATCTTCAGCTAATCTGAGCTATGGAAACTGTGCTGAGTTTGTATTCCTCATGCATGTGGAGATGCACTCTGAGATGCCTCTTAAAACCATACATTTTTCATTTATTTAACTCACTGAGAAGATTGGGAAGGAGCACAAGGCTGACAGTGAGCTAACATCAGTGACTATGGCTAGCATTTGCCTTGAGCATTTTCCCACAATTCCTCTAGTCTCTGATGAACTTCAGCCTTCATTCAGTTTAATTTTTCAACAGATCTTACCTGTTCAGATTTGATGTGCTCTGAGGTTTGGAAGACGTCAGGATAAGACGGGCGCTCAAAAACTCGGTCTAAAGCGTCCAGTTGTTGCTGGGTGAAGGTGTCGGCACGGAGGTGCTTCCGTAAACTCTCCACACTGCTCGGGGAGTCTCCATTTGGGCCTGTCCCGTCGGATCCATCTACAAATACATACAGAAACAAAACAGGGTCACGATTTTTGTGTTACCCAGTTCTGTTGAACTCATGAACGTGTTCTGGTTGTAAATTCAAATGAAGGGTCTGGATGAACAAGGAACCACACTGTGTTATGATGCCTGTGAAAAAATACCAAATAAAACCCATGTTTTAGAGTGATATCAAATATCCACTGAAGCAACCATGCGGATTGGTCCCAAAGCCGGTGCTGAGATCCAGCATGTGGTTAGAGTCCAAGCAATATAGCTTTAGACCGAAAATCTGCCTTAATAATGAACATCTGTTGGAAAAGATTAGTTGAAACTAGGTAGGACAGATGAGTGTGGCATTATGAGGTCTTGTGAAAAATAAATTGAAGAAGACTCTATGGTGATTTTAAACTCCATTGTTTTGAGTGTGTAAAGCAAGAAAATATTGTTTGTGAAGGATGAAGAAAACAGGTGGTATACAAATTGTGTAATGGAAATTAAGGTCAGGAGTATGGATTTGCTGAACATCAGAGTGTCAATATTTTGTGGGATTGGCACACTCCTGGGACTCCTAGACCTTGTTTTCGGGGTGATGTAATGTAAAAGTAATGTGAAGCATGATTTTATGAGTGAGCAGAATGAGTCTGTTTGTAATTGCTAGAAAGTGCACAAGTGATGTAGGAGTGATCGAGTGAGAAGGAGACTTAGATTTACCAGAGTTTAAAAATGCAACACCCTATTTATTTACTTGGACATCTGTTATGGTTAGACATTGGTACAGGTAGTCCAAGAAAGGAATGTCTTGTTCTTCATCTCAACCCCAGCCAGCTGAGGTCTTCTTTGATGATAAAAGTCTGTTCAGCAGCTACCGTAAGACGTCAGGTGTCAGTCCCAAGACAAAGGGCCATTAAGGTAGGATGAAGCTCTCTCGTCAAAGCTACTCCATCAACTAGACTTTGAGCACTTGTTTGTCTGGAAGCTAGGAGTGACCTAAGGATGTCACAGAGGCAGCTATTTCATGCACATCTGGATACACAAACCACACTGGCTGTTTGAATGTTTTCAGCTTATTCATAAGACTCAGGTCAGGGATGATTTTAGGATGGATACAAATATTGTATTTGAGCACCAAAAGTCTAGAACTAGTCAATAAGTTGTTTCACCCAGGTCATCTACTATTGAATAGTTAGTTAAATGAAAACCCGCTGTCACAAACCTGGACCTTCAGTCTCACATTAAACTATGTGAAGTATGTACTTCATATAACCCTCACCCATTCTATAAAAATACTCAATACTCCCTTGCATATGAAACTGAACCATCTAGACAGATGGTTGTGCAAGTGTTTTAGGTACTATTGTCTTCAACTAAGTATATCATAGCAGAAGATGTCCACCAGCATGTCTGCAAAAAGAAGCCAGAAGCTTACTGCCCGTGGACTCCATCTGAACTTGCCATTCAGGTATTCATCATGTAAGAGATAGAGAAAGGGCAGTCAGGAGGTTTGAAGGAACGTGATCACCCACAGGTTTAAAGTTTCAGGGGACGTATAACGCCCAACATTAACTGGAAGCCCATCTATGGTCATGTGCCTAACTACCTTACAAATCACTCTTCTGTAGAACCCAAACTGGCCATTACTAAGTGGCTACAAAACAAAGTTAGAGGGAATCATCTAGATGCAGCAGGAGAACCTGTTTGGAATCAGCACAATATGTATCATCGCAAAAGTTTCATGAGCCAATGAAGAAAGCACTTCTTAAATGCACCAGTCAGTTGTTTGCCTTCGTTATTTCTATATGTACCTCTCTGTCTAATACGATAGGCAGCTTCTCATATATTTATTATTCTGTTATTGGGCACCGAGAAGCCTTGCTTGTTCCTCAAAATTGTTGTGCAATATAAATGAAATAGATACAAAATAATATTTGCGCACAGATACAAAATGACTAATTCTCGCCTAGTAAATAATCAACATTTTTGTGTGGAGGGATGGTAGGCTTTCATGCTGCTCGTACTGTGTATCAGCACCATCACCACAGCAAAAAAGAAGTCTTATTGAGTTGCCTACAATGTCTCGGTGAACTTTTAAAAGCCTGAATGGATTTTTGCACTGCAGTGGCACCATATAAGAGCTGGAAGCCTGAAATTTGCAATGGTTTCCTGCTCATTTCACAGTTCACCATGTGATAGTGGTTCTGTGGTGATATGTGATCTGGTTGTGTGATGAGTGCCAAAACCGTGCATCACAGAGCGGCACTGTGTAAATTGGCACGTATGTTCTGTTGTGGCTTTCTGATGACTCTATTTAAGTGTCAGGCACTTACAGCACTTTGGTCTTGGCATTTCACTTGTAGTGCGCACCAATAGGTAAAACTGTTTCACCAGAAAAGCCAATATGCAATCAATGAGAATCCAGCAACCACCATGTCCACCGCAAAGGAACACGTATGGGCTGGGATTCCTTTCTGAAGTCCAAATAATCTCCCCCACCACTTGATCATCTTCAATGTGCTGCTGTTGCCCCCTTTATGCATCGTGGTATGATAAATTGAAGACTGGGGAAAAAAGCAAAAGGTTTATTTGTGGCAGGCATGCTCACCTCGCCACTTGGAGAGGATCACAGATGTTGGTTGTTTCTCAACTAACTGGTACTCTTTCTAGTTTTATTGAACTCAGAAGGATGAAATAGTTAAGAGGACATGCTAGGGCTTGAACCTATGGCCAATAGAATTAAGCACAGATCCCTTCCCCGTAATGTATGCAGTAATCCACAGGACCACGAAACAAGCTATAGACAGGGTGGGGACTCAACTTTTCAAATCTTTTTTTGATACCGACAGTACTGGTGGGTGCATTGTAATAGTACACTGACAATAACCCTAAAAACAAATTCTGGTGGTAACCATGCTGTGCCAATGAGGATAGCACCGCAATTGCCACACACACCTTCAGTGTGAATTTGTTGTCAGACCTAAAAGACCCAATTCCTGTTTTTCACAGTTAGAAATAAACAGTGTGGACCAAAACAAACTAATTTCCCCAATAGATAATATGCAGGCCAGTATTAAGCCCTTGAAGATAAACAGTAGTTTTGCATCTACAATCAAAAAGACTGGAAATGATTTAATGGGGCGTTCCCTCCGACTCTATCTCAAATGTAATCATATAGGCTTGAAAGGATTAGAATTTATAACCTTTGACCTGTTTTTCACGTAGGCTGTCATCCTCACCGCTTGATACTTCTCTGCATTCCCTAATTGTGGAAACCACCTCCTGTAGGCTACAGCCCACTAAATCCACTGAAACCATTTGCCAACAAAGCCCCTGCCTCTCTGCATTGAATGAGCTGCTTAGAGAGTACACCTCAGCTCATAAATCATTCCGAAGGTGACTGTGCTATATGACATAATCAATACTGCATTATAGCAAGGTGCCGTATCATTCATAAGATAATACAAAATATCTTCTATTGATTTATTTCATAAGCCACCCAATACTTTCCCTTCCCACAGCACAAAAAACATTCCTCTCTTTCACTTTCCTGAGGGAGTGCGCAACATTTGTATCTTTTTTTATTCTTTTTTATATTTCCAGCCCAGAGCATCACATAAAAATACAGAATCTGACAGCAAAAAAGAGACGACCGATTTCCCAGCTCCTCTCTACAGCAAGCAATTGTAAAGGCATAGGCCTGGCTAGCAGTTTGAATCATGTCTATTTTTGTTTAACCCCTTCGATGCTGATGACGAGCTCAGCTCGTCATCAGCTACGGCGCTCGTATGCTGATGACGTGCTGAGCTCGTCATGTAACGCAGGTTTTTTTAAAACGCTGCACACAGCGGGAAAAGCCGCCGCAGCGATGCGGTTAAAAAAAAGGCTTTTGTAATAAAGAATGCTTTCTATATATAATATATCTATGAGATAAATAGCTTAATGTATGATGAATCCGTGTGCTTTTGAGAAATAAAATAGTTCTTCTCGCGTTGCAATGCAATGATACACCAAACAACCAATAACATGAGGTGAAAGGGCAATAACTCTCACGAAAGCAGCAAAAGTCCACTGTATGTATATGTTACAGAATTGGCAACATTGCAACTTGCAGACAGCTGCACTGTTAAACTACATCGAAAAAGGTGGTAAAAGCGTTGCCCTTGACAACTTGGTGCTATTGTTGTTTTCCCTCTGCTCCTGCTAACCCCCTCCAAAAAAGCACAAGTGGTTTGTACCGGGAGAATGAAGGTGAAAGTGGGATGAAATGATAAGGAATAACTTTGTTGGATTCTGGGGTGGTCTGAAGTTTGCAATATCCATGCAGAATTCTTTCTTAGGAGGCTTGCTTAGCCTTGTCAGAGACAGACAAAGAAAGCTGATGACAATAAGACCCTACACTCCCCATTATGCAAAGAGCTGAAGGTAAAACACAGTCGGGCTGGCTGAAGGTGCTAGGCGTGGTATGGAGTACCTTACCCACTGTGATCAATTCAAAGAAAGCTATTCACCCTTCACCAAATATCTGTATCTGCATTTAATAAAACAAGTACCTTATTTAAGTTTTTTATTTGTAATTTGCAAATAC
Organism: Lissotriton vulgaris; assembly: GCF_964263255.1. NCBI lineage: Eukaryota > Metazoa > Chordata > Amphibia > Caudata > Salamandridae > Lissotriton > Lissotriton vulgaris. The sequence continues at coordinate 772,069,072 of NC_141693.1, forward strand.
ACGATCATAGGGATTTGTGATTTATGTTACCTGTGTTTATATTGGGAAATCTGCCCTTCTTATTTCATTGTAAAAATAAACTAAAAAGCAAAACATCACCACTGTGTGACAACCCAACTAGGATTTGGGTAAGATGGAGGTCTTGCAGACGGAGATGTGGAGGGAAGATTCTGGTTAGAGATGAAATTCTAGTGCTTCCAAACAACAAGCAAACATTGCCATTACCAATAGGTCGCGTTTTGCCAATGCATTTTATCCGCTGGAATTGCTTTTTCCAATGCTAGATGCTTTTATACGGCACCACTAATGTCAAAGGCAGTAGTGGTTCCTAGCCTTGCTAAAAGTATAGGAAATATTGTTTCTGTACTTTCAAGTTGGCTAGCACATTGCGTCACAAGACACAGCAACGTGGTGATTATCTGGAAAGTTTAAAAAAAAAGAAATTCTATACATTCTATACTCTAAAGGAGGTTGCCATTTTGCGTTGGACTTAGAATCACCCATATCATAACTGGCAGAGGGGTTGTCATTTCATACGTGACACCTTGAACCAGTTCAAGGACTTTAGGAAACATCTTTTTACATTCTGGACACATACAAACCCTTACAGAGGGAAGAAGGACATTGTAAGCATCAGAAGGCTTAGTGTACTTAGTTTAAAAAAAAGTAGGATTGACTAGATGTCATGGGCAGCTACAACATTTGTGCATCCCTTTAAGTAATAACACGGACAGAAAAATATGACTTCCCTTTGTTTGTGGAGGGAGCACTAGCTCAGCGATTATTTTTGCATATAAACTCACATGGCCATTTTTATGGAGTTTGCATGTGATGTGTTTGTATATAGACCTTGTAGTGTTCTCGAAGACATAGTTCTGCGTGTTTGGTTTTTGTGGCTACGTAGGACATGTAAGTGTTTTTTGCTTTGTGGGCTCTAGCCATATGTGTTTGAGGACATTGCGCGGTTGCGGGCTTTGTTGTGTTTTCCTGCAGTATGCGATTCACTGGAGATGCATTTTCAGTACACTTTTTCAGATGTTGGGTTAGTTGTTCTATGAGGTGCCTGACGGAATATTGATACTTTTGCAGAGTTGTTGCCATCATTGTGCATGTATGGTTATGTTTTTTATATGCAAGGTACACACATATATGTGTAATATTTACTAATGTGCATTCAGTACGTTTAGGCGACGGTAGGAAAGCATTTTGTGTAAATGAATGCATATGTGTGTAAGTATGTTTGCTCTTATCTCGAATATACGTATTTGTGTATCTGTAGGTTCTTATGCCTAGATATCTATGTGTGTATTTCTGGAAGAGTTCTACATGTCTGTTCGTGTGCACTTGTGTTTTCAACTGCATCTATATGAGTTTGTACATGTGTTGGCCTAAGTAGCTCTATGTACTTATGTGTCAGACTTGTTTTTGAACATCTTTTTGTCAGTACAAGCATGTTTATGTGTTTCTATATGTATTTACTGGTTATTTGTATGCGTTTAGATGTAGTTGTGTCAATTTGTGCTTGACTGTAGGTGCATATAAAATGATAATATGTCTGGGTCTGTATTCCTGTGACCATCTGAGTATATGTGTATATGTGTGTCTGTATGAATGAGTATTTCATGAAGGTGCATGCCTACACCTGCATATAAGCATATGTCTGTGATTGTGTATATGTATGTGTACGTGATCCTATGCATGTGTGAATGACTGTGTCATAGGGTCGCTTGCTGCCGCCCTTTTTTTTTTTAATATGTAGGCGTGCGTTTGAATGTGGGTGTGAATGACTGAGACATGATGATAGTATGTGTGTGTGTGTGCTGTTGTGTGTGGGTTTGCTTTTATTGGTGCCCATAAGTATATCTGTGTGCATGTGCATTCCGGTGTGAATGACTGTGTGTCATGATAAGTGCACGCGTGTTTGTAGATGTGAGTGTGCCTTTATAAGAGCTCTTGTATTTGTCTGTGTGTGGGTGTGAAAGACTGTGTGTCATGATGGTTACACACGTGTGTGTAGATGTGCAAGTGCCTTTGTTGGCGCCCACGCGCACGCCTGGGTGTGCACCTGGGAGCAGGCGCACCGCAGCTGTATGTCAGCTTAAAGTGTAGGCTTCTTAAGTCACCGCGTGCCTCTGTCCCTTCATTTATTCCGGGGCCCTTCAGATCTCGACAAATCTGTCAGTCTAAATTTGCGGGAGATTATGGCGCGCTCTCCCCGGCCCAGGGAGCGGTGATATATGATATGTGCTGCCCCTATTGATTGCCTGATCTGGTGGCAGAGGGCCGGCGAAATGAACTTGGAATGAACATCATGCCTCAACTCATTGTGCGTATAATACACTACTTAATCCCACATTTTTCAGCCACCATGGAATTCAATTGATCAATCATGTTTCACTGATAGTACTATTTTAGGGGTTATTGCTGCTATGCTCTGCACGATGACCTTTTTATTTATTTATTTTTTTGTGTCAGCTCAGGACCTGGTGATGAGCCCAGGCTTAAAGAGTCACAGGGAATGAGATAGAGAGAGACCAGCGAGGTAGGGGCGAGTGAGGCAGGTGGGAGGAAGCGGGGAGCGGTGGGGGAGGGGTGGGAGGATATGTGTTAAAGGAATCAGCCGGAATAAGGGGATAATGCATAGAAGGTTGTACCAAAGGATAAAAGGTTTGTTCAAATACAGAGAACGTAATATATGGCATCAGAGACATATATACATTTGTTTGCATTCTTACTGGCCAATATTAACATAGACACACAGGCAAACACACATACACGTCTGTGTTTTAAATATATATCTAAACACATATATAAATACCCATGCACAGGCCTGTAGGTCAGTGTTTTTAACATACAAAAATATACCTATACAGACACACACAGACAAATATGGAGGTGCACACAAATATAGATGTATGCAGATGTGGAGTATACTATTCTGTTTATTACGAATACGTATGTGAAAGCGACAATAAACAACAATATACAGCATTACACTCAGCAGATCTGCATTTGTGGATTAGGCCATGTTGTTATTGAATATGAACATCTTACAAAAAGAGGTATTTAGTAAGAGCATAAGGGGGTTAAATTGATACAGTGAGAAAAGAATTTCGTTAACTTGGCCTTGAGATTATGAGTTCACCTCCTTTCCTCTGCAAAGCAATTGTAAAATGGATTTTGCAGTGTAGTGCACTTCTCCCAAATAACATGTTTTTATTGGGGCACATTTATTTTCACTGGCATGGCATTTACAGTATAGTCTCAGAAAAATACAAAGGTTAAAGTGAGTTATAAGTAAGTTAGTAAGATGTTAACTTAAATCCTTAGAAATTCACTGGAAAAACAAAGGTTAAAGTGGAGTTATACAGAGGTCTTCTAATAATAAAAAAAAAATATTTTAAAACCAAAAATACAATGAATTCACCAGTTATACATAAATGACCTAAGTATAATGTACCGCCATAGATTTCACATGTCATCAGTAGAGTTATAGGTGAGGTCATAAGCAGAGCTTCAGAGGGGTGCAAGTTATACTTAGATCAGCTCTGTATAAGTGAGATAGAATGACAATGACTAAGTATGTACGACCTCAGGTGTTTCATTCAACTCAATTAAACTGTTCTGTGGTAATAACACAGACGTTGCCCTTTGCACTATAACAAATGAGCAAGAAAGTGTTTATTGGTACACTTGCTCCAAATAATATGTTATTTTTCGACATTAATTTTCACTGGCATAGCATAAATATCTTCATATATTTTAAATGTAGAGTCAGATATGAAGGTGGAACTCTGTGGCACCCTTCTTGCTTGGTAAGGGAATAATCTTTTTTAAGGGCATACACGTCAACAAAAATATTTCTGAAATAATGCTGTTCAAATGATTACTTGAGTTAGTAATATTTTTAGTCAAACACTTATGTTTGCCGCTTCGATGCGGATGACAAAGCCAGCTCATCATGGGCGTTACCTGCGCAGCGCGCATGACGAGCTGGCTTTGTCACGTTACCCGCGATTTTTACATTTCAGCGCGCAGCGGGAAAACCCGCTAGCGCGCATGCGGTTAACCACTAAGCCATATGTGTGCCTTAGTTCCCTGTTTACAATGATACCATGAGAACCAGGCCTTTTCATTTGCATATTCTAAATTGTCATATTTCCATTAATATGCATTTGTAAACATGAAATAGAGGGCACAAAACATTTGGAAACGCCAGTGGCTTGATAGAAAGCATCAACCGTAGAAACATCCAGATAAATTATCAAATTTGCTCCTAGTAGAACTGTTTACTGCAAAATATATCTTATGTAGAACTATTTTGTAGGTGTCAAAAGATGATATGTCCAGCAGACATGGTTTCCACAGACGTGAAAAAGCGAAACACTTTGCAACTTGCACTACATTTTCTGTAGACTTTTTGAAAGGTTCAACTAAAACCTTTGTAACTTCATACAAAGCAAGCTGTAAGCACCATTTGAGATAATACAATGAAATGGAAGCTAAAAGCCAGGTGCAGATTGAATGTTTTTACTTCCATTATTGTTGCACTCTAAAATGCTCTGCAGGTAAGAGGGAGAGAGAACCAATTTGTCCCAACTTTGTGACAGAGGAATTACTTGGGAGCAGAAATAACCTGGTAAGTGTGCATTTCATTGCAAAAGGAGTGAATAAACATGACATCTTATAAACAGTTTGGGTCTATAAAAGAACTGTGTACCGCTAAATGAGTCGTAGTAAATGGACAAAATGTAATATTTCTCCAATCTACTCTACATGTTTGGTTATTTCTAAAAAACTTATTTTTTTAATATTTTTCTGCATCAAGTACATTGCTAATAGTAAAACATGGCTAATACTGGTCTGATGTATTTTATCGATAAAACACCTAAAGGATACTATTAGAATCCTTAAGTGCGATAGCATGGACTGGATAGTGTTTGCCTTGTATGTGTATCTGTTGTATACTTGGTGGGTGAGAAGCAAAACTGGGGAACAAGTCGCTAGGCCATGAATCAGACTATTTTACTTCAGTGAATTGCACTGTACTTGTTCCTTCTAACTGAATTTTAAAATGTAATGTAAATGTAAAATGTGTATATGTAAAATTTGTATACCTTTTACATCCCACCGTGGGTGTCTAGAGTCATATGAAATAGGCAGTCTTAGCTGATTTTCTAATTTGCATCAGAGGGAAACATGAGTTAAACCAAAAAGATGTATGCCTTTTATGTTTCACCTAGAGGGTACCTAGAGGCACACACTGTTCCATCTGGTCTACCTACAATCTGGACTTTTGTTTAAATACTAGTGCACATGCACTTTAGTGACAAAAATGACGGTCGAGAGTGAAACTCGAAGTAAAAATGTATGTTTCAAGTTATGGTATTGATCTTAAGGATTTTATGATTATTATATTTATGTGATGTACTTTTATGGTTTTCCTCAAAAAAACGAATACAAATGATAAAAAAGAACTGTGTATGATTCTTTAACAGGGAAGTTAAGACTTTCCAATGTAGCCTGTAATAAATCATTGTCATGTCTGGCAATTCCAATGCTCCTCTGCCACATCTATTATTTGCAATGTCCATGTCTAGTTAGGATTGTTTTTTTTTAAGTTACTATCAAACTAATCCTCAAAGTTTGTCGGGGATTCAGTTATATGGTGACGATGGAGTGTCTGACTAAAGAAGCACAAGGGGTAACGAGGGCGCTAAATAGAGGAATATGCCCGAGGTACAGATTTCCATCACTAGTTATCTGCATTCAGGCCAAAAAACGGTTTGTCACTGGTGACAACTGTCTCTCACATTCTTATTTGATGGCATTAAACTTTAAGGCTTGCAATAGTTAAGACTGAAACCGGCCAACTCATTAGAAATGCTTGCCCTTCAATAAAGAGGGAATACATTGTCAAACCTACACTTGACTAAAATATAAAACCCATAACATCAGCTATCAGATGTGGAGGAGTTGGGTCTGTTTTTAAAATAATTTCCAAACGTTTGCAAGAAACTGGGGCATGTGGTCATGAAACTCTATAAATCTGTCAGTATCTTACGTTTAAATAAAGAATGTGATTGTATTTTATGAATGTGCTTTATATGTGTATGAAAAGAAACTTGTATTTTGCTCTTTGTTATTTCCCATTAGGTATTGAGCAACTACGTCACCTGCACAGATTACACAGCCTCTGATCCCATGCCACATTTCTTTTCCATACAAAATATTTTCAGTTGAAGACATAATTTATTTTTTAACCGTTTTTCTTGTTTCCCTATCAGATGTTTGTATGTCTCAAGGCAGCTTTGTCCTGTCAGGCATTTTTCCTGGACAGCCCCTCGGGGGCCTTTCATAGCACTGCCAGTTGTTGCAGTTTCAAACTCAATTGTTCTCCTCGGTACTGAGGCAAATGGAGTCATTAATTACCTTCTATCAGCTGGGCCGAGTTCAGAAAGCGATCAATAGCCCAGCGTTTGTCATTCACAGCAGCAAGCGAGCGAGCAGGCGAGCAGCCAGACGAATACCCACACACAACACAGACACCAGGAATAATCATAATACCCATTATCAATACAGTAACATGGCATTTTGATCAACACAGCAGCCACGCGTCTCTTTCAAAAGGCAGGGTTTATCTAATTTCCTCTTGCACTGCAACAAAAAGGCAGCTGCAACGTATATGAATCTATCGCACAATAAACAGGCCACACTCATGACTTTAAGCGTAAAAGGCCATTTGTTAGGACCAGGCTGCACAACATAATCAACAACCAAATAACATTAACAACAACAACCCCCCGCCAACATCATCTCCACCTCCATACACTCCAGACTCACCTTCCTTTCCATGACCCATTCCATTCTTCATCCATTTCTTCAGATCTCGCTTAGCATCCTCCCCGGTAGCACCTGGCATTACACTCATGCCTCCAGTCCCCCTTCGTCATTCACTCTCCCCCCCCCCCCCCCCACGAGGGATGGGTGTGCCCGCTAGTGACTCCCCCACCCCTCTCAAGTACCGTTAACTCTGCAGCCCGCCCTAAACTGGCACGCTCTGCCAACCCTACCCCAGAACCCTAATAACTGTAGGGAGGGTGGGTGGCCTTTTTAAACTCTCCCACCCGACGATGCCAGAATGCAGGAAGAGGAAGTTGCCTTCCTCCCATGCATTCTTATACCCACCCCCAAACCACACCCCTTAACCCCCAGCCTGGCCCTCCCAGCGCGAAAGATCCCGGGGGAAGACTAGTCTGCGACTTTCACTCCCACCTCCGCCTGATCCTATGGCATATGAATCATAAATTGTAAAAAGCAGACTTCTTTGGCTATTGACTCCCTTCAACACCTCTAGACTCTTTGGAGCCTCTCTAAGAACAGACAAAGCCTCATTTAGGAAGTGAAATGATGACGTGTTGTATGTTCTCCTTTTGGCCGTGGTAAAATACATATTTTCCTTTACAGCACTGTAATATTCTGTTGCTGTAAGTTGGATCCTGGAGTTGCTGAGAGTCACAGGTCTTGGGAGATATGTTGAACAATGGGGATCACAGGCACATACAATCTGCAGCGCATAATTTGTGCTGGTGGTTGCAGGTGGTGGGTACTGCATGAAGTTCTAAGAAACTTGACTTATTTTTCATCATCGTTCCTCCTCATCCTCTGGCCCAGAGCGAGAGATTTTAAGGCTGAAAAGGGAGAAGGAAGAAAGTAGAGAAAGATAGGGAAACAGTGGGATAGCGAGAAAGAAGGGATGAAAGACCCTGCAAGAGTGAGCTAAAGAAAGAGGAAGCTTAGGGCTCGTGAACGAAAAAAGATTGATTTGGATTCAAGACTAGGTAACTTCAGTATTAAGCAACCTTGGAATTTAGCAGAACTAGGAAGAAAAAATGTGGGCCTTCGGACTCTAATTAAAAATGGAGCACTTGTGGCAGGGATACCCTTTCCCTCTTCCCCATCCACGCCAGGGCTGGGTTCATCATAGGGAAGATATATACAATACATCACACGATGGTGCAAGTCTCAGCTGTCGGGTTCTGTATATCGGTAGTGGTCCACTCACTAAAGTTACTCAAATGAGGTAGATCGGATTTGTGGCATTGTATCTGTCATAGGCCACGCCCACCCTAACCGTGTACCAGAATTAAAGTTGCCCTGAAAAGTTCTGATGATAAACTGCCAAAATTAGGAGTGAATACATATACCGAGGTTATACACAAAACATGGGGGCAAATGGATTGTGGTGGCACTTAGCGGGTTTTGTTTAAACGTAGTTATGTGTGTACCTTTTGTGCACAAAAGAAACAAAGAGCAGCTCAGTGGGAAGCTCCTCCCCTTCCCACAATGCAGATATCATCCTCACCAATCCCAGTAAGTCTTAAAACCTAAGGCTGTGCGTTTGCTTGTGTCCTGCTATGGGGTATGTGCTCGGGCAAGTGATTAACACTAAGTATTGGGAAGAAGATATGGCCTAACAGTTAGGGCAATCAACTTCAAATCTGGAGAACCGGGTTTGAGTCTCGGCACCGACGCTCAACATCCTGTGATTCTGGGCAAGTCCCTTAATCTCCCCGTGCCTAACAAAAATTAATGTGCCCGCATGTAACGCAACTGGTGCTCATGCAAAGCGCTCTGATACCTGATTTCGGGTCAAGTTCGCGCTACATACAACTTTGAGGAAAGGGAAAAGAAGTATGCCCTTGAGCTTATGTGCATGTGTGCTTTGTTGTGTTTGGGGTGTCTTTGTCTCTACTTAATCGGATACTTGTTAGAGTAGATAAATACATTTACACTGAATAAACCATTTAATTGCTTTATGTTCTGATTAAGCAGCATGTTTTCTTTAATTGAATGTATTTTTCTCTATTTATTTACTTTCTATGCATTCTATTTTCAAGATTGAGGATTCACCCAAGCTGGGAGCTTCTGCGATCTCGAGGATCTGACCACTCTTGCGGGATCGTACTTCGTTTGTGAGAATAACAGTTTTGCTGAATGTTCACTCCCCTCACTAACCTCATGCAAGATGCACAATGAACTCAATGGAAACTGGTCAAGCATAGGAACTAATTCAATGTAGCACCCTTCCAAGACCAGAGGAGCAGGGGAGACTGCAGAAGATGGAGCCAGCCTTTCTTCAGAAGAACTCCACCTCAGCGAGCTTTGGCCGTGAGCTTGTGTGAGACGCGGTCATATACTGTCTGGCACGGCAGCTAGTTGGAAGACCGGTCCAAATTCTGAATCGCTAGGATGGCCGCACCAAACGAAAGACCAGCTGCACTGGGGTGTAGTTAACATTAGTGCAGCAGGTGCAGTAGCACCAGGGTTCATATATGTGAGAAGCCACAGCTCATATACCAGCCAAGTTAGCGCTAGGGAGCCATTATGCTTGCTTACACTGGGGCAATTGCACACTTGCTAGGGCTTCTTCCTCAGAGACCCGCTCTAACTTAGGTATGTGTACACCAAATGTCAATGAGGAATAAGTCTACAGCCAACATGAGTAAGTGAACTTCAAAAGCGGGCTTACATATTTACAGTGACGCATAGTAGCCGATCAAGAGAGGACCAGTACAGGAAGCAGGGTGCTACTGATTGATATTACCATTAGCCAATGATGCTCCTACGCCTGCAGCAGGCCTTCCTGCATTTTGCATTAGGAATGGGGAATAACATTTAGGAATCGATGCTTCCATTCAATTTCTGCATGATATTCCCACTTGCAGCTAGAACGTCACTCGGGCATTTGTCTTCTGAAAGCAGGCAACATTTTTAGGTCAAACCCCCTATGCTTGAGGTACTACGGACGCTATTAATCCTGATCCCTGAAATATTCTTAACACCAACTCATGATTAGCCCACATTATGGTTACATTTTTTATTTCAGCGTTCGGGGCATTTCGGAAGTTTGCGCCTATGTAGCCAACAACAGATGGTTTGCTTAGTGTTCCGGTTTAATGCTACTGTAGCTTACGCAGGGCACAAGTCCTAAAAAAAGAAGTGCGGGGATGCTGTCACTGGAAGTGACGTCACGACAGGAGGTGACGTCACGAAAGGTGGCTTGCACCATCGGGCTCACTGCCTCCCCTCGCTCACCCCTTTAGATGCTATTGCATCTACGAAGCCAGCGCCTGTGCAGCGTCCTGTGAGCTCCGATCTCGTCCCAGAGAGGGCAAAGAGTGAAGTCGAGCAGTTTGGTAGGGGGGACGGCGTCCACCTGGTAAAAACAGTGGGGGACGCCGTCCACCCGTGTGGTACCCCGACTCCAGCCCTGAGCTCGAGTCGGGGGAGAAAGGAGGGGATAGGAGCTCTAATTGGAACACCTCTAGAAACAGACATAGCTCTTAAGTTGCCTGGCGAGCGCTATCAAAATGAATTGCAAAAGACTAGTTGTGTTTGGGAAGAAAAACAAAAAGAATAAACTATTTAAAAAAAGGTATCAAAAGTCTAATTAGATGTTTAATGAATTTTGGTTTTGAGAGACTTTAATATACCTGGAAATAACATGTTCAGTTCAAAGGGTACACCATGACTTGCTACTGATGTTTACAAACAAGTTGTAAATCAGCAGTATTATGTAGTTAATGACTTGAATGCATGTAAAGCCTCATGCATGAATTACCTGTGGAGATAGGTTAAGCACTGCATTCCTGCTCTTGACACATAGGTTATTAGAAGGTATTGACAAGTCAAATAAAACTAAATGGAGGTGTGTCCCTGGGTGGCACTAGGAGATAGTGGGTGAGTTAGTTTGAGAAGGACAATTCATGAGAGAAGGTTAGGAAAGAGCATGTGAAGTCAGGTCCTGAGGCAGATCTGTGCAGATATAGAGCCATGAAACAAAAGTATTACTAGCGAGGCGGACTTGGTTGGCCATGGGTATGAATCAGGCTCTGGTTCAATCAGGGAGAATATCTTGGGGTGGAAACACATTTAGCTGGGTCTGGTGGCTTAGTGGACTAATGCATCCATTCTAGTGGCCTGTGTTTATCTTCATGGCCCCAGGTTCAAATCATGGTGGGTCCAGTCTGCCTTTCATCCGTCTGAGGTCGATAAACATCTTTTATTCAGTGCCAAGATACCCTTCTGGGTGAACGTGCGCTTTACAAATACACATGTTATGTTATATGCCTGTAAGACTAACATTAGCCTGGATGAGATGGGGCAGGTAGCCTTGTGAGTGGCAATAATGTGATATAAATAAATGTTTTTAAAAAAATACTGGCTTAAAGCACCCTTTCATTTTTTTCCCTTCAATGCTACTCTGAATCAAATGCTCTTCGGTTTAGGCTGGAAGCGCCAATCTACGTGTCACATTTAATCGACATGTGATGTCCAGCATCAGAGTAAACATTTCCTTATGTGTCTTCAACACACAGGATCTGAGTGTCCCAAAACTTTTTAAGGTTGGGATGTCCAACATAGATCTAAGAGGGGCAGCTCTATGCCAGATTTTTGGGATATGCCTATGACATAAATATACAGACAATTCATTCAAATAGATCTAATTTACATAGTTGTGATTTTCCTTAAAATGTGTTATGGATCTGGTACTCTCGGGCCTACATTGGACACTCCTGTTGCAACACCTACTATGACCTGTAATCCATTCACAATGGGGAGTAAAAAGTGTGAGAGCTCAGTCTCATTTTCTGCAGTTAAAAGTGATCGATTTTTTTAAGACTGTCTTTACTATCGGGCATTTTTTAACCCGTTATGTGCCTCTGTCGGCCAACGGCCATCGAGAGCACTACCTCCGTAGTGCTGCACACGTCCGTTGGCAGACACGGCCCCGCCCACGCAATGTAACGGCCGCACCGCGGCGCATTTTGCGCTGCGTTTAACGGGTTAATATTCTTACAAACTTTTCAACACTCACTCACTATCTGCTAGACCCCTTCTGTACAGAACGGGCATCTTGTCATAGCAGCAATGGGTGGGGCTGTCCATGAATGTTTACTAAGGTTAGAGGGGGCTGCAGTTCTACGCTTCCTTGAATATGGCATCCCTGGCACTACTCTGGCTACTCCTTGTCTCAGGTCTGAGGCAGGGATCAAAAGTAAACAAGGCGTTGTGATTCCTGTCTAATATCTCTGCTTTCTATTAATTTCCCCTTTGCAAGCCCATCAAAAGTATACATGCACTTGTTGGAGGGCTGATGGTGGGACAGGTGAAATAATCTATGACGTCATTGGAGGGTTGACATGTGTGTGATGTCACCTCCACTACCCTTGGTATGCTAGTCACCGCGAATGGTGCTGTTATTCAATGTTCACTGGCAGTGCTTAATTTGCACATAAATAAGCACCAGGGCCCTCGTCAAGAGACCACTGCAGCTTGCACCACCTATTGTCCCTACCATCACTGCTAGTGACAGTACCAGCACAATAGGTAAAAATATACCCCTACAAGTGTGACGTTTTAGACCATTCCAGGTCCCCAAAGCTATAAAATGGCTTGGGCTGCAGGTAGTATTAATTTTAAATGTATATTTAATGAATAAAAAATTATTGTTATGATGAGCTCTATATTAGACAAACACCACCACCATGTGGTTGACTGTCATAAGTGCCAGCGTTGACAATTAAGTGCTGGTCCCAGCAGCGGCAACCACCAGCTCAATTTAAACACTGCTCACTGGGCTGAAATATTTTTCTGCATTCGTCTGTTACCAGATGTATGGAAATGCTTCAATCAACCTTTTATCACTAAAGCCTGGGACTGGGGGGAAATTTGTTTATTCGATCAATCAGACTAGCCATTTTGATGGTGGGTAATTCACACGTGTGCAAATAAGCAAAATAACAGTCTGGGGAATTCGAATTAAGGATGTTTTATTTAACTAACCTCAAAAGTAATAATGGGTGAATGATAGCAAATTAAATCGACAGCTGTTATAACGTATTATAATATGCAATACATTGATTATAAAGTTGAACTATTATTTGTCAGGTAAATATAGTGTAAATGATTTTATAATGTAACATTTATGCTGTGGCAGACCATTATATACACCAGAGTCTATGGCATTGGGAGGCATGGAGGACAGAGTAACACCTAATGTGTACCCAACAACCCACAAGACTACATCAGTAGGAATGTAAAAACTTGCAGTAACCTTTAACAAAGACCTGACCTCTGCCACAACTTCCAATTCGTGGAAATGTTCTAGGACATCTATAAACCAACCAATCCGAAAACCCCTACAAATCAACCAAAGTGGAGCTACCAAAATGCTGGGTCTATTACTACGCTGCCTAAATGGTTATTGCCAAAAAGTAACTAACAAACTGCACCAGGTACAAAACAACCCAACTAGATTTGAATGTGATGAAACATGAGCACCCAAAACCCAATTTTAAAACATGTCCATGGCTCCAAACGGATTCCTGGGTCAAACTAAAATCAAAATAGACATTTTCAGTTCAATAAAAGTGTGCCCAGTGTCAGCTTATGCCATATCTTTGCAATGTACCAACAGCGAACCTATGGTCAGGGCCACTGGAATTACATGATTCTACTGCAGCTGAGTTTTCTGCATAATTATGGATTTGCCGCATTTGCCATATAATCTATAATCTGCTGCATAATCTACAGACTCAAATAGATCAAAAGTTACTAAAATCGATATGACCCATGTGGCGTGCAGTGAAAGGCTCTATACAAAGGTTGACTGGACATCTTTCAGTTACATATTACTGTATTTGGAGGTTAAACTGGTACTAATGAGTTGAAACCTATCCCCAGCGGTAATGCATTAAAAAAACCCTAGCAAAATTATGAAGCAATACTATCACACAATGTGCTGCACTAGGTCGCATATTATGACTTTTTTTGTTGCATGATTTAGTCAACCCTGGTGCATAATTTGCTCCTCCGCTGCCATATAATTCCAGTGGCCTTACCTATGGTTGACCATCACACAGACACTTCAACGACGAAAGTTAAAGTGATAAGAGCACATACTGAATGTCCCTCAGACTTTTGAATTCAAGGATCTCAAAAGGCATAAACCCATTCTTGAGAGGAAGGCCAAATCTGCTGCTCCTCATAAAACAGTTGAAAAACGACCCTCCCAATAACCCTTCAATATTTGGGGGCACAGTTGTGCAACAGTAACCAAGTAACAATGACTTGTGGGCCACCCCGCAACTTGGCTGGACTTTATCAGTCCTTAATGTACACTGCCCAGGCCGCAATCCCTCCCTTACTTACTGACACCTCCATTACCCTGGGATCAGAATGTGGAGAAACATGATAATACAACCTCTACTGTGGGCACAAGTGGGTGTACCGTCTACCCTACCACATCATGATACAATCACTACCCAGAACCCTGTCTAACACACCAAAATGAACTCACCAACCCAATGCTGAAGCGTCCGCAAGGCGACATGTCTGACGCTATATAAAAGACCTGAAATAAACAAGTAGAAGACTATGCTATTAGATATGCCTGATCTTCAAGTGCTAATATACTAGTTTATACATTTTTGAGATGATATAAATGGATCACAACTTAGAAATGTATACTTATGATGAAAATGTCAATTACAAAAAAAACACAAAAATGGTTTCAACGCCAATCGAGGATCAGAAGATCAGGCAGGCTGACTTCCACGTGCTTGAGGGCAATCACTCGCCTTACATACAGTCCCTACATATTTACTGACTGTCCATTACTGCACACTGAACATTTATGAGGAAAGCTAATGCACAGTTACTGAAGCCTTAGCGTGCATGTTTAATACAATCTATTGAGTGATTGCCTTTAATTTAGCATATACAATTGGCTGTCTGACACTATATCAAGGTTGATAATATCGACCTACAATAATACTTCATCTGCTACATTGCCTACCACTACATCATCAAGGCAAGTTTATCATTAATATTATTAACAGCACATCTCATTCGTTGCACTTACCTTGTGGCCTAGTGGGTAGGTCAATTAACTGGATGCAATATTTTTGGCATGCAGTATAAGTAGGTGATAACCGCCCAGGTATACTGCATGTATGAGTATAAAGTATCATTGCTGTTATAGGTGTACTAAACTCCACTTGTAACGCTCTATATGTTAAAGAATGTGTTTGAAAGTAGGGACTATGTTGTGGCTAAGTGGTAATGGCACTTGGCAATCTCTGGGCCTGTTGCTGAGGGTATTCTCAATTAACTAATATCTTTTTTGCTTGGGCTTTGCAGATTTGGTGTGTCACTGACCTTACAGTCCAATGTAAAGGGACACAATTTACCATGCTGATTGCAGTGGGAATCACAAAGGTTTCTAACAACTAGCCCTATGGTTAATCATTCACTAATTGATGATTAGGCAAAGTTGGCAATACATTTGTGCATTCTTATTTGTTTATGGGTTTTTCTTAAGCAGTAGTTTTGTTACTTTCAGGGCAGACCACATTATGCTACAGGGTGCATCAGAAAAAGATGGGTCCTTCAAGAGGAGTCATTAATGTTGACATACATGGAAGGTCCAAGGTGGGAAATCATATGGTGTCTTCATGAGACAGGCAAAGGGATCTAGCAAAAAGTTTAAAGAGAACCCTGTCAGAGTCAATTTTCTTAACCCCTTAAGCGCTGCTGACGGCCAATGGTCGTCAGCAGCGCTACCTCCCCAGTGCTGCGCACGACCATTGAACGTCCATTCAGCACTAGTTCTAATGGACAGTGCAGCACTGGGGAGAAATGTTTACACGCAGCTAAGGTGTTAAATTAGTATAAGGAAAAACAGCAAACATAAATGTAATGGTGTTTGTTTTAGTGAGGTAACAATGCCGAACACAAATGTAAACTAAAATTCTCTAAAGTAGGACAAATGAAGTGATGTATTTCAGGATAAGCAAGTGACACATTCGCCTGGAAACAATGCCACCTTACAAAGAGGTGGCATGGAGTTAAGTCGAAGCAAAACAATGCGGTACGAAAGGAAGGGTACAACCACCGAAATATGGAAAGGTCAACAAAACAAGAGTGGTTAAGCATTTTACGTTTTTGCATTGATCCACAGGGAATAAAGTAGAATGTGGTTATCAGATTTACTACATACTTGGATGTACTGGAACATTTCTCAAGCTACTCAGTGACTATGCAACTGTGTCAGACAAGAATTTTTGGGCGGTAGGCCTTGCACCATTAGAAGGCCAGAAGTAATGGGATGAGCTGTGGATTCCTTAGGTGATGGTTGAGACTGGGTGTGATACGCCTGATCAATGCAGGTTGCCACAAATTACAAAGAACAAGTGGTCCATGTCGTGAGTTGTGGTTGCCAGAAGACTCCAAATCTTTAGCCCCAAATTGTGGCCGATGCGGAAAAAAAAAGAGACGAGAAACTACAAAGAACAAATCCGGACCCAACCACTAGACTGTGAAATAATGCACAGCATTTGAATCAAGACACCTATGCACACACAGAAACACACATATATGCACGCTCAGATATGTATACACACACATGCACGCTGCTACACTTTAGCTCCTTTTCCAGTATAGACAGGAAAACTCCTGCCGTATCCTATGGTTTACAATTGACATGGGATGGGTGGTTGGCAGGAGGCATAAGGATCACATTTAAATATCACAGCATATCAGAACAGCAGAGTTTATCTCACACTCCTTGAATTCAAGTGTGTTGAAGTCTTATCTGGAAGACACTTCCTTCATACACATATGGGGGATGAGGGATCTGACTGGTGGAAGGGGGAAATTACACCACTTTTGAGCTTTGAGGGCATACAGACAACCCAGAGGGGCTGCTGTGGTGTTGTGATGCAGTTTTCTGCAGCTCCATGAAAGTCTCCTCTCCCCGCCTCACACTGCGCGCGCCAATACCAAACGTCGGCTTTGTTAGCCCAAAGGACACCAGCAAGGCGAAAAATTACATAGCATGCGCCTCTAACTATGCTTGTTTAGAGAAACTGCTTGCATTTATGAAGTCCCTGGTGCGGAAAGCAGGGTTGCAAATGACTGCATCAGGAGCGACAGTAAAGGCCATTAATTTCCTGTTATGTTTTTCAGTGTTGGGGGCTTTATTAATTTAATTTTACACTGTCGAACAACGGCGAGAGCTGACACCGCCAGACTTTTTTTTTTATATCAGCACTTCATTCTGAGAGCCTGACATGCCACGCATCCTTGTCTGGAGAGCCTGTGAGACCACAGGCGCCTGCAGCAACGTGCTAGCATCTTCAGGAGGCGAGTCACGCGCCTCGTTACGGGTCCAGGGCCCCTCCTCTGCAACGCCATTCTGAGTTAAATCTCCCTGACATAATTCCTATGTTGTGACCTGTCTGTCTCTGTCCGCGTCTCTATTTCTAACCCTGTCTCTTTCTACCTCTATTTTCCCTCTTCCTCTGGTATTCTCCATCCCTTTCTTTTTCGCCTCTTCTCACTGTCTCTCTTGTTCCCTCCCTCTCTCCCCACTTTTTATCTATACCTTCCCCTCATTCTCTACCTCCCTCTTTACCTCTCACTGGTACACAGGCAAAATATTGGGGACGAAATATCATCATACAAAAATAATGTGCCAAAAATGCTTAGTACATAAATACCCTGAAGGAAATAATTTATAAGTATATCATTCCTATAGCAAATCCCACATAGTACCATGGCATTATATGATCTTCAAGGTACATGGATGTGAAGATAAGAGTAGTAAATGTATACTTAACTATATTTACCTTCTTCTACATTATTTTGGTTCTCGATATTTAGGACACACAATTTTTGTTTCATGATATCTCTCTCCTCGGCATTCTGACACTTAGTCCAATTTATCTTTCCGCACTCTGTCTCTAGCTCTTTGATTAAACAGAGGTAAGAAACTCCCTCTCCACATATAACAGACATTGGGTCCTGGTTTTGTAGTCGGTTGGGGGGAAGGGAAGGGGGGTGAATCATACAAAGAGAGTTAATATCTGAGCAACTTCACAAAGCCAACAGAGGGGGGTAACAAAACCAACATGGCTGCTAATAAGCTCCATTTATCAGTGGTGCTGGAACTAGGGGTGCGGAGGTGCTGCGGACACCTTTTTTATGCCTGCCTGATTACACTTTCAGAATTAACAATAAAGAGGTCTTTAGGTGTTTGTGTCTGTAGCATGTATTGCTTTTTCAAAAATAGAATGGCAAATGTAAGATGGCTTCTTTTTAACAACTGACCTTCTGACTAGCTGCTAATAATGCCTTTAACATATTGTCCACTTCTCTTATTCGAAAGTGTAGTCATTTTGGTAGAGGCACACTCGCTTGGAAACGGGGAAGAATGAAAGAAGGTTGTGGGATGGCAATGTCTCATAGCACTCATATAAATAAAAACATTTGCTTTGTTTACGAACTCATCTTTTTAAATATTTGTAAAAGTAACAGCAACATAACAATGTTTAAGGAGGTAAGATCGCACCCATTAAATAAAACTATTGAGAGCTATTTGCCAGGTGTGGTATTACCTACTTATTTTAAATTCTACATCTTGGAATGAGGAATAACTCTATATTAACACAAATCTTAGCTGAAAAGCACAGAATATGGCCGCACTTCCACCTATAAATATAGACAAACTATGTACAGAGAAAAAGTGCAGTAGTTTCACACAGGTTTGATTATTAATTCAAGTGCAAATTTCAGGACAATACCCTACACTCCACATTGTAGCTCTATGTTTGTTATCATGTTCTGAAAAGTATACTATTGGACCTTGCAATACTCCCCTCCTTTCACTAAAGAGAAATCCATCATAAAATATATTTGCTATTGAAGTATAATTTCAATTTTTCACAACCCAGTGAGACTAGTTAACAAAGGTATGTAAGAATATGAAAAGGGGCACTACTATAATACTCTTTTACATAACCCTAAATACCTTTGTGATTTTGACTACAAAACACCTAAACTGTAAATATAATGGTAATATTCAGGTCATATTCATATACAATTAGTACACATATAAAGCAGTGTGCTGTCTTTGCACATTAGTAATTAGGGAATTAGGCGTTTCAGGGCACATTCATAAAGGCAAGAAAGAATATGTAAAATCTTTTCCTGTAGTACTATTTCTAAAACCTATAAATGCTTTTGTGAATGGGGTGCCAATTATCGAACTGAGGTCACTCCCCTGCACCCTCACAATCAAAACTGTTCAAGCATTATTGCTATGAAGGTTCATTATATGTTAATGTATCATGCGTGGATATGAAAATCTGGAATGGATATGGCCTTTTGTAACTATGAAGGACACCCATGGTCAAGACTAATACACGAAGTGTAAATCTTTGGGTTTATGGTCAAAATAAGGATTGATTGCTCACACAAAAAGCTATTTTAGTAAGAATATAACCCAGAAGTGTAATGTCTGGAGTCAGAGAAACAGCAAGCCTGCTTGCATTACCAAATTCTTTACGAATAAAAAGGCGGAGTCTGCACTCCCTCGTGGATATGGAGTGATGACCGTCAGATGTATCATACAAATCTCTATGAAAGGACGATCAAGACAACATGTGTCATTCGGTTCTAGGTGGTGATACCTTGCACTCACTAAACACATCATCAGACTTGTTCCCATGATTTCTTACTATCAGTGTATACCTCCAGTCTTGGAGAAAAATGGGTACGGTTACATAGAAATAGTACACCCTGAGTAAGTGTAGGAATGAAAATGAGCCCGACAACAGAATGTATGGCATAATATTGAGGGAAAAAATATCATCATGCAACCGTATTGAGTGCCGGATATTGACTACCACTATATTGTCAAGGGAAGTATCCAAGTGTAGTTTTATTATTCTTATTTCTACATCAACCTATCTTGAATGCATAAATATTGTCAAGGTACATAAATGTGGAACTCAGAATCATAAATCTATACTTTCTTCTTTATACTTTATAAAAGTACTTGACATCCTACACTCAATATAAATGCAGAACACTATTTAATATTCAATATTGTTGAGGAACAATCAACACGTGTTCACCTCTGATAAACACAGTGAGTGTACGGTATAGTGCACTGGCGTTTCATGCGAGCAAGGAGGGAAAGCATGACAAAGTAGCGTTTGCAAAACTGCATCAAAAAACGTCTCTAGCAAAGAAGAAAAAATGTTCTTTTTCATAGGAGATATACCTCACTTTATTGTAGAAAAATGGGGAAATATACATTTGCAGGTTTTCGCTAAACCTAAGATCCCAGATTATGCCCTTGGAGGACAATGAACAGAAGTAGGTCTTGTAATGGCAATAATTTGACAATAAAATCGTGAAAGGAATGTATGCATGCAACTTTTCAGAATTGCCAACAATATGTAACACTATACAACTCACGCCCAAATTTATACAGCATTGCTATTCTAAGGTACTCTGCATTTTAAGTGAATAAACCCCCTAATTCACAGACAAATAAAAAATAGGAAGTCAAACAGCATGGCAAAGACACAGGTGAACAATACCATTGGGGAGCTCAAGGTATAACTTGAGGCCATCAGTATCTGTCTGACCAGAGTCTGCAAAGGACAGGTGTACCGTATGTCATGCCTTTCAACCATTATCTGCGATCATGGTCCAGGTTTGTAAGTTTCAAGACTCAGTGTTTCCTTCATATCTTGTAGGGTACCATACCTCTGTGAACTACAGTTACTTAACACATATCGCAGTGAAGTTGACAACTGTACCATTGTATTTATCACTTACAGCCAGCACTCCACAGACTAAACAATATGTGGGCTTGCGACAAAAAAAACTCACATCAGTGCAATGAGCAAGTAGAAATTAGCAAATAGCCAACATTGTTTTTTTCTGAGGACAGTGGGCAAATTTCCCATTGATCAACAATAAGCTGGTTCAAAAATTGAGGTGCCACCAGGTAGAACCCCCAATTTCCACAAGCGAAGACAGTGGAGGAGAGCAAGGATAGGGACGGTAGCCTGAAATCCGGCAGGTCAGATATTAAGGAGAAGTGCTGTGCATGAATTAGTGGCTCAGCTTCACGATCTGGTGCATTCCCTGGCAACCAGCGAAGACCCCGCAAAAGAATACCGCCACAGAGGAAACATGAGCTCACTCAATGAGACCCTCGGCAGATGGGTCAGATGTTGTGAATACCACATTCATGACTACGGGTCAGGTGTATTGTGTACTTGCAAATTAATCATTCCATTTTTATTCGTAGAATGCATAGGGTTTCAACAAACACAGACATACCAGCATTGCAGCCAGACCTGGTGACTCCATTTTGGTGTTAAGTGTTACTTTAAGAGGGCAATGAGGGAAGTTGGATGCTCTCCACGAATAGAGTGAGTCCTGCACCTCTCTGCTGAGACTGCCAGAAATAGTGACAAACCAGGGGCTCAATGTGATCCATAAAAAAACTGACTGCTACCCAGTCAGGATTTGACTAACATAAAATACAAATCTTACACAGAGCACAACATTACCATAAAAATAAGCTTGTACAACCACTACTATGGCTGGTTTCAAGCCAACCGATTAGCAATGAAAGTTTCTATAATCTTTGTGTTAGTCCACGGAGCACCACTAACCAATCGAAAATTGACGTTTACAACAGCCTGTCCCCAAATAAGATAAGCCGCGCAGACACCAGAGGTGACACCGTGGATGCAACATGAGTGACAAGCTCTCAACATGCCCTCGTTTTGCTGAATATATCGTTTATGCCTCAAAAGAAAGCCTTCGCCTACCTTCTAACACATCTCAATCCTCTACCAATCCTTTCTTTCTATAGACGTCACCAGTCTTGCCTAGATAAGCATCAGAAACAACTACTGCTCCTCTCCATGCAATGTGCACGCCACCGAAACTAGACCCTGGCAGGGCCAAAGTCTCACTACGGAAACCGCACGCCTCGCTCAACACGTGACCAACCCGAAAGTCACACGGTACCTCCCGCCTGACACGAATATATCTGGTCAGGCCAGTACATGCCCGCGCGTATCTTTTGCTGGCTTTGTTTCCTGGAGGTCGCTTGGCAGGCGCATGAAGGCTGGTGGCACCTGTCCAGCCTACTCGTGGGAGGACAGAAACTTCATCAAGCGCATTTACTTTAATGCAAGATCCCGGGACTGCGTTCATCAAAGAGGGCTCTCTTTGTGACTTGCTTGTTCTCTGTCACTAGCCTTGTGATGGGATAGTCAATGAGAGAGGTCGGCCAGATACTTTTTTTAACCAGAAAAATACTGGGGAATTTTCAATATAACTGACAAAGAGCAACAAAGGAATCCATCTTTTTATTTAAAACTTTCAGTAAGAAAGGTACTTAGTCTTATGAAGCTATATCCATGCAAAAACCAACTACTGCTACTTATTAAATGGTTTCACCTCAGAATGAAGGCACGTGCAGAAGCTGCTGCTATGCAAATTCTGAAATGCTACGGGAACTTGCACTTACAATACTGTATCTTTATAATGAAGTGTGCTCTCAAGTATGTTCATTCTTGAGTGTCACACATGAAATAGCATCATCTATTTTTCAATGTGCCGTATCATTTTGTTCATGACTTACTACAGTAGCACGAAGTAGTAAACCTGGATAGAGATGAGCCTTGGCATTAACTCATAGTGCAGAGTTCTGTCACAATCATATATATTCCATAGCAAAAAAAAATTACATTATCTCTTGATGGTTAAAAAGAAAGCAGGTATTTTTAATGCCCACCTCAATAGTACTCCTTGCTCTGAGTTGACCTCAGGAGGATGACAAGCTGAACGAGAGTCCAAGGAGGATGACAAGCTAAATGAGTCCTACTGGACTGTTGAAAATGACCCACAGATTACTCGCCACAGGCCTTTATTTCGGATACTTGTGTAATTTGCCATAAACTTGTTATTCAAATTTATACCATTACGCCAAGTGTTGAAATTACTCCTTGTTTGTGGCAAGATTTTGCGAAAGAGCACAGGAACAATGTCAAGGACTAGCGCGCAAGTGGCTGCTGTTCATGGCATTTGCAGGTTTTTGGACTATTTTTTAGCATGAAACACGTTTTACATCCAAAATGAAAGCGAGGACACATTTTGCGCTAAAATAAGAGTGCTAAATGCTGCCTTTGGACTTGATGTCATTTTTGCAGAATTCCACGAAATTGTGTAGAATCTAATTACGCAAATTTCGAACACTCCTAGCCATTCTGCCGACAAAGTTGGACAGAACAGGATGGAGAAAAGGCTGTGACAGAGTGTGACGCTCTGTCTGGCTTTTGCAATGGTCTCCAATAGATTGAAAATGAGCTGCTGTCAATCTGCCTCTTGGAAAAGGTTGGGATTTCCACTGCCAAGGTCCCCAGGTAGGGGTTCACCGAGCGGTCAGAGCGGCTTGAGTTACTGGCAGGGCTGCTGGCTCCTCCGCTGATACGTTCAGTCTTTTTCAAGTGCGCGGGCGGCGCGAAGATCACTCACCTGTGCTTGAGGTTCAGCGAGCCTTTAGATGAACAGCAAGCAAGGAAGAGTGGTGAGGGAGTATAGGGAGGGAAGCTGCACTCAGGCAACGTAGGTGAGGATTGCTCTTGATTAAAACAAGCAGCAATGGCAGCCTCATTCCCATGTTTGATATTGCCCTAAAGAGGAAGAGATGAAGGGAACGCTGGATTCTGAGAGATGTTTTTACAGTAAGATAGCTTGGTGCCTCGAGCAACTACTGCAGCTGTCTGTGAGAACCGGAAGGCCCCTGGCTCTTTGGTTGGTAGGACAACTCAGCCTTTCCTGTTTCCAAAGTCAACCAAATGATCACAATTGAGCTGGCTAATGACTGGAAACACCTGCTTCTCAAAGCAAAGTTCGTCTTATTTCAGCTACAAATGCTCACTGCAATCAGAATGCTGATATCCTTGCAGGTGGGCATAAGTGAGGTAACCCTACTTAATAATGTGCATCAATAAATACAATGGTACATCCTCTTAATCTATGAAAGCTCCGTAGGTTGTGAAAACTACTGCCAGGCCTAGATATGATTTAGGTGTGAGGAAGAGATTTAAACCCCACAAATGGGTGGGGTTAAGTCATCTTCACGTCATGGGTGGTGGGGTGGAAACTCCCCACAAGCTTAGCAATAACATCTGTAAATAAGAGTTTTGCTTTAAAGAAATCAGGCTGTATGTTAGGTCACCCTATGCACCAGCTCCATATTGAGTCCCCTCTGGATCAGCTTCTAGTGCTGCCTCATCCAGAACCTCTCCTTCTAGAGAAGCTTTCCTCTTTACACCGTTACATCGCTGCCCCCTTATTTTGAGTCTCGGTTTCTGTCCCACCACTCCACTAGTGTATCTCGACAATAGCCCTCATTTGGGTCAACGAGTATCTTTATTGGCCGGTTGCTTTGGAATGCAAGAAATACACAAATAGCAAACTAACTTCTTGGTTGAGAATCCTTTGAAAGTGAATGGAGCAAAGATTGGACGGTTAATGTGTTTTGAATTGGACAACCCTTGATATATACATTAAGTATACTGAGAAAACGATATACCATTGATTTGTCCTGTAGGTCACTTCAAATGGATTGTATGTCAGACTAGCAATAACAAAAATATTGTCTGCCATAAATATTGTGACCTAAATACTTTTGCAGAAACATCACTTCCCCGAGCGTAAATTTTCAAATATTATTTTCTCTGAAGGTGTTATATTTTCCAAAACAGTATTTAGGCCTCGGTATTGAGGTACCGTACCATCAAATAACTGCGGTAGAGCAGCAACTCAGACGCGTCCGCCTTGGGGTTGCATCTCTGTAGCTCCTACTGAAACACTATTTTTACATTCCGAGGTACCATTACTCCTTGATGTACTCTACAAGAGGCACTAGCCAATAGCCAAGGACCGAGAGCACATCGCTCTTACTAAAACCCTATTGCCGCAGGCAATTCTTTATCGCAGAAGACCCTGCCCCATCTTCCAGCAGCAACGTCTTGGCCGAGAGACGGGAAAGCTCTGCGTCCATTGGAGGACAGCATGAGGCTAGTTTATATTAACAAGACACACAGTGTAATCCAGCAATGGAGTCGAGCATACAAAGAGAGGTAATAGCTGGCTGCCATGCACAGAGCCGCTCAGGTAATTGGTTTATATATCTGGAAGCAGTGGTAGCAATCTCTGCACAGACAGACTAGCAGTAAAGTCTGTTCCTTGGGGCTATTTCCTTTGTCTTTTCAATTGCTTGAACATCCATGTGAGATACACAGAGAGAGAGAGGAGAGAGAGCGAGAGGGAGAGAGAGAAATGTTAATTTGTGAATTAATAGCTTTTCTCAGCGGAATTGTAAATTCAAATGTCACCTAACAGGACGACACTCCGGCTAGTCTGCTGAAGAAGC
The DNA here is from genome assembly GCF_964263255.1 of Lissotriton vulgaris. Taxonomy (NCBI): domain Eukaryota; kingdom Metazoa; phylum Chordata; class Amphibia; order Caudata; family Salamandridae; genus Lissotriton; species Lissotriton vulgaris. The sequence goes on from NC_141693.1 coordinate 772,094,396, forward strand.
AGTGATAAGATACCCCCCCTCCACACACACACACCATCTCCCTCACCCCCTCTGCCGCCCCCGCCCACACTACCACTGTATACATATATGCACGCATCACCTCCCATACCCCGTCTCCTGCATAATGCGGCCTGCCAAGTCTAGGACGTTACTTTCCATTTTAAAAACACATACAACATCCTGTGGGAAGGTAATAATGGCCGCCACCGGCACCCCTCCGGCCCCCTCCCAGGCACGCTCCTCTCCACCCTCCACCGTTTCGAAAACAATTTGGTTCCGAATCAGGTGACACATGATCTCATAAAATCTCCCATCCCATCAGCGCCTCCGTCCCTACACCTACACCGTGTACTTCCCGGCGAAGATAAGTGCCTTGGTGGGCGGGAGGGGAAGGGTCGAGGGAGGGGCGGGGTAACGAGGCCGGAAGCGGGCGGATGGCATCCATCTTGGCTTCAGTAATCATCCGAATTAATGACCCTGAAGTTAAAGTTAGCCCTGATACTCGGGACAGCAGTACCAGAAGGGAAAGAGGCCCTCATTGTTTTCAGGCAGGCAGGAGGCGGGTCCGCTGCCGTGAAGTTCCCGAATGGAGATTGAATATGCAATTTTCTTTCACCTTGCCACGAGCTTCCCCTGGGCTGCGCCTGGCCTACAGCACATACAGACGAAAACCCTTATTTTCTCCATTTCTGCCTTATCCGGCCCTCCCACTTCCCTTTTAATTCTTTCCAGAAAATGACTTTCAAAATAGATTTTCATGTTTACAAACAAATACAAAGAGACTATAAAACGCAAAGGGTGTACCACACCCAGTGATTAAGGATTACGACAGGTGTCGTTGCTCAGCATTTTCTTATTTTTATTTTTTGAGTTTTGATGAGAACATTGGTTCACTTCTCGGCATTTACATTTGTTCTTTGCCCTCTTTGATGCAAATCACCCTGTAGTAGAGGGACAGGATGGTTCGGCAACAGTTTAAGGCCTCTGAATGGGAGGCTGAGCAGTGGCATTGGGCAGAGTGTCATGTGACTGACTCTTCCCCAGACCAACTCTCATTTCAAATCTCCTTTCAGAACTCAGAGCTTGCCATACAATAAGTCCTGTAGATGAAACTGCCTCTGTTTGGGGGTTCATTAGAGACCGAGGCTTCTGCTGAGGGCATCTGCCTGTTTTGAGAAGCGCCTTCCATGAACATAAAAAACGGAGACAAGGTAGATTGTTGAGCAGTAACTGAGCAGGCGCCGGCTCAGTAATGTCAGAAGACAAGAGCGGGACAGGAGAGAAGGACGCTTCGAAACATGTGAGAGACAGATTGTCCCTGCAAGTGCCAGGGGGAGGGATGCTGTTCGTACCACAGAGACAGACTCCTGAGAGTGATACGTTCAGACACTCAATGGTAGCTGTTCAATTGGGCGTAAACAAAAACGCATTCATTCAGTGGACTCGGGGCCCAGTGCACCAGAGATGAGCGCCTTGGCCCGGAGACAGGCATTTTATCCGGTTCGACACATGCTGGCAGCACTGCTTGCTTGCACCGTCTCTAGGTTCAGCTTACTCTAGATTGAAAAGGGCCAGTTTGATAGCTCTTATAAAATATAAAAGGGACCATGTGAGATGGACTTCAGGGCGAACAGTAGGAGGTGGGTGGGACTAGTTTACTCACAGTATACGTTTTGAAAAGCACTGAAAAGAACGATTCCCTACGCTGGACAGAACCACTTGTGCAAGAAACTGAGTAAACAAGAGGTCCAACACATGAATTTTGTCCGTCGATGAACCAAACCGTCAACTCGCAGGTTACTCACAGATTTCAAAGGCAGACCAGCCACAGAGTTAACCCACTAACTTTTCACATCCTACCCAGTTCCCCAATCTTAACTGCAACAATCCTCATAAACCATGCAACATGTGTCGCACTGTGACATGTAGACGTAGTATATTCCCTGAATGCCTTTTGCCTCCAGGGCTATTTTAAAGATATGTATGTGTATGTAGGTCTCAGAAGTGTGTTAGTGGATATCTATGTGTGAGCACGGGCACACCTGTGTTTCAGTACAAGACTAAAGCAATGAAGACTCCTACGCTGTGTACAAGCAGTACCTGCCACAGAAGCCTGCTTGGTAAGGCAATATCCCTAGTGCACCAACACTAGGTGGCAAGAAATTACAAGAGAAGGCATGAAAACACCTGTATGTTCAGGTGATAGGGAGCGCTCCAATGGGGAACTGCTATTTTGCCCGGAACACCCAAAAAACTTAAGCCATTTCTGCCTGCTTTGATAATCAAAAGACATTTATGTCCAGCACGTTCAATATTAAAACGTGTGATGCAAAAATAGTGAGAAACAGTCTGAGTTTTCCCAAGCAGTAACATGAAGGGACAGCCACTATGTCACAGGGAACGAGAGCACCAGGCACATGCTGACACAAAACATCGCAAGGGGAACACGCAGCAAGCAAAGAAATCACATGAGACTTGAGGCCTGGCATTTCGGGGAGAGAAGCAACGACTACTGTGACACCACTCTCTTAGAAACCTAGACCAAAAGTGCCTGGGGTAGTCCAAGCGATGGCTATGACACTAGCAGAGATAAACATTAACGGCACAGCCGAGGACAGTCTCAGTGCCACAGATCTGAGAACTACAAAACTGATGTGCCCTCATTCTTTTGTAGAGGCAGACGCTGCAGGCACGAGGAACAGGCAGGGAGACATATAGACCTGGTATTTCTTGCTTTTTTACCCTATTTACTTACAGCGGTGCAGCTTGCCCCTAAAGGAGGCATCATGTCTCATAAGAGAGGTATCACTTGTCAAAAGAGATAAGTTTAGGAGGGCCCAGTTCATCCTAATTGGTGCATTAAATGGAAATATAGACTACTGGTACACTCACCGACTAGAAAAGTGTGTATTTGCTCCTGAATAGTACCAGTACTCTACCACTGAATGCACTGTATTAGTGTTGAGAAGTGCAGGCACTCTCCCTTTCAAATTAAAGAAGTGCAGGTATTCAGTACCAGAAGGTAGCTGCCCATTTATAGCACTGATCCCAGTGCTTAATTTGTGAAAAATCATAAAAAGCCGGGCCAAGTAGTGGGACGAGGTGCTGCAGAACGTGGGTTCTGAATACCAAGGCTGCCTAGTGTTGATTCCAACTCAAGCCTCTTTCTTCAACATCCTTCACTTCCAATCTGTTTATCTATCTCTTGCAGATTTGGAATCATTCTTTTCTCACTGTATTTCTCAATGTTCTGCCTTTCTTTCTCTTGTTCTTCGTGAGTGTCATTATTGGAAGAGAAAGTGGCTCCATTTAGTACCAGGGAGTCAGTCCATGCACTACGTCCTAGGTAATGGTGAAAATTCTAAGAGAACAGCAGCCTGCCAAAAAGTCTTTCTAGCCCAATTCTCCGTTCTTTCGAGACCTTCTAGATGATGCCACTCACAGGGGATGTGTTCTTTAGAAAATGTTCCATTTTCCAAGTAACAGAGCATGTCAGTTTTATGAAGGGGGTACCTCCCAGTCTGTGTTATGTGTGTGAGACTAGCTATGGCAATAATTATGATAAGTACACAAACTGTGTTCATTGCTTTCTCTAGAGAATGTATTTCTCATTTTGAGTTCAAAAATTCTACTGACGACATGGTAGAAGGCAGAATCAAACCTCAGCAATAACATTGTGGGTATGCGTTTACCTTTTAATTAAACATCTATCCTTACATGTACATGAAAATGGCAATTTTTAGGTCTGCTGTTTGTAAAGACCTTTTGATTTTACTAAAATTATATGCTCAATAGTCTTAGTTACACCTCTTTCTAGCCGGTCCTCTTCATCCATTGATCTGTGTATAATTCACATTGTTCTTCTACCCACTACAGCATACAGCATGGGGCGATGTGTCAGGCCACTTCCCCCATTGGCTATCTTCCCTGTTAGAGACAGCATTCTGCTGTTTCACAAGGAACACATCCACACACAAAGTAGTTTTCTTCAGTGCCATGGTGTACTATGGCAATATGTGTGCTTTTTTTAAACCAAAAGATATTTTTTCTTTTAGCCAATGTTTGTTTTAGATTCGTGAGGGACCAGCAGCTTCTCCAGTAATACATTTTGGGCAAACTCCATGATAAAACAAAACAAGCGGTGACACAGCCAAAAGACTGGAAGCCAACAAAAGACCTACTGGCTTTGCCAATGATGGTTTCTACTGACTTTAATGCTGGCAAACAGCGTGCCTTTAAGTTCTCTCAATAAGGAAACAGATGCATAGAAAAACAGAATGAGTTAATCCAAGACGGCACGCTGCTCTTAAGTGGGGAACAAGGTCTCCATATGCCATAGTTATCTACACTGCCACTAGGCTTGATACATTTCAGAGAGGCATGTCAAATGTATATTCTTTATGAAGCATCCCTAAGAGTGAGAGAGTGTCAGCGAGAGAGAGCGCAATAGAGAGAGAGAGAGCGAGAGACAGACAGACAGACATTGGTGATAGATAAGAACATTTCTAGATACATTTGGCAACTGCCAGATAATAGTTTTAGAATACAAGCCCTGCAGGGATAGACATGGTTAAGGCACAAATAGGATCCACCCTGCTATAAGGGCAACATCCTATATTTGGCACAGGCTAGGTTTAACAACTCAATCACCATTTTAGCTCTAATGCCGATTACCTTTATCCCACAAATCATGAATTGGGAACTAGTAGACACTCTAAGAGGCAATAATGTCAAATAATGAAAGCACCAATGCCGACCGGAAGAAAATTCACACCAACACACTGCTTCCAGTGTGGGATATGGGCAAGCCTTCATTCAGATGGGTACTGCGGTATCAATCATCAGATCAATGCCAGAGTGAGCAACATTTTAGGTGACCATAATTTAGATATGAAAACCCTATACTTGTTTCAAATGGTGTAATATACCCTTAGAGCGCGACTTGGTGGGCTCTACCGGCCAAAGACCCGCTCCAGTGATAAAAGCCAGAGCCAAAGGCTTTGGCCTTTAACAAGGGAGTGGGCCTTTAATGGCTTGTAGAGCCTGCTATGGAGGGCTCTAAGGCTATTAGAGCATTCCACCCATAGAGGGCAGAATGTTCTAATTAGTAAAAACAAACGCCTCTCGTAGTCCAAGGGGGTTAACATCCCCTCGGACTCCAAGAGGCAGCTGTTGCTGTGAACAATGTGAAACAATGGAATGTTGGAGATTCTGGCTTCTACCAACCATTAGAAGCCCGGACCACTCCTTTCAAAGGAGCTCCCAACGTTCCAATGTTCTAATACCTCGGTATTGACTTCCAAAAAGACATCATAAATCATATTGTCTGATATATTCATCTTTGGCTAATGTTAAACCATATTCCCTCTCTTCCCCGATGGGTACTCTCATTCTGTCCAACCACTTTCCTGTTTCCATTTCGGTCTTCTCTATACCTCCACCGTCTCTTTCCTCCCTCATGTCACTCGGCTCACACTGTGAGGCGGATTGAGATTGGCAGAGGGCAGAGGACTCTTCCTCGCTTCACTGACAGATAGCTAAACAGTTTGAGATCGGCAAGGACTCTTGAGCACATTTCAGGGAGTGTAACAACAATTATGCTGACCCGGCTACACCTTCTTAGAGAACTCATTGTTGAGATCAAACCCAGGGGGTGATTGTCAAACATGACAGGCTGGGCACATGGCTCACAGAAGCAGAGCAGTAGCTGAGAGATTAACAGAAGATGTGTTCTGGGAACATCAAGAAGAATATTTCTGCTCATATAGTCTTTACCAAAGGTAAACACTGCTGAAATAGCATTACATCCTCTGTGTACTACAAACGCACTAGAATCTGCTGCTAGCAAAAGAAAGACATCCTGGCTGAAAATGGTCTTGCCTGCAGTTAACCTAGGGCTCCACTCCACACACTGTTGCTGTGAGGTGGAACGTACCTTTTGTTCTGCATGCTGGAGGAATCCGAACAGGACGTGGGTAGTTCTCCAAAGGGAGATAGTGGAAACTTCTGTTATTTAACTGTTTGAGTGCTTTGTAGCATCTCCCCTGTGGATTTATTATTGACTTGACATGAAGTATGGATCATAAGGTTATCCTAATCATATTATGAAGGTTATTTTTGTGTTCAACAATACGAGGAAGCAGCGCTATCGACTGTGACTTAATGTGTCTGTTCCAGGCATTTTGTATACAATCTGCAGTTGGAAAACGCAGATTCTTGCAGGGTTTTCAGGGCTTTCTCATACTTTCATGCTCACTGTGTGTATGAAATAGCTACTATTGAGTTTATAGGAGCTCCTCTTATGGACATGTGCTGCAAGACTCTGTTTGCTGTGATTGGGAGAGAATGGGAGAAAGGGATTGGCAGAGGGTCCAGAAGACAGAGAGAAAATTGGGTCTTTATGGCGACACCTGAAAACAAGCATTGGTAATGCATCGGTTTCGCCTATGGAAATGATTAAAGAGCTGTTTTCATCAATTATTATCTGAGAGAAGGATCAAGCTCCCTGACAGATAACACGAGAAAGGAGAGGATGTGGTGCAGAGGCCAGAGCTGTTGACTCGAGAGCTTGAGATCCCGGTTCAAGTCTCGGGGCGGCACGCAACATCCTGTGATTCTTTGCAAATCACTTAATCTCTCCAGGTGATAAATTGTTATATAAATATGCTGCAAGAGTAAAAACGTTATGAAAATATAGTTCCACCACAACGGATGTTAACAATATTTCAGTGGTGGGAAACTGATAAGAGAAGCACATGAGGAACAAGCATTGGTAAATGCAGTAAAATCTGCTACAGCCATCAGAAATGGAGGAAAGGTAAGTGGCACGCACAGGAACCATTGAGAAATCAGGAAAGAGAGGAGGTGGGATTTAATTAATATTAAAAACAATAGATTTCTCAGGCACAGTGCAAGGGCTGTGCAGGTGAAACCTAAAAAGATAGCACTAGGAGAAGCGGGGGGTCATCTTGGTATCAGTATTGTTAATAAGCACTCATACACTGTGACATAAATGAGAAGAGGTGAAGGGATACCGGATGGGAGAGAAAGTAATTGTCAAGAAAGTTGAGAAAAGCACCCAAAGAACTATGTGATCAAAACGACAAAAGAAAACAAAAAGCGTGGTAAAAAATTCACCATAAAAGACTCCCATCAGGGTGGATTTATCAACTTGGTAACCATCAATCATTAAGAAAAATACGAGGGCATGAGTTTGAGGTAAAGGTTTCACCAGAACGGGAATGCACCAGTGAGCGCTTTATCCACATCATATGCAGTGCACAGGAAATGTCAGCATCAGCAGCAGCCTGATATTTTTATATGCACTGAAATGGCTGCAGTGGGGATTCTCCTCTTCCTGGCATCATCAAAATGACAAAGATGGTGATTTCCAGGAGTAGAGAGGGGAGGGGGTATTTTCATCTCTGTGTACAATCAGGAAGTGTCATTCTGGTTATAATCAATTCCTTAAACAAAATGGAGTTAGAGAGTGCATTGTTTTACATGCAGGAAGAAAAAGCCTAGGCATGTGTCTTCTCGTGGTGGCTAAGCAAAGCCATACAATGTGTTGTATTGCCTAATCTTCTGTTCCCGTGATTATGGCAGCCATCTTGTACTCTCCGCCCAGCTTTATATGGTAACGTTTCAATGCACTGTGAATTGTTCCCTTTATATCACAAAAAGGCAGGCAATTGACCAAAAAGTCAAGGTACACCTTTGCAGTATAACCTTTTCGATTTACTCTCCACCCTGTGCTCCTGGTCCCTCTCCCTTGAAATAAATGTAAAATGTATATATGCCAGGGGCTTGGTAGGCCATGTCAAGATGCAGGCAATCATTAAAAATAGCATGCTGAGCCTTCCGCATCACAGGAGAAACAAAGGCTCACAGGGAGAGAATTCTGCTTTTGCACCCTGTGTAGCCCTGCAGGATAAGACCCCATTGTCCACTGCCGTAGCCGTACTGTGCATCACTCTGGCTGCCTTCACCGACCAGGGAGTTTGGCTACATCATCTTGACACATAATTATCTCCCCTCTTCTTAATCATCCCTGCTGCTCCTACTGTCTAATGCAAGCAACAGCAGCAGCAGCAAAGATGACACTGAAAGAGAAATCGCAGAGGGTGTATAGAGAGCTAGTGAAGGGGAATTGAATGTTCAGCAGGGAAAGGGCAGTGTGAGGCAGTAAAAAAGACAGCACGAGGAAAAGCCGTCAAGACAGAAAGTTCAAGTAAAAGACCAAAAAAGATAATAAAAAAATATAACGGAAAAAAAGGAAATCGTTGAACATTACAGAATTTGCAGTGCGCGGAAAATACAGAAAATGAATGCGAGATATACTACACCTCAAAAATAAAAGACAAAAGGGGTAAGTGAAAAAGAGAAAAATAAAAAAAGAGGAAAATAAAAAAAACAGAAAAGGTGATTCTTTATTAAAGTATGGCCGGGAATAAGATACAACGCAAGAGTTCAAGCAGAACAGAAGGTAGTCTAAGGAACACATAGACAGGAAAGATAAATAAAAACACTGAAACAACAGGGTGATGAAAAAACAAAAAGCAATAAAAAAGTCTGAGAAGTGAAAGTTCAAGAAAAAGCTTAATAATCCTAGGGTTAAACTACAAAACAGAGAGCCCATGTTAAAGATCATAAAAAAACTGGCCCAGTAGACCAATACGACGGCCATAAATGACAATGAAGGAAACAGACCTATATAGAGGCAGTACAAGGAAAATAGCAGAAAATTGCATTTCAAGAAAAGAGCAGAAAAGCCAGTTCAAGTAAAAAGTAGCGATCAAAAACCTTGAAAAATGGCAGTCAAGGCGAAAGACAGAAAAAAACTGCCCACTGAGAATGCAGAAAGACAATAATATGAAAAAACTTAAAGGACAATACAAAACAAAGTCTGAGAAAAAGATGTTAAAGAGATTCCAAGAATTACATAGTAAACAAAATGTCTAATCAAAATACCATGGTGCAAAGGGTGAAAATAATTTGTGTAAAAGACAAAAAAGATATAATTCTATCAAAGGACAAAAAATTAGATAGTTCAGGGAAAGGAGAGAACATTTGATGGCTTAGGGAAAAGACCAACATAAAATAATCCAATCAAAAGATAGAAAAACACACAGGTCAATTAAAATACTTAATAAGGAATGAAGAGTAGCATTGAAAACGACATTGCCCTAAAAAAGACTGACATTCCTGAGAAAAGACCCAAACAAGATATAGTCAAAGAAAAATAAACCCCTGCAATATTGTAGAACAAAATGGCAAGTCAATGAAAACTCTAAAAATTACAGTCCTAAAATAAAACTGAAAAAAGGACAGTGAAAGCACAGTAGTGAAAGACAATCCAATGAAAATGTCAAGTGCGGCACAAGGAAAATGTGGCAAATTCAAGAAAAAAAGCAAAATAAACTGTCCTACCGAAAGCTAGAAAAAAAAGCCAGTTCATGTCAAAGACCAACCTACGAAAAGAATGGAAAAACCCTCAGAAGCAGAGTACTTGAGAAAGAAGAGCAAGGCAAATATCCAAAAAGAGAGTCAAATGAAAAAAAAGTGTGGAAAGACATAATGCTGTGAAAATGCCCCAAAGAGCAAAGCACAGATATATTTAAGTACAGAGAACAATGACGGAAAGCACACAAAATAGAATTGTTGTGTCTTTTTCTCTAAGCCATCAACTGGTTGGCTACTTTTGAATCCAAACAATTTCATGTTATAGTGACTAAGCCAATAGTCTATAACCACCCTTTTAAATGTACAGTATAAAATATAAATTGCCTGGGAGCACCCTGCCTCCCGCTCAACCCCACCCCATCCCGCTGAAGCTTTGTATCGAAACAATTTATCATAGAAACAAAGCTCTCCAAAAGCTGGGCCTCATGGGCGTCTGGGTGGCACTGGCAGAATCATGTGTCCGTTTTCTATTTCACCAGCTGGATTTGGCATTTATGTATAGCACGGCTCGGTTTATCGTTAATCCTATGCTAACCCTATGCCTCTCACGTCTTTGAATCGTTTTGTAGTGAATTAATCCTAAACTGAAAACATTAACTGCTAAACAAGGGACATTTAGCCTGATAAGGGCACATGTAAGTCATGTAGGATAGGATCCATGCTTTATATTTAGGATATTCAGATTAGAAAACTTTAAATGCAATGCATCTGAAAGGCTGTCATTTACATAGACACCATGCTATACTGAAAGTCTAGCACGGCCTCAGGTTCATATATCTATGTTTCACACCTCCTGGGAGCTAATGGAAGATAGTGAGCTTTTTACAAAACTATGCACATATTCACAAAAGCACACAAAATATTATGACATTGACCTTCTGCTATCTTGTGTGAAACAGAATGTGAAGGAAAACCCAAAGCAATGTGAAATACTAGCAGGAAAGGGGTTCGATGAGAATATGCCTGCTTTAGGGCCATTTTCTGCTTACGCTCAACACAGTCTCTGTTGAGACATCACTTTTATGCAAATAAAACAGAATATCGCCAGAGCTCTCACGCACTTGTAGGGATAACCTAGCTTGCCCACAGTTCAGTTCTAGGGCACAGGCTGCCTCTGAGTTTGGTTACAGTTCGTTCCAGCAGAGAACAGTGTTAAGTTAGCTCCACCGGTGGGTGCCCCGGCCCTGCCCCCTGATCAGGTGTCTGGAAACAGGACACTGTCATTAAAGACTCGGGAAGAAGAACCTCCCAGGCAGCAGTATGGTGCGTGGAACCAGCCCTTGCTGCTAAAAATGATCTGGCCTCAGAGCAGCTGGAATGCCGGAGCCTGAAATCAGAGCCTGTTCACAGGTGACAAAGGATAAAAAAAAAGGAAGGGTGAGGTTCGCTCTTCTGCCCTACCTTCATCGCGTTTCCTCTTCTCGCCGTTGGATCGCGGGATGCCCAGGATACCGTTAATGGAGTAGGAGCCCACTGGATCGTTGGCGGCGCTGGATACGGGAGGGGACGCTGTGTTGGGAACTGGACAAAATGAAAAAGGGAAAAAAAAAGATGGCCATGAGGTGAGCAGCATACCACTAGCGGCAGTACGCCTCCCTGAACATTGCATTACTCAGGTTATCCCACCGTAGGATGGTTCCACCCCGTACCGTACATGAGGATACTGACAGTGCATCTACTCAGGCCCAGCGGCCTTCCCGCGTGCACTACACTCCTGTAGATCTATGAGTGAGTTAACAAGAAGTCTGTACCGTAGTCTGCACAGGATGTTAACTTGCAAGAGATCATGTTATGAAAAGTGCACCATCGTTACATTGTGCCCCATTTACCACACTGATCTTCAACTGTGACTTTAAAAGTGACATTCATGAAATCACCTATAACTATCCAATCACTTTATATGTATGGTCATTATTGTGGACTGTGCATTAAGCATGGGGGGGTTCTTTTTTTTTTTAAGAATGTTGTGTCACCAGTTACGACACAGACAAAGAAAGCAGTTCAGTCCGTGTTTACCAGACTGGACAAACCTACCCACAATGTGGCTGCAAGTGGACGGATCTGCAATATGAATCTTTTACATTAGTTAACCCCTTCGATGCTCATGACGGAACGGTTCCGTCATGAGCATTGGTCGAGCTGTGCTCATGACGGAACCGTTCCGTCATGACCGCACCCATTTTCATTAGGGCTCAGCACTGGCGGTAATTCTGCACCACACGGATGAGGTTAATCTATCTGGCAGTTAATCTATCAAATATATCATAGACCGACCAATGCGGTTTGCAGATCCTTGATGCCATAGTTTATGTTTGGAGGACTGTGGCAATATTGGTGGCTCTATGATAAAATATATCCGTGGTGACGTCATCAATGATGTCATGAATGATGCAACTTGCAACACCAAGCATGAGATCATGTATGATGCAATGAAGTAGTTCCTGAGATCACGTGATGTCTGTGGCTCCGCCCAATTGTCCACGTGGGCTGATTAGTTAAAGCTGCAACTTCACCATTTCTTTAGTTTGTAGATATTGCTAAAGACCTCCTGATATTGCATTTTCGAAATTAATCTAGAGATATATTCTTCTCTTGGCCAAAACATAACAAAGGGGCTGGTGACGAGCAGTAAGCCACACATATGAAGGATGAAGAATCAGAGGTTTGTAAACTTTAGTGGCATTACTAAATCACATTACAATAAAATGACACAATCCTCGTTTGGCTGTACTGTCAAGAAAATTCTGTCAGATCATGCCAGTTCTGAGAGATCTTCAATACTACCCTCACCAGCAACGAGCAAGCTACCATTTTGCACTGTCACAATTGAACAAACCGACATAACTTAGCCAATCTCTTCCCTATTTGAAGTGACAAAACAGGACTCAGAATTCAAAAATACCTGCAGCTCACAGTAACTAAACTCAAAACCTCTCTTGCACAGAGAGTCTTCTCTGGAGCTGCGACCTTTGCTTGGATCTCTTTCCCTCTTGAACTAAAAATAAATTCACCCTTCTGACATCACAAAAAGACCCAGAATGCACCTCCTTCTCCACTATCTGAATGAATTTGCTCTCCTCCATTTTAGAATAAACTACACATTTTGTGTCCTCCTAATCTCTATCAATTTCCTGTTTCTTAACAAATTTCAGGAACTGCTATCAAAAGCATTGCAATATCCTTAAGAAAGGTGATGTTTGTGATCTACTCCATTAAGTTTCTTGGAAGGTGCTTTAATTCTCCTTTTGAGGCTGATTCGCTACATAAAGGTGTTAAATAAATAAAAAGTATATCCTAATTCCATTACTTTATATGAAACAATGTTTTTTAAATGCTCACAGTGATTGAAAATGGATAATTCATCAGATTCCCCAATGTCTTCAATCAGTACTTATGAGGCACCTATCTTGCTTCAAAGGTATCAGGGTACTGAGCACGTTGGATTAATCATTTGAAAACCATTGCTGAATGTGAAAGATTACATCCTATTCAGGTAATACTTATTTGAATTTTATTACCATTGATGCATGAGAAACATAGTGTCCTAGTCAGGTAATACTTTAGTACCTTTATAACTGTTGTTGAAACCAAAAACATAGCATCCTATTCAAGTAATGCTTTCTGTGCCCTTTTTATGTGTTGCTGAAGTTGCTCAATGTTAGACATAGTATGTAATTCCAGTAATACTTCTGTAACATTTATAACTATTGCTGAACATGAACCATAGCAGCCAGTCCGGGTAATACGTCTGCAACCTTTATAACAATTGCTGAACATGAATCATTCCATTCCATTCAGGTAATGCTTCTATCAACTTTAAGTGAAAACAAACAATAGCCTTTTACCACAGTCAATCAGAGACATCTATCTACTATTGATGACTTGCTTTTTTATGCTGGCGGTCAGTAGCGGCTGCCCCGAGGGGTGCCAGGGCGTCAACGCCCTGCCCACTCTGCCACTTCTGCTTGGCATCCTACAGCTTTTACTCGAAAGCAACCCATCTCTCTGATCGTGTGTTTGCATATAAACGCTGTAATACTATCTTGCCTGCAGAAGAGGGCTGAAATGTCTGTGTTGCTTATGTGTCAGGTGGGGGCTGCTACAGCACGGCATCACACAGACACAGTACATATTCGACATACTGCACTAGTGCCACGCAGTGGAGCCTGTCAGATAATGAAGCTTCAGGGCTTGTCAATCACATGACCTTTTGCCCTATAAGAGGTTGGAATAGACAAAAAAGGCCTACCTCAGTACTTTCAGCACTATTCCAGCTTCTGATCGGGTGGAAGCTTGTGGCCTCTGGTGTGCTGCAGAAGGACTAGGGAGTCGAAAATCATGTGCCTGCCACAGATATGTTGTCGTGTTTAAAAGCCTGACTGTGTGCCAGGGAGTGCATGTGTATACCTGTGTGACTGTCTTTGTGTGCATGCCTGCAACTATGTGTTTATGTATGTCTGCTTGTATTCCTGAGTGCTTGTTTAGGTGTGTGTGTGGGAGGGTGGGATCTGAATGCCTGGCCCTGGGGTTGACAAGGCCCGAGGCAGAGGGCTGTATAGTGTTTTTGCACTTCTAGGCGCCCCACCACTTCCATAATTCCCATACCTCCCCTGCTGGAGGTCCAGGCATCTTTTGTGGTGGGCTGAAATTTCAAAGACTTCCTAAACACACTCCGAATGTTCTAGTAACTAGTCATCTGTACTGTTTGTTGAATGAAACCTGCATCTAGCTACAAATATAAGTGGCACGTGCTCATCTCCATCATGAATGCCAATAGTTTTAGGGGTACAAAGTCATGAAACTCTCTGCCTCCTCGAAAGAGACAGTGAGAGAAAGACAGAAGGGTGTAAGAGGAACAAGATCAAGAGAAAGAGAGGAAGAGATATTGAAAGAGATCGGGAGTGGGAGAGAGATACATAAGGAGGTTTGAGAAGCATAGAGACAGACAGCAAAGGCTGAATGAATGAGGAGCAGAGAGTGAGAATGCAACAAAGAGTGAGGGTGACACAATGAGAAAAAGAGAGTGAAGGAGAAGGTCATGCAGAGAGTGAGAGAAAAAGAGCAACAGATCTGTCAAACTACACTCTCCTACCCATCACAACAATTTAATGCGAGATCAAGACATTGACAAATTGACTAGACCGATAAACCACCACCAACCACTAAGGAAAACATAACCGCGCAACAGTGAGAAAATAAAAAAAAGTTCAAGAGGAGATACTTCCTACAAAAAAAGAATGTAGCTTGTTTGATGAAGACAATGGCTGTTCCCTGGGGGTGCAACATGATATTATAGGGTGTAAAAACTCACATGCACCCTCCTAGCCTGGGGAAGAAAGACCCAATGCTGGAAGGGCCCAGTGGCATCTGCATCGTTTTTTTAAATCACTACAGCAACAATTACTTTTTTCAATTAAGTCTCCTACATTGTGCCTCCCCCCCCCACCCGAGATTAGCAGTGTAAATTTGCTAGACCAAATTAAAAGGGACTTGTTGCCTGAGTGCAATAAACAGTGCTGTGCATGTTACACTGAGTTTGATGCCCAGGGCGCTTTGTTTAAGAAGCCCTACTACTGCAAAACATAGCCGCTGATCTACTGCGTAAAAGATCACAGCACGAAGCCAATTACTGGGTTTTCCTAGTATGGTCAGACCTATTTTATAAAGTATCCACAGACATTTTTGAGGGGGGAGTCTGGCTCTCGTGACTATTGAGAACAGAGCTTTGCGGCCACTACAGTAGAATAAAGCACTGTACAATATTAATATACAATGGAATATTACATTACCTCCTCCCTACGCAGCTCTTCCAGCGATACATCCCATCTCCTATAGTCCATTCCACAGTTAGAAAGACAACTTACTCCTCATTTGCTTTACCAAATATGGTGCTTTCTCTACCCTAACCTTATTATAATAAGAACCGTCAAAAACAGTAAGCCTATCTTTGTTTTTGTTTTTTCAGGGGCACCTTTGGACTCGAGCATACAGTAGGAAGAGCACAGACTGTAAATACTGTTCTTAGTCTGCCAGACACATAATCGGCCGTAAAGCCAGCAATTGTACCATTTGCTTTGTTGTGAAAATACATACATACATACAGAAGCCATCTGTCATCCATCTACGTTCACTGTTCTGTTCAACAGTCATTCACATCTTGGTTCAGCCACCCGCAACATTCAGCACTGGGCAATGGTTCAGCCCACTTCAGCTATTGGCTGTCTTCCAGTATGAGTGACAGCATTTTTCATGATCTCGTGTGCTCATCTTCCATAAAAGGAATGGACACCAGTGCCAGAGCTTAGATGGCCGGAACTCATATATATATATATATGGCATGTTTGAAAAAAACTAAAACATTTACTTGTTTGCCAAGTCCAGCCATATTGGCTTTTCCAACGGTTGTTTCATCTGGCTGGACAGACATGCTGTTGCAGAGACTGTAAACACTGCCCTATTTGTACCATGTGCTTTGGGCAGAATGCACACATGTTCAGCTACCATAACCGCTGTACTGTTTGTTTCATCTGCTTTGTGCTCGTAGAGTCTATTTGATGTTTGTGAGTTTGAAACATGTTGCATACTTGTGTTTTGTTGCACCCATTGTAAGCCCTAATACAAATTTATTATTAAAAAAAAAGCACAAACTGTAGACAGAACTACTGTTTTGTGTGTCTTTTGTAGTCGGCTAAGCACACACAGAGTGGGAGGGGCACTACATCGGTGTACTTCCTTTTTGGTTGAATGTAGCCTGTTTCAACTTCCTGTCACATGACCACCCCAAGAAACCCCTTCTTATTACCTTGTGGTTAGACTAAAAGGATCAGGAACACTCTTTGGCGCCAGGGTGCAGTAGCAGGGCTCACTGTACCTGTGAGAGCAGTGTCCCCTATGCCCAACGGCCTCCTCTGTGCACAGGTCATATGCAGGTTAAGAGCCATGACCTCGCAAGTCACAGACAAGCACAGCAGCCATAGAAGCGCTTTCTTTAGCCAGTTAATAGGTTAACATGTGTAAAGTGTAGAGCACACTTACACAGTTGCCTCGTGCATGAAATTCCGTACCCTATAGTTTATTCTGAGATGTAAACTATTAGCTATATAGCTACATTCCCCATGTCAAAAGTGTCACATGGACAAATATGGCGACCGCTGTTCTGCTGCAGGGCTCACTGTTCTGCTGCATGGCTAGCACATTTAAAAGTGCAAACAAGCCGCCTTTCATGCCGAACTCTGCCAAATCTTACTTTTTGTGTGCTCCTTACCAATGGTGTGGCCAGGCGCGCTGACTGGGGTGCCGCTCCCATCGGGCGTTGGGTGGAAGGGCTGCTGAACTTTCGTTCTGATGATCCTACAAAAGGAATGAGAAGAACAGGTTAAAACTTCAAATAGTTTGTACTCACACCTCACAAATGCATTTTACAGGTTCCCTGGTTTGGACACAAGGTATGTTTGCCAGTAGAGGAATCTCCTATTATTAACCCCTTCGATGCTCATGACGGAGCGGTTCCGTCATGAGCGCCGGTTGGGCTGTGCTTATGACGGAACCGATCCGTCGCGACCACGCCCGTTTTTTGGAACCTTCAGCACAGCGCGAAAATTCGCGCCGCGCTGAAGGTGTTAATGTTTTGAGATTAGCATTAGAGTTCTGCTGTATGATTTCCTGGAAGAGTTTGGTAAATTCAAGACAATAAGCCATTGTGGTGGGTATGGAATCTAAAGACTGTACCCAACAAGCTATCTATCTATCTATCTATCTATCTATCTATCTATCTATCTATCTATCTATCTATCTATCTATCTATCTATCTATCTATCTATCTATCTATCTATCTATCTATCTATCTATCTATCTATCCATCTGTCTTCTAAATGTATATTTCTATAAATATCCACCCATCTGTCTGTCTTTCTAAATGTATATTTCTACAATTATCCATCCGTCAGTCTATCATATCTTTCATATGACCTTATTTGATGGAAAAGCTTCATATCCATTCCTGATCACAACCCTCCTTTCTTCAAGTGCATCAGGCCTCTGAAGGTTAAGAGTAAATGTACAGGAAAAACATCTCATCTGAATGATGTCCCCTCCTAATATTTTCTAGGAAGATCATTACCCTCATTACAGAAGAGACCTGAAGTTTCCATTTTGGAGAAGCTTTTGGAAACTGTTCACCTGTCCTGCTGGTCTACACTGTTGCCAGTCAATGTAGAATTTTCTAGTTGACGCACACGTCCTAGAAGCCAGGTTCAATGAGACTTGCAAGTTGGGCAGGTATGGGAATTTATCAATCAAATGAATCAAAAACACTTCAAATCGAGAGTTTGGAGTGATTTTGATTGTCTTGGGTTTTCTTGTCTTTTGAGCCCTAATCTATCAAGCAACTGTGAGTTTCACTTCTTCCTAGATTTGGTCAATGAACTATAAAGAGCATTAATGTCCTCTATGCCTGTGCAAACACACAAGAGACTGGGGAGAAACCTGAGTTTGCATCTTTATCTGCATTTATTTTGAACTCTTGGACCTAAAAGCCCAAAACGTCGTAAACACAGCTACAGAGGAAGGAGCTAACGGTGTGCTCAAGTAGGCATGCTTTTTCTGTGGTCACTTTATTATGCAGACAATATTAAGCTTGTCTGCTCATGTAAGTAAGCTTAAGAAAATGTGAACTTGGTTGCCTTCCGGAGAATCCATGAACCAATTTAGCATTTTTCTTATATTGCAACTTTTGTCTTTTTTTGTGTGGTTATGTTGAAGTTCACTGTGTGATACGTACTAAAGTTCTCACTAGAGCCAAAGATCCAAACACCATACGTCTACTATTCAAATTGCGTGGTATAGACAAGCAAATTGGAAGGAATGATGAAAACAAGAAGAAAACAACCTGAAGCAAAAGGGAAAGTTTAGGGGAATTTAGTAGCTTAACACCGATATACAAACATCACAGGGAAAGCTGATTGTTCTGGATCAGAATTAAAGGTAGAAACTTGGCCATGATTTGAGAAGAACCTCATTTATACTTCAGAGTAGATCTATACATAAGAGTAGATCCAGAAGAAAAATCTAATTTATATGTGTAGATCCAGAAGAGGCACCTGATTTATATATGAGAAGTTTGAGATTAGGACCACATTCATACATTAGTAGATCGAAAATGTGAGGCACCCACCTTCTAACACTAAGCATCTTCTAATAGCACCTTTCTAATCTTTAACAGAACCCGTTCTCTACTACAAGTCTGACTGCACGGGCAGCATGAATTCATGTCTGGTAATTCTAGCACCTTCACCGCTACCTTCCAGAAAAAGCATGATCTCCTTAAAACTACCGCGCCTCTTACTGGCATTTTTTGAAGGGCACAGTGAACTTATGGAATTCTCTCAGCGCAATTGTACATTCACCACGTCAATGATTCACCGTCAAGTTATAATATCACCATGACAACCTAGGCTTCCCTAACAATGGCTTGGCTTTGTGTTTTGTCAAACTGCTGACCCTTGGCAGACACTTAGAGGCTTCAAGTTTAAAGCACAAAAACATTTTTTGCTGCTTACCCAGGAATATCCTTCCAAATTTCCCTGTTTTCTCCCCCCCTACTCCAATGTCTCGCTCCACATCTTTGGATGAAGCCATTGCCAGAAAGTATAATGTTTCTCCCACAAACATGTGAAGTAAAAGACAGAAAACTGAGACTGCCAATACACACATTGCCTGAGTAGCTCCAACGGGGCTCGGCCAGTGCCGTGGTGTCCACTTTAACAAGCGTGTATGTGCAGGGCTGCCAAGATGGTGGTTTAAAGGTGTTCAACCATATGGAGGTGAGTTTTCATAAAGGTCTATGAGACAACCTTTTGTAGACATTGATACCAATTCAGCAGTACAACAGGATGTGAATCATTGTCTCCACTTCCCTTTTAGTTGAAGATAGCCTTGCTGCCTGGCTGCCTTGTTTTCTGTGCTTGTCAGGTTCACTACAAATAGATTTTTTCTGAGTTCTTCGTACTCCTGCACCTTCCTTCAAGATCATATCTTGGGACCATTCAGTTGTAAGAGTTGTTTTTCACAAGTAGTTTAATGTATTCATCCTACACCTCGCAGATAAAAGCAAAAAGCTTATTTAAGCATGGGTGGAGAGGGTAGAGTTTGAGCTGGCTAATGTTGTAGGTGTGAGTGCAACTGCCGAATTTGTTTATCAAAATGTTGTAAAATTCCATGAAAATGTCATAAAATTATTCAAAATTGCTCTGAAAGGCGGGAATGTGATTTGCCGGTATCTCTTATGACTTTTTTTTATAAGTGATGGAAACTAGCATTAAAAAATCATACGAGACACCAGCAGGAGACTGTCTCTTGGTGTGACGTTTTCTGTGCGATTCAGTTTTTCACTGGTTTGTTGCAGATTCTTTATACAAGATCCACACGTAATAAAAATAGTTACATTAAATAGTGTAATACACATTTTTCATAAATGTTGTGAATTACATTTAACATGAAATTCAAGAATTCTGCTAATGTAATTACTATTTTACCAATACCTAGTACTCATGTAGCTGCTCTGGGAGCCTCGACCCTGGCCTGCGGTGCTAAAGCTGCTGCCACATACACCTGTCTTCTCTATTCAGCAACAGAGGATTCATTTACCAGATGACCCCTTGTCATTAGACACATTATGAGCCATTCCTGGGATTAAATTTAACAACTCTAGTTTTTCTTGTAGTTCGGGGTCACCTAAAGCAGTTTAATTGTGCTAAAGTTCTAGATCATAATAGTTCATAAAAGAAAAACTGAACTGGAACAGGATGTTGGTGGTGACATGGAGCCATCAGCAAAGCTTAATGGTCGGAGACCTAATCTAGCCATCCAATCCAACGATCATGCTTTCACAGTTCTAGTTCCCTCTGATGGCAGGATATCTCCAGCACAAATCACTATTCTCTACCATAACCTAATTTCCACTAGTGATAGCAACACTGTACATAATTCTTGCAAACTAATAAGATTCTGACAAAATGGCTGCTTCTCAGCCAGTGAGGACATGTCACAAAAATTAAACGAAGATGCTGTGCCATGTGTAAGTGATAAAAATAAAAACACACGAAAATGCCTGATGGAAGAAGAAAAAGCTAAAGCTATATATATGGTTTAAAAAAATCAGCACTTAAGACCGTATATAATTACAGGTTTGAAAAGCAGCGGCATAGCCATAGGAATCCTTAGCTAAACCTAAATGGTCAAACAGGATATAATATGTTTAGCACAGGGGTCTTCAACCTTTTTTCTGTAGAAAGATCTACTTATTCAATGAAAAAAACCCTGAGCTACTATTATCAGTCATGTAGCCAGACAGTATTACCTTAGCGTCCACCCTTTGCAAGATTATGAGCAGTGATCCCCTCAGTTCATCATAATAAGAGGAACAATGGTCCTTAGCAGACTGAAGAATGAAAAACGGAAATACAATATAGGCCACAATAGGTTACTATATGAATCCACAGTCCAGTCGGACGAGCAGTTTTATTCAACAATACTTAAGAATATAGTCAGATAATTCAGTTCATCAAGCAGGGTTGCCAGCAGTGGTGTAAAAATGTTTTGTCAATATGGATTGCCTCTTCGTGGGTAATAAATAACAGCCATAGATGCACTGCTCCTGGCATCCAGTTAATAATGTTAGTAATAC
The DNA here is from genome assembly GCF_964263255.1 of Lissotriton vulgaris. NCBI lineage: Eukaryota > Metazoa > Chordata > Amphibia > Caudata > Salamandridae > Lissotriton > Lissotriton vulgaris. The sequence continues at coordinate 772,115,541 of NC_141693.1, forward strand.
TTCTCCCCGGCTCAGCATGATTTATCACTCAAATATAAGCTTCATGTATAGTTTGGATATTCACCCATTTATTTCCAAACATCATCCTAAGAGTTCTGAAAATACACCCATTTTATCTTGAAATTTTCTATTTTGGGATATGTTCATTAATTCAGCCAAGCAAATGTTTCTACTTTAGTAGGGTAGGCTGCACACAGGAGAGCTACTTCTAAGAAGCTGGAGAGCTACTAGCAGCTCAAAAGCATTTTTTAGCATGAAGCATTCTAGCCAGGGAGCAAAAGGCCTATGGCTGTTTCTTGCAGTCTGTGAATTACCTGGAATTTGATGGGTGCAATATTTATCTAGAAAAAGAGCTCAATTGGCCAGCAGAAGGGTTATGCCTGTTATGCGGGAATCAGTGTCAGACCCTTCAGAAAGAGAGCCATCTTGCCTCTGTTCTTAGCCTGCAGACAGGCCCGGACTAGGAACTCAAAGCAGCCCTGGATATTTTGTCGGACCAGCCCTGGGTGGGCGGGAGGATGGCGCAAGTGTGAAGCACTGCTGGTTTTGTTACTGGGGCCGATATTGCAGCACCGCTGCAAAACCTGCCCTACCACTGCAAAACTGGCCCCCACCCTTCCAACCTCCTGGGAAAACGTCTGATGCCCGTTATGGCCTGTTCATCCCTGCCTGCAGATGTAGCTGTTGTTGGTGCCTACACAGGAGGAATGATTGATAGTACAAGGGTTGTACTCCTTTCTATCCTCTGACTAGCTAGAACAAGTGGTACATTTATGCATACATTACAGTCATAACTAGGGCCCAGAGGGCACCTGACACCAGTGGCGGCTCCTCGAGGGAGTGCTGCAGGGTGGTGAGGCAGGGTGGGGTGTAGTAAACGCTGACATATGGCCAAACGGAGTTCAGTAAATAAATTAATAAAGCTGCATCGCCATTTGGTGTTGCAGAGTGCACAATGTAATTCGTTTTATTTATTTTCTGAACTTTGTTCGGCCGTATGCTGGAGTTTACTACCCCACACCCTGCCCCTTCCCCACCCCGCCCCACCCCACCGCCCCGCAGCCCCCCCTCGAGGAGCCACCACTGCCTGACACCCCTGGCCCTTGGTGCACTGCCACTGCACTTTTGCACTATTGATATCTCCGCCCCTGACCCCACCAAACGAAGTCAAAGCCTCTTCAAAACCTGTTTGCCATCTTTGATGAAGGTTTCCCAAAGAAATTGCATTTCAGCACATTTACTTGCACACATCTCACGTGAAATCTGTACACGAGAACATACTTCGGGATTCAAATCACATACAATACCAGTTAAAAAACGAAATATCTTGTGCTAAATATTTTATGAGCAACCCGCTCTTTGCGGGCCAAAAATGGTGAAAATGTTTGCCCCATTAACGTCTCAAAAAGTTATGAAATTCACATTGTATAAACTCCTTCGATTTCACAAATTTTACAGGCACATACGTTTCTTTGCCAGGCCTGATTTTTTTCGATTATTTTGTCTGTTTTTGGCAGATTTGCTTCCCTTCCCTAGTTTGCTGTATCTCTCCGTCTCTCGCGTCAGTGTCACACTTTCATCATCTCCTTTTTTCCCTCCTCCTGTCCATTCTAATTTGCAGTCTCCTTAGACCTAGCCCCGAAGTGTCACGTGGCCTGTGTTAGATTATCGATTCCACCCAGCCGCACGTGACCGCAAGGTCTGCAGGTGGTGCAGACAAAGAGATGTTAAGAGAAAGCAATAAATAATTTGTGACAGAAAAGCTATAGTGCCAGGGTTCTGAGCGCAAGTGCCGCGTCACTACTAGACTCCGCTTAGCCCAGTGACACCGTGCGAGAGGTTAAGCGTCGGATGGAACCGTACACCCCGGGGCTGGGCCTGACCGGAAGCGGGACAGGCTGCACTGAGCTGCTATCTCACTACCCGGCCAACGACTTTCATCTCTCTGATCGAAATTCAAAGATCAGAGCTCTCATACAGTCGGGGAATTCCAGAACTTCAGAAAGAATGACTCTTCTTGTGATAAATTTAATAGAGCTATGGAAAAAGACATGAGTATTTCGCAGCTCTTTATCTGTATGATTAATAGTTTTGCTCTGTGGAGTCGAACACAAGAGGCCTTCAGGATTATGCACCCCAGATGGGCCACAATGCACCCAGAGCTTAACTGTAAACATATAAATTGAGGGGAATAGAGTTTCTGTTAGGAGTCCGCTGCTGATGCTGCCAAATGGCGGGGTAGCTGCACCTCCAGCCTGCCACCTCACACCTCTTTCTTTCACCGCATAACATATCATATCTCTTTCTAACACTGTTACAGGTTATTTTTCATTCTTGTTTTCTCCTTTGTCGCTGATTTCCTATCTTTCTTCTCTTCCTCTCTTGTCCACGCTGAGGCATTTTCCTCTTTCTATGTGTGCTGCAGAACGCAACGCACAGAAAGAGGAAGTAACGAGGAGAAATACTCCTTGTTACGCCTCACCTGGGAAGGTTTAGCATTTTGCATATTCCCTGGTCTGCCACTTTTGGTAAATCTAGGAATGCGTCAAAATCCAAGAATGTTACATGAGAACACTCATGCAACACCAATGAAACGCCACCCTGGTAAATCGCTGGATTTATCAAGCCACTCACGGCCACGTACCGTGGCTTTGGATAACTTCAATAAGTCAGATTTTGGGCTTTCATCATGCATGCATCACATTGCGTAGTGCAAGCGTGACACAACCTCACTCATAAATATGCCCCTAGGTGTTCGTTATACTCAACTCAACGATATAGGCTTGCTTATCACCGAAGCATGAAAGTATGCGTTGACAGTTCCTGAGTTCAGCATGTGATGTGCAGGTCACACATGGAATTCCCACTTATCCAGATAGTAGTACAGTCAAGAACCTAGAAGGCGCAAGAGTCTGTGCTCTGATTCGCCTCTGTTCAATGCATATTCTCGTGATCCAAAGGAGAGGACTGGTACTAAGAAATGACCAAACGAATGGGGGTGGGGGTCTTCGGGAGCTAAAACTACAAAAAGCCGGAAAAGTAGGGATGTGTTGGAGGGCAATGGTGGCTTTCATTCGATTTATTTCATACAACTAAACTGGGGGGATCTAAAAAGATGTGGGTGGGTTTCTTTGAGGTTCTTAAGATGGTGGTGAGTCGAAGCGCTTTGCTATGGACAATGTTTGGTGCTGGGGTGACCTTGTTGTGCTTAAGGGTCGTATTTTGGTAGTTGTACATGCCAGTAAAATGACTTGATGGTGGGTCAATGGTGTTTTCACCAAGCAAAGCAGTCAAATGGTAGGGCGAAGGGAAGGCATCACGTTCACTATTATTTTCACACTTATAATCCGGATTTTGAGGAGGAAGATGTTGGCAATGTTGCAAATAGATTGGGAACGAATATATTGAGAATGCGTCAGGGCAACAACATAAGCTTCAGAACTTTGCTTCTAACTGATATGGTGTAGCAGCAATGTTAAATATGACTTGTTTTTCATGCTATGCTTAAACACAGCTGTCAACTGGCCCACGTCTTGAAGGCTACATTTATCCAGTATTGGCTATGTATCCAACAGGACTCTGCATTGTGGAACTTTCAAGTTGAGGTCTAAATATTTATTTAATCAACAGTATTGGAGACCCTGAGGAGAGGACCTGCCAACCAGGGGGAACAGCGTTTACAACGCAACTTTTACCACGCACTATACCTTTACCACGCAACTTTTACAGCGCAAGTCGTTACAACGACTTGCGCTGGGGGGCGCTGTAGGATAGGGAATGGTTTAATTTACTATTCAAAACCTTCCCTACTATCCACGGGGACTGGAGTTGGAATAGTAAATTAAACTATTCACTATCCAGCGCCCCGCAACGCAAGTCATTGTAACGACTTGCGTTGTAAAAGTTGCGTGGTAAAGACATGCGTTGTAAAAGCATGCGTAGTAACGACATACATCCGCCGACCAGATGGGAGGGGGACCCTTTTCTAAAACGTGAGCCAGCAGCAAATAAGGGTATCTCTCTGCCTAAACAAGACTAACGTGCATCCCACAGACATCCATCTGCTTTAGGAAAAAGAAATCTGTTCAGAAAGCTGGGCGAGTGCGCTACTGAACAGGTATATAGGCAGTTTTGGGACCCTTGATGACTATGTGACTAGAGGGACAAACCTCCCTCCACCCGTGGGGGGTATGACAATATACCCACAAGGGTACCATACACCACTCGATCTGGTACCACACATCGATCAGACCAGTAAATCACTCTCCTCTCATGCTAATCAGGATTGCATGCTGCAGTGAAAAGAGATTTACAGGTCATCACTGGGGCAGTGACAGCTTATAGAACCCGCCCTGATGAAAGCCCTGGACCTTTTTGGCCACATATTTGGGGTAGGAGCAAGTTGAAAGAGCGAGGGTCGTAGGACCATTATACCCTTCATTTCCCTCAATATTGATTTGATTTTGTGCCCATCCGCACCATAAGTAAAGGGATACCTTGGTGTGGATGAGACATTTTTATTATATATAGCTTACCCCGGTCACTACAATACCAAAAGTGCTCTCTGAAATATGGTTGAACCCATCCTGACTTTTAGGCGCCAAGATGAACCCGATGATGAAGCATGCCACTATAAGAGTGGGTGAGGGTTTTTTATCAAAATAAAAAGATTTATAGGTGGAAAATTCAAGAAAATCCATGAAAATACAGCAACCCTCCGGAGAAGTACAGTTTCGGGCCATTAATACAGGATTCTAGGTGAGACGTGACAGTACAATGTCATTATAAAGCAGAAAACCCAGTTGAGAAATGTCAGTACTGCCCATTAAAAGCACAAATGTCCTGTTGAGAACTCCCCATACTGTCCTAAAGTTCAAAGTTTATTTGATGGATCGAAAATATTATTCCATCATCAAAGCATTAAAAAATAGTACAGTATAAGAACATTTCAATTATTCATGATAAATAGATAAAGCTCCAGAATACTCAAAAAATTATAGATAATATAATAATAGGATCCGCATTGCTAAAGACCAATACAAAAACAAGAGAAAGTCTCAATGTTCATCAATCCGCTGAGAAACTGTCCCATTAAAATACATTACTCCTGCAGTGGAGTAACGTAAAATGATGCCACCCCCACAGAATTTCATGAGGGGCCCCCAGTCTCACATATCTCACAGATATACATTGACCATGAACTTTATAGGGCCCCCGTGAAAGATTGGGGGCCCCTGGAGAGTTGAGCCCCCCTCCTCTGCGCCAAAGGTGCTGTAAGGGGCCTGCGTCACTCCCATGGAATCCTGCAGCGAAGTACTGGCCCTGTCCATTTAAAATACTAGAGCTCTGTTCAGAGATGTGCACGGATTGTCCATTAAAATACAGATGCCCTGGGACCAGTACTGTCCCTTTAAAATAAAAGACCCCTGCTGAGAAATACCAGTACTGATCCTCGAGACAGGTGCCCTGCTGAGATGTGAAGGTGCAGAACCCTGAAATGCCTTGAAAGAAGGGACAGTGTACCTCCAGATATTTACAGCAGCTCTTCCCAGAAGTGCCAGGGGTATGTGACATATGCCACCTAAGCTAAGAAGTGCTTGTACTGCCAGCCTGTACACAGTATCTCTTCCAGCCCCTGCCTCAGTACTGTGACTGGAAGTCATCCTACAGATGAGCAATCTCGTGAATGGCAGCTGTTCAGTGATCATTGGACCCCACCAGCAGAGGCTCTGAACATTAATATCCCAGATGTTGGGCTGCCAGATGCTGGCATTATCCTAATCTAGTGGAGCAATGGCTTTAATTGTACCACAGACTGCACTGCGTATAAATACTGCTGCATATGCCCAATCCTGCTCTACTATGCCCCAGATCAGGAGTTAGGTGGATATGGATGTGGAGATACTGCAGGCCAAAATTAACGATTCTGTCTGGTGCTTCCACGCCTGAACCAGTTTGTTATGAGAGCTGCGAAGAACCATCTTGATCCTGTTTTACCAGGTGAAATTCTAGACAGTATCCCCTTGTTCTCACAAAATAATTCTTATATTTGCCACTTGGTATATGGGGGCAGGGAAGGAGCAGTGCCTGGCAATTTGTGGTCAGAAGGATAAGTGGTAGGGCAGGATGTTGCCTGGCATGGGGAGCATCACATGGTCCGTTGTGATGTATGAGGGGGAAGGGTAGGCGCCAGGTTTCCAGATTGACTTCTTCTGAAGTCCAAGCCAAAAGCGCTTTTCCACATGGATTTTCCATCTGGCAATGATCCCGCACCCAGGAAATACAGGTGTGGGAACCCCAAGTCGGTTATAATTAGCCTTTGTGGTATCCCAACCAAGGATACCATTCTGTCCGACTTGTAATCAAAACCCATGGCCCCTATATATTACTTGGGAGTTAACTCCCCGGTTGCAAAGTTCCCTGCACATCAGCTCGTTGGTTCTAATCGTGGTAGGTGGCCAACTTTTCTTCCTTCATTGGTTGATGAAATGATCGCCAACAATGGTGCAACTTCCGCTCTCTGTTGCCATTTTAAACTTCCCATCATTTTGCTTTCTCCTCTGCATTGTAAATCGCACTGTAAATACCACTCTCTCTTCCCTATGGAATTTCATACCGCCGGAGTATTCAAATGTCTCTCTCAAAGTGTCCACTTTCCTTTTTTAGCACTAATGCCCATTTCGTTTTCCTTCTGCTCTCTCCTGTTCTATTTTATTGCTGGACTGTCTCTAGTTTTGCCCCTGTGCCTGAATTATGTACACGTTTCTTACATTTTATGAAAAGTACCAGCGCACATCCCTTCTAGTTACTATTCTCCAAATAGCATTTAGCCATTACACCTCAGAAGACAGATAATTTCCCAAACTCCTCATAGTCCTCAAAAAGACATGTACAATGTTCATTATTATTCCAAGTCCATTTATTTATAATTCCTTTCTTTTGCCACACCGTCACAGCCGACGTGCGTTTCGCCCTCCGCGGGCTTTTTCAAGGCAAAAAGATTATATGGTGAGCAGAAAAATTTTTCAATCAACAAGATATCGTATAGCCTGAATGGGAATTGATCCGTTAGGTTTGGCCAAACCTAACGAAACGGGACTCCATACGAACAACATGAGAACACGCTATGGCGATGGGACTTATCATGGCTCCATCAAATATGCATTAACTTGTTACTTACCAAAGAACGGAAGATTTGACTTCATACTTCACAAGCCTTACTCCCGATGTACAATACAAAAGTCTTAAAGGATCAATTCCCATTCAGGCTATACGATATCTTGTTGATTGAAAAATTTTTCTGCTCACCATATAATCTTTTTGCCTTGAAAAAGCCTGCGGAGGGCGAAACGCGCGTCGGCTGTGACGGTGTGGCAAAAGAAAGGAATTATAAATAAATGGACTTGGAATAATAATGAACATTGTACATGTCTTTTTGAGGACTATGAGGAGTTTGGGAAATTATCTGTCTTCTGAGGTGTAATGGCTAAATGCTATTTGGAGAATAGTAACTAGAAGGGATGTGCGCTGGTACTTTTCATAATTTGTGAACGATATTCCGTCTCGCCCTGAGTGAGTAGGAGATCTTGGACTGTTGCTTCCAGGTGGATACGCACGATACTAGAGTAGCACTCCAATAGAGTGTGTCTAATATACTATACTTATATACTAAGGGGAATATGTGTTTATAGATGTGCGGATCAAACATAGCAAATCCACCGTGTGCTCTTTGTTGTTTGAACGTTTCTTACATTGCTTTTTTCCTGCACACAGTGTGTGTTATACTCTTGGCGATGTTATATAAAAACGAATTAATTTTAATTGCCTTTCAGAATAATCAGGATCTCCCTCTTTACTACATTGCTGATGTCTTTTAGTGTCTCTCTTATGTCTCGGATGACCGTCTGACTCCAGTTCATGATAAACACTGTTTCCAGTCTTAAGTTTTCATTGATTTCAGATGTATGGGTCTCATCCCTTTGCAGGGAGTGAAACAAGACTAGAACGTCTAGCATGCATTAGGTTTTGACACAAAGTCCTGGACTGGCAGCAGTGTCTGTAATGACCTAGAGGGATGTGGTCACCCTGCTCATTTCTCTACTCTCTCTGTTCTCCATTGTCTACTTTATAACCTCTATCTCATAATACCGTTCTCACTGAAGTATATAAATGTCTTGCTCGTGTCACTTCTTTCCCAACCCTATTCAGAGGCAGCTGGTAAAATTGGCAGGGATTATGGTGGGGATGCACTTATGCATTTACAGGCGCATACACAGACACCCATTCACAACACTCACTCACAACAAAATCATACATTTATACATACATGCATCCAGGGCCGGACTGGGAACCCAAACCGGCCTGGCAAAGTGCTCGGCCAGCCCCACTGGTGGCTTGGGGGTGCAGCCAAGCTGTTTGCCACGGACGGTTTTGGACGATTTCATTACAGCGGTCGATATTGGAGCTATGCTGCAAAAACGGTCCTGTAACAAAATCGGCCCCCATGGGCCCAAAACCAACCCCCAACCCTGATGGCCCACCGGGGAAATGCCTGGTGCCCGCTACGGCCAGTCAGGCCTTGCATACATCCATGCACCAAACATTTGAAAACATTAAACTTACTTACCTGCCCTGCAGCCCCCGTGGAGGAAAGCTTTGGAGGTCCCTAAAGGGTTGAGACTGCTGCCTTCTCTCATCGGTTGCCCCTCGGTCAGTTAATGAGGGGAGGCAACAGTCCCTCACTTGTCACCAAGTGGGATAGGGTCTGTGAGACTTGCTGATCCCCACCCCATTCTGTGATGAGGTACCATTGATTGACACACTGCCATGGGCACTTCAGGGCTTAAATCTGAAGTGCCCAAGCCTGATGCAATCAGTAACGCTTCCCCTTCTCACGAGGGGGAGGGCCTTGAGGCACCTTTGCCGGGTTGAAGGGGCCACACCCATAGGGAGGAGAAATGCTCAGCTCGGCAAACTTCAGCTCATGCATCCAGGAGCCTGCGCATTTAGCCCATGTCTGGCTCCTAGATGCCTGACCTGAGCAATAAGAGTGTCAGCCAGGCTGACCTTTGCTAAACCTGACAGGCACTCTTCTTAGGCAAATTTTTCACATTATTCACCTCCATCCTCATCGGCATTTATCCCCCTCTTTGTCTTCTGCGATAGGTATAACCCAAAGTATTTAATATCTCTCTCATATCTACTCTTTCTCCTCTGCAGATTCTATAGTTCTGATGTATTTACATGTCTATCTCATATCCCTTTTCTCTCCTTCTGCTGTATTTATTCCCTTTTGCATATCAATGTGTCTCATGCCCTCCTCCTGTGCAGTATTTATAGCCCTGATGTATCTTAATGTGTCTCACTCATATTTGCTCTCGCCCTTTTTCCTCTGTGGTGGTTATAATCCTGAGGATTTTGATTGTCTTTTTGTACACCCCCCCCCCCGTTCCTTCCTCCATGTCAGCTATAGCCCAGATGTCTCTTCGTGTATTTCTCACATCTCCGCTATTTCTACTCTGCATCATTTGTAGTTCTCAGGTATTTTAATGTTTCTTTCATATCTTTCATCTCCATCCTCTGATATTTATACTCGTGATATATGTTAATGTCTCGCTCATATTAACCTCCCCATTCTCTGTGATATTTACAGACCTGGGGTATTTCAAATTCTCTCTCCTCTCCATCCGCCCTCTGTGGCATTAATAGTCATTTGATATTTAATGTTGATTCCTTACCACCCTTCTCTGTCATATGCTCTCTTTACATCCATGATGCGTTTTAACGCTCTCTTGCACACAGGGCTTTAAGTGGGATGAAAAAACTGGGTGGGTATCTCAAAGGGGCGTGCTCGATGTAATTAAGTGTGTGGCTTAAAAACACATAAGCTAAAAATCTGTCCTTAGAATAGTGTGCCGCATGACTGGTATTTTGCTGCTTCTGTTATTGCATCTAGATATATAGTACAAGTAACATTACACCTACAAGGCACCAGGACTATTGGCTTTGGCAATGATTGTTAGCTGGATAAGATAAATAAGCAACAACTATGGTTTTGTTGTATATAATATTTAAAATGCTTCAGTTCTGAAATGATGAGACTGTGAAAGAACTTCAATAAGTCTCTTTGAAGTTACATCAAAGGCAGTGAAGGGTGGCACTGCTGCAGAGGTTAGCTTTATTAATTTTTTACACTAAGAGTGAGGGCAAAAATGGAGAACCCGATAGAGACCCGTCTCAGAACCTGCTCTTTAGAACTGCTGATGTTCATCACCAGCAGGACCCGGCACACTTAAAGCTTTGCTCTCACATCTCTTGTCCCATTCCTCTGTGGCATTTATGCTGCTGATTTGTTTAAGGTCTCCCATATATCACCCCCTACACGCTCTGTAGTATATATAGCACTGGTGAATATACATTAATATCTTCCTCAGTTTGCTAAGTTACTCTTCTCTTCCAAACTATGACGACCAAGAGGTGAGCTTTTACAAATACTGGGGACAAGAGTGGTTTGCTCACTAAGTTTACTTCAAGGAAGCTGCTTCTACGCCCCAGGAAGGAGTTCTCCCACAAAAATAAGAAGTTGCAAGGCTTTGAGTGCGCATGCTTGTGATAAACAGGCAGGAAAAGACGATTTATTCAATGTTAAAACACACTGTAAAACACATTGATTTCACAAATTTCAGCTTGTCTTCAAGTCTTTTCATTCCCTATCCTTGGGGCATGGCGACAAAAAAAAACCTCTAACCCTCTTCCTTCTCGCTGCCCCTCCCCCCACGCTTTCCAAAAAAGTATCAATAATTTATTTTTACTTTTCACTTTGCTCCATAACAATAGTTTGACCTCTTGCCTCACACGAGTCACATAAATTCTAGGGCCTAATTCAGGAGCCATGTTTGTGCTATTGAATAAGCAATTGGAGCGGGTGAATTAATGACTTGTGGTGTAGCCGGCGAGTCCCTGAAGAAATATTAAAATCGCACGCAGGAGAGATCGATACTCACTCAGCACCCAGCAAGAGTGGCCTTGGCATTTCTTCTGTGCCTACAAACAAAGGCCCATAGTGCAAGAGTGGGTTCCCTGGTCAGCCCTCAGCACGGAACTTCAACAACTCCATGCAGGGTACAAACATGGCAGACATGATGGAGCAGTACATGGAAGAACTGCTTCTCTGTGGTTAAGTTGTCGTCTTTGGAACTACAAGTCCTATGTCTATTCCTAGTGTCTAAATCCTGCTTCACTCTATGAACTATGGCAATTCAGAAGACTTATAAGCATGCTAAACGATAGTATGAAGCCCTACATAAAAATGCACCGTCCTGTTATTTTCATCCGCCATTTTATGCTGGAAGCATTCTCAGGTCAAGTCATATTAGAAACGTTTCAGTACAATCAGCATGGTCTTTATGTTTCATAGTTTTGTACTTCCTATATATTTATATTTTCTTTCAGTGCACTGTGCGCTGCATTGAGAGTCTCATGACTCGTCTTTATGCGCCAGCATTGTTGTGTGTGATTTATCGTTTGGCTGTGAGTTTTTTTTCCTCAGTGATTGTTTTGTATTTCGGGATGTTAGCGATTGCATTAGTAGTTCATGTCAACATATGCTCTGTGGATTGTTAGCGCGCTGTATTTGTGATTTGAGCATCTGCGTTATTTTGTGCTTAAATGTATGCTTGCTAATGCTGTAGGGATGGAAGAAAAGAGGTCTCCTTTCACCAATCTAACATTTGTGGTGGAAATCGTTTTGCACTCTGCCTGATTCCAGTGACTTCACAAGACTTTTGACACTAGGACACCCTAATCTACCTCCTTTCTTTAATAATCTTTACAACAAAGCAACGACGCTGCATGCCAATTAACAGTGACTGAGAACAGGCCCGAAAACAAACAATTAAGGCTATCAAGGACTAAAGCACATGCATGAAAAGAGTAGCAGTAAGTTTCCCCTACTCTCAGGGTCCAGAAAGAAATCAACAAGGGACAAAAGGTCCAAATGCTGAAAGCATTCCCCAGCCGCACCTGGATGAGCTGTTTGGGGAAGCAATCAATCAATCAATCAATCAATCAGTGACACTTATAAAGCGCGCTACATACCCGTAGGGTCTCAAGGCGCTGGGGAGGGGGGGTGCCGCTACTGCTCGAACAGCCAGGTCTTCAGCTTCTTCCTGAAGGAGATGTGGTCTTGGGTCAGGCGCAGGTCGGACGGGAGGGAGTTCCAGGTCTTGGCGGCCAGGTAGGAGAAGGACCTTCCTCCTGTAGTCGCTCTTCGGATGCGGGGGACGGCGGCGAGGGCGTGGTTGGCTGATCGGAGGTGTCGTTTGGGAGCGTAGAAGTTGACTCGGCTGTTGAGGTAGCTCGGGCCTTGGTCGTGTAGGGCTTTGTGTGCGTGGGTGAGGAGGCGGAAGGTGATTCTCTTGTTGATGGGGAGCCAGTGAAGGTCTCTCAGATGTCCGGAGATGTGGCTGGATCGTGGGATGTCGAGGATGAGTCTGGCTGAGGCGTTTTGGATCCGCTGGAGTCTCTTCTGGAGCTTGGCGGTGGTCCCGGCGTAGAGGGCGTTGCCGTAGTCCAGTCGGCTGGTGACGAGGGCCTGGGTGACGGTCTTCCTGGTCTCTGTGGGGATCCACCAGAAGATCTTCCGTAGCATGCGTAGGATGTTGAAGCACGCCGAGGAGACGCTGTTGACTTGCCTGGTCATGGAGAGGGAGGAGTCCAGGATGAAGCCCAGGTTTCGTGCATGGTCTGTCGGTTTGGGTGCGGTGCCCAGGGCGGGAGGCCACCAGGAGTCGTCCCAGGCGGAGGGTGAAGAGCCCAGGATGAGGACCTCCGTCTTGTCCGAGTTCAGTTTCAGGCGGCTGGTCGTCATCCACTCGGCTACCTCTTTCATCCCTTCGTGCAGGTTGGCTCTGGCGGCGGCGGGGTCGTTGGTCAGGGAGAGGATCAGCTGGGTGTCGTCGGCGTAGGAGATGATGCTGAGGTGGTGTTTGCGTACGATGGCCGCGAGGGGGCTCATGTAGACGTTGAAGAGGGTGGGGCTCAGGGATGATCCTTGGGGGACGCCACAGATGACTTTGGAGGCCTCTGACCAAAGCATGTGATAATGTTTTGTGGATTGCTATGTCTCAAAGCCAGTGCCTGTGGGCCATTAAAACAAGAATTTCCGAAAAAACCCAAGCATGGAACATAACTAGACCAGCTGTTCTACACCAGATAAAAAGACACCCGACCAGCAAGAATCCACACAATGAGAAGGTCCAGAAGAGCGCAGAAAGGTACAATAGTCTTCCTAGAGCACTTGTGTGTCAGTCAAGCTTGCCATGCATACAAATAATAAAAACATGCCATACAATTTACATAGATGGCTGCCAACAGTATTTAATTTGTAATAAAGAAAGAAATGCATGGATCTCAAAGTTTCTCCTATAAACGCCCCACCTGCGCGGCTAAATGCTGGGGGTACTGAGTACCAAGGGTGCCTTGTCTTTATTCCAACTCACTGCACTTTCTTCCACACCCTACTAGTTATTTTTCATCTCCACTTTCTCCTTTTGCCGCTGTTTTCCTGCCTTTCTCTTTGTTCCTTCTTTCTCAATGTTCTGCCTTTCTGGCTATTGCCATGGGTCAAAGTCTGATGAAAGAAAAATAAATTTCAGTCTCCAAAATATAGTGCAGGTACCCGCCACTTCGCTGCAACCACCAGTGCAAATTAAGCAATTACAGAGAGCCGGTACAACTCTGGAGATAAAGGGCGGCAGTTCTCCACACCACTGCACCAAGGCAGCAGAGGAAAATCTGAAACCAAAAGACTTATAGAACACTGTCAATCAATCCATCATGTGTAAAGGAATCTCGAATGTGGATCTGGTGACCAATTCCACCAATGAAGACAGATGATAGAATTTCCACCACCAAAAGTTGTAAATGGTGGGGACAGGTCGTCAGTGTCCGTGTATCTAGTCTTCCTAACATGCTGGAAGGTTTCCAGCTTGTTGCCTTATACTTACCTTTGCCGGAAAGCCCGTCACCCTTTCTGCATCCACCAGATCTCTGTTGGGGATGGAAGGGGATGAGCCAATCCCGGTTGTTATCTATTATCAATTTCTATAAATGTGGGTGATTAGGGACTGCTTCTGATGTGTGTGTATAGATGTATCGAGACATGACTGGACAACACCTCCATCTGTCAGTGTGCATCTAGGAGCTATATTTGTGTTATTGCCCAGGAATCTGTTTCATATGCTGTGCTGTGTGGTATCACTCTTGATTGGCCTCTTTCTGAGTATGCCTGTGCACAATAGAGTATAAAATAGACTAATTCGTTCTGTGCGTCACTGTGAGCAGGATGGCAGACTCCCAGATGTATGCTTCAGTGAAGATGATGTTGCATGACTCATGATCAGCTGTAGGACATGACGTGCAAGTTAATAGGTGGGTGATCACGCGCAGATAAGAGTGTAATCTGGAGCATGTGTGGGTGTGTGGTTAGGAACCAAAGAGAAAAAAAGACATTTATAGCTCCATTTCCTAGAGGGAATAGAAGCGAATAGGAGTGACCTGTGTTCTAATATTTTAGAAGACAGGTGAGCTCCTACAGCCAAGTATCATTGGCTTTCGCCTCATTCATGGGCTGTCCGTCACTCATGAGTTAGTACTCTGTCTTCCGGTTTCCGAGTTAACGGATTACTTCTTGTGATCTGCTGGTAGTATTCCCTAACAGGGAACTGTGGAACTTGACTGCTCCATAATCTTTACCTCCGCCAGTACACGCTTTCATCAGTTTGCTTCAATCTATCCCTCCGCTATTCTTCTCAATCCAAATAACTGACTAATATCCACCACTCAAATTACTTTCATATTTCACTCTACTAATTCACCACTAATCCTTTAAGGGTTCCAGAGTAGCCAACTAATCGCCGAAAAAAGTGATTCAATACCCCATCAGGGGTATCAAGTGCTATATAATTGCACCCCTTTTTCCCTCTTCTATCCCTTCCCTATCCTTCTGAATCCAAATAACTGACTAACTTAGCCACCACTCAAATTACTTTCATACTAATCCTTTATGGGTTCCGGAGTAGCGTGCTGCTCGCCGAAAAAGCGATTCGACACCTCGGCTGGGGTAGCAAGCGCTATAAAAATGCAATTACAATACAATACTTTTTCCTTCATTTTCTGTTATAGACACTTGATGCCATCTTTTGATTTAAGCGAATAGTGCTTACAGCTTGTTTTTCGAATAGTTGATCTATGTAGTTCATTTTTGCTAAATATTTTGAAAAAACTGAACGGGAGTTGGCCATCTAAGCAAATGATCTCAGATAAAGACAGGCACATAATGTCTTTAAAATGTGGGGACATTTTACTGAACAGCTTTGGACTAGCTAGTGCCAAAAATGTATTTGTGGTGTGGTGGTTTGAAGGGGAACTCGCACTCACAGGCTCTCCCCATAACACCGATCTACTCTTGGCCAGCGTTTGCATCGAATCAGTGTGGTCCAAACAAATATTGTGGACAGAATATTGCAGATAGGTCCAGAGGGGGCTAAAGTTACGGCTTGTCAAAATTCTGCCATTATGGTTGAAACTTTAATTGGGGGCTCATGTGGTTTACCATATATGTCACGTTTTATTATTTTATAGTTAGTCCCAAAAAAGCAAAACAACGATTTTAGATTAATTAGGATTTTCTTATATGGGTTTGACAATGTGGAGTACCCTGAAAAAGATCTAAGCATCGATGAATTCTGCCGCAACAGTGACACCTAGTGACTTGCATCTCAGACTGTATCCAGATGTGCAAAATGGGTTGTATGGCACCAAAGTGAGGTGGATAATATAGAACGATAATAATAGCGCATCTACCACAGAAAGATGAGGGTATAATTACTATTCCTACCTCCACGTCTGCCTACTTAGACTAACCCTGCAATTAAGTGATTAAGTCGATGTAGAGGATGCAATGTGTCGTCATGAGATATTACAAACGAAATATAGCAGCATCTGCATGCGATATGACAGTGGTAGGCCTTCTCAAAGGATGTGTGGATGTTGTTCCTCCTCACACCCAATTAATCAATGATTGACCAAGGTTCTCGTGCCACTTTCCCTCCGGACCCTAAACAAGGGGCCTGTGGGCACGTCGCAGCAGATAATCTGGTGACTGAATCCGCGCGCCAGCTTGTACCTGGGAGCCCCTCAATGTACATGCACTTTCGTCCCTGCACCACGGGCCATTGCACAGTGTCAAATTGGTATCATATTGACAGGAAAATCTCTGCAAAGTCATTACGTTGACGCTTGATGTCTGGAAACTGCTTGAGACAAACAGTAGATATGTTCTTTCCCCAGCGCTCACGAGAGGCGACATAAAAAACGCACACATCATTATTATAATTACCCATTTTTCTCTTATTATTATTGTCGCAGCGTGTTAGCCGGCTGCTATCTTTTTAAATGTTTTCGTCAGGCGTTTCTTGAAGGTAGCTACAGACTGGTAATGGGTATTCGTGCTCTTCCGCTTTAGCTGCGCGTGCCGCTGCCCGTTAACGTAGTGCGTAATCACGACCTCATTCCTCACGGGTCAACAATAGAACGTTACATCATAAGTTAACCATTCCGGTGCCTCTGGACATTTGCTTCCGGGTGTGCGCAGCGGTAAGCAGGGGGTCATAGGAAGGTAAATTTAAAATCAGGCGCTTGACCTCAAACTGGGAGTAGTAGCTCCACCCCTGGGATTCTGGTGTCAAAAAACAGGCCTTGATTTAAAATAATTGCAGGCTGTTAAAACGAGAACCCCAGCACATCTCCCCAGTAATGGAAATAAATTCCATTGTATTTGCATTTTAATTTTCCACATAAACAAAGGCCCATAGTGCGCCGGGGTTTCTGAGAACCACCGGCCTGAATTTAATTAGAAATGAAAAGTTTATAGGCGCCTCTTTAATGCGATTAATGCACAGTTAACATTTATCACATACATATGCTGTAACCTGAACAAATTGCCCTTTTTTAAGTGACCACGGTGCATGAAATGAAGTTTTTTTTTTTATTTAGTTTTTTTGTGTGTGTACGGCTTGCCTCTTGCGAGGCAGTCGCTCGGTGCTTTGCAAACAGCTCATTAAAACGTAATGCTGATGGCAGCTCAACGCAAGAACAGCCCCTGGTTACTGTGCAAAGTTCATTAATACTCCAGCCACCACACTCCAAGTGGGGCTCGATTGGATTTGACCCTGCTAGGCCCCTCTGCTGAACTGGTTTGTTTCATAGCTCTGGGGAAGGCAGTAAAAAGTAGGATGTACACAGTTGCATAACTTTTTTGTGAAATGTGACTCTAATCATGAAATTGCGAATTGCCACCTTCCCAGGGAAATGTGATTTGTCAATATCTCAAGCGTATTTTTCTTGTTGTAAGTGTGCACCTTCAGTGATCAACATATCTTACATGATACCAGAAGACTGATTGGAGCAGAATTATTTTCTCGGCAAGACGTTTTCTGCGCAAGCCTGTCTCTTGTGACCATCAATTTACACAAAATTGCCTAATGCAAAAATGTTGTGAAATTTCAGCATTATTATATTTATACCATGCTTAAATGTAAAGTCGCGTACAGAATTTATCACCACATATCAACCAACAACTAGTCTCCACCCATTTTCTGACTCCTAGCCAATCAAACAGCCTTTCCATGTAATGCCAGGCAGTGTAATCGTAGGTCATTCGACTGTTCTCCTCCCACTTAGAGATAATCTGATGGGTGCTCAATTGTGAGAGCCATCTTGCCTTCATCAAAAAAGCCATTGAACAATATATTGTATTGTATTGTAATTGCATTTATATAGCGCCTACTACCCCATATCCTATGATCCTGACATTGAAAGTGGTTTGCGGAAGTTCCTTCGCCTTTGCACATGTGCAAGTCATTCACACTCAACGCCATTGTATTAGGTTTTGCTCAAGTTATTGCCTCATTTGATCAGAAGCAAAATGATGGAGGATGTTCCTGTTTGGCTACTAATACATTCAACTTCTGTCTCCACACCTCACTCTCTCGGTCCTTTCAGGTGCCAGTAATGTGCAAAGGAGATGCCTAAAGATGGCGGCTAGAGTCATGGGGGAGATAAATGGCAGCCGACCTGGCAAGACTACTGGCTTAGTAGCTGCTCCTTTCATCTGAGGTGCGATAATGCTTTTTTTAGAGGGAAGCCTCCGGTGTGGAGACGTGAGTGTGCCAAGAATAGTTTGGGGTCAATGAGTTGTAGTGAAGCTGAGCCCCCTGTGGGAGGACTGGGAAATAACACTGCTTCCTCGCCCCAAGGGATCAACTGTCTGGAATGAATAGAGCGTACAAACTCCATATCTCAAGTTTGTGGGAGTGTTTGCGTTTTAAAGATAGAATAATCAACAAAGTAATACACTACCAATGAACAGGTGCACACACACACACATACATATACACACAGTCATACACACACACACACACACATACTCTCTCTCCCCCGCCAGAAACTGCTCCCAAAGTGAATGCTTTCCCCATTGAACTATGTTACTGTCAGTTTCCCAGCGACAGTGGATCTGGTTACGGCCTTATTGATTGGTTTTCATACGCACAGATGGGCCTGTGTTGGCTCTCAGATCTGAATCTACCTCTGTATGGGGACTTATTGTTGCTGCACTGTGGATAGGATTCCGGAGGGAGAGACCACCCTGGCTACTCCATCTTTCACGGAGGGGATGTTCATAAATGGAGTCAGGGGGGGTGATCAAAGGAGCAGTCAGGAGGTTACCTGTGCACCATATGGATGTATGTCTCGTCAAAGTGAATGTGATTATTCCGTATAGTTTTGGTTATGGTAGAGAGTTGTTGTATCTTTATATCTGTATTTATGTGTTCGTCTGGCAGTTAATTTCTGTCTCAATCAAATTAGCTAAAAGGACCCGAAGGCTCCTTCATCATTGGATTTACTTGGCTTTCATATTTAGCGTTTTTTTTGGGGGGGCCGGTGGGGGGCAGTAACTGACCCTCCGAGAACGAAAAGTAAAAGAAAACAATAATCAGGAAAGGCTGAGTCACTCATGTTGTCTCCTTCATGTTTGTATTTCACATCCTACTACGTCACTGGGTAGGTGGAAAAGGGGTTATATTGTCTTGCAAATGAATGGAAAAACAAATTTATTGAGTCATTGGTTTTTCGCCCTTGAACTATTTATTGATTTTGGATTTTCATACAGTGCAACAAATCACAGATGCCGGTTGCAAGTGACTTGAACTTGCGGGTATTGCAAATGAGGTAATCCCTTACAAAACATATAAAATGTGCCAAGGATTACCACATTTATGTCAGTATGCGACAGCCCCCTGTCTATTCAGTGTGTTCCATCACACTTCTCCATCCTAAAACAAATATAGTACCGATGGGAATGTTGCAATCATGTTGGTGATTGAAACAGGAGGCAGGGCAGAAAGGCCCCTTTTGAATAAAAATGTGTATAAAATACTTGGGCCCAACCATCGTTTTAAGCGAAAATGTGGCTGGTCACAGATGGAAAACTGTCTCTTTATGATGAAAAATGAGTGGAAAATGCTGCCTCCAACAAGCATTATTCATTCATTTTTAATTAAATATTAAAACAAATAAATAAAAATAATTTACCAGCTAAACCCCCAAAAGATTATCCCTTCTGTCCAAATCATTTCGATGGCAATTCAAGTAGGCCTCAAAGTTTAAATGAAAGGTGAGAACTTAACATAGGAAGAGTGATGTGGGTGTAGGGATGGTGATGGCAGGGCCGGCTTTAGGGCAGTGCAACTGGTGCGGCCGCACTGGGCGCTGACCTGTTGTGGGGGGCATATACAAGATACGGCGCTGTTTTTAGCAATATCTCATGGGAGGAGAGATGAGGGTCACTCTTGCAGGTGGTACGGAGAGAATCCGAGGAGGCGGTCATGGGACAAAGGGCGTGCCAAAAGTGATTGCCGCACTGGGGGCCATCAGCGCTAAAGCCGGCCCTGGGTGATGGCGATGCGTGCCACTTGCCTACTGAGGTGCTGTTGGGGGAGGCTAGACGGGGGACACTGTGGTGGTGGGTTGCCTGTCAGTTGAGATGTGCTCTTTTGTAAGGAGATAAGAACTCAGCATGTAATTTGGTAAATACATTATTCTAATCTACTAATGACCCTTGCTATGGAAACAATCCATCAGATAAAACAAAACAAAAAAACGTGTTGCTTTGCTCATGTCAGTCTCTGCATAATAAGTTTATATTTAATAAAAAAACAAGAAAAGGAATGGACTGCCTTACAAATTACTGTAATCCATACGTGATCCAGCTTTATAGATCTCCCACCAGAAATGGGATCAAGCACAGACACTTTTTCTCTTCTAACAAGTATCAAAAACATGGTTGTTCTGCATGGCTGTGTCATAGGAGAAGTTAATCTGGGCAGCGAGAAACTTTAGAACGTGGAAACTTTCAAGCTGATGCCGCAGTCGCTCACTACTACTTTCTCCATGATATGACTCATATGAACCTCTTCCGGGATTGTAAACCACAGGAATGTCAAACTACATTGAATTAGAGAGGACACCTTCACCCTGGCCTTATTAGTCATGATCACCTCATGAGGAAAGGTGCTTTGTGAAAACATGATCACTCGCCGCTGCAAGGGAAAGGAAGTTTTATCAGATTGCTTTTTCAGATGCTCACTGGCTAAGTCTGTGGAAGTTTGTAGGAGGGTATAGTTACTGCATTAAAAATATATATTTACTATTAATGGAGATCAGATTTAACCTGGGCATTATGGACTTCAGTGAACCTTTCGACAGATTTTTCTGTGGTTTATTAATTTAGAAGCCCTTTAAATTAAATTAGGGCTCCTGATTTTTGGCATTTTATTTTTAACATTTCTGTCGGAATTTATCCAAATTAATTTTTTTATCATCTTTTTGGTTTTATCCCAATTTTTGTGTTTTGTGAATAAATAAAATTGTATCTTGTATATGTCCACAATTACGTAACGGATAAATGTGCAATCATACTTAGATACCTGCTGGCTTTTAGCACATTAACCAGCCAAATATATTAAACAACACGCTCACATGATAACATGTGAGTGTTACTCACATGACACTCGCCAGTATAGCACAGACATATGTTAAGATATGCAGATATATAAGGAAATCGTATCCTGTTCTTTAACTTATTCTGTCAATTTGCCCAGCTACTGGACTGGAATTCGTGTATTACAGCATGGAAAGTCACTAAAAATAGGCCCAATTTTCTGTATCTGTCTGTTTTTAAAAATTAATTATTTGTGAAAATCTATACAAATGGAAAACAGGGAGCCTTTAAGTTAATATATGCATGGCATAGACAGTGACTGACAGCACTAGGGTGTGCATGGGAGACTTTTTCAGTTTGGTTACTTAAAAATCTTTTCCAGTTTCCGCGTGACAAAAAGGAGAAACCTAAAAGAAAGCGTGAAGAAAGTTTTTTGTCATATTACTCACATTTGGCTACCTCTGTTTGTGGATAGCACGACGTTTCGCCTCAACAGTACCCTACGGCAAAGCAGTTTTCAGGGAGACCAACGGGTTTCTGAAATACCATATATAGAGCAATTTCCTAGAGGAAACTCTGGGCCTTGCTGCACGCTCACACTATGCATTTCTGCTGCATCGCACAATGGTGCATTGCTAACCTTTGTGTGAAAGTGGGCCTCGCTTCATGCATGCTGTTTCCCACAGCAGACTCTGCTGCTTTTTTATTCCAGCAGACGTGTTGCAATTTTCTGACTATGCATGCACGTTTTTAAATTACCCAGGCAATTGCGCGCTCCCTACTGCTGAACTGCTAAGCCACCACATATCTCAGGATTGTTATTTAAACTTTTTATTACCACGTAGCAATTTGCCCTTATGCAATACAAGCAGAACACATACATATAATACTTTCTGATATTGTCCATATAATTTTCAAATAGTGCAGTAATATATTTTTCCGTCGTACTTTTCTTAGGGCATAAAAATGACTGAAAGTTGATGGGGGAAATTACTTAAGGATCTAGGAAAATGACTTTTCATCTTATTTTTTTTAATTCTTACTGGATTTTACAACCATCACACTTGCAGTAACCAATGAATAGACATTACTGTAATTATAAAGGCAGTTTCATTCTACTTTACTACTTGATCAATATGTTCGACCAGTAAATATTGTCAACAAAGTTTGCAAGACCAAAACTTGTGATTCTTATAAGCCGGCTTTATGCAGGTGGACAAAGTCGTGGTACGAGGGAAAGGGCATTAACCTTGCAATGTTGCCTTTCGTTTTATAGTCAGAAATCCAGATTCCAATGTATTGAGGAATTGTCTTGCAGAACCAACCCATTACCTCTTATGTGAGGCTCTGTAATCACCTGATGATGGTCGAGTGTATCGACCAGTGTCTGCCTACCTGGGCACAAAAATATCCTTGTGCAGTAATATCTGGCCGCTCGAAGTTGCACTGCTGTGTCATTGCACACTGACCGAACATCCAACTGGGAGCATCCAGGTATCTGTCGGAAGGGTATGCCTGATGCGATGCAGACCTGACTGGACCCAGAAATATTAATGATAGGGTTTGTCAGCAGCCTGTTGGGCTAGTGGAAGGGAAGCGTAGTGTTGCACAACACATATGTAATGCAACTAGTGCTCTTCAGACTAAAGAGGCAATTTCCAAAGCAGTTCGATGCTGCATCATAAAATGGCTCAGGAAATGTGTTCCATGTCCAAGTAGCATAAAATGTTGGAAATAAATTACATTACGAATTCCAAAACATTCTCTGGTCCGATGACTAGCCAAATTGTGCAGTGCTACTATGAATCAATGTTATCTGTTCGTACATAATGCTTCTGAAATGGTGCCCCAATAATACATCTTTACCTCACTTTAGATGCATCATTTGACTTGAGGTAATTGTGAGGGTGCAGGTATGATCCTGGCTGATAGAAAGGCCTTCTTCTATCAAATGAAGTGAAGAGGGTAGATAGTGGCACGTGTGGTAGCCACTTCTGGCCAAATGTTTGCCTTCAAGCAAGGTACAGGAGTGAAATCACAAACTTATATAGCATTGGACGCCAAAGTGCCACTTGTGACAGTGGGCGCCCTTTCACAGGCCTGCTCTATAACTACAGATTTCGATAATGTCATTGGGATCAAATGAAGTAATGAAGGAGTCTGTGAATGATGACGTAATAGAATACAAGAAAAGTGGTCAATTTCTCTCGATCAAAGTAATTGATAAGCCTTGATTAAAATGGTCAGTTTTCCTACACCTCTTCAATTTCTCTCGATCAAAGTCAATGATAACCCTTGATTAAAATGGTCAGTTTTCCTACACCTCAACTACGTTTTAAAGACAGAAAAAAATGAACAAAGACATTGCTGATGGGAGGTGCATAGGGTACAGTCTCATAAACACTGTCCAAAATGACCTGCTCAAATTTGCCGTGTTAGTGAATCCTCATAAGCACTTCGCATTTTGAAGAAGTACCAAATTATTTGTAGTTTAAGTGGAACCAGGGAGATCATAATTTGCAGACTCCTGCCTCGGGCTAAAAGCTCAAATCTTGCTCTCTTGTCGTCTTACTTTCAGTTCAGATCTCTGGTCACCTGATCATAACGAGGCAATAAGGCCTATGGGAGATTTGAATGGACACTAACGTAACCTTTTAGTAAGTAAAGGGATGGCAGACTGGAGAGCAGGTAGGATCTGCAGACCTTAAGGTGGGTGATGTCACAGCAACTTGAGTGAGTTGTGTGGTCATTAGCGACTGTCACTGCCTTTATTTTTTCAGTTTCAACTGACTGCCTCATTGCCTTGATATTTCTGGGTTAGTGCCATCACCACCTACTGTCTAAAAGCTCTCATGCCGGGTCAACTGTGGTTACTGCAGGGTGCAGGCCCAAAGCAGAAGACTTCCAAGATGGTCAGAACCCAGGCTTGTGGTGGAAATTACCGCCAAAGAAGCAAGAGCGAAATGGAAACATAAATGAAATAGCAGAGTGAGTGTGGACCCTCTTGAATCATCAAGAGTCCATCATCTTGTTGAGTCCTGCTGACACACACCCGCTCAACCTTCAGGCTCACATGTACCTTGCCAAAACCTGGAATCAATATATATCTTGTTCAATCATGGCTGGCAGTCCTTTGCTCACCCCAACTACACTCTTGAGTTAGCTCTCTCTTTCAAAAAATCCAAGAAGTATTCGCTAGCAAAGAGCAGGGGGGACGGTAGGTTATTTGAATACATTATTTAGGTTCTAGGTGATAGAGCTCATTCTTAAACAGAAGCAGAGGCATTCATGCATTACTCGTGGCAGCACAAGTCACAAAGCCACCTATATTCTGAGCAAGTAGATTCTAGACCGCCTGCATCATTATATTCTGCTGATGTTACATTTATGCTTGTAAGGGCCCACTGTTCCTTACCTTGGAAATATCCATACCCACTGTAATTTGGGCACCATTAACTTCCTCTCATTGGCTAAACCTCTATTTCATTAGCAGGGGCCACCTTAGCCTGCAGTATGTTTAGGATGGATAAGGAGTTGTTCCCTTCCCTTCCAAAACTAGGGAATGTTGTGCTTTCACTGCGATGTACAGCTCAAGCGCTGACAAACTTCTGCAGATGAATAATGAACATCACCGAACAGATCAGGACTAGCCACCTAAAGCTCAACACATGCAAGACCCAAGGGCTGATCTTTGGAAACACCTCTCCGTGGAATGACGCCTGGTGGCCCTCCAAACTAGGACCCACACCAACAGCGACTGACCATGTCTGCAACCTCAGCATCATTCTGGATAGCAAGCTCACCGTGAAAAAACAAATCAACATATTCTCATCTGCCTGTTTGCTCACCCTCTGCATGCTCTGCAAGATTTTCAGATGGCTTCCATCGACACCAGACACACCATCACACAGTCCGTGCGCACCAGCCAACTGGACTACGGCAATGCACTCTATGCAGGAATGACCTCACACTTCCTCAAGGGACTGCAGACGTTACAGAACGCAACAGCCAGACTCGTCCCAGACCTCCCCAAGTGGTCCCACATCACCCCCCACCTCAGGAAGGTCCACTGGCTTCCCATTCAAAAGAGAGGCCAGTTCAAGATACTGTTCCACCCATCAAAACTCTCTACAACCAGGTACCAGCACACATCAACCAACAGCTGAACTTCCACCATCCCTCCAGACACCTGCGCTTCACTTCCCTCTGCCTTACCCACACCCTCTGCATCCACCGCGGCAACAGTGGAGGATGCTACTTTTACTACCTCAAGGTGAAAGCCTAGAACGGCCTCCCTCTTCACCTACCAACCTCATCCTCTCTACAGAAATTCAGAAAAAAACTCAAGACCTGGATGTTCGACGAAGCCTCTGCAGCAGCCCACTTAGTGCCTGGATACCCTCACGGGTGATTAGCTGTGCTTTCCAAATCCAGACTGATTGATTGATCACGTTCTCCACACTTCCGGTTTTCCCGGCTCTTGCAGTACCAACTGTACGTTCTCGGTTGAAAGATGTTCATCTAGCACTACTGGTAAAAACTCATCTTGCTATGTAGACAACATCCCACCTTTTCTATTTTAGTAAAACTCTTTAATTTCTATCATCGATATTATACACATACTGTAACATGAGCTTTCGTATGCATCTCTCAAGCATGTGAAGGAAGCTGCTCAGCAATGGACACCGCGATCCACTGCTGTTTCTCCCCTCTGCTTCAGGTTAACAAGAGGGGGGTATCACCATTTCTTGAAGAAAGTTTAGTTCAGATTCTGGTCCTTCTTCACATTCATGAAACTGTCCAATCACCAATGCAGGGCTACTTTCTGGTATTGCGATAGTGTGATTTCTACAGAGAACACCTGCACCGAGAGTTGAACTAAGATGCACGCTCCCTACCTTTTTGCGACATCTGTGCAACATTAACATGGGTTTCATCTTAACATTCCAAATGTCCAATGCGGACGCCGCTGCCGCATTCCCTTCACCTGGGAGCAAGACTCTTGAACACTGAACCAACCAGTAAGCACAGTGAGTGTGTGACATAAAGTTATCTCATGATCTCTTTACATTTCTCCCATATCATAAAACAGGGTCCCTAGCCTACACCAAGATGTGCCACCGACATCTACGCTGGTAAAACGTATCCCTACACCATTGGCACCAAACAGTGACATGGAGTTATCTTATGATCTCTTTACACATTTGCCACATATCATTGAACTGGGTCCAAGGCCTAGGCCAAGATGTGCCAGCCCCATCTATGCTGGTAAAACTTGCCCACTAAATCCCTGGCACCAAACAGAGCAAACATTAACTCTTAGAATTCTGGGGTTTCTGCAAGTGTGCAACTGAAGGGAAGCCAACTGCGGAAGCTCCCACTGACAGAGTCAATTATCATTTTAGTAAAAAGGGAACAGAGCCATGTATATTCATTGGCACCCAAAAATGTAAGGACAGGTTGATCCTTGAGGAGTGCGTCAATGCATAAACATAGCAGAAAGGCTAAATGTGACTTTAAAAATACATTCTTACATTTGTTAAAACAAATGATCAAGTGGTTGTAAGCCTCTGTGATAGTGATACGGCAGGATTTTCGCTTTAATCTGATATTAAGTTAAGTCTGCGAAAATTCACTGTGGAAATCTAGGGGCATATTATCAATAATGTTGTTAAAATTATCGCAGCTTTAGCGGAGGGAAACTGCCGCTAAAGAGGCGATAATGGGCTTGTTAATATAGCCTTGTGAATTCCCATAGAAGCCCATGTTTTGGTGTGAACATGAGCTTCTATGGGAATTTCCAAGGGCATATTATCAAGCCCATTATCGCCGCTTTAGCTGCAGTTTCCCGTCGCTAAAGCGGCGATCATTTTAAACACCGTTCTTGATAATATGCCACCTAATTCCTCCACGGAATTAAGAATATCATACACATTGAAATTTAGAAAAAAAATCCTGAAAAGCTGTTTCTGTAAACTGCGCTCTCACTGAAGTCCTATTTCTCATCTACCTTAATCTAAGGAAGTCTTATATCTTTCTCTAAATGCTGTACTAGAATACCATAAATAACATGACAAATACACCAATATTGCAGTGGTGACCAGGCATTATGAATTTATGTGATGCATCAGATTCAGTTTTAGAGCTGGTAATCTGTTACTGATTGTTCTTGTAACAATGTCAGATTTTTGTCAAGGTTCAAAGCCTAGACCTCATTTCAATGATTCATTTATGCTTTTGCACCACATACTACATTATACACCGGGTTTGACTGCCAATCTGGGGTTCCAAACCCCAATAATTGGATATTAAAGGTCAACCCAGATGTTCACAGTTGCCACCAGTCTACATCAACAGGAGCGGCGATTCCACTATGACGCAACATAGGCTTAAATCGCTAAAAGAAGCCAGTTGACTTTGAAGCTATGCAATTCACCTGACACTTAAAGAAAGTGTCCGGGGAACGTGCTTCTATGGAAGGGAAGGCGGCCATGCTGCAAAAGTTTGAATTGCTTAGTGTGGGGATTTGATAAACTAGGAATTTTGAATGATCAATCACTTAAAAAAAGTTGGCATTATCTTGGCATCAAAAAGTCAACCGGATCATTGCACGTCTAAAAATCCAATCATATTACACATTGTGGGGCAACTTTCACTTTTTCGTCTCTCTAGGTAAAAGCAAGACTGGCTATTAACAATCGACAATATTTGTGCATCAATATGGAATTCTCTATACACATAATGAACGTAATCAGATCACCTCACAGAATATCACTTATGTTTAATTTAATTTTGTGGATTGCTTCACTGATACCATCCACTTCCCAAGTCTATACTCATCATGAAAATATAAGCATTCAATTATTTATTTAATTACACATAAGGTACATATAAGATTGTAGAATATATGTAGATGTTCACATATTTTTTATTTATTAAATAAAAAGTATTTGTTGGTTTTGCTTATTTTTCGCCCAATTGATTCAAAGTAAATTTACTTTCAAGAAAATTAACCAGAAAATCCAACCAGTATCATTCTTTAGAAAAGCAGTGTGTGCGTTAATAACTTACGGCCTTCAATACCAGGGTGGCATATACCACTTTCCCTTGAGTGATCTGCATTGTACCTAAATGTTACTCTCTTGGGGGTGTGGCTAATTAATTTTCCTATTTAATTGGTTAATGTTCATCTGTAATACAATGTGACTGTTTTCAGCGCCCTGACTTTGTGTAGCGCAAGGTGGTGCGTACACTGTGAGTAAATGAACTTTAATGAATTTTTAAAGAAATGTTTTCTAAAAATATACGATACGGCCAATTCTTTTGGCCAAAAGAGTTTGACAAAACTATGGAATCAGTAGAATAAGGACTAAAAGCGAAAGGCAATATAAAACGTGATTTTTCTCCAAAATAACAGAGACATACGGGGACAGGAAATCACAGAAAGATTTAAAAAAACATTTGAGAAACATTCTGCAATTAATACATCTCACCCATTAAAAATTTTTATTGGACATTCATACCTTATTCCTCAAATAGTGGCCTTTATTTTCAGTGTTCAAAGGTGAGAACTTGCACAGCCAGCTCCATGCCCTCTCTCCCTGTCCTGGGTCATGGTGCCTTCCTTTACTTATCTACTCACAACTTATCACAGTTTAGTCTTCCCTTCTATATGCCCTGACCACTGTCCAATATAAAAATACTAATAGATAGATAGATAGATAGATAGATAGATAGATAGATAGATAGATAGATAGATAGATAGATAGATAGATAATGCAAGCTTATTTTAGAATCATAATCCACTATTAAAGTTTCAACCTTGCAAAAAGCACACCTACCACTAAAAAGTCTAAATAACAACAAAACTGCACATTCTAATGGATGCTGCGGGTTAATCAAAGTAGAATAATGCCCTTAATTGAATATCAATGAACTCCTATACTCAGCTCCCCTTATGGCACCCTGTGAAGAGCTTGGCTGGGGCACACCTGCTGATAAATGATACTAATTACTGCAGGTCCATTTTAAAAAGATGCGTAATGCCTTAGTGCTAAATTTCATCACTTCTGTTGCCAGTTAATTTAGAACGTTGGCTGCAGCTTTCTTAGCGGTTTGGATCCACGATGAAGTGCTTCAAAGTAAATCCCTGTGTGTTTTAGGCGCCACAGCAAAATTCTGCACACAAATGATGATCAAACTCTAGTGGGTTGAGTTTGTGTGCTGAGAATTGTTTGTGCTGTAGATAAGTAGCCCTAGATTTGGTGCCTGTTGCAGAGATAGTATACATAATACATGGACTTCTGTAATTCCTGTCTAAACGTCAGGCTTTGATTTTTTTTATAGTCAGCAACTTGTGGCACACCCATTTGCAGATTACAGAGAAAAGATGTCTGAACTTGACTATTATTAGTTATCACAGTCAAATTCTGATGTCACAATGCTTGCTGCCACAGCCAGCAGCGAAGGTGACTGACAGTCAGGTCATGAAGCATAATTGTAGCAGCTGTTTAAAGCAACAAAAACAAAACATTGCTTTCCTTTCTTCTGCTCTATTTTAATAGCTTACAATGGCAAGCAGAGAAAATATGTTTATTTTGTTACACTCTCTCAGATAGAGAAAATCTAGAATCTTTCTGCATTTTTGGACACATTCCGAGCTACAGCAGCGTTTGTTTTTTTAACTGACTTGCATTGAACTGTTCTAACATCTGTTTGCCACAAATATCTAAAAAGTTTTTTAAGTGTTTCATTTTCCGCTAGAGGTTCAGTTTTATTTGTCATGTTTGCAAACATGGTTACTCTTTCATATAAAAGAGCTATGTGACAAGGTTTTAGGTTGTTTTTGGAAAAAGTGAGTGTGTGACCATGTATGATTCCCCGCTCCCAGAGATGGCTGCCTCTGCATTGGGTTCTACCCCGTGGAAAACCCTCTTCCAACCCCCCCCCCCCCCCCCCCCCCCCCACCCCTCCCCCCATAGCCTGTGGATGACAGACATTTTTCCTCAGAGGGTCCCCCATACATGCCAACATTTTAGAAGGGAAAAGTGGGAGATTTTAAAAAACATAAGCTGGAATATGTGTTTCTTCCATTGACTTTTATTGAAGGAGAGGCAATTTTAGGTGGGATACAGCCAAAATAAAGCAATTTTTGCCTTAAAATCAGGAGTTTCCTGCCTGAATACGGCCCATTTGCATGTATGCCCGCCCCCTGCCAGGAGACGCCGTTTCCTTACCTCTGTACTGCTTATTCCCCTCTGAGCGGGAGGGGAGGGTTTACCTCCACGGTGGGGGTACATATTTTCTCTATGTGTCCACTCGCCTGCGAATTGTCTGCTGCCTGGGGGGAGGGGAGGTAGAGTCTCCGAGGGCGGCCCTGTCACCTCAGGGGCTGTCTTCATACCTCCGGAAGTCGGGCCCTGGTGCTCCTGCACCAGCCATGGGGCCTTGTCTCCACAGACTGGCATAGTAACCCCCCCCCCCCCCCCTCCTCGCCCCCTCGCTAACCCACGGGAGATGGGCGTGCCCGTCTCCCCAGGAAGCCCTGCCCCTTCAGAGGGACACCTCACATCACCTCAATTGGTGTTGCTTGCTCAGGGGGGCACGTGTCACTTCCCAAGAGGCGGTGTGGCTCCTGCAGGCAAAGTGCTTGCCTGTCTTTAGCTGGATTGCCTGTCTCTTCGAATGACCTCTATCTTCATAGAGGGCCACGGGTTTGCTGGTGCAGCCTCTCAGCCGAGTACTAGTTCCGGGGTGTGGGGGTCGGGGCGGGCCCTCAGGGGCTATTATTATCTTTTTAGAGTGCGCCCTCAAGCGGTCGACTGTCCTTAGCACTCCCGCGCTGCCTACCAAGGCCCATCTCCCCAGCGCGCTCTCTTCTGCAGCGCCTTCCTCTCACAAAGCGCCTAGAGGCCCGCTTCCTGAATATACGAGCGCCTCGCCGAGGCACCTGCGCTGGCTCTGGGGCAGGTGTATAATGAGCCCATCAGTGTTATGTTGCCCTACTCATAACTTAATAAGCTGTTTCGCGGCGACGACACACACCGGGGTGATTTCCGGCGGTGGCTGCAGTATTTCACAGCGCGCCCCGTCTGGGGGACGTGAGGCGGCCAAGGTACATTCGGGCAGATAATTGCACCTGCTGCTTCCAGCATGGCTTGGGAGCAGGCCATGGCCGCTCAGACATGGAGAGCGTGCGCGTGCACAGCCAGCGCCTCGACCAGCCACGCGCGTCTTCGTGGCACGCCCGCAGCCAGGCGGGGAAGGGATTTCATGTATAAGGACGCTTTAAGTGGCACACACGCTGCTCGGTGAGGAAGAGGGTTTCATTTATAGGGACACCTTAAGAGTTTACAATAGTATGGGATGGATGGATGGATGGATGGATGGATGGATGGATGGATGGATGGATGGATGGATGGATGGATGGATGGTCTTTCCCTTCATATTGTGTGTGTGTGTGGTGCGGGGGCTAGAATTGGCCTTTTCATCAGTGAGTGTCTCTGTGTGTCTCGTGTTATTCATGTTGTTGGTATGCCTGTTCCTCTTTTGGTCACATGCTGTGTGCCTGCCATTGTTTGTGTGCGCATAGATGCAATGCGTCTGGGCGCTGGGCCGAACTCTAGGCTGCTGCATCTCACTTTGCTACACAAGCTGTAAATATTTAACTAGTCACTGTACAGGTTTACAAAAAAAAAAAAAAAAAAAAAAATACTTATGACTAACCGGCAGGAACTGAAACTTCTTTGTGGAGGAAAAACCATTTAGGAGCAGTTTGTTCCAAGTGCCTCAATTTTGGGACACGCTGTTTGTTATTCAGCTGAGGGACAGAGGTGCACTTGTCTTATGCGTGGAACAAAGGAAAGTCGAAAGTCGAACTTTTCCGTTCTAAAAATCAAGGATAATTTCGAAGTCTTATATGTTTTATGTGTAACCCTTTTGCGTTTATACCTGTTAACGTACATTTTAAATAAATACATAAAAGAACGACTTGCCTGTGAATATACAGCATTTTCCTTTTAAAATAAAATGAATTCGGACACTGATTTCTACCTCTCTAAATGAATCCTAAAGTACAAAAGTGACGCTTTTCGACCTGATCTGACCTGCCTTTGGGTCAATTTGAGCATGTATGTAAAAGGCACCACTGGAAGATATTGGAACAACAAACATCACGTGCCAGAGGGCGCTGCGCACGGCGTGATATACGCACCAGGCACTAACGAGCGTAATGCGCAATAACTCAGCAATTAAACGTCTTATTTCCATGCCAATATTCATGCAAGAAACCTTTACCAATGGTCCACGTCCCTGCACAATGCACAAGTCACACAAAGGCACCTTTTAAACCAATCAGGGTTTCCCTCTGCCACTCTATATATCCTATAGGTAGAAAGAACTACATAACACATATCCAAAATACCCAATGTGTACAAATAGACGAACAATATGTATCTCGGCTATGAGTTATAATTTAAAATCTCTCAAATACTTTCATATTTCCCAGCTACACTGCCGCAATAGATGTAATGAAACAGCATTCATTCTATCTATCTATCTATCTATCTATCTATCTATCTATCTATCTATCTATCTATCTATCTATCTATCTATCTATCTATCTATCTATCTATCTATCTATCTATCTATCTATCTATCTATGATTAATGGAGG
Source organism: Lissotriton vulgaris (assembly GCF_964263255.1). Classification (NCBI taxonomy): domain Eukaryota; kingdom Metazoa; phylum Chordata; class Amphibia; order Caudata; family Salamandridae; genus Lissotriton; species Lissotriton vulgaris. Next base: position 772,148,275 of record NC_141693.1, read on the forward strand.
GCACAATCCTGTGTGGGCTGATGAAATAAACAGTATGCCTTGCGGATCAATGGGTATTTCAGCTACAAACAGCAGGGTCGGCCACCACACGGGATGCCAGGGCGCCACGCTATGCCAGTAGAGGTGGGTGGGCGAGGCTGGCACGGCGTTACCTGTTTATGGAGGACACGCTGGGCACCGTGTCGTTGTCGCAGATGCCCTCTGCCAGCAGCCGGTCCCGGATCTCCCAGGCGAACATGGTGGGGTTCTGCCTCTTGTACTCGGCGATCTTGTCCACCACTTTGGGGGTGGCCACTTTGGGCTTGGAGCCCCCGATCACCCCGGGCTTGATGCTGCCCGTCTCGTAGTACCTGTCAGGCCAAATAGGAGAAATGAATGAATGATTAATGAAGAGCTCTGGCGCGGATTCATGATTTGTGGAGCCCCTGGCATTTGGAAATCTTATTTTTTACGTCGATTACGTCGTTAGAACAAAGAGTAGGGAGATTCTTCAACTGGACAAAAAAAAAAACCTAACCCTCCTTAGAAACAATTTTATAGCTCATCTAAAGAAAACTCTCCAGGCACCAAAACATACTCCTCGCAGAGTAATAATGCAAGTCAACAATCCATATTTGGTGGCCACTGCACCCTTGGAACACCACATTCCCAAAAAGGTACAATCCTCATGATTATGATGTATTTATTGTATCTAGTGCTTCTCCGCCCACCAAATGGTTGTTAGTGCGCTTTACGTTTTAACAGCCATAGAAAATGAGATTTCTTATTTAATAAATATTTAACTTGCATACAAATGGGAGTGCTTTAGTGGGAGAGCGTGACAATTGTTCGTAGGGATCATTTGAAGATAGGGAGGTGCGTCATTTCCTGTGGAAAACGCGGAAGAGACTTTTTACAGTTGAATGGAAGGGGTGAAGGTAAAGGGTGTTATAGGAGGCAATATAGCATGTACACATTTTGTTTGACCGTCTCATTGAAGTAACACGCATGCAATGCACTCTATACTATTTTAAGCTCATGCAATAAAATAAGCTCTTGAATTAGTACTTGGAAAATATTTCAGTACATAGACGTATGAGACCTGTGCATTGCGACTGGGCTCATTTCAATAATATGCGTGTGTTCCAATTGTGAAATGACATCCATAATTGATATTCTATTTATCACACCAAGCCACCCTGTGCTTTATCAAATCGCTCCCTGTATTATATCAGAACACAATTGATAACGTGTTTTTAAATATAAGCCCCTTTTCCATCTTTGTTTTGTTTTTGTTTTGCCAAGTAAGCATAGGCAGTCAAGCGCCTATCGAATAACGTTTCGAGGCACAAAGGGTCTCACAGTAATGCTTTTCACCACTTTTATTGTGACACTTTATTATCGCCAGGTCATTATTAATAATTCAAGGATAGGCGATTACACGCGATCCTTACTTATCGTATGCATTTAAAAAGCAAATGCATATTATTTTTGATAAATGCGGGTTTCACCAGATTCAAATGCCTATGCAGCGCCAAATGAGTTTGAGCGATTAAAGGCGACACTAGAAAGGGAGCCAGGAGCAGAGGAAACTGTCCTGTAGCATTTGTACTTGCATAATTTGACTCAAAAGATCATACCCCTTTAATTATTTACATTTTTCTCCAGCCACATACATTTAAATATATATTTTGTGAGGAACTTCTTAATCCTCTAGTGTGGTTTCCTGTTTTTTTTTTTACTTGTTTTTTATTAAAACCGCCTCCACTGTATCAGGGGTTTCACGATTAGTGCTGGAAAATCAGATTTAATGGCGCTGAAAAAATGTAGATTAATCGTGCTGGAGCAGTGGTTTAATCGAACGCCCTCTTTGTTTATAGCATCCAGGGTAAGCTGGCAGCCTCATTGGGAAGCATGCCTGCCCCTCTCTTTGAAGTGTTTTTTGTACAGCAGCGCATTGAGGCGGCGTAGGCGCTATACACGTGCCCTATGACATAACACGCGGTAAAGCTTCTCAAAAGCACATCAGGGGTTAAATGTTAAATTAAAATGAGGACCCTAGACACACATTCTCTCTTCCATCCTACAGAGGAACCCAAGCGCTATCATACAACTTTTCGAGGCTTCGAGGCACAAAGGGTCTCACAACAATGCTTTTCGACGCTTTTAGTGCAACATTTTAATATGGCCAGGTTGTTTTTAATATTTCAAGAACAGGAAAATACATGGGATCGTTACTTTGTTACTTTTTTTTATTTAGCTGGGAATGGGGGGGGGGGGGGGGGGGTGAAAATGTGATTTCGGACAATATATATGAAAACACTTCCCACTGCCCCCTCCATTAACTAAAATATGAAATGGTTATTCAGCAGTCTGGAAATTCCTGGAGGCAGAACAAGTGTTTGCACTTGAAGGGTGTGGGGTGTTTGGCTTCTCGGATTGCAATAATGTCCAATTGTCGTGAAAGAACTTGGCAATTCAAATCACACCTGTACTAAAATGCAAGGCACTTAGCTGCCCTCCTCCCAAAATATCAGATATACACATACATTGTATTTTTTTTTCTGTGTGGTGCATTTCTTAGCTGCAAAGGACACTCTGTAAACAGAAAGCATCCCCAAATGTGCCCTCCATAGCAATACATATTACTATTACTATTATTATTATTTTAAATCGTGGAATATTCCAAACGCAGCCTTCACCCCCTGCTGGTGGATCGGCCCGGCGGACGGGTGAAAGGTCATTGCATGGGAATGCCAGTATCTTATAGTATGGGATGGATGCCACCGGAGGGTCCCTCCCCGCGCCCCGCCCCCGCCGGTCCTTACCTGCCCAGGATCTTGCTGACACAACCATGGCTGACCCTCAGCTGCCGGGAGATGTCACAGGGCCGCACCCCCTGGTGCGCCAGCTCCACTATCCTCTGCCGCACCACGTCCGGGAGGGGCCGCCCGTTCACGAACACCCCTCCGAGCTGGTTCACTCCCCCGTGGCCTGCTGGGGAGAGGGAAGGGGAGGGGGCGGCGGAGACACCGGGGGAAGGGGTGTTTAGTCGAAGACGGAGAGCGCCAGGCGCTTTAGCAAATGTGGGGAGGACGCTAGCGCGAGGGATGCGCACCGCGGACAAAGGAGAGGAAAGAAAGAAAGAAAGAAAGAAAGAAAGAAAGAAAGAAAGAAAGAAAGAAAGAAAGAAAGAAAAGAAAGAAAGAAAGAAAGAAAGAACGAAAGAAAGAAAGAAAGAAAGAAAGAAAGAAAGAAAGAACGAAAGAAAGAACGAAAGAAAGAAAGAAAGAAAGAACGAAAGAAAGAACGAAAGAAAGAAAGAAAGAAAGAAAGAAAGGAAGAAAGAAAGAAAGGAAGGAAGAAAGAAAGAAAGAAAGAAAAGACATACATTGATATATAGATTATAAATACAGTGTGTGAAATGAGAGAACACCAGAAGGCAGTGCGCCCTGAGAGAGAATGGCTGTGTATCCCCCTCTCTCTGAGTGTTTGCGACTGTGGCAGGGACCGAGAAACGTAGCGCTTCGATTACTGCGCACTCTTCTAACCCACTAGCATGGCTTATTTACAGGAGCACCTGCCCGGCCTCACCGCTTTTTGGGGGTTCCAAGAAAAAATATTGTATTTTTCACTTTCGTTGGTTTTATCTGCAGTCTCTTGAGCGCACATTATCAATGTGACTCCTGTGCCAGTGGGAACACGGGCCTGCACGCTGTGAATGTACACACCCATACCATAAACGTATAGCGGTCTCTCTGAACCCATAATGTGTGTGCCTGTGTGTGTGTTTTAGGTAGGGAGATGAAGAGGACTCTGTTTGCATTGTCGCTATATGATGTACATAGGCGCACTGATGTCGCGCTCAACCCCCCCCCCTCCCAAAAAAAAAGGCTGGCTGTCTCTGCAGTAAAATGCATATAAATACAAGTCTGAAGAGATCGTTAGTTCGTTATTACAGTCTATATTAGGGAGTTCTTTATAATGTATATGTCTCCCTACAAAGAGCTGACCATTTCAGACAAACATACGATTGAATAAAGAAATATGGATTATATCTATATACATTATGTGTGTGTGCGTGCATATGTGAGTGGGTAAGAGTATACAATATACCTCACACTGAACTGTGGTGAGGGTTTCCATAAATAATCTTTAGCAGATACTATACAATTAGAATTGCATATAAATTAATGTATGCAGTCACCTTAACACATATATATATCCCCGTACAAGCATGTATGCTCACATAAATCCACTGTATGTGAAGCTGGGTCCTCAGGGATTGTGAGTCACTTTGCCTATTTAAAATAAAATATGCAGGAAAAAAGGGTCTGTCTATCTATCTATCTATCTATCTATCTATCTATCTATCTATCTATCTATCTATCTATCTATCTATCTATCTATCTATCTATCTATCTATCTATCTATCTACCCTGCCTGCCTATGTGTGTGCCGCTGCGGTCCCCTCCTGCAGGCCTGCTGGATAGAGATCTTGCCCTGTGTGCTGAGAGTGGACCTGCCCGCACCTCTGTGCTCCCCCCTCTCCCCTGACACTGACTTATTGGCTCTGGACTCGAGGAAACTCGCATCGCCCTCGCATCGATCCGAGATCTTTGCTCGCAGACGCACCCCCCCCTCCCTGGCAGAGCCCAAAACATCGAACCCACGTGCACCCTCGGGCCTCTGGCGGGGCGGCCGAACTCTGCCCTCCCAGGACTGGGGGGGGGGGGGGGGGGGGGGGGGCTGTGATTGGGTGCGTGGGTGCACTGCAGGGGGGGAACACATGAGCTTAGACAATGCTGTTAGGGCATCTCCCCTTTTAGGCTGCAACAGCAGGCAGTGTGTACCCCCCTCCCCCCAACACACACACGAGGCCCCCCTGCATGGCTGGCGTCGGGGTCTCCCCGCTTCCACGTCACTGTGGGTGCGGAACGGGGCAGGTTTCAGCTCTTTTTGGGGGGGGGGGGGGTCCATTCACGTGCATTCCGTTTGCAGGTTCTAATCCCCTGCAATACCACGGTGTAAGGTCATTAAAAAGAAGTAGGGTGGAGACGGTGCGCCCCCCATCACCCCGTGGTGCTAAGAGTGGGGAGAGCCTATTAATAAGGGAGGGGGGGGGTATGATCCCCGTACCCACCGGCAGACAGTATGAACTTTCTGGTGAGGGGGGCACGGTGAGTCAGGTGGAGTGGGTCTACCCTTCGCAGTGTTCAGGTGATATTTTGAGCCGCCCCGCGTAGGGGGGGGGGGGGGGGGGGGTCAGAGTGTGTTTCGCCTGCGCGTGTGTACAAGCAGCCCCTGCACATGTCAGATATAAAGTTACCGGCCAGCAATTTTCCCAGCGCCCGCGTGCTAAATAATGCAGGGGCGCCTTTGATAACTCACATTACATATTATTAAAAGGCAACAGATGCGGCAAAGATTAAAAAATTAATAATTAAAAGTGTGTGGCCCGGTGGCTTCTCTTTCATGTTTTGTGCCCGCCTCGTCCCCGTGCATGTCCCCCCCTTCTGCCCTTGTGTGCGCACGGGCAACTGTCCCTTTGCGCAACTTTCACCGCGCTGTGCGCGCCTGGTGCGCGTCTGTGTGTGTGTGTGTTGTGGCGTCTGTGTGCGTGCAGTGTGCGCGTCTGTGTGTGTGTTGGCCTGGTGAGTCTCTGTGTGTGAGCTGTGCGTGTCTGGTGCGTGCTGTGCGTGAGGGGGCTTCCTCTGCCTGAACCACAGGCCCGTCCTCGGGCTCAAGCGACCGAAGAGTCGGCGCCAAAGCCAAGGCACCGTTCCCACTCGAGGAGCTTTTGCGCAAATGGTTTCACTCGTTTCCAAAATTTAGCCGGATATTACTACTTGGGGGTTGTGTGTGTGTGGGGGGGGGGGGGGGGGCGTTCTACTGGGACAATATTGCAGGTACTACACCCCTGCACAGCACTGAGGAGGCGCTCACTAACGTCCCACAGGGTGGTGGCAGTTTGAAATGAAAATATTGTCCATTTGGACTCTGTCCTGGCTCAGATCGGTCTCCTTTCTTTTCTTTTTATCCGGTATTAAAATAGACCCTGTAGGTGCTGCGGACGGCCCGCCATTGGGCAAGAGCACGGCTTTAAATAATAGGTGGCGTGGGTGCACACGTGTCCGCGCGCTTCTCACTTTAGAATCGGATATAAGCTTTGTTTAAAAGATATATATATATATATATATATGAGTAAACATTATCAGTGAAACCACGCCGCTGCGTTGCTGCAAGGTGTGCTTTTATAGCGGCTGTGTCCGGTTTCAGCAGGTGTACGTGCAGCGTTCACCCCGTCGCCAGCGAAGTTTACACGGTACAATACATTATTAATGCGCCGGTGTGAATGACTTGAGGTTTACGCGTTTTTCACTACCCTTGTATTCACAGGCTGAATAATATCAGAGATTTGTATTTTGCTCCCAAACAATAAACTCTAAGAGAGAATCTATACATATCTCTATGTATAGCTATATATATATATATCAAATACATATATACATATATATATTATGAGCTTCTCAATGCCAGCGAATATATATATTTATACATACATGCATATATATATATATACACACACACACATATATATATATATAAATATATATATTATATATATATATATATATATATATAGAGAGAGAGAGAGAGAGAGAGAGAGAGAATGTTGCATTATTTCTCTTTGACTACAGAGCCCAACATGTTCCTGACTGTTTCTTTATTCTGCGATTAATTTCGATAAAACAAATAATGGGTCTGGAAGGGAGACTATCTATCTATCTATCTCTCTCTCTCTCTCTCTCTCTCTCTCTCTCTCTCTCTCTCTCTATCTATATATATATATATATATATATATATATATATATATATATATATATCTATATATAAATCCATTGATCTAGCCTGACATAGGCGTATATACACGTGTATATAAATGTATATGTTTGTAAGTGTGTGTTTAAGGCCAGTGAATAGTGCTGTTTGAAGGTGTCTGGTGTTGAGTCTCCTCAGAGTGTGCAGTTGTGTTTTATCCTATTATTGTTTGCAGAAGGTGCCTGTGAGGGGGGAGTCCCCGTTTATGCCCAGGAGGTGCTTGGTCAAGAGAGGGACATCTCGGACCACAGATAAATGTGTGTGTGACACTCCTGTATGCAGTGACTGGGGTTAGTTGGGGGCCACACTTAGTGTAAAGGGTGCTTGTCCCGTGGCCCGAAGGAATGCATGAGAAGTATGAAAGAAGAAACATCGACGACACAGTGAGGAAATTTGGAACGAGGAAGAAAAATAGAGGAGTTTAAAAGGGGGAGGATGGGAGTAAAGAATGGTGAAAACAAAGCACCGAAGAGAAGAAGGTGAAAATGTGCGGAGAGGAAGACAAAGGGCTAGGCAAGCTTAATGGCGAAGATACGGTCAGAAGACAAGGAGGACAAATAATGGAAGAGAGTAAAGCAATGAAAGCGTGAATAATAAACAGTAAGATGAAAGGCAATATTAAGGAAATAATAAAAAAATAGAGCGAGTAAAGTGGCATGGAAAGGTCAAACAAATCGAGTGATAACAGACAAGGAAAAGACGCAGTAAAAGCTCGGGAGTAAAATTGTGAATAATAAATACGTGAAGGAGTCAAGAGAAGGTGATAAAACAATAAGATTGAGGGAGTAAAATTGTGTGGAGGTAATCAAAAATGAGATGACAGGCTACTAAAGTGATGACGAAAGAATAAAATGCAAAGGAGGCAAGCAAAGGTGAGGGGAAAATAAAAGTATGGGAAAATAATAGTAATGGGTCGACAGAATTGAAAGGCAACGAAAGTGGTAGCGGAAAAATAAAGAAACTGAAAACGTGGGCGTAAACAAAATCAAACGATGAAGGAATATAAACGTAGCGTATTTGATCAGGGAAGAGCGGGTGAGGGAAAAACAAGAGACAATAATACCGGGCGAAAGAAAATTGAAGACATGCAGAGAAGACGAGAAAAAGACACTCTATACACGGTTCAAAATAAAAAATACGAGAACACAGACAAAACAAAGAAAGACGAGGAAACAAAAGTGAAGGGGGTGCAGATGGACAAATATGGCGAGATGCTAATAAAAGTCTAAGGTGCATGATGGGGCGCGCGCATAGGGATCATGAGGCCAAGAGATAGCGAGACAAAAAAAACGCAAGCAAGTAGAAGGGCTTGTGAGATTAAAAAGGCAAGGGGAAAGAAAAAAGAGAATGTAGGACAGGGGTGGAAAGACGCAAAGTTGGTGTGGGGGGGGGGGGGGGGCGCAGGGAGCGCGCACTGAAGCCGGGCTCCGGCGGTACTCACGGTGCATGGCCGAGAAGGGGTCCGCCTTGCAGTGCATGTCCATGGGGAAGCAGAGGAAGGGGACGTACTCGGCTGTAGTCGCCGTTTCGGCTCCGGGAGAGAACTTCAAGAGTCCGGAAACGGGGGGCTCCCGCGGGCAGCGGCGCCTCCCTCTGCCCGGTCCCGGGAGCCGGAGGATGAACTTTCCCAAAAGAGGCGCGAGTTGCGCGGAGAGCTGGCTGTCGGGGGTCCCGCTGGAGTCCTGTGCTGAGAGTCGCGGGGTCCTGTGCGGAGTGCAGGGGTCCTGGAGACAGACTCAGGGTCCCGGGAGAAGGGCTGGAGCCCGGGGTCCTGGTGGGTGCGCAGGGCGCGCTGAGACGTGAGCCGGGATCCTGGAGGGGTGTGCGGGTCCTGCGCCGGGAGCAACGGGTCCTGCGGTCCTGGGTGGGAGCCAGGGGTCCTCGGAGATGCGCCGGGTCCTCTCTGTCCGCTCAGCAGGGTGGGGGGCTTCTGGGTGGGCAGCAGGTGGCCCCTCTGGGCATGGCTGCACCTCGCGGTGGTCACTGGTCAGACCTGGGGCCCCTTCATGGCTGGCACCAGAGTCAGGTGCGCAGAGGCCGCCGTCCACTTCTGCTCGGTGCCCCTGTCAGCGCAGCAGCTGCTTCCGGGCGGTGGGGTGAGGGAGAGCCGGGGGTGGAGGCGGTGAGTGTGGCTGGACTCCCTCCCAGAGTGCGCAGAGCAGGCGTACGGATGCAGGGATGCAGGCAGCGGCGGCGGCAGCAGCCTGTGTCACTGGGAGGCGCCGCTGCAGCCGGTGGGATGTGTCTGCCAGGAGGCTTGGCAAGAGAGTGGAGCCTCCTCTGCCCGCGTGTGTCTCTCTAAAAGCGGCCGACCCCCCCTCCACCAGCAGCCCCCCTCCCCTCCGCGGCCCGGGAGATGGATGACTTGTCAGACAAAGGCAATAGAAGCGAACACTCCGTGATTCGTCCAGGGAGGGGGCCTTGCAGGAGGTGCCTGCCTGCCCTGTCACTCCAGCGCGGGGGGGGGGGGGGGGGCTTTCGGGATTAAAACTACTGAGGAAAGGAAACTAGCAGATAAGATAAGCGCCGGAGGATGCGAGCAGCGAGCGTTCAGCTCCGGGCAGCTTCGCACTTCATCCGCCAATGATGCACTTTCACGTGTGGCCCGGGGGTGTCCGGTGCGCGGGGCCCTCTCGGACACCCCTTCGACCCTGCTGCTTTAGCAGTGTAGCGATTGGTGCCCCCGAATGCTTCGGAAAGTATGACGTCCTAAGAACTTCTATGTCCCCTACCAATGTATTTTATTCTTATATATATATATATATATATATATATATATATATATATATATATATATATATATATATATATATATATATATATATATATATATATATATATATATATATATATATATTCTTGTTTATATGATTATGAAACAGTCAATATCATTTTTTGTGTGTACCTAGCGCTTCAGTTCCTGTAGCTTGAGCGCTAGAAATGACTCTTAATTACGCATTAAAGCCATCCCGCTTATCGACCTCAGAAAAATGAAAAGCTGAGTTGGCCCTGCTCGCGCCAGACGTCAGCAGAGAACTGCTGTTGCTGTTTTATTCCGTGTTTTAAGGAGCGCCCGTGGAGGTGTAAACTAAAAAGCGTATGATTATAATTCGTGCTGAAAATAACGCTCCTCTGTCATTTCAGCTTCTATCGAGTATAGTTGTGTTCGCCATTTTCGTGCACTTATAATAGAAATGCAAGTGATATAAAAGTATGTTCCCTTATGTTTGAACCTGGAAGGCCTAGCGGGGGAATACATGTGTGTCCTCGCGCAACCTTACACCCAGTCCCTCATTTCCTATAACACTGGGCGAGGGCACATATACTATTTACGTGTAGCGTTTGTGAAAAATACACATTACTCCCCAATGCCCGAACACGCACGTACACGCTTTAGATACCCCCTTTAAATTCTATAGGACGTGCATTATCTCGATACTATGCTAGGTCGGCGCCTAAGCACTCTTCCCCGTTAGAACAGAAATATGTTAATATTTCTCAGACTATCTCAGGCTATACTTCTCCTCATCAAACATCTCTCCTTCAGATGGTGAATATAAAAAGAATGCACTATCAGGACCATACCCCCCCCCCCCCCCCCCACACACACACACACACACACTCTCACAGTTGAGTCCGCTAGAATGCTGGGATGTCTGCAAACATGGCATAATTGTCGCCATCTTGTGAGGGCTTGTAAGTGGGGGCCTGGGGTGAGGTCAGCTGGCCACAGGGCACACACACCTCTAGGATTGCTCCTTGTACCCCCCCCCCCTTCACCCAAGGTGTTGTGGTGGGGCTCTCTGGCAGTGTGTTGGTGCGGGGGATTGTATGTGGGGGCCTGGGGTGAGGTCAGCTCGCCACAGGGCACACACACCTCTAGGATTGCTCCTTGTACCCCCCCCCCCCCCACCCCCCTTCACCCAAGGTGTTGTGGTGGGGCTCTCTGGCAGTGTGTTGGTGCGGGGGATTGTATGTGGGGGCCTGGGGTGAGGTCAGCTCGCCACAGGGCACACGCACCTCTAGGAGTGCTCCTTGTACCCCCCCCCCCCTTCACCAAAGGTGTTGTGGTGGGGTTCTCTGGCAGTGTGATGGTGCGGGGGATTGTATGTGGGGGCCTGGGGTGAGGTCAGCTCGCCACAGGGCACACACACCTCTAGGATTGCTCCTTGTACCCCCCCCCCCACCCCCCCTTCACCCAAGGGGTTGTGGTGGGGTTCTCTGGCAGTGTGTTGTTGCGGGGGATTGCTGTGGTGTTTCCAAATGTGAGCTGACCTGGACCTCAAGATATCTACCTCTCCCTTACCCACACATAAAACCAGCCACTAACCTCACATAAGCACAACACATATAAAACCAAAACACTCCTTAAGCAGGCATACAAAGCAAAGCCACAGAGCCCACCGCCCAAACACACAAACAACACGCCTACCAAACGCACACACGTGCGGCCTTTTAAAGCAGCTCCAATCCCATCTGGTCACATTTCCATTGATTGTCTATTAATGGCGGTGTCTATCCGCCGTGCGCGCGTTCCTCGGCCTATGAATCCCACACTATGAATCCCACAGGGTTTGTGTCACCCGCTGAAGAGAGACATCCCCCCCCCCCCCGCCGTAAGTTGGGTGAACGGAACACACCACCGAGCTTTATGAAATATTTCCCACATCCCATAAATCACTCTGGCACTTCAATTGATGCTTTATTTTGCTGTTGTTGTGTTTCTTGGAGTGCTGCTAAAATGGGCATTTCTGTCCAATTTCACCATGGCTCTATTAGGTGTATTTAGAAAGAGGGCCCGAGGCCACACACTTCCTGCGTGTTTAGTGTGTCTGTTTGTATACACACACACACACACTATATACATTTGATATGATACAATATGTGTGTGTATATATATATGAATATATATAAATATATATACATATATATATACAAGTGTGTATGTGCATGTGTGTGTGTGTATATCTATACTACTATTAAAAAGGAAGAACTTTGAACCTTTGAGGCGGGTAAACTCGGGACCCACAGCGCCAATCCACACACCCGATACATTGTCAGGGTGCGCAGATGGACATAGGCTATATAAATTAAAAAAATATAAGTTAAATAAAAAATTTGCGAGAAAAAAAATGTAGTCCCATGGAAGTAGTGCCGGCCGCGACGTGCGTTCTGACATCAGGAGCGCGGTGAGGAGCGGCATCCAGGAGCGCGAGGAGGAGCGGCGGACATGAGTGCGGGGAGGAGCGGCTGACAGGCGGAGAGGAGCGGCGGACAGGCTGGGAGGAGCGGAGAGGAGCTGCGGACCAGGGAACTCAGGAGCGTGGGGAGGTGCGGCGGATGAAGTAAGGCTCCGGGGGACCCACGGACAATGTCGGGGCAGGCGGGGCCCCTGAAGCCAAGGTTGGGACGGGCTGCTACTCAGGGGGACCCAGGAACAATGTCGGTCGGGCGGGGGCCGGGGCAGGTGGGGGCCCTGAAGCCTGATTGCTCCTGGACAAGGTCGGGACGGGCTGCTAGTATATATATATATATATATATATATACACACACATGCACATACACACTTGTATCAATATGTGTGTGTATATATATATATATATATATATATATATATATATATATATATATATATATATATATATATATATATATATATATATATATATATATATATATATATATATATATATACATTATTATATCATACCATAAAATGATATATGATACAAGTGTGTATGTGCATGTGTGTGTGTGTGTATGTGTATATAGATCAAGCCTTCTCTAAGGCGAAACGCGTCATGGCGGCAGCGCTGGCTTTAACTAAATAAACTCTGTTGCACCAGCACTTTTTGGGTCGACTCCTCGTCATTGTTGGATCCTGCAGAGAATTTCTGTTGAATTGATGACGATCAACGCAATATATATATATATATATATATATATATATATATATATATATATATATATATATATATATATATATATATATACACACAATCTATACACATACACACTTGTATCATATATCATTTTATGGTATGATACAATAGTGCATATATATATATATATATATATATATATATATACACACACACACACACACACACACACACATATATATATATATATATACACACATACACACTTGTATCATATATCATATCATATCATGGTGGGCACTATGCAATATGGTATTTATTACCCTTGTTCTGCGCAAGACAGGGCCATGATTCACAAGAGGCGGAGCCCTGAGTGTGTCCTAAAGCCCCGCCCTCACCATTGGCGACGGATACTATATGACACAGCGCACATCTTCATATATGGATGATGCCAGAGCATTTTTCATTTTTATTAGTTGTGGAATGTGGCATTTACAATTAAGCTAGAATGCAAGGGGTTAAAGTTGTGCTCTGAGGGGAAAAAATCACACAGGAGGTGTCATCATTATTAGCAAATGTCTTTACCCTTATTAAAGTCACTATAACATGTGGTAAGTGAGGCAGGAAACAGCCATGTCAAGATTCCTACACATTAGCAATAACATAGATGTTGACCTTTGCACTGTAGTAATAAATGTGTGTTTATTAGAACAGTTACTCTAAATAACATGTCTTATTGGGCCACACACATCCTTATATAATTATGCAAGTGAAGGACACAATAACACTTATTATTCTGTGACTGGATAAAAGTATTTTAAGAACATTGCCAAACGCACATTCGATTATTTATTGCTACAGCATGTTACCACAGAATATAATTGATAACTAAACCCATGCGTGCATAGGGGCAGATTTACAAGCCCCTTGCGCCACATTTGCGCACTTTTAACATGGTAAAAGTGACTCAAAATTGGCGCAAGGGGCTTGTAAATCTGCCCCATAGTTTCTATACTTCCTAGTATGTTTATGAGATTGCACCTTACTTCACATTGAGCTCCGGTCCTGGTTATATACGTTTGTTTATAACGTCCATACAATAGAGGAGTGCACGGCATGAGCACTGCTGCTCCATATATAATAAGCTATTTATCGCCTCTGTTTGAACCGCTGCTGCATCCGCTCTCGTGGGTTATTGCCCGGCCACACTCGACGAGAGTAATAAACTGCATATGGCAGGTGCACTTCCAGGGGCAGATTTACAAGCCCCTTGCGCCACTTTTACGTCACTTTTAACATGGGAAAGTGACGCAAAAGTGGCGCAAGGAGCTTGTAAATCTGCCCCCAACATTTAAAAGGATGAGGATACCATTGACCCAAACAGAGGCGCACACCTGGTTTCTGTCCGCACCATCTCCATTTTGAGCAAAAAAAACTGTGTTCGCGGGGTCCCTTCCTGCTCCATAGTATGTCAGACTGGCTGGAACCAGGGACCCCGGTCATAAAAGGTACCTGCCCTGGGAGGGGCGCACCTTAATTGCAGGCCGGAATTTCACACCTTCCCCGAGACTGGTCCTCTCTTTACAAGCACCGGGCAGACAATCGCGCCAGGTTGTAAAATGGAAAGGCACTCTCACCTTTGAGTAAGCAGGGGGCGGAGGCTGCTCCCCAGGCCCCGGCGGGGTGGAGACCACTCAATAGACGCCCTGTCACTTCCACCTCCCGCCCCACTTGAAGGTATGCACTACAGGCGCCGGGCTCAGTTCCTGGAGTTTCTCTTATATGGGGTGTATTTTGGAACTCCCTATACATTCACGACGGGGCAGATTTACAAGCCCCTTGCCCCACTTTTGCGGTATTTTTACCACGGAAAAAGTGACGCAAAAATGGCGCAAGGGGCTTGTAAATCTGCCTTAGGGATGGCGGATTCGCCTACGTTGGCTATGTCTGGCCCTGGTAATAGCGTGGGTCTAATGCACTGGCCCTGAATGGTGGCATACTGTCCTAGGCGGGGTCTGTGCGTGTAGAAGAGGCGCAATACCCCTTCACACTGTTTGTTTAGTGGTATAAACAGGCCAGGTCCTTTGTCACCTCTTTGTATTCTACCCCTATGCCTCGGGTAATTGACGTGGGGTCTGACGTGGAAACGCCCTATATATAGATTCACGCCATGCGTGTCAGAGGCGTAACAGCAGACTGTGGGAGGGTTATTTACAAGCCCCTTGCGCCGCAGGTGCGTCACTATTTCTCTTATTAAAAGTGACGCACCTGCGGCGCAAGGGGTTGTTAAATAAGCCCTGTATGCGCCAGCACGCGCCAATGCCCTAGCACTTATTACCTCGTGTTCGGATGTGCTACACAGGGCACTACTCACTCCCTTTCAAATACTTTCCCATATATAATAAGGTGGACATCTGACAGGGACCGAGACCCCTTCAGGATCGCATGTGTCACAGTGGGCTGTGAGACCCGCCGACAGGACCCCACTCATGTGCAGGAAGATGACGGGTAGGCCACTCTTTTTGAGCCCTCACAACACTCCAATTCAGGTGAGTGAGGCAGGTCCCGTGCTATCCTATTTTGAACCCTCTTTCAGTTCAGGCACACAGCGGGGGGTTGTGCCGCCCCCCCACCCCCACCTGTTTTGACTCCAGCTCACTCCTCGGGTTCACGTGCTTGACATGGGACACACTATACCCCCCCCCCCCTCCCAGGCCTCTTCCCTCCTTAGGTACAGGGGTGTTTCAGATGGCTCTGAGTCCCCAGTCCCCAAACCCTTCCCCCCATAAGGTCAAATGTGCGACACGAGGCACCTAGTCCTCACATCCTCTTTCAGTCTTGCTCACCCCATGTGGCGCAGCGCCTTGTCTATATTTCTTTAGAGTCCTCCCACTCCATAGGATTAAGGGCTAATGCACTTATACTTTCAGGTTAAGGCGTGGAGTGGAGAGGTGGGCGCTAGGCCGCTCCATCCTATCTATCCGCTCCCAATCCTGGCGCTCAGGTGTATGCCACAAAGATGCCGTGACTGATGTACTTCCTTCCCCAAGTTCTCTTCTGACATCTGTTGACGAGTGTAAGATGCTTAGCGGCGTCTGAGGTCCCACTGTGCGGTGCCCCCTCTCGCCCCGGTCGGTGACACGTGAGCAGGAGGCCGCAAGCGTTTCCTGCAGGAAAACACTGGGAGATCAGGTGCAAGTTTTCAATCAGCCTGCATTTCGCATCAACGCCCGCTAGATGGCGGTGTCTGGTTTCATTTGGTTTAGATCTACACCGGATGCACTGCCTCGCTAGGGGGGTGAAAGTTTCTGCAATCACCGGACTTTTGCATCTAATAATGAGCAATCCTGGCAAATGCAGGAGCTGCTGAGAGAGTATACGAAGAGGGTTGGCAGAGTATACCAACTCTGCAAGAAACTGCGCTCAGAGAAGGGGAGGATTAAATTAAGGGAGACAGCGGTTAATGGTTACACCCGGCAGCCCTCATTAAGTGAAGTTATATATTGATAGGAGCATCGATCATCGCTTTGGTATTAACAAGGCGATCGGTCCGTGGGCCCAGCATGTACCCCTAAAACTCACGTGCTACCCCAGTTCCATTTCTGCACCGCCAGTCCGCCGAGCCCAGTTACAAAAGCTGCCTCCTTAACAGAGACACACAAAACCGTAAGGTGCAAACACCATAAAACGGACCCGACTGTATAATAGCGCCGCACTGGTTTAAAATGGAGCATTTTGTTCATAAAGCATTTAAAATGTGAGCGCTCCGCCATCTCGGTTCTCTGCCATTAATTTTTAAGATACCGGCTCTCGGTTCTCTCCCTGTGAAAGGCAGGGGAGTCTGACCCGCCCCTTTGTAAATGGAAATTGAAATTCTTCATGTGGCGAAACATCCGCTCTGCACTTGGTTTCTGTTTGGCTGCCCCCAAACACGCATATTGAACTATTAAGCGGAAAAGCAGGAATAAAAATGGGACACTATTTTCGTAAGGTTTTTTTTTATACCCTCACTTTCACAACAGCGTAGGTTGGAGATCTGGAAAGTTAAGTTCTAGGCAGTTCTATGGCCACTGCCAGGGAGTTACATATACTATGCAGGTGTTTTAATAAGTTCTTAATTTATTCAGAACTTCTATAATAATAATAATGGGGCGGTTTTAGGATCAAGTTGGTGAAAAGGTGTGCAGTTGTCGGAAAATAGGAAGAATGCTTTAAAATCCTACCTCATTTGTAAATGTTCAGGGAACGCAAAACAATTTACAGTTAACATCTCCCCAAAAATAAAATAAAAATAAAAATGTTTTTTTTTTTAGACGTGGACCCCTCCAATCGACGTGAAAAGGTCAAACCACACAGAAGAGAAGCTGTGGGGTACCCAGTCGGAATATCCCGGAAAAAAACCTAGTCAGAAAACGCGAAATGACAAAGTGTCGACTCTCAAATTAGTTGGTCACAAAATAGCTCTCAAGTTACGGGTCACACCAGATAAAGGCAGCTTCAGATATAAATAGCCACTCGTTTGTAGTGGACACATCGCTTTGCTCGCAAATAGGTTATTTAAATACCCCCCAACATTTCGAGTTGTGCCTGCCTCAATTTTTAACCCACTCACCTCACCCAAAAACGTCCCGCGATAATAAATGTAGCGAATGAAAGAAGTTTGGATAGCGGTTTGCGTTAAAGCATTGTTTACTAAAAAAAAAAAAAGAAGCGATTAATCAGGAAAGCTACGTTTATCCAACCACCTGGGGAGGGGGTATTTCCAGTGAAAGGAGTCGGCGCCCCCCTGATGTGGGTTTAACACTTTATGTGCCCGTTTTAGAACATTTCTGTGTAAGTCCCGGGGGCGCCTAGATTGGGTTCCCGGGGGTCGTCGCGATGATAAGTTATGAGAAGGCAAAGTAAAGAATATTTCAAAATCATACCCACCTTTTCATCGGGGGCAGGGGCTTTGCGCGTCTATTCGGCAGTTTTAGCACAGTGGGTGCCGAGTTTATTTCAAATTACTTCTTGAAAGGCTGCCCTGTAAGTGAGAGAGTGGGCTCCGCACGGGGCCATTAACCCTTTGACGCCTCTTATCTGCGACAAGGGTAGCCTTCGGGCCTTTCAACTCGTGATTATATGTTAAAAAGAAACCGCTTTTAATTTGCGCTGATAAAGCGCCTTGTTGGCAGAAAGATCGGGTGGGTTGGGGGAGGGGGGTGATTTCCGCTTGACAAACATGTCAGTTTATCATGTTGTCTGAAACAAAGCCTCGGTTGTGTCAGGCGCGAGAGGTCCCCGAATCCAACCCCATGCCTCCAACTTGGAAGTTTTTGAAAGAAGCTCGCCCATACCAAAATTTTTTTTTACTGAAATGACGCGCCTCCCCACAACCGTGGCAAAAACTGCCTCGGTTTCCTCGAAAGTAACGGGCTGCCTGAATCCTAAAACCTGTAAGGGAGACACTGGGGACCACCCCGTCAGGATCCCCAGATCAGAAATATATATGTTCAGAAGTCAGTCCTTATATTTTATATTATACAGTAACTGATACGTTCAATATGTGCAATTGTGTTGTGTGTCTGGGTGCCTCCGTTTAAACGTACACATCTCCCTGCCCTCTTTCGCCTTTCACACTTTTTAATCTCTGACTTACTGTGTCTGTGTGATTAGCAATAAAAAGCATTTCTTTAGATACATGTGAGTGAGTGTGCGCGCGCGCATACTTGCGTATGTAAGTGCATATTTTCGAATGTACACAGCCACACACAAAGATGCATGACTCATTTGTATGTGTGTGTGTGTGTGTGTATTTACAAAGAGGAGTGACACATTGTGCACGTGTTCCTGCTGAAGTAGTATCCATGTCTGTATATAGAAACATGTGTGTTTATATATATTTGCGCGTAGGCCCATACATAATCACATATATGAATTTAAAGCATAATTCTTATATATACATATATCTATAATGTATATTAATGCACATATACGTGAGTGTGTATATAAGTGTGTGAGTATGTGTGTGTGTGTGTATATATATATATATATATATATATATATATATATATATATATATATATATATATATATATATATATATTCAAGAGGCACATGATATACCCGTTGTGAGCTGGCTTTGTTTTGTTGTTTTGGAAGTCACAGTGAGTGCGTCAGAAATGAAATGCTGGGCCTTTAAGGGAGTCTCTTCTCTTTACCTTACCGGTACCCGTGAGACTTTTTTTTTCTGATTCTTTCCCGTCAGGGACCACTGCACCCCTTCCCGGGCCAACGGCCGACTCTTAAATTAACCTTTCCTCCCTTCACAGGAGACGCTGCGGCCCCTCCTTCTAAAATTTGCACTTCAAAAAGGGCTGACCCCCACCGCGGAAATGTGTGAGTTGTGAGGGGGGGGAGTTAAACTATTTTTCCCTTTCCCTGGACGCCTCAGATACGGATCTCGGCCTGGGTTTCCCTACATTTCCGTGCGCGCCCCTCACCTAAATTGACTTTATGTATTCGCCCTCCTTTGGCCCCCATTAGTGCCGGCTGCCCAGGAGGTGCGAAAGGGGTTATGCCAGGGGCACCCTGGCCCATCACAGACGAGATGTGCACACCAGGCACAAGACTACATAGGTCTGCCCTCTTGCAAACCAGGTCAACTATTTCTATGTTTTTAATTTGTACTTTAATGCAAGTATTTTTTGAGATTGCAATTACTCTTTATTATTCTTTTTTCGCCACACCCTTTTATCCACACTCGTTTTCTTTCTCTTTTTTTCCCTCTCTTTTTTTGTATACATCATTGCATGTTGTTGTCCTGCATTTGATCCTGCGCTGTCAGTTTCGTCCGCGGAGACGCACGTGCTCTGTTTGTGTCTGCTCGGAACGCCTCCGCCTCGGGCCTCTGGGCTGATTGCTTTGTCAGTTTGTCTCCCGGTGACCCGTGAACCAATCGACAACGCGGCCCACTTTGGGGGTCTTTTTTAACAGCACATTGGTTAAAAACTACAACCTATTCACGCACAAAGAACTCATGTCCCCGGGTGGGCCTGTGCAGCTCGACACAATGTGGGAATGCAAGCGCTTGGTGCCCGGCCTCTCAATACCTTGTGGTGAGGCGCTGAGCCGGCAGGATCCCCCCTGCCTGTCTGCTGCTCACTCTTGATGCGTGAGCGAGGGGCTGCTTACTCTTGATGCGTGATCATCGGGCTCACCACCACTCACCGTTGCTTTGTTACCGGGATGGGGGATCTTCAGCCAATCAAATGCAATATTCAGAGGCTGTGCCTTTATTGGAGACTTCCGGGTTGCGTTGGTTTTTATAGCGCCTTCTATTCCCCCTTGAGAGAGAAATAGTGCTTTTGCACAGGGTCTCTTCAGCAAGTTTTGACTAAAGGAAGCATTATCAGGGCCTTTCCTTTGCAAAATGAAATATGTGATAGAAAGGGACTCGTCTGGTCTTTAGCGAGGTGGGTTTCGGGTCCAGGTGGGCTGGAGGGTGTGTGTGTGTGTGTGTGTGTGTGTGTGTGTGTGTGTGTGTGTGTGTGTGTGTGTGTGTTGGGGGGGGGGGTCTCACTTTATCCCACAGGGCAGTGTCTGTGACAGAGAGGCAGATGCACAATTGTCAGGACAACTTTGATGTCTGCCACTGTGTCGAAGGCCTTTATAGCAAGTTGTATTTGCTGGAGAAATTATTATTTCGATCACCATTATGCTTAATAGTATTGTTATTATGCTTATTATTATTGTTATTATGAATATTAGTATTGTTATTATGATTATTATATTATTACGATATTTGTTATTATTGTTCTAACTGCGTTTGTTGTTATTAGAGGTGTTTTAGCTGACGAATCACTTTAGATTATTTCTTTCTTTTCACCTTCTTTAACATTGCCTCATGAAGGTTTCGCACTCGATCTTACTGTGTGTTTTTATTTTGTTTGCCCCTCATATGTTTTCCCATTCGCCTTATGGTGTCTTATCTATATTGTCCTGTTGAGGTTTCCTGCATTGCGATGACATTGACTCGTGTTTTGTATGGGAGCTGTCATTTTTTATATATATAGAAAAAGGGGCCTGCCTCGGGGATGTGATTTTATGATCGCAGTTGATTGAGAGAGAGAAGAGGACACTTTTTGACTTCGCTAAGGAAGCTTTTCAGGTCGGACCTAACTTGGAGACTTCCCGCCACGCGTGGTTAGTGGTACTTTTGGCACGTGTGGTTGGACCTGCTTTAAAAAGATCGGGTGGAGAGTGGGGGCAGTTGGGGAGCTGGGACTGACAGGAGAAAACGCAGATATACAGCGCTTATCTCTGTATAGCGCTTTCTGTCCATGTCGGCGCTTTAACCACATTTCGCAACAAAGTATATTTGATAAAGTCGTGGCAGGCGGCCTGGCCTGTACCGTGCTTTGTGTGCGTCCCCTCGCAGACAGAGTGCTCGAGGACGTAAAATAATTTATAAACACTGATCCCCAGACAGCCCGGCCTCGGGCAGGGGGAGCTGGGAGCCCCTCTGCTCACGCCGGCGGATGAGGTTTTTGGAAGAGCTTCTGGTACAATATGGAGCACCACGGGCTGCAATTTCACACTCCACGGAGCACTGGCCCTAAAGCGCGCGCCCCTCTCCCCGGACCTCCCTCCCTCCCCCTCCCCTTGTTTCTTTCCATATTCTCACCCCGTGTTCCCGCTCTGTTTATGAGCCGGCTCCCCCCAGACAGAAGAGGGGGTGTGCTGACACGGACGCCGAATGTGGGGTCCCACGTGTGCGGCCCTTTATTATCCGGAGCCGGCACTTTAACCTCTCGGCTTTACACGAGACGAGCCGGGGACCCTTTGCGGCCTCTCTCGGGGTAGGGCGACGGTGTGGAGAGGCCACTTGTGACACAAAGGGGCTGCTGGGAGAGGGACCGGAGTGGGTGAGGGTCTGCAGACTCCCAGCAAGGCACAGGTGCACACCTGCAGTCACACATC